>NW_027271344.1:242500-938752 GCF_040938485.1 Diadema antillarum | reverse complement strand
ATGAGCTAATTTCTAAGGTAGCCATCTCCCATGAGGTGGCGGGTCGGAAGATATTAAAACTCCTGTGATTGGTGAGTAACCCACGCTCGACCCATCCCTTGTGTGGCAAGTCTGGATCCAGGGTCTCAAGTGCAAATCTTTCTTTAACACCTCCAGTGGTTTCCAGGTCAGGGACATGTGCTTAAAGCTGCATCTATAGCATCTAAAGCATCAATTCAGTCTAAATATGCCACGAGCAAATGATGACTAATGTCTTGTCCACCAATAATTGGTACAGCTTTGATTCATATTATCAGGATAGTGGTCAAATGAAAAGCAAATGATGAACAATAATTCATTGAGAAGATGCCTGTATAGGCCTATTCAAGAAAGAAAGAAAAATAGAGAGAGGAAGGACTGTAATGACCACTTTTCTTGTGAATACAGAACATGCCATGGTCACTGTAGAATTAGCAAATGCTGTCTGCATGGGTGAATAATGTTTGTCGAAATGTTGCAGCTTTTTGTAAATGGAACTAGAGTTGATGGAAAAAGGTGCATATCACAATCTAATCTCATTTTCAGTGAACTTGTCCATCATGACTTCAATATATAACTGGCAAAAACGCATTCAGCACATGAACCAGATAACACCTAATTTCAGAAAAATAAGTGAGAATTTCATAGACACTTTTTAAAATGGATAGTACATTGCAAAAGATGCTGTTGAATGTTATCTACCACCTGTAAGCATGGTAAATAGTACAGAAAGTTGTTAAGGTTATTCTTTATGTGGGAAGTGCATCATCTGACATTTCAAATAGGTAGCATACCTGTTTGGTTTTTGTTAGAGTCTTTTAGAATGAGTATAACTCCTCAGACTGCACTATCACAGTGGTGTCTTGTTGCTTTTTTCCTATTATTACAGTTGAAATAGAGAAGAAAACTTTAAAATTGATTCTTTACATCAAAGTTCAACTTTCGAAGAGATCTATTTAACCTGGTAACATGCAAGAACCTTGATTTAAATCAGAAAGTTAAAAAAAAATCAATATATACATGTATATATATATATATATATATATATATATATATATATATATATATGTAATAAATATAAAAGTTTCTAGAAAAGTTTGCCACTCCCTTTAATTCCCAGTGATCAAAATTTTGCATAGCCCAATGAAAGCATATGCCCAGACCGGCAAATTTGTTTTCTAGTGCTTTTTCCCAATCTCTTTGAATTGAATCCCAGAAACATGCTCCACATTTCCAAAACCAAATTTGCACTCCCCAACTTAGCCAGGTAAACACACGGATAGATATATTTAAAGTTAAAAAAAAGGGGGTAAAAAAAAAAGGTTTCCCAAAGTGGGTATGCATGGCTTCCCTGGGGTTATGTACACGGGATACAATTCGAGGTCCCTCCTTTCGCTGTGGTAACTCGATCGTCCAACCACAGAAGAGGAAAAAAAGAAATAGTGATGGAAAAAAAAATGGTAGATGGAAGAAATAGAAACCTGTGGTACAACAGAAGGGGGAAAAAACTCATAACAAACCCACATGGTTCTTGACTTCATTCACCATTTAGTCTGCAGAAACTTCCAATTTCAGAAGGGCATTGAACTTGTGGTCATGGAAGACTGGAGATCATTGATGACTTTTTTTTTAGAGGATGAGGGGTTAAGAGCAGTATGGCAGGAGAAGTACTAATATGTATGTTATTACATTAGCATTGGGAAAATGTTGCATACCCTTTGTATAGTTATTGTATTTATGTCATGGCCAGTATTTTCTTATGATAGATTCTGCTTTTTGCTGTGACAAAAGTTCTTGAATGAAAATCTTCCGGAATGAGAATGTCTGTATCCTGTTGCCCTCCTTTGTTATTTTTTGTTTGTTTCATTTTGATTTCCTTCATGAGCGTGAGAATGATAGGGGGTTAGGTTGCCACAAAAGCCATAGTGTTTGTGGCTACTTGCTGCCCTTATCATTCTCAGCCGACGAATTGATAATGTAGATGGATTTACCCTCACATTGCATTCTTTTCATTCACTTCAGATAATGATGTTGTCTGGATTCTTATAGGTTTTACTTGCTCTCCCACCTCCGTCCCTCCCCCATCAATTTATATTCTCTGCATCTACTTATCGATCTTCTTACTCTTTCTTTTTCTTTTTCATATCTGTTTCTATGTTTTCCATAAGGTATTCATTATTTTGCTAGCATTATAGGGCTGTAAATGAATAATTTCCTCTTTTTTTTCTTAATCATCCTGTTTTGAGCGGGCTCATCTCCTTTCATGCAGCACTTCATCTGTGCATATTACCTTACCCGTACAGATATACTCGCATTTACTGCATATATGTTTTCACATAATTCAAGGTGCTGGTAGGGGTGTAGATATTGGCATGATCACATGAAAATTCATTAAAACAATCAATGCTATTTTTATCCTGGCATGGCAAAGTGCATATTGATAGAAACTAGACTAATTTTGTATTTAGTGGCAAACACACAGCAATAAGATACTGAACAAAACCAGAAATGTTCACGTGCATAAATGCATAGCTTAGATTGGGTGCTCACAATATCCAGTGTGTTTCATCTGTCAGCTAACTCTAAAACCATTGGATGCTTGTAGCCAGCACTTCAATTAAGAATCACATATCATTACCCCACTGAATGTGAGACAAGCTTCAACTGCTCATTTTCTGACAGAGATTTTTGTAGTTTTCTGATTTCTGTCAGGAGCAAAATTTGATAAATAACAAGACGGGGCAGGCCAGCAAGTCAAGTTTGCCAAGTATAACATGCATTTACTTTTTCTGAGGCATTAAATCACAGTTTTGATGAAAACTCTGACCTCCTGACTGAAAAGAAATGCTATAGTAGTTAGTAAGATTTTGCAATGCTTTTCAGCTCCCTTGAGCCAAGTTCAAGTAAACTATGGTCATTTTTCATCATGAAACATCTGTTGTATGACATGTAGAAACATTCTTTTTTTTATACCAAATTCATCTATCACTGGTAGATTTTAACAAACTTGGTACCGTAATCCCTCAATTCCAAGATTTGGCAGTTCCAAACTGAGTTACATATAGGCACATCTAATTCAGTAAGCAAAATGTTATCTGAATTGTGTGCCCTAATTCCACTGAAGTGTACTCATAAGATATTATGAGAAGAGCGTCAGTAGGACTGGAGGAAATGAAGGGTTTGTGTATGTTGTTTTGTTTGAGTGTGTGTGTGTGTGTGTGTGTGTGTGTGTGTGTGTGTGTGCTGCCACTCCCTCCCCTTTCCTATCACATCCCCTGGAAAGAGAGATTTGTTAAATGATGCATGAAAGTTAATGTTTAAGTGTGTAATTACCTGTCTGCAGTTCTGGCGATAAGATCTTAATATGGCATTCTCTCATTTGAAATAGAAATGGCTGCACCAAATCTTGGAATTAGACTGTATTTATAGTCTTCAGAAAAATGCACGACAAACTTTTCTCAATTTCTTTTGTGATTGTTTGAAAGAACATTTCATGTAATAAGAGGATTAAGGCAAATTATGGACAAAATAATATCGCTCTCAGACAAAATTTTGACAAACAAAAATATATACAATACTCTCTATTAAGGCAACTAATGATACTAGTCCCACAAACCTGTTCTTAGGGGATACTTGAATTGTGTTTATGGTTAAAAGCATGTGTCAATCACTCAATTTTTCCAGTCAGCAGGATGTTATCAATGTGCCTAATCAACCATTTAAAAAGAAATAAAAAAAACAAAAAATCTGTTCTTTTACCTGAAGACAAAGTTTTATAAACATAACTATATTGAGGCCCAAAACATGATATCAGCACCAAACACTTACAGAAATTAGTCTTTACAATGAAAGGGGCCTTTGGTTTGTGTGACAATAGTGTGATTTTCATTGATTTCACAGCACAGTGCCATACCACGCACAAAATTGGCAAGCATGTTGGTGATTTGCCGTGCGAAAAAAAGGGCAAAGATTGCCGACTGTACATGGATTTCAGGGTTCATCGCTTTTTGGTTTGCCGCATATCGTCTTCAAAAGACCAGCTCATTTCCTGTGTTCATTTCATCAGTGTGAAGATTTAATTTCAACAAGGGAATACAATTTAGTGTATGGGCTATCAATTTTTACCATTGCACAAACAAGAAAAGAAAAAGAATAAAGAATGAATGAATCGGAGAAGGGTAAAGAGAATACTCTGAGCCACCATGCATGCCAAATAGGAATGCAGGGTATAAGGAGATAAGCTGGTAGGCTTGTTTCCATCCATTGCCAGTTCAGTGGAAGATGAGGATACCATTTCTCTATATTTTTAAATGGATGCATCTTCTACCCTGTACCAGCTTCTTTTCCTGTCCTTCAAAAACAAAATGGTGTAGGTAGGCGTTGGAAAAAAATAAAGTTTTTTTTTAGTTATATCACAATCTTGACAAAGAAGTATCATTTACTCTCATATTTTGCCATCCAAAACATTATCACAACAGGCTTATACGCAGTGAAATATAATGTCTTGTCAGTTAGACTATGTGCTTCACAACAATCTGTTGCCTCACTGTACTATGTAGGGTACTGTAAAAGTGGAAATTTTGCGCATTTTGTGCAATCAGAAACTAGCATGAATATAAAAGCACGCAAATATTTTTACTTGCCATATGTTCCAGTAGTTGGCAGAGACTTCAACCCCCTGCACCTTCTGATCTGGAGATTCTCCCGCCTGAAACCCCTAGCAAACGGGAGACTCCAAGTTGATGTGTGCAAAGCGCGAAATTATGCGGCCGGGGTCCAGTCTAGGGTTCTAGATGCTCTCTCGTGCTATCTAAGGCTTATTTTTCAACATACGATATGACAATAAGTAAGAAATCCTTTCCAACGGGAGACGCAGAGCCAGGGCGGGAGAAATCAAATCTCAAGCGGGAGAACGGGAGATTTTGCAAAAATGGGCTTTCGGTGGGAGATCTCCCGTCGAAAGCGGGAGAGTTGGAGTCTCTGAGTTGGTGTCTTGATTCTGCAGAATTAAAAACATGTGAAACTCTCCGTACCCGGCTGAGCGGGAAAAATTAGTCGTGCGAAAATATCCATTTTTACAGTAATCAAGTCTGTACACACCACAAACAAACACACACACACGACCACACACACACACACACGACCACACACACACACACACACACACACACACACACACACACAAATCTTTCACTCTTACAGAAGTATGAAAAGGACATCACACTAGATTTTCAATTCGTCAAGTACAGAAAAGATAATTTTGTCGCGTAGAGACGTATTTTCATAGTATCTTATGACGCACACCAGAAAAACACACATACTTACTATTTATGTTTTATCAGGACATGCAAGGGATGATTTAGTGATCTGGCATTGATAATTTATCCCTAATAGAAAAGTTTGGTTTGACTGCAATGTTTTAGAACTACAGAAAAAAAAACAACATGATGATGCTGCATGATCAGTAGGACATAGTGGAGATGAATATTATTACTTTAATATCAACCTAAATTCACTTCAATTCAAAGTTTATTGTCATCATCTTCAACAGAATATACAAAGAAATATGTGAAATTTGACGTGCATTTTGTTGAATGTAAAAACAGCCAGCCAGGAATAACAACATGCTCATATCTATATCATCAGTACAAAAAGTGGCATACAAGCATATTTGTACACCCTGCGAAAAAAAGAAAGAAATGACACTGACATGTTTAAGTATTGAAATCGGTCATTATGCCTGTGAATTCATCAATCAACTAGTGTTTTTTTACTTCAATTCACTATCAAACTTGAACCATGCTTTGTTATGTCATTTCTGATTCCCTTGATATAAGGGATGATGAGTACAGTATATAGCATATATTGGGCGAGTCTAATTTTTTTTGTGTGTGTGCAAATCAGACTTCTCGTCAATTCTATTAGTGGTTAAGTTCGTGATCATGGAGTAGAGTAATGAATGAAGAACTTCATGCGTGCATGTTGCATGTTGCATTTACGTACAGGGATCATCCTTCTAAATCCTAGCACCAGGCCTTGAGATGGAGTGAAACAAAGAGTGTGAGCATGCCCAAACACCTGTCATTGCTTTCAGTATCGGGATTTCATTCCTCGCATCTAATTTTCTCCTATAGAATTGTTTGCTGACAACTCCCCCTGTTTAGGGTTACAGAACAAATTTACCCAGTTGTGGACACTACAGAGATGATGAACAGACAGACGGAGAGAGAGGAAAAACAGTGAAGTGCATGTATCTGTTCATTTTGGATTTTCACTATGCATCCCATTACAAATGGTTCATTAGGTATCATAAAATGTACTAGGCTTTGGTGCTCCCATTAGTTTTGCCGAGTTCAAATTCGAGATTAGTTCGAGATGCTCATCAAAAAAATGGGTATCTCTTGCTTTGAATTCATACCAGCAAACACGTGAATTTGTTCAGATTTGTTGAATGCTTTGAGGATATGGTTGGACAGTAAAGAGAGATACTGTAAAACCAGAAACATTTGCGGCATGGAATTTTTTGCAAATTGGAGTCGATGGCCTTTTTTGCGCCATGAAATTTTCGTGAATTGCCATTGGCATTCAATGAATAATAGTGTAGACAAGGACTTTCATATGTACTGTAATTATTGTGACTGTTGGCTCTCAAAATTCACGAGAATTTATACATGCAAAAATTTCTGATTTTACAGTTGTGAGTGGTCAATGCATCATATGATCATGTAACTATTTGGACGAGCATCTCTATATGTCTTTCTATGTTTTTAACATTTAGCTTTAGCATATTTGATAAAGTTTAAACAATATTTTGTTCCAAATAGGATTTACTGGGGGAGGGGGAGGGGTAATAAAAGGTAATGTTATAAACAGACAGGTCAAATTTGAGGAAAATGAGACAACCATTAGTTTTATTCTCTAAATCTTGGTAAATCATCTATGTTCTCTACTCATGACACATAGAATTATCTGTCTTATCATGTTAATCTTGCATAAAATTATCTGACCTTTTTTTACACTGAGAGAATAAAGATTTGATTCCTCAGTCAAGAGGGGTTTAAAGGAATACACCAGTAATTATCTCTGTTTCTGCCAGATGCTATGTCACGTTAACCTGAGTATCATCTGGTATTTCTCAATACGCTGCTGTAAGACAATTTAAATGTATCACCCTTCCTCATCCCACAATTTTTTTTTTTCACAGAAAATAGGGTGTGTTTTTTTTTTCTCTCTCTTATATCTGGTATATTGATCAGAAGTTTGAGTGCTTGATAACTTGAACATCATGACATGATCTTCTTTCACATCAGTGCATCATGCAGCCCTTTCAGATGCTTTAAAAAATAATTATAATCTCTCTTGTAATAGTGTTCATGAATTTCATTTGTAATTTTGAGTTGAGTTTTGGAGGTACATAATACTAGCTTCCTGACCTGTCAATCAAACTCATGAAGCACATGCTAGCTAGCGCAGTGCAGGCAGATCGCATTACATTTTGTGAATTTTGTGGACGGAAGTAAATGTATGACTGAGTTAAGCTCCGCCTCCTCTATCATGTTTCAGATGTCAAGACTTTCAGACAGGAAGTATGCACCAATTGGAGCAAATCAAGATTCAAGAACATGTCAGGACCTCAAGTTGCTTATTGAGATTCTGGAATCATGATTACAATAATTGCTTTAAGATGCAAGAAATATCTTGATTACAATCATGATTATTTCAATAGAGATTATAATCCTGATTACAAGAGAGATTTTTCTACCGTCTGAAAGGGGAAAAGGTCTCTCCTCTGACCCAAGTGTGACATACTTATTCTGCTTACTATTCATAGCACCGTTGCAGCGAGTAACCTTGAAAAAAATTGATATATCTCAGCTGCCTATACCGATTAAAGATATATAGTCAAAGGGCTTTATGAGCTATCAGAGCACATGCTCAAAGCTTTATATAATTCAGGACTTTGCCAGACAGGCCTTGCTTCTACTCAAACTATACTTTGCTGGAGTAGTCCAAATATAGTAGCTTTTCTCCTTTTTTTTCACAAAATTTTGCTGATCTAACAAGAGGCATGCTGCAGAAATACTATGCCTAGAAAGAAAAGGAAAGAAAAGGAGGAAAAAAATAACACTGACATGATATATAAGTCTTTGGTTGAGAAACGCCCAAGAAAAGTCACAGAGGTTAGACCAACACGAAGATTTGATCTTCTGCTGTTACAATTCCCTCCATATAAACGAGTTAATGGCTGAGTGTCGGTGTATGGATAAATGTATAGATTTAAGTTATTCTTAGTCTTGTTTTCCAGGTAAGAAGCATCTTTTCTCTTGTGAGTGAAGCTTGAAATACGGTTTCAGTTTAAAAGGGGGAAGGGGGAAGTCTTTCATTCTCATGCATTTTTGAAGCACATAAGATTCCCTTTAGACACAAATCTTTTTGTGTTTGTGTGTTCAAGCCTATGTGTGTGTATAAATACTATGCTATTTTATGAAATTGCTCTATGTGCCGGCTGTGCTTAACATGAGTTATTCTAAATATCTATTCAATTCCAAAATCAGTAATCGTTGTATATTAAATCACAAAATGATACATTCAGATAACGAATACAACCCCATATAACAGGCAGAATATTGTATAGGCCTACTTCTTTCTGTCTATAGTTGCTCACACATACACCATCACATGCATGGTTAGATAATGAGTTCTTTCCAAGCACGGAGTCTCAAGTAGCCCCAGTAAAATTTGTTTCATTTTCTTTCTTTTTTTAATGATGGCTATTGTAATACTAAACAGAGTGAAGTCAGATGTAGGAGCCTACAGGACTGTACATAGAAAAAGTCATGAAAATTTAAAGTTTCACATGCTTACCAAAACTTGACGTTGGTCATAACCACAATAACAAACAGCTGACATGAAAATGTCATTAGATAGCAATTCTCCCAGCATTAAATAATAAAAAAAAAGGTGTTTTGGGTCAGTGATTCCAGAGCTACAACCTTATGTTTGAAATGAAAATGTTGTGATACATATCTATGGTGAGTAGCATATTTGTCATGATATAGCCTTAAAAAGTGCTTACCCGATAGCACCCTTTAAAACTCATCCTTGGCTAATTGATAGTATTGCTTTATTTCCCTTAGTTTCACTTGCTGAGCAGCAAAGTATAAGTACAGCATGGTCCTCATCTGAAGAAACCATGTAATTTTACACTAGTCGATGTGTTTAAGGAGGTGAAATTGAATCCGAATGGTCTATAGTAAAGGTGAACTGGTTATCCACAGAAAATTAAGAGCTAATCAGACTATTCCCTTCATGAGTGGGAGAGACCCAAAACTACATGGAATAAAGCACCATTGTTGTGTGAAATGAAGATACTCTGTGGTAATTCATTCCATGAATGGAGAAAATAAAGCTTCTTTAAACATCTAGAAAATCAAGTGACAATATTATAGGTGAGTGGGGCAAAATACTCTCCAGGCCTACTACTTTCCCTTTTTGTGGTAAGACAACTTCTCTCTTTTTTTTTTCTTTTTTTTTTTTTCATTTCATCTGCAAGTCTGTATGATCAAGATTATACAAGAATTATATCAGCAAATGTTCATGTGACATTGTGTTAGCTTTCATGAACTAACACTTTTGTCACTAACACTGCACTAGTTCTTAAAATAGGCACTCCAGACCAGTCAAAAGTTATCGGGGAAAAAAAGAGTAAATTTGTACAAAAGTTAAAATTTGATCAAAATCAAATAAAAATCAGGGAATTAAACAATCATAATTTTTTTTTTTCAAAAACAAACATTTTTTGGACAGTCAATATGAATATACAAATAGTGAATGGATGATGTCATCACCTCATAACTCACCATATAGCTTGCACATAAAATCTTGAAATTCTCTTTTTTTCTCTCTCTCTCTCTCTTTTTTTTTTTTGGGGGGGGGGGGGGGGGGAGGAGGTGGTTCAAACGCAATGATAGGCCGCAGTCTCAAATCCTAATATATCTGACTGATCACTATTTTGAAGTCATGCAGCAAGAACATAATATTTTACACTTTCATGTCCAAAAATAAATGAATTTATATCTCTATTTCTTTGACATAATCAATGGAAAATAGTGAGGTAATGACATCACGAGCTCACCATTTGCATGGTGATTCATATCAATCATTCAGAACTATTGTGCAAAAATTTGTGAATCTTTGGAATTCCATGACTTCCTTACTTTTAATCCGATATTGATAAAATTGTCATTGTTGTTGTAGCATTTTACGCTTTCTTTTCAGACTAACCTTTAACTGGCCTTGAGTTTCCCTTTAAATTAGATGTACTACGATGTTCTCAGCTATACTCTTGCAGCAGCAAAACTCTCACATTGCAATGTGATACTACAGAGTGGGGCGTGTGTTGATACACTGTGTCATTTATTATGTTGATTGATTAATGAAGAGTCACACTGGGTGTCAAATGTCCACGCAGGTCAAAGTCAAGTTCATCGTTCTATTTGTACGAAAACATATTTCATTCTCTCAATCTCTCCCTCTCTCCTCCCTCTATTTCTCGGTCTCTCTCTTTCTATTTTTCTCTCCCTATCTTGCTCTCTATCTATCTATCTATCTATCTATCTATCTATCTATCTATCTATCTGTCCCTCTGTTTTCATCATATTCTCTATCCATCATACTTTTTGTCTGTTTATTTTGTCTACCCATTTGAATTTCTCAGTGATGAAGAAAAATTGAGCTCTTAGAGATCCTTCTTTTCCTCAGCGACTTCCTCCTCGTCTGAGTTTCGAAATGGCGAGAATATACAATGACATGCAGCCTAGAATGAGCCAGCACTGTGGTCGCCTTACATTGTATTGATAATACATAAGCCGAGCAGTTATAATTAAAGAGCATAAGAAGCAGGCATGTGTGAATCTGAGAAGTGGGCTTGCCAGGTTTTAAGTGGCTTATCTCATGCGGTTTCATTTTCCATATTGGCAAGAACTGGCGGCAGGCGTGTGTTGCTGCGCCAGTCATTCACTTCAAGCGAGTTCATTCTGCTTTCTACATGGCATACGGCCTACCAAGCAGACAAATCATGATTTACTACTTTAATACCTCACAGAAGAATGAGATTGCTTCATGTAAAAATGGATGGAACAGGTGTTTACTATTACACAAAGGGAAAAACTTCACTTTTACAATTAAAAGTATCTTATTTCAAAAGTCAATGTGACATTTGAAATTCAAGATTTATTCTACCTTCACAGCAAACCAATAGCAGTTTGTATTGTAGGTTAGCTCCTTGGTTATACTTGCTTTCTCATACAAAAGGCTCAAAGAAATAGTAATATGAGAAGACTCAAAAATTCAATGAGCTTATTGTCGCTTATTCCTTATTGTTGTGCACACTGCACTCCAGACAAAATAAAGTAGGAGCTCAGTTTTTGGGGGGTGTCTTAACATACTGTGGGGTGCATCCTGCAAAATGTTGGTTATGTGTGGAGAAACATGGAGTTAATGCACAAGGAAGTACAGGCTTATACAAAATAGGTCAGCGTCTTCTTGTGTGACGTTGAAAATGAAGCTGGGTCTGGATTACCTCATTCCTTCTCAAATTACAACCTGTCATTCTTCTATTAATAACATTGCCCTGCTTCCAAAGCTAAAGCAAGGAAAGGAAAGAGGCAGAAAAAAATGGTTATAATGAACTGAAAAGGAGAGAACAAGACAAAGGTACAAACTTCAGAATGCTGATATAGAGTAGAGAGGGGGACAAACAGAATGAGGGAAAATATCGACATTATGCTCTCTTGAACTGGTAACTTGTTTTAAATTCTCTACAATCATCAGTCTGATTTTAGCATGTCATGAATCATCTCATCACACTTGGTTTTATACAGACAAAGAAAGTTAATAAAAAATCCTCATAGCCTGTAATTTTTGTGTGGTCAAACATGTTTTTGTGAGAGTTAGAATTAAAAATCTAACAGACACACAGTTCTGCATTCAGGGCATAGGATTACATGACGTTTCGAACAAGAAATTACTTCGCTTGAATATAGAAAAGTGATTGTTTCAGGCCTCTCTGTGGATGATGTGCAATATCGCTGTTTTGTTTTTGTTTTCTATTCCCTTCCATGTTGTCACCAAACCTTAGGTGTCCTATCTGGAAATGGCATGAAGTGTCACAATATTAGATGTCAGATCTGACAAAGTCATAATTTCAAGTAAAGGTAGAGTTTGCACATCAGGTGAAATGCCACAGTTTGTTATTCTGTTCCTCTGTGGATGTATGGTAGGCTTATATACGTCCATTAGCATGTGGCAAGTTATAGATTACGTCCTGTGTGGATATTTTGTGAAAGGTCATTGACATGAAGAAAGTTAGAGTGGAAAATGAAAGTTAAGGTGAAGAAGTAAGCTGTGGGAGTTAGGCTTGGGTAACTGGCTGGCTTTTTATCACTTCGACATGTGACTGCACACTTCACTCAGCCTAGTGCCGAAATAATGAAAAAAAAAAATCTTTTTATTTTACACTTGTTGATGACTGTTTTATCAACAAGAGGAAGATTCTGTGTCTTTCAAGGATGCTATTTTTATTGAATGCTGGTTTAGGGTCATTTACTTCAGATAAATGTTCAATTTTTTTATTTTTGCATCGCCATCCAGGTTCACTACCTTTACGCCATGCTTCACCTGTTTGCTTATGGGCGACCCTTTCGGCATGGCACCATTCATTGCCAGTGATCAGCAGAGCTTGGTATGCTGCCTTATACCTCTCCTATGACCAGACAATCAGAGCAGAGCAATATTGCATACTCATACAAGAATGAAAGATAAGGGTGGGGGGGGGGGGGGGATGCCTGTTAATAGAGTGTAAAGATAAATGAGGTGTGACACCCAATGTGTAGGAGATCAAGGCAAACCGCCCTGAGAAATGAACCAAATACTGGAGGAAACAGACAGAGCAAAGAGAGATGCCTGATTATTGGCCTTTTGGGGTGCTATTAAGGGGAACACTGAAATTCAAGGTGAATTTGAAGATGTTTGAATAGCTTATTACATGGTAGACACTATCTGATCACCTCAGGGCACTACACCCATTATTCTTCTCCACCCCCCCCCCCCCCCACACACACATACACATTATACTCTCTCATCTTTTTCAGTAGGTGCCATACCAAAGTGGGTAAAGAATTCCTCCTTGTTCCCATGGTTGTATAAATCATCCCTTGCCCTCAAGGAAAAATATGACAATTATGATGACATGGGAGATAAGATGAGCTTTTGGCCTTGTTCTGAGTTCAGACTGTAGAGATTAAGGCTCCTCCTGCTCGTTCAGGATAGCCCTCTCTATCTTAGACATAACACACGCTCTCTACTCTCACATTTTCTATTACCAGGTATAGGCCTTCACTTCATTTTCCTCAGTTGTCTAGTTCGCAATTTTTTTCCCCTTTTGTCTTCTTTGCTTAAAATTGCATATCTCATACAGTTTCATCACTTCATTTACAGGTAATTAAGTTTCTTTTCAGTCACATTTCTGATGTTTCAATATTATTGTTCAAATCGTTTTCAGCTGTTTCACAAGTGAGAATCAAGTGAGGTTTAGTTGTGGTGGATGTCAGTCTATATGAAGCATGATTGATATCCAGTATCTATCTTCATGGAAGTGTCTGCATTGTATTGTGATATATTTGTGATGGCAATCTAATAGGGAAAGAATACCTCAGGCTCCACCCCCTTTGGGATACCTGTATATATTTAGATAGAAGTACATCACAACAAGGTGATCCTACTCTGAAGCCCCATAGGAACTGCAAGGTTGAAGTTGATATGTCTGTCAGATTCATTTCACTCTTAATGGTTGAGTTTGATGATCCTGGGAAGTCCCCATTGCCTTTATGAGCAACCATTGTCCAATGATATACTGTTTCCGCTGATACTCTTCCAGTACATGGTAGCGTCTGTGCTGTGCATGGATCTACACTAGTAAACACATAATGATGAAACACATTTCGCGTTCTGTGCATAATATGGTATGCAGGAAGTTAAGTAAAGTCTCGAGCAAACTTATAAGCACATGCTGTTTAAATGTTCACGTATATACAGAATATTGTACTGCTTTTGTGCTGCATGTATCTAGAAAACAATCTGTCTTCATGCGTAATTAGATGTTATGAAATAGGCTTTAGAATCTGTGCTATCTGATTGGTCAATTGTCATGCATTGATTTTTACTGATCCACACTATAGCTGAGCCATGCATCCGGTAAAATCCAAACGCATGGCTCAAGTCTTGTTTAATGTAATAGGTGTACCGGACGCATGATGGGAAAAATGGTTGTATTTCATAAATTTCATTTCAAATGACGCACAGGCCTATTTCGTGGATCAGTGAGAATTGGATGCTCTTGTTTAAATTTGGAACAGTCTAAAACTCACTCGCTGCGCTCGAGGGTTTAAACGGTTCGAACGTTAAACTCGCGCATCCAATTCTCACCGATCCACTCTGTCCTGTGCATCATTTGTATAAAAAGGAATGATGTTGGTATCAAACTTCCGCTGGAGAATTTTCAGGATTGTGCTCTTCTTTCTGGAATTTATCATCTTCATATTATAATACATACATCGATCAGACTCTAAAGAGAATAATAATGCTGTACATGCCATTCACAAATATAATTTTTTAATGCTGTATTATTCCAGCTCCTAAGTCTTCCACTTGGGTAAGCAAAGTCTTGGCCAGTGTTGTTTGTGAGAGCTCAAGGGATCGAGGGTGGGAGAGGTTAGAGGCAGTACTGAGGTATAGTCCTGGGCAGTGAGGATCGAAGAGGGTAAGATGAAAGAAAATGCAGCCAAGAAGTAATGTATTTCACTCTTCTCAAGCATGTTACGCCCTATTCCCTTGGGTTTCCCCAGCATAGGTACAGCTTGACCCCTAAGTAGCACCATTTCTTCACTATACCTTTGACTAACTACAGTCCCTAGATCTTCAGCCTACACTGTAATTGAGGCTGATTGATGAGGTCTCTACCTCCCCCTGTCTCTCTCCCTTTCTCTATCTCTTTCTCTCTCTTTTTTCTTTTTTCTTATGTCACTTTCTGTCTGTGATTTTTCTGCTGAGATATCTCTATATTCCATCCACTCTCCAAAGTTTCCCTCCTTTGTTCTCTTCAGGTCATGATTCAAGTTCAAAATCAAAAAAGAGGTATGGACTGTATAGTCAATAATTCGCTGCAATGATTCTGATTTATTAATGAACCAGATAGTTTCAAAGTCAGTTGAAGCAAACAGGGTATAGAATACATGTTGAAATACATGTTGGAAAACAGCCATTTGCTGACTGAATCTTGTAGCTGTGCTTGAATAAATAAATGAATGAAATTGAAATGAAAATAAATACTGTCGTTTCTGAGTTTCTTTATTGTATTTAATCATAGTTAAAAGATATGCAATGAGCACATGAAATGAAATAGAATGACTTTGAGCAAGACCATCTATGATATAACTAAGAAACAACACAAACAAATAGAAATTTTAAAAAACAACCATACAAGGTAGCAAGTTTGGTAACATTTCTTTAAAGCCAAGCGATAGCAAAATCTCTTTACAGGCATACACAGCCTCATCATTATTTGAATTTGTTCTGTGTGAAAAGTCTTTGCTCTGTTTGCCATGAAAAGTATATCATTTTCTAGTTTTCATTCTATTGTTCCTTCTTCTTTTCTTTCTTTTTTTGCGAGGGGGAAGGGAGTGAAGTAAGATTTAATACCAAGTTCAAACATTATTATTGATAAATCACTGCCTTTCTCTCATATTTCAGGATGTAGTGTGAGTTCATTTACACTAATTTACTGAGGTCTTGAGCAATGAATGATATTAACCAATAAAAGCTGGCTTAATTGATAACATTTTTTTCATGTACTTCAATTGTAATGTCACTTTTTGAGCTTTTTGAGCTTTGAGCTTTTGATCTTACCTGAAGAAAGGCTCATGGCAGGATTGTATAGCGAGATGCTGCTGGTCTGAGTGTTCGTGAAGAGATTGGCACTTACCTCAAGAGATTAGAGTATTCTGCTCTTGAGTAAAGAAAAGCGGTCATACATTGGGGCAAAAGGCATGATATTCACCACAGGAAATAATTTCCCTTTTTTCCCCTGTGGTGATATTCTTCAAACAGCTCCCTAGTGTACAAATATATGCCCTGACAATTTGTTCAAAACAAGAAATTCAAAGCAATTGTTTGCTCAAACTTCCTCCCATTTACGGGCCGTTTCAGAGAAGGTGCGTCAATCAAAATCACAAGGTAGCAAGTTTGGTGACCTTTTTCTTTTTCAAGCCAAGCGGTAGCAAAATCTCTTTGCAGGCATGCACAGCCTCGTCAATATTTGAATTTCCGTTGATTTGTAATACACGGCCACTTTGGAAGCAGTGGATGCAACAGATGAATAGGATAGTAACAGTGTTTGTTGAGTGATTGTAACATGACATAATTTTTTGTGTGTGTCCATCAAATCTTTTGACAAAAAAAAATCCCTTTACATTTCTGTAAATGTGAACAGCATTTTAACATTGTTAATTTCCAGTATGATTTTTGTGTTATTTTGTTGCTGTGGTTTGTGTTCATAATCAGTCAGTGCTCAGAGGAGTGAGGGCCCATCACGGTTGTTTCATATGTTCAGTAATAATGAAGGGAACAGTATAGTGTTCTTCCTTTTAAAATCACTATGAAAATTGAATTTGAAACACGCTATTGTATGTAACATGCATTTTTGAATTTCATGTTTATTCTTTTATTCTGTTCATTTACCTTACTGTAAAAGTGGATACTTTCACGCGACTTATTTTTCGCGCTTGGCTGGGTGAGAAGAGTTTCGCATGTTTTTAATTCCACGGAATCAAAACATCACGCACAGGAACATATGGCAATCAAAAATATTTGTGTGCTTTTATTTTCGGGGTAGTTTCTGGTTACGCGAAATGCGCAAAAATTTCCATTTTTACAGTATATGTCTTCCTGGAGACACTTCGATGAATTTTTAGCTGTGTTTTTGTTGTTGCTGTTAAGTTTTGCTGTGTTACATTTTGGTCACTGTCACTGAGTATGAAAAGCTATGCAAAAGCATCTGTTTACTATACCAGTTTCTCTTTCACTCCATCACAATTTGCTGAGTAAAAAAATAAGATATGCAAGATAATTTGTGCCTCATGTACAGTAGCAATTTAGTGTTGAAGGCATTGTAGTGGATTCTTGACTTCAATTTTTTGCTAGTGAGTCAAGAACATGCTTTCTGACCTTTGAACGAATTCTTCTTCCTTAATGCAATGATCTCTTGATCATTGAATTTAGGGAGTAGAAGGTCTTGGTCTTAAAGGCATACATACACCTATAATGTGAGCCATTTGAATTGCTTTATGGATGGACTCAAGGCAAATTTAAACACAGTTGACCCGTGTTAATCAATCTTTTCTTCTCTCTCTTTCACTCTTTCTGAAGACTAGAAAACAAATTCTGAGAGATGTTCACATTCCACCACTCTTTGCAAAGAGAGAGAGGGAGATAAATGAGCTATCTTGTCAACTTTTCCCACACTTCTGAAGCAAAACATCCACTTCTTCTCGCAGACCAGTCATATGTGATCTAACAAGGGGTAGACTTAAAGCAGGTATTGTTGATCCAGAGCAAATCACTCCTTTTTTTTCATATTTCTTTGTGCCTTCTTCACTTGTTGATGGGAAATGGCAGAAGAGGATCCTACCTCTTACTGATATTCATTCAAGTGCCAATGGCAAACACAAATGTGTCCCCAAACCCTCCAGTATCATTTGTCCTTTGCACAAACCCCTTCTGCTGCAAAAACATCAGACTGGAAACCAATTCTCACCAAAATCTAAAAAGTAGTCAGTGTAGTGCATTTCTCCCATTATGTGGCACTTTTCTCCCCTCTTTTTTCCCCTCATTCTCTTTCTTATTCTCCTTTGTTCACTCTATCTCTTTCTCTCTCTATCATGCATCCAAACCCCTCTTTCCTGCTCTTAAAGGGTGTGTATTAGTTACAGTTCTGGCCGAGGCAAGGATTTAGCTTTTGACGTTTTGCGAGATATTCAGAAACCACTCGATGAGATGTCAAAGAACATTCAATTCTAAGGGGTATCAAAAGTTTATTTGATGAAAATCTGTTTTGAAATGGCTGAGATATCCAAAAACAAGATGAAACAAAGAGAACCTAATAAAGTTGTGGCCTGTCGCCTTTTATTATTATCACTTTTTTGGATATCTCAGCCATTTGAAGACCAATTTTCATCAAATAAACATTGAATCCTTTTTAAAATCATATGCTCTTTCATATTTCATCAGAGGTTTCTCATTATCGTACAGCTCACTTAGGAATGTTCAAAACATGAATCCCTCACCTCAACCAGTACTGTACAGTCCCTTTAATGTCGCATACCCATGGATCCCTAGTTCTCTCTTTTGTATTGCATTCTGTGAGCAAGTACTGACTTGCTTACCTTGCAGTTTACACTTTACCATGCTCCATCTTGCTCTGTGTGGTACCCTCACATGTCTTCAGTTATACTTTTCCTCATTCATAGCTTCGGTTACACTTTGGATGTCGTGCAGCGTTTTATAGTGTTTGTTGACAATCAGCGTAATGAAAGAAAGATATTATTCAGAGGGGTGAAGGCTCAGGTTTGCGTATGCCGTTTGCCGTATATTTCATGAGTATGATTATGTATATTTTTATATTCTTGACTTCAAAGACGATTGTATGTGTGGTTGTATTCACACTGGCAAACTGCTATAATAGAATGAGAAATAAGTTTCTTTACTTTTCAGGATTCTCAGTGATTTCTCATTTAATTGTAAGGTGATGTACAAAGCGTTAGTGCTACAGGAGGAAATATTTTTGTGAAGTGTTAATTTCATAAAAACTACAACACCACAAAATATTGCATGTGTAGAGTAGTTTAAGAAACATTCACAGAAAATTTTTGCAAATTTTCTTTTGTCTCACTTCCATCTCAACAAGACATGACAAAAACAGAGTTAGGATATTGGAAGGGTTTAGACAACAATCAAGCAGAAGCAAACATTTTAGTGAAGATATTATCAGACTTGATATGTCCTTATACACTAAAAAAAAGAAAGAAAGGACAATTGCATGTAGTACTAATACAGTAAGCTGAGAAAGGGTGCTGTCTGCTACAAGTTCATGGCAGTTTTAATCTCTCACTGCCGGTCCATAATCATAATGCATATAGGGATGTGCTCATTTTGGGTGATTAGCACATCAAAGCAAAGTGAAGGCATTTTGTAGAATCCAGTACATGCACATTGCTGGTACTCTTTGACTGGGCTGCATTATGCCAACAGTTGTCTCTCAGGGTCGTCTTGTAAATGTGCAGGGATTTCATCGTCTCACGAGGAGCAGGTCGACATACTTAGAGACGGAGAAAACAGGTTGAAGATCATCCAGATGGTTTTATAGGTTTTCAGTAAAAAGGAATCATTTGTCATTAAATAAACTTGTGAAAAGTAAATTTCCTTACACAGCATTTAGGCTAACAATGCATTTTAGCCCAATTTTTCGAAGTAGACAAAAGCTCTTTTCACAATAAATCATTTCTGACGTAGAAAAAGAATATAATTATCATAAATGTGATATGAGGAGATGAAAAGAGAAGCAGTAGAAGCAGAAGAAACACATGTAATGCAGCAGGTACCCAAATTTACTTCCAAGTTGTTATGATAAGTGGAAGATATATTATAATGAGGTTATCAAAAATTTTCCCATGAAGTCACTTAAACCACATGTCTGTGGTTGACATTGCATCTTTTTATCATAATAATTGTATACTATTCATTGTTAGAAATATATAAGTTCAAGTGTAAAAAAAAAGATGGAAAAACATTCATTTCAGCTTTTCACTCTTCATTTATATCTGTTGCCAAATTATACTCGTTTGTTTCCACAGGGGAATTTTGATTTTGATTTTGATTTTGAATTGGCAACACATTTTAAAATATTTCAGCTCCTGTTTCTGTCTCTCAAACTTGTTTCTTGGTTTTTTATTGTAGCTTTTTTTTTTCTGCAGACTACTTTTTTTACTTTTTGCAGTAATTATGAATTTAACCAGTTCATCTAACCTTATATGCATGAAACCAGAGGTTCTGATATAATGATGACAAAATGATGCTTCTGCTGTAAACTTACCCTGGGGCATAAAATTGGTTAACTGAACAATTTGAAAAGGGGGCTTCTCCTTTTGTGCTGTTTTGTTGTTCGTGGTCTGCTCTGCCTGACACCATTTTACTTCTGACTCAATTCATCACAAAAAACATGATGTGGGGGACTGCCTTTCAATAGAAATTCATAGCAACACCTAACCTAATCTTTGCAGTCATTTTCTCTTATTTTGCCATTTCTCTCTTTCCTTTTTCTGTATTACTTTATTCTTTCTTTGCATATTTGGTACACTTCTATACATTTTTGTACATTAGTATTTCTCTCTCTCTCTCTCTCTCACACACACACACACACACTCAAGCACACAGAATTTATATGCCAGAATAAACAATGTTAAGAAATAAACTTCATGTTAACCCGTTTAGGACGAGTCCCGAGTATACTCGGGCAGGGGTCTATGGGAAATGAGTGTTGTATCAAAATCAGTCCGTCCTCAACGGGTTAATTTTTGAGCGTTGTTGTTTTGGAGGCAAGAGGATTGAACATGAAGAAAAATAAAGTCTGCCTAAAATATAAAAGAAATTCTGCTGGCATGCGTAAACTGAGATATGATGCCAAAATGATGCAGGCATATTTTAGAAAGAGTCAATATTTAGTTTCTTTTACACATTTCCTGGCTTAATGCTATAAACGACCGATATTTTTGTTTCAGTATCATGTTCTGCTACGTAAAGGAAGAGCCTGCTTTCCCCACTGATCAGTAGTAATTGCTGATCGTAAAAAAGAATTGCCTCATCCAGGTCAGATTGGCATTTTGTATTGAATTTCCAAATAAAAACTGCAGTGCATTTCCTCAAAAGTATACTCGGCAGGTGCCGCATGTCACCATAAGCAATTTCCTTTTCAGTCACTACAAGCGTAATATGAAGATGGGAAAAGGAGGAGAAAACACAATATCAGGTGATAATCATAGTAAATATCTTTCATTAATGGCCATTTAAAATCAGTTTCTTGCAT
The DNA here is from genome assembly GCF_040938485.1 of Diadema antillarum. Lineage (NCBI taxonomy): Eukaryota > Metazoa > Echinodermata > Echinoidea > Diadematoida > Diadematidae > Diadema > Diadema antillarum. The sequence goes on along the minus strand of NW_027271344.1, from coordinate 917,541 downwards.
GTTGAACCACAAATACATAGTAAGCTAAACCATATGTCACCAGGAAATGGTTACACTCTATCAGTTTACCACCATACTTATTTTCTAGCAGTGGGGTGTTCTCCTTCATGTGTAACTCAGTTGTACAACTCAATACGCACAATTTGCGATGAATTTTGTGTGGTGTCATGGAGAGTTTTCACACTTCTTAATTCCTCACATTTCCTAATTAAAATTGTTTTTTAAATGTGTTTAGAATTACTAAGAGTTCACATTAAAAAAAAAAGTCTCCGTCCTTCCTGACCTGTTAGTGCAAATGGATATGTTAGACTAGGGGTTACTTGTCTCACATCTGAAACAAAATTTAGGGAAAAAAAATTGCTGAAAACTGCTTATCCAATAGTGGCGAGCCGATGGAGTAAAATGGAGTCAAAAGGGTCCTGAGCTTTTGATCCTAGCAGAATCTTCTTCAGAGGCAAAATGACGGTCAATTTGCCTCTAATGAAGATTCTCCTAGGATCGAAAGCTCATGCAGGCCCCTTTTGACACCTAAAACAAAATTCAGAGAATTTGTTTCATCAGTAATCTGCTTATGTGAATGGGTTTGTGAGACTGGGTCATATTCTGTCTTTTTTTTTTCTAATTCAATACATTAGAGAGCATCAAATTTTAAAGCTTTTGGCTCCCAATCCTTAGTAGTGAAGTACCATTTGTGTGTCTCTGTCTGTGTAAACAGAGCAATCAAATCAAGATTGCAACCTCTGTTTTGTCGATTTTGATGCGGAAATGTGTCCTGTATCTGCGTCTCGCTATTGACTTTGGATCTGAGTAACCTTGAAATTCCCCAGAGCCTACTGGGTCATGACACTGCAAGTAGTAGAATTGCAGCCCTCTCTTTTTTCTGTGTTTTCTTTTTTTATTCTTATTATTATTTATCATATTATGTTTTGATTTGAACCTGTTGAGGAGAGGAGAAAATGATTGAAAGAGTAAAATTAACCTGTATGAAAGGGGCAAAACAGATCAGACAGAGAAAGAATCAAGTTTAGCTTCAATAGTCGCCCCTGGATGTTCTCCTTAGACACTGCTGGAAAAAAAAAAAGAACCAAGAGGGTGCCGTGGACACAGGAATGATATGTAGTGGAGGGGAATGACTAATTCACTTTCTTCATTGGGATGGATGCAGGTATCATGGGTATCAGGACAGTGACCCAGTGGACCATATCTAACCTGTTGAGGATGAGCTGATATTGCTATAACACACATTGCCTATAAACACCTGTTGAGTATACAGTACTCTTCACGTAATCGGGTATCGCTTAAATGGGTGCTCCGTTTAATTGGGTAGTAATGTCAAAATCAGTTCCAATGCACACTAAAATTACCTGATAATCGGGTTGCCTCTCCGCATAAATGGGTAAATAACTTTCTTTTAAACTAATTTCTATCCACATTTTATTGTAAATATAACACTTTAAGAAATCATGAATGTCAAATTGTCCACGGCTAATCACATTCTCTGTTTAATTTGCGAAGAAGACCAATCATTTGAGGAGTGATCAAACATGAAAACACATGTACCAGTACCGACTTGCCACACGTAAGTGAACATTACACATGTAGCTGGCACTCACAACTGCATAGACAGACAGGATTTGAACACACTGCAGCTCCTCTCTTGCTCCGCAACGACATTCACAATACGAGAAGTTTGCAAGGAAAATCGAGCCATGCACCAGCTCCATAATCTTGCTTTTCCCCATCAGTCACTTCACGAAAAGTAACCCGACGTTCTACATAACTAGTGCGCACAAAGAGACATGTTCATTTCGGAAAATGCCTGCGTGTTTATAGCGAGGAGTCAAATGATAAAGTTTTCTGAAGACAAAATATTTTTTTTTGTCAATAGAAAGAGTGTAAATTATTGCTTGTGACTGAGCAAGTGTAAGGTATGTATAATGTGCCATGCAAGCACGCATGTTAATCATACAGTGTAGGTGTTTGGTGCAGTGTACAATGCATGTACATACACAGAGTGTGGGTCAATTGTAAATGAGTCGTGTTCTTCTGTTAATTGGGTACTGCGCTTAATCGGGTGAGAAACGCTCTGCTCGAGCCTACCTGATTATGCGGAGAGTACTGTACTAGGGTTTGAGTATACTTGTGTGTCCAATGCATTGAACAAACAAGTCCAATGCATTGGTTCCAACACCAACTCCAAAAGCTTGCACAGATGTTTTTTGTTACTATCTTTTTTTAAGGGCTTATCAATCATAACCAATACAATTTATTGTTGGGGACGCATGAGAACAATGAAAGCATCTCTTATCTAATCTGTATGGAGTTGTGATTGTTGCCAATTTTACTATCATGTTAACAATAAGTAAACTTTAATTTGTCAGTTCTTCTTAGATGAATTTTGTCCATTATTTTATCTATCATTGTCACTGTTGTGCTTTATTGACGCAAATCATGCATATCATTACAGGTCAGATCTAACAGGGAGAAATTGATAAGCCTTAATTTATTTTTATGATTAAGAGTTGACTAAAATCAAAGTTGTGTGTGTGATGATTAAAAGAGCATAAAGTCAGTTAAAGTCAAACATATTCTGACTAAAGTCATGGGAATTTTTGCAAGTAGGCTCTATTGATTATGGTTTGATGATTGTTGAAATTTATACTGAAGAAGACAGAAGGAATAATGAGAATAACTGGATAGAGAGATGATGTGCATTGGCAGGGAATCATGCATAGAAAGTTTGGGCGTGTCATCGTGTCATAGTTTTTCTCGATCTACTTCAAAAAAAAAAAAAATGCTCAACACCATGCACAGCCATTCATTCCAGCATTCTCATATTTCATTGTTGCTCACAAACCAGGTTGGTTACAAATACACAGACAAGTGGTCAAAGTAGCAATGAGATTCTTACCAATAAACAACATCATCTTCTTGCCAACTCCATTCAATGTACATTGCCAATAAACTGTACCTAAATCAGGTGTAAATTACCACGAGCATATTAAACTGCATGCTCTGAAGATGATTGTAGCAGGTCGGCCAAAAGATCCTTTGTCAGAACTTCAGAATTGACGTGTCGCTGACCAATCAAGCTTATGGTGAGAGGTGTGAGAAGTTTCCTCTAAATCCTTGAATAGTACTTTAGTAACTTTAAACTTATAAATGCATCATCGCATAAGGTTTAGAGTGAGGGGCGAGTTGATGAAAGTTCATCAGCGGTACAGTTGAACACTCTAAAAAAGTTTGGACTTCATTTGAGGGAAAAAAAGCTAAAAAGAAAAAAACTAATAACGAAGAGACTAAAATGAAAATGAAGTGGCAATGTTCTTACAATGGAACACAGAGAAAACCATCTGTTTTGAGGCAGGAGGGATTATCCAGCATCGACCTCATATGGAGTATTTGTCATCCTGTGCTCCTACCAGGGAGGTACAAGATGCCCCATACCTCCTTGCTCCTACCCAGCTCTTCCAAATAAGGGCTTTTTACACTTGTAAATTTTTGCTTAGACCCGGACCAACGGTGGGGCTAAGGGGGGGCCTTAGCCCCACCGTTGGTACGGGACTATCCTTAGCCCACTTTCTGTTTACACTCGTTTTTGCCAAAGTGGGCTAGCCCCACCGATAGTACGGTACTATCTGGCCCTGCAAAATAGCAGGGGTTAGCACCGCAATTGCGGTGCTAGCACCGCAATTGCGGTGCCAAGCAAGTGAGTGTAAACAGAACGAAAAAATAATCCTGGGCTAAGCGACGGAGACGAAGTCCGACCCTCACTGACCAATCAGAAACGAGGCAATGAAGTGCTGCCGGTGCGTGCGTGTACGTGTACAGTACACAGCGTAATTATGAATATTCATGTGGTTTGGAAAGTCCGGGGCTAAGAAATACGAGTGTAAAAAGGTCAGTTTTCTCCTTAGCCCCGGACAAGAGATAGTACGGGACTAATTGGCGAGTGTAAAAAGCTGAAAAAATTGGTACGGGACTAACGATAGTCCTGGGTCAGAGAAAGTCCGGGGTTAAGAAACACAAGTGTAAAAAGCCCTATACAGTACTGGCGAGTCTGTTTTTATGGATACTACATACTAGTATTTATAGCCCTCACTTCAATAATAGGATACTCCCCTTACCCCACATGACCCCAACCACTTGGGTATGACAGTCTCCAAGATTCAGCTCCTGACTTTCCTGGTAAGAAATCCCAGAACATCTGCAGGGTCATCCTGATATAGGCCAAGTCAATACTTTCTCCGAAAGCTTTAACCCTTGTTATTGTGCTTTGTTTACTGATTGGATTGTCATGCTGGAGTGCTTTCTTCACCAAGTTGCACAGGTGTCTGGAAAAATAATTGTCAATGAATAAAGATTTCCCAATCCCCTTAATCCCTAATGTGTCACAATGGCCTCCCTGTTGAGCTGAGACACACTGCTTCACCTGAGTGGGCTTGCTAATAATACAACTCTGCCAGGTTTGGATGGATTGCTGAATGCAGATGAAAAAAAAAGCTTGGCAGTGTCTGGGTACAAAAAGGATTAGCTTCTCACTTTAAAGTTTCAGTTCACTTTCAGTTTATTAACTTCCACCAGAGCTTATTTAGATTAAGAACAAGGTTTACCTAAAGTCATGTGAAGTGAAAGTCATGTGAAATGAAGCATAGGACAAATGAAGCATAGGACAAATGACTTCTGAAACAATCTATTTGATGATGCCATTTTGCACACACACACACACACACACAAATATGAAGACTACATACGATATCGCTTGGTTGTATTTTAAGCTCTTGAAAGCTGGTACAACTTTGAAAGTGAATCACTACTCGGCGTTTATGTCAATTTGAAAAAACAGACATAATTTGAATAAATGGGACATAAAAAAAGTAAGTTCACGTCTCCACCTTCACCTATGCAGTAGTATATGACCAGGAACGTGACCCCTCCCTGATTTGACTGACCATGGGGCACCACTTTATAGATTTTGCCCTCCACTCTTGGCGATTCTCAGCTTTCTGCAGTATGAAGTTCCAATCAACCCTTTAATCGTTTCTTCTATAATGCACATAATGCAGGGCTCAACATTAAAGGGATGATGTAGTATTGGTTGAGATGAGGATTCAGCTTTTAAGCTTTTGTGAGATACTTGGAAACCACTGATGAAATGTTTGAGAGCATACAATTCTAAGAGGTATTCAAATTTTTCTTGATGAAATTCAGTTTTGAAATGGCCGAGATATCCAAAAACAAAGTAAAACAAAGCGATCCTAATAAAAGGTGGGCTTCACCTTTTATTGATACACCTTGTTTTGGATATCTCAGCCATTTCAAAACCAATTTTTCATCAAATAAACTTTGAATTCCTCTTAGAATTTTATGCTCTTTCATATTCCATAAGAGATTTCTCATTATCTATGTATATTGATACGAAATGAAAATAAAACATGAATGAATGAATGAATATCTCAAACGATTATCATCAAAAGAATTTGAAAACCTGAAACCCCACCTCAACTGAAACTATACCATCCCTTTAACTTTTTTCTTTTGGTAGCCCTTGCGGGCCACCATAATTCATCAAATTGCATTTTTTTTTTTAAATTGCCTGACAGTGAAATTTGGTGACCCCCAAAATAAAGAAAACATTTAAAAAGACATCATTGCATAGAATAGCAAAATAGTATGATAAACCATTAAGATTATTTTGAAATGTTGTCTTTGAAACTGGTGGCCCGACATCTACTTCTGATGGCCCCGGGCCACAGCTGCGAGCCACAGCTAATGTTGAACCTTGCATAATGTATGGATAGGTACCATGTTCTGTACATGAACTCTATACAGACACATCAGTGACAACGTACCACAAATACCACAGAGAAAATTATGAGCAGTTTCATCGCCCTCATGACAATGGGATTCCCGTGTGAAAGTTTCTACTCCAATCTCTCTCACTTTCCGCCAAATTCAACTTAATGGTAAGCAGAATAGTAGGTGTCAGACTTCAGCTCAACAGAAATGTGTTTTTGACTTGGAGCAATGAAAGGATTGTGATATTTTTCCTTGATTATTAATTTTCTTGTTTATACATGTCAAAATTTGTAAGGGGCCTTATTGAAAATATGCAATTGATTTACTGGAAAAAAATATTGTGAAGTTTATTTGATTTGTGAGTGGTCACCTTGAACGACATTCATCAAATTAATTTGTAGCCCTTTTTTTCTTCTCTTTTCACTTTTACTCAGGATAGTTTGCAAATTAGAGTTACATGCTTAGATATATGCTGAAGGAGTACAAGGACTATTCTTTTTTCATGACAGACAATTATACCTACTCTCTTCATTGCACTATCATCAATCACGACTCAAGACACTGATGTCTAGGCTGACAGAGCACCACACAGAAAAACAATAAACTGGGTCACAGACATGGATCTTCCTTGATCCACCTGCTACGGTATGTACCTCCTTGTCTCAGTCCGTAAACCAACAGGTGCTGTCAAAGCAGTTTTTCTCCAAAAGGAGAAAAGCGTAACGTTCACACACACCCAAACTGAACGGTTTTTGAAAATTGATTTTTTTTTTTTCAACACAATGAGAAAATGTTGATTAAACAAAAAGATCAAGCTTTACGGATTTTTGAGTGTGTGAACACACAAAAATTGGTAAAGCTTAAATTTTCTTTTAACAACCATTATAGTTTGCCTGACAGACATGCATGAATAGCATAAAAGGAAACCATCAACTTTTTTTTTCAAATTCTATACTGCAAATTGCCACACAAGTTCCGAACATGCTGTGGTCATTGTGCAGGCATGTGAAACACTTCATTGTGCATGAAGTATGTTTTTTTTATTTCCCAAGTGTGAACGGTAGCAAATAATATTGATGTCCTGTATCACACTACAAAAACTGATAACTCCTGTGTGTGAACATGGTGGAGAGTCATGAAGCAATTGCCGGCATCTTGGGGAGGGGGGAATTGATATGGAAAATCTGTTGAGAATTATCATTTTTATTGAGAATTGGGGTGTAATGAACTAATGAATGTGAACAGTACCTGATTCAGGAGAAAAGGACATTGATTGCCATTTCCATGGTCACACAAAGGACGTATCAGGAGGACTGGGTCATTACTCATGTGGCATTGAGGTTTGCTTGCTGGCCAGGACATGAGTGTTTTGGGAGACTCTGAAGGTTGCTTGCTTTGGTTTATTATCTTCTTTCTTTATGGGGGGGGGGGGGGTTGGTGGGGGGGGGAGATAAGGACTAGTTGCACATAAAGGAAAATCCTGTTTCTGTTTTGCGGGGCTTGTTTTTCATTAAAATGGTAGAGCTCTCTCACTATCAACAAGTCTTGAAATTAGTATCAGCAGCCATTTTTCAAACTGCCATGAATAGTATAGAATGTTACCTGGCTGCCATTGTTTTAATATATAAGTTACTGTAAAATGAGGAATGTTTGCGAGAGCCAAGATTCGCGAAATTAAAATGCACATAAAAGTTCTTGTCTACACTATATGCATTCAATGTTAGAGGCAACTTTCATTATATCTGCAGTAAGGAGTAACTGCCTCTATGAATGCAAAGTTTTGAGTGGGTGCCATGAAAGGGATGGTATAGTTTTGGTTGAGATGGGGAATCAGGTTTTAACTTTTTGTGAGATATTAACTAGATATGACTTATATGAAGTATCGAAGAGCATACAATTCTAGGAGGAATTGAATGTTTATTTGATAAAAATCGGTTTTGAAAATGGCTGAGCTGTGTAAAAACAAAGCAAAACAAATTGGTCCTACTGCAGGGGTTATTTTCAGCCCAAAAGTTTACATCTTTCTCTCCCCCTCACACTCACACACTTTGCTTTGTTGTTGTTGTTGTTGTTGTTGTTGTTGTTGTTGTTGTTGTTGTTGTTGTTGTTGTTGTTGTTGTTGTTGTTGTTGTTGTTGTTGTTGTTGTTGTTGTTGTTGTTGTTTCCCCCAAGAGTCAAGAGGTATCTTCATCTACCACACAATTACCAGACAACTCTATTTTGTTTACACACTTATTTAAAAAAAAAAAATAGGGGAAAAAAAAAACCAGTCTAGACGCAGATGAGCTACTTGAGATTGGCTGCTTGTGTTTGTTTTTTCCCCCAGTCTCTCTGCATCAAGCCATTTACCCCACATCTCTGCCAGAAAATAATAACATGCATGGACTTCCTTTCTCATAAACTTGCAAATAGGTGCAAATAGAGTTGACCTTTGTGATGTGAAGGGACCATATTTTGCCTATAGACATTGGGTCAGACTTGGTGAATGAAGTCCATTAGGTTTTTTGTTCGTGAGGAAAGGAGAGACAAGTGAAGCAGTGGTTTGGACCTGATGGTCAGTAGTCTCTATATTCAAGCCTCGTTTACATGAATGGAGTTTTTCCTCTAGGGAACTGACTTCACAGTAGGCCTAGGCATTAGAAGAAAGGAAGGAAGGAAATCAAGTACAGTATTATACTCAAGGATGAGAAATATTATCACAAAGAGCAAGGATCTCCCTTTACGTCGCAGAGTATAAAAATGATACTAGTACTAGTAACCTACTGTAAGCACAGCAGCATGGTACGGGTAACCAACCAGAAATCTTTGAGGAGAACGTAGTTGCTGGTTGTGAGGTAGGTTCTGATGTGAAAGACGCCATGTTCAGTATCTAGTCAGTCATATTGGGCAGGGAATAAAGATGGGGTAATGTTTTGTGTTGCTGTTAGTGCTGCTGTTTCACTTTAATTTTGCTTACAATCCTAGGATGTCCAGCTAATTTGTAGCACTGTGCTAAAGATTTATGTCATGGCCAGACGGGCTGACCTCATAGTCACGCACATGTTCAAGAGCAGGCTAAGCAAGAGAGAGAAAGAGTGGAGACCTGGCTGCCAGACATGTGTGCCCTGGGCTGAATTTATCCTGGTCACCCATTGTTATTGGTGGATAGAGTTACACGTCCCTTGCATACATTGGGCAATACTCTAGTATCCCATTGGTATATTCCTGCTGGTCAGAGTCTTCCTTTCTCTGTAGATTCAGTTTCTCTATTACTAGTAGTAGGTTTGTGAATATTTGCTGGTCTGTATATGGTTTATGTTAGTGACATTTCCAGTTCTTTACAGTCAATGAAGAGTATAACTTTGGATGCAGGCAAGTAACCTTAGTCCATTTATGATGCGAGCTGCTATTTTGTTTTCAAAAAGTGATGGTATTGAATTCATATGCTGTTCCAAGAAAATATGTGGGTAGAGAGGGACATGAGGTGTTCAAGGCTTTTGATATCAATTTGAAGAAGGTGATGTAAGCAGCAATTTTTAGAAGAAAGATGTGGTAGGGCCTATTATCATACTGACATACAGACACACTCACACACTGAAAGCAGACACAAAAATACTGATTTACACTATCCTTTCCACTTTGTTTGTAATTTTCTCTCTCTTTTGCCCACAAAGCCCTCTCCCTCCCCCCCCCCCCCCCCCATCTACCCCCTCTCTCTAGGTCTGTTTAGTGGCATTCTCCCGCATTTTTTTTTTTTGACCAACCCTCCTTTCAGACAGAGGAGTTCTCGTATTGATGTACACTTTATGGATATAGGAATTTTTTTCGCATCTGAATGTCCACATATCGATATGTTGTGTCAGTATTGGACAATTTTCAAAACAATGTTTTGTGCACCATTTCACACAATTATCCTATAGGCTATCCATGCATCATTTTCTTGCATCTGAAAGCTCTCATATCCATACGTTGTATAAGTAGCGGGGCTTATTCGCAACATGTGCATGGGGCCCGACCTCTACTACAAAATGAGTCCAGCACAAAGTATAAATGCAAATCACAAAGCCTGCACAAAATTCATACTGCACAATGGAGAGATTCTTACATATTTGTGAGCTTTGAAAGTTCAACCAAGTGCAAGGTGTGAATGCTCCCATGCAATTAACAGATAACAGGGCGTTGCATCTGAATGGATGCACATCAATACGTCATATATCCATACATTGTATGAATATACCTTGTAGGTCGCTATGTCTGAAAGCATTATATGTGTAGTAGTCCTGACATACCAGGTAATATGCAAATGAAGTGGGCTCATATCAGTGAATGACCATGGAATGTGTAAAACCTACAACCCCTCCCAATAAATTTCTTAGCACACACTTTTTGCATAAACTCACTAATTACCCATACAAAGACATACTGATAAGCCTGTAGCAATTTGTCTTCAATTATCTACTTCCTTTATATGGAAACAGACAAGTCAGTGGCCACCAGTTACTGTAAAAGTAAAAATTTTCACGATGTTGGAATTTTTGCGCATTTCGCGCATCTAAAATCTAGCACGAAAATAAAAGCAGGCAAATATTTTTGCTTGCCATTATTATGTTCCATTTGTTGATGTCTTAATTTTGCGGAATTAAAAACACGCGAAACTCTTCTTACCTGGCCGACCGCAAAAAATTAGTCACATGAAATAAATTCACTTTAACAGTAGCAACTACGGCAATGGTACAAAATAACTATTAGTTGGTCTCTTTTCCAATGATGACACAGTGTGCCTCACTGATCTACAATATTGATCAGTGAATATATGCTTATGCCTGTCAGGGGATGAGTGAAACCAACCTCAAGTCTTCCCCTTCCTCTTTTCCAGGTAATCCTCTGTCCCCTCCCAACCAGCTGCCACCTAATTACTGGCTGTTAGCAAGTCACTGAACTTGATCTTTTCTCATGAGGAAGAAAGGAAGACAGCATGAGAGTGAGAGAAGAATGCATGAATGGGGAGGGGGACACAAGAGGAATGTGGCTTCCCTTTTGCTTCAAGATTCTTCTCCTTTTTTTTTCAGGGTGTGTAAGTATTTGCTCCAGGATAGTGAGAGCTTTAATCCCTCTGGCAAGGAAAAAAAAGGTGATGATGAAGGGAGGAGTTGTCAGATGTGAGGGGAGATGGGGGAAGAAAGTTCAGAGGTAAATCCCTGTGAGAAAATATGGGGGAGGAGTTGGATAAACTGGAGAGTGTGCTGAGCAGGTGGAGGAATATGTTTTGACCATTTCACATTGAAAAATTCAACTGCAGAATTCAAGAATTAGAAATTAGAAATATAGCATGATATAATAATATGTAAAGAGACATAGTTGCTGTCTAATCACTCTAATGCAGTCTTTTTTTTTTACAATGTCTCATATGGTAAATATTAATATTTCTCATCTATCAAAACTTCAATGTTTATCCATTTTCAATCTTTCCGCATGAATTCATCATGGTAAATGAATGTACAAGAGAGAAAGGAATATAGGCCTACAGGTTATTTTCTTTTAGGTTTAATGTGAAATTCCAAGACAATTAAAACATTATACTTAACATGCTTTAGAATTCAGAATTAGAATTACATTTGCTTTAGTTTAACTAGTAGATTGGGTTTGTTGCAATGGATGTAGTAACCTTCCCGGAAAATATAATTTTGCATTTTTCTTTTTAATACTTAAAACAAAATGTGGTATTTTCACTTTTGGCATTGATGTTAAAGGTACTTCAAAACCTTGTCAATTACAAACCATTTCACTTCCTTTTCCATTTTGAATACTAAGATACATATTCTTATGTGTCAAAAAGGTACTGATTTATGATGTCATGGGTAGTTATGCAGAATTATGTTTTATGAGCTATGTCAACTTTGATATGACAAATCAAATTCAATGCAAGAAATGAATGACGGTTTTATGCATTGAGATTTTTTTTTAAAGCATAATATGCCAGTGTTTTGGAGAGAAAACTGCAACGGTGCTTGGATAAAGACTTCCAATGTGAACAGATCTTTAAAATACCAATGGTTAGCATGTGAAGTTATTTCAATTACTATGTAATCTGGATGTTTCTCAGGTCTTTGTCACAGTGTGGGAAAATTTTGGGAGATGCGTCTTCAGCTTTGGCCATTAGCAGCGAATGAAAGAAGCACTCTTTATAAATCCCAAATGATTGCAAAGTCCCAGGCGGCTTGGGGCTCAGAGCACTTGGCCATTGTGCTGATGGGAGCTAATCCATGTCTAATTGATTGATTCTCGTGTAGGTCTAGACTGTTCTCTTGTGCAGCAAGCGAAATAGTATGCCGTGCCCATACTTATTCATCCCGGCTTTCTCCCTGTCTGTCTCTGGTGATATATCCCCTGATCTCCTCTTCTGAATATGATCATCACTCCGTATTCATTCTGACTTTCATAGCATCTCTTCGTGACGTTTGCCTTTCAAACTAATTATGGCAAGAGGGAAAAACTGCCTAAAAGAATATTTAGAATTGTATCACTATGATCATCATTTAAAAATGAATGCTTCTAGTGGTCTTTGAAAATGATTGTTGAAAATAATTCTCAAAAAAATGCTAATAGTAGCTTATCTGGATCATTGCAGTCATTCTGCACATTGTAAAAACTCCTACTGAATCCTATCGGGTGGATTCATTCAATTTTCACTCTCAATTGACAGAGAAAATCAACACAGAGCAATTACAGATTGCTTATGAGCTACATCTGTGCCTTATATATATATTATGGGAATCAGAAAAAAAAAAATTGACTTTCTTCTTTGGTTCCTATTATAGCACCACCAGTAACCTATGGTCTATATGGGATACGAAAGAAGAACCCAGTTGTTATGATCAGCCCAAGTGGAGGTCATCCCTCCGGGCCATGTCAACACTCATTACCTGCCGTAATCCAGCTAATGGAATAGCCAAGGCCAAGTGACCAGTAGTGTTACAAGCACAGTGATGAAGACCATGCTGGCTGGGCAACTCCATTTCCAAAGAGGGAGTTTAAAAAGAGGGAAGGTAGTCCAGGTAATGTTTGTTGCTTGAGGAAGAACACCTTCACCCAATCATACAGCCATCCTCCAGCCAAGGTGATCAACACTTTCTCACGATACAATGTATTTCTCCTGAATGTGATTATTGCAAGTATGCCAATATGACAATTCCAAGAAAATGTCAAATGCCAACATAATTTTCATGTTGGCTCAAAACATTAAGCCACCTGAAATGTGGTATGTTCTTTTAAGATATCAAAAATAAAAGAAGTTGTGAAATAGCAACATACCACTGTGAAGGAAGAAACTCTAACACTGCTTGCTGCCACCCTCAGGTATGTTTCACCATGAGGAATATGGCCCATTTGAAGATGGCCCTATGGTCATAGAGTGGGAGGACAGAGTGAGTGGACGAGGCTGACTCTCCATTGAAAGATTTTGATAACAGTGCTCTGACAAGACCGCTTAAACGAAAAAACTCTGTATAAAGCTCTGAACTCTTATATGAAGATGTCTTTAAATTTTCCACTTTCAAACTAACTTCACTTAATGATTACCTTTACTGATTGCAGTGATTCAGCAGGGAGAATAGTGATTGATCATTATCAGCGGTGCATTTCTCCAGCTAGCAATCTGTATGTGTATTTATGCTTAGCTTTCTTGGGCCATATTCACATGTTTACTTCAAAACATTGTTGCATCTCCACTCACTTTGACACAAACAAATTTTCAAAATGCCTAGTCAAAATGTACAATAAGTGCATTTACGATCCACAATTCTCTCTCAATGCTTTTAACAAGGAAGTGTAAACACAAAGTCATGTATGAAAATGTTTATTCTCATGTGACCATTTTAACTTCTGGTTCATGTCAAGTAGACACACATGCTGAACAGGTCATAGAGGTTTTATAGTTTTTTAACAGTGTGCAGTGCATGCCTGCAAATTTGCTTCTTTTCAAGCTCAAAGAAGTTATCATATGCAGTACCCCTGTAAATGGCAACTGTGCTTTGCACTAATCACATTTCAAAACACTGATTATGGCCCCCCCCCCCAAAAAAAAAAAAAGTCATGTCGAAAAGTTTTGCCGGATTTGTTGCATCTGTGTAGATGAAGGTCACCAGAAAGACACTCCGATCACGGTGACGCTGCACGGCGTATGGTCGGGCTATCCTGGACCGGGACCTAGCCCTGGCTAAGATCTGTAAGTGATCATTCATACTAAGCAAATTTGAGCAGGCCTGGTCCTGCACTTGCCCTGTCTGGGGGTTGGGCTTGGCCTGGGTGGCATCACTGATAAAATCTGTAGTTCTAGATCCAATAGACTCTCCATCTACTGCAGATCACAACTAGAAGTGGTACAACGCATCATTTACTCTAGATCTACATATAATGCACCACTTTTAATTAAATGGTATCGTTCAATCGCACCATTACGAGTACGAAGACGTCTTTTGAAGCGAACATTGAATCAAAATTAAACTTTGAATTAAATACTGTTTTAAAGAATAATAGAATTATACGCTCACTGTGTTTAAAGGGATGGTACAGTATTGGTGGAGATGAGAATTGGGCTTTTAACTTTTTGTGAGGTATCAAGAAAACACTTATGAAATAGTACAGAGCATACCATTTTAAGAGGAATTCACAGTTTATTTGATGAAAATTGGGTTTGGAATGACTGAAACATCCAAAAACAAATAAAACAAAGCGATCGTAATAAAGTGTGGGTCCCACACTTATCAGAATCGCTCTGTTTTGGATATATCAGCCATTTCAAAACCAATTTTCATCAAATAAACGTTGAATTCCTCATGGAATTACATGCTCTTTCATATTTCAAAGAGGTTTCTCATTATCTCACCAAAAAATGTTAGAAACCTGAAATTAGGTCTCAACCAAAACTATACGATCCCTTTAAAGCTAAAATATCTGCATTAAATATGATATCCTTACGAAAGCATCTCGCGATATACTAGCATTGCAAAATGTTGAAAAATCACAGATAGATCAAGATGAAGCCGCACCCAGATGGCTCACCAGTCACCTCAGATACTTCGAGTTCGCGCGCACTGTACTCTAGCTCATGCATGCATGCAGTGTGTGATGGCAAACCAATCTAATGATCAATCAAAACCAACAAGAGATCCCATTATATTACCTATAAATAATCTCTCGATTTTGGTTTTTCATCAGTTTTAGATATGAAAATAAATATGTATAAATATAAATAGTGACAAACCTTCATAAAATCAAATCAAATAATATTACAATTGCTTAAGCATTCATTGCAAATCTATTGATGCGTAATCGTATTGCGTAATATAAATTGGCAATAGATGATTGAGCAGTTCGTAACCCCCAAATAACCGCTTTTATCAATAAAAAAGGCCAGAATTCTATACAACCAATAGGAAGATAGGAGATAGGAAGAATAGATAGGGCACACAACAGACTCTTACTCTTCTATTCGACGTTTCAACTGGCTCATTTCCGCCATAAGAAACACTTCCAACCAATCAACAAAAAATACCTTGTCACTGTGGTTCGACATCTTTCCCCATAGAAATACGTGTTATTTCAGGCTTGTTAGTATTGTGTGAAAACAAAAAAAGGGTGTTTTCAAGCAAAAAAGGCTGGAATTCTGCGTATGATACGATAGAAATTGTATAGAAAATATTTTACAGATTGATTCATTATTCATATTTTTGTTCAACTGGTTCGATTCGTTGATAAATGTTAAAGATACGGGCAATTATGAAAGAAAAAATTCAGTATTTTTGTGATTATTGTACACAGGTCTATGGAGAAGGTTTGGCACGTGCGCGAGGATAGGCAGACTTGCAAAATGCAACAAACTTTTCGATATGAGCATATATGCAGCCTTTGTTGGTTACCTATGAATAAAAGATAATTTCATTGCAAGTTGATGCTATAACCCAGTGAATCACTTATTCAAACACATGTTATCTCTGTCAGGGTCACAAGTTTCTGCAGAGGATAACATTTTACAGTGAAATCGGGCAGCAATGATGATTTATAAACACTATACATTATGTAAATGCAGAATTGACCAATCACTGAAGATATCACTATGCACTCAAAGCTAACAACACTCACTCATCATCCATTATAACTATTGTTTGCAACATACAAAGAGTCTCAAGGAGATATCACAAAGAGTCCCAAGGAGGTATCGCACCTCCTTGAGCACACATTTCATATTCAAACTTGCCTTAGTCACACTATTCCTGTTTTTCATGATATTCTATTAAGCAAAGGCCATGCTAAATGCTACAATGGATGTATGCCTTTCAAAAATACTACACATGCATGTAACTCTGACAAGAATTGATATAATTAATCAGTGAAGTTACATGGATATTCACAGCACTTGCGTACTAGTCTTGTAACCATCCTGTATAAAGAGCTGGAAAGATTACCAAAAGAATTTTGCAGTCTATCACTCATGTCTGTGTCCTTCTGAATGGATGTCCCCAATTGTTAATAATGCAAATGGGAAGAAGAAGACCTGCCAATTAATCAGCTTTAGACCCGGATGAGGGTCAGTTTCAGCGCCTGACTGCTTTTTTCTCTGTTTCTGTATACTTGTTGAGGTCAAAAGGGCTTTTTACACTTGCAAATTTTTGCTTAGTCCCGTACCAACGGTGGGGCTGGGGGGGGGGGGGGGGGCCCTTAGCCCCACCGATCCTTAGCCCACTTTCTTTTTACACTTGTTTTTGCGAAAGTGGGCTAGCCCCACCGATAATCCCGTACTATCTGGCCCTGAAAAATAGCAAGTTTAGCACCGCAATTGCGGTGCCAAGCAAGCGAGTGGTAAACAGAATGAAAAAATAATCCGGGGCTAAGCGACGGAGACGAAGTCCGACCCCCCACTGAACAATCAGAAACGAGGTAATCAAGTGCTGCCGGTGCGTGCGTGTACTTGTACAGTGCACAGCGTAATCATGAATATTCATGTGTTTGGAAAGTACGGGGCTAAGAAATACGAGTGTAAAAAGGTAAGTATTCTCCTTAGCCCAGGACAAGAGCTTGGTACGGGATTTATTGGCGAGTGTAAAAAGCTGAAAAAATTGGTACGGGACTAACGATAGTCCTGGGTCAGAGAAAGTACGGGGTTAAGAAACACAAGTGTAAAAAGGGCTATAGACTTGATTGATGGACACTGCGTAGTAAAACTTGTTGATGAATGCATGGCCAGGGAGGTCTCCCCCCCCCCCCCCCCCCCCCCCCCCCAAGATAGTTTTATAGTCCACAGTCGATAATTTCATAAAAGCTCTTTAGGGTGTCGTGATCATTGTTGTTTTCATTGTATATCACTTTACATTAGAAAGAAAGTTTGCGTGTGTGTTTTCCAGTTATTTTCAATTTCGTCTCCTTGATTGCCATCATGTATCTCATGGATAGTCAGTGCTCATTCAATATCTTATTTGCAAAATAATGGGGGGGGGGGGTGATGACATAGTAACACCTTCCAATTTGATGGTTTTTGTTTTCAAACTTCACACTAATGGTTGATAATTTAATATGTAGACCTTCACATTCCCCATTCAAAGGAATTAAGTATAAGAACAACTGAATCTATAAGGATGCAACAGGTTTCATGTGTCAGCCTTCAGCCACCATATTTTTAGAACTTTATGTATAACCTTTTTCCTGTCATATCTATTTTCAGATAGTAGCTCTTATTTGCAACATTTTGGTGGCAGTCTTGGACATATTTATGGAAGATGATAGCTGATGTGTTCATTATGTATACATTTTAGTAATCATTTACTCCACTCATAAAGGATACTCTCTGAGGTTAATGTAAGAGGACTGGAACATACCTCTGAAGTGTGTCAGGGGAAAAAATGTGGTATATTTGGATTATATACTGCCAAATACTTTCAATGTTAGGATGAAAATGAACGACTGCCTTCCTGCTACTGAAGTTCAATCTTCAAATGAAATCTCACCAAAATTTGTACTGCTGTAGTGGGGGAAGGCAGCTACTTTTCTGAAGGTTTATTACGAGCGGATCATCACCATGTTGTTGCTTTCAATTCACTCAGCTAGGCACAAATGAGTATTTGCTTTGATTTGATTTGATTTGATAATGGTTTATTGAAACAAACATGCAAAGTAGTAGCCCGAAGGCTAAATTATAATGCATCACATTGGAAAACATATCAATTACATCAAACAACATACAATATATGAACATTTCAACAATGACAAATACCGGTTACATTAACGTAAAAAGTATACAGCATATTATCAAAAAATAACCAATTCATACCAATTATTGTACAAAATATATTACATTGAAATGATAACCATAGTTATCAACGTACTCATACACACACGAGCACGCGCACACACGCATTAACACACATACACATATGTACGTTCAACTCTTGCGTACACAGTCACACATTAAATGAAAAATAATTATAATATCCTGCTTAATTAACATAAAAATCATAAACATAAGCAAGAAAAGAAAAAGGTATTGAACATCATGCTGATGAGCCTTATCTTAAACATTAAATTTATATACTTTAACATTGGATTTATACATCAAAATAATTGTTCAAACATAAAAAAAAAACATGACCATGTACATAATGTATCACATTACACAAAACATACAAGTATTGCACTGTTGTGATTTGCAATATTGCACTGACTGAAACAAAAAAAGTTTGGCTGAGACTGAGAAAAAATAAATGGCATCTGAGAAGAAAAAGATTAAAAATCAAAAATTAGAGATAAAATCGGTAATGAACATAAAATATATGTATATATATATTTGGCACTTAAGTTGTATATCTCGCTTACTTGCACTTGTTAATGCAAATGGTGTTGATTAACCATTTCTCAAATACTATATGACAACAATAAATATTGCATTCATCACATTCACCGGGGAAAAAAAAAATCTTCATTACTTAAAACACTACATTTATATCAATAGACTTGTTCAAATACAAAAACTTAAAAAAAACACAAGAATACAAGACTTCAAGTATCACAATAAATATGACTCAAAGCATTAAAGACAAGAAACAAGCAAACGTGCCTTGCAATCACACTAGGGAAAAAAAAACTGCTTAACACTGTAAAATAAAATCAAAACCAGCAGATTAGAGAGAAAGAACACCCAAACAAACAAACCATATGTTTGGAGACCAGAAATAGACATGAAAAGCATATTCTATACATGAGGTTTGTATTTCAGTCACTTAACATGTGTTGGTGCAGGTGCTGTTACAAATACTTCTCAATCAATCACATTAAACTCGGTTACATTAACACAAACACATACTCTATCATATTATATCTACATTATGTATTCATTATCTGCTATCTCATGAAATCACATGTCAGTAAACATGGTTTCTAAATTGTTAATTTTGAAGTTGCATCCTCCATGCCTGTCCCATTTTTCTTACTCTGCAGACTATCAAACTACCTCTCATCTCCTCCTTTTCTTTCATGATAACTGTTTCCTGAGCGGACACGAGTCATCCAGTATTTCTGTGACGTTTTTTGGCCCTCCTGGCAAGGCCTCATTTCTCAGATGTCTCCTCTCACCCAAGTATCAGATTTCATGAGAAGTCAGGACTTCCAAGACACTACATCTTCTTGAATCGTTGATAATGCTCTTCTTGGCATTGTATTCAAATTGCACACCCCGGCAGTTCTAGACTTGTTTCCACATTTTCTATACATTTGACAACAATGCATGTATAATCCACTTGTGTCATGTATCAGACGAGCATGTTGTATGTTGCATGTTGGTAGAAGGATCATGTTGTGCTCACAGACCGTCAGCTCTGGTTTCTATAGAATAAGAAACCACTAGAAGTGATTCGCTCCATGCTTTCCCTACAGTTTTCCAGTTTTGAATATAGTCTTGAGTATATATCACTAAAATTACACATTTTTCATTGGGAACTGAAAGGAAAAATTGAACTTGTTCCTCATGCATTACTTGAACATTTAAAGTCTGTGAAGATTTCATTACTGCTTCCAAAAGCATAAACAACTAGAAATGTCGCTACGGCGACTGGTGTATGCCTCCGCCGTAATGCATGGTTCTCCTAATAGGTCTATAGTACAATGTTTTTGACAATGTGTTATGACATTTTCACACAATTGGCAAAATATTAAAATGACAGGTTTGCCACAAATCTGCTGAATGTTCACTTTCCTAGAACTAGGTTCAATTGGATGAATGATTAAAACATCAGAGTGCAGGTATTTGGGGGAACTGATGATTTTCACTTGACTTTTGACCCTTTTATAAGTTTATGCATTGAGTAATTTTCAAGGTATTGAGAAAAAGTATAATTTCAGTATCAAATGGTAAAATAGTATTATCTAAACCTGGCCTTTGACCTTTGACCTCACAGTTCCAAAGAGAATCACTGTTAGGTAGAACATGCATAAATATGTAAGTTTCATGATAATACCTTGAGTTACTTTTGAGATATGGAGGAAGAAATGCAATTTAGCACTTTCACTTGACCTTTGACCTTTTGACCTTTGACCTTTTGGCAAGAAACTTCCCACAGAATATATATTGGGTTATACATGCATACATCAAAAAAAAAAAATCCTTCAGGCATTGCATAAATATAAGGGAAGTAGTGATATTTTGAGGAGTTGACCTTGACCTTTGACCCCCTGACCTTTGACTCATGACCCCCAACTTCCCTAGATAATCACTACCCATCGGTACATGCATATATACTAAGTTCCATGAAGATACCTTGAACCATTTACGAGATATGGAGAAAAACATGAAATTTCAACCTTTTTTTCACAAAATAACCTGTGACCTTTGACCTTTGACCCCGTGACCCTAAAATCCAAACGAAGTATCATCCCCCCAGGATATACCCTCGTACCAAGTTTGAGGCAAAACCACCTCACGGTTCTTGAGATATCGACAAAAACAAAACGGGACGGACGGACGGACGGACGGACGGACGGACGACCCGAAAACATAATGCCTCCGGCCACTTCGTTGGCGGAGGCATAAAAATTAACTTGGATCTCATATGAATTATGTATATGAAAAAAAAATGATTTGTAGGAGGTATGGTTAAGACGAGAAACTAAGTATAACCAGAAAATAAAGTACTGAATGTTTAATTGATCTTTCAATTGGCAACACATTTTAGAATCAGAATCATGGTGTCACAGCAAGCCATTCTCCCACATTTTAGAATATATATGTTTATATTTCTGTCTCATATTGTCGAATCTTTGTACTTTTTTTTATGTTGTTTAATATTCATGAAGTTGACTAAGTATCGTCTTATCTTTCTCCAATACAGGATATACAGTGAAAGTAAGAGTTGCCAACTTAATGAGCAGAAGATGACCAGTCTGCAGCAAGAGTACCCCCAAGGACTTGATGGGCGCTGTAAAGGAGAGAGCAGAGGATTTGGTTGTGTGAGGAACAAGGTGGTTGGGATGCTTGACATTTGCTTCCCTTCCTGCGACACTGTGCTCTTCACATTAAACTTTTAGTTTGCAATGCTAAAATAAACCATCTTAAATCACCTCAACCTCAAAATAATAATAATAATAATAATAATCATAATCATTGTACTTTCAATTTCTAGTTATGGATTTTGTATTACCTGTTCAATGCTGAAATTGAGTTGTGTAACTCATGTACACAATATTTCATGCATTTCCATAATCATCAGTGTGTAAATCCATATAAAACTGCAAAGTCTCTTTGGAAAGTAGTTTTGAACAACTGAATAGGCCAACACTGCAGAATATAGTATAAAGATTCATTTTAGATATTCCTCACGGTAAGTCAGATGATATCGTCGGCTGAGAACGAGAAAGGCTTCATGGCAGTTTTGTGGGTACAGGTATGAAGTTATTGGTATCATGTTGTAGAGCTTGATCTCCTCTACAGTATTGTATCAGTTTTAAATTATATTCATTTTCAGTAAAATGCTGAAAAATCAAACCCACAAGGGTGCTAATTTACCCTATATTTGGAACAGTGCTTATAAATCTATCTACTTTTGATTAAATAAACTTTGTATTTTGTGAAGATTGATAGTTTTGTTTTTCTTTACAATGAAATTTTAGAATGCAATAGCACCCTTCTGGTTTTCAGCTGACAATATAATGGTGTTTTGTTTTTGTTTTTTGTTGTTTTTTGTCATTCAGAATGTTCAAAGTGAATGAGAACTGTTTAAGGGAGCAAAACAATCCTATAGTTTTTAAGTTGTTTATTTTTCATTCAGTTGCTCCCTTGAGTCTTTTCAAGTTTAACATTCTTTAGATGCTACAGTTTGTGCATTGCAGTTTATGACATGACCATCAATGTTGGTATGCAAAGGGGTGTATAATTTTTATGACAGAATCTCTCTCATAAAAATGAGCATAAATGATTTATATAGGAGCTTTATTGAATGAGTGAACTGCACTTAAAGGCACACAAGAAGGAGCAAAGTACCTTCCCTAATTCCAGTATTGATGTGAACGAACTCCTGATCAGTGCCGTATAGCAGCCATCGGATGTGCAAACAGTGATTATAGCTGCACTGTGACTGGCTCATTTGAATATAAAAGATTGCTATTGTGTATTTTAAAGACCACATCCAGTTTTAGCAGAATGCGCAGTGTTTCAGGGATGTCACATCTAAATTTGATTTGATGTGTTTTTATCATGCCAAAGTGTAGCATATTCTTTAATAACAAAAATAAATGTGCAAAATATTAAATGAATAACATTGTGAAAAGGATTAGTCCTTTAAAGACCCTGTTGCAGCATAATAATTTGTGACATTACATACATGACTGTGACAGCAGCCATGTAACTGCAGTTATTTTGGACCTAGAATTTTGTATTATATACCTGCCATTTGTACATCGATTGTCATGCACATCTGTTTGAGTTCAAAGGTCACGGTCATAGTTAAAGTCTCAATATCAGGGTAGCTATAAAGAAGATTATGACCTGGTAAGTTCTTAAGTCAGGGGTGTAAGACAAGTTCCAAGATGACATTACCTTGAGATAAAGCTAGAAAACAAGAAATTTTATAAGTTTGGGGAGAAAGCCATTCCTTTTAGCTGTAATGTTCAACATAGGTTCCCTGTATAGAAATGGGTCAATGTACAGACTACCTTGAAGAAGACTGTAAAAGAAATTGACATAAAAGTAGCAAGATATTGATAACAATTCCATGTTAGCTGCATTTACTTGTCATGCAAAAATTGGGCATTCCATGATATAGAAATCACAATCTGTTTCACACATACATATATATATCATAAAAATGATACATATGTATCATTTTTATGACAGAATCTCTCTCATAAAAATGAGCATAAATGATTTATATAGGAGCTTTATTAAATGAGTGAACTGCACTTAAAGGCACACAAGAAGGAGCAAAGTACCTTCCCTATTTCCAGTATTGATGTGAACGAACTCCTGATCAGTGCCGTATAGCAGCCATCGGATGTGCAAACAGTGATTATAGCTGCACTGTGACTGGCTGAAAGGGCTATCCACCCTATGAATAAATAAAATAAAATAAAATAAAAATACACACACACACACACACACACACACACACGCACACGAATATACCACAACATTTTTCCCAGAATTTATGTAACAGAATCGACATCCTATGAAGGATGTGACAATATCACTTTGTTCAAACTCAGTAAGAAATACATTGAAATAGATTCATCTTTCAAGGCAAATTGAAGTTTACAACATTTTGTGAATAGAAAACATGAGTAGTATAAGGCAGGTAGTATGTATTAAAATTAGTCAATTATAGTTTAAAAGAAGAGGCAGCCATTATTATGTATATCTATCACCACTTTGATGTCACCATAATTCCAGTCTCAGAAATAAGGTAATGATTTTTAAAAAGTCCTTTTCAATGGGCATTGTACGTGAAATTGAATACAAAAAGAAGAAAAATAAGGCATTCTATGTTTGTTTGTGTGCAGAGTGGATTCTGGAAGAAAGATGTAATCTCATTGGTGTGCCTCATATTCAATACATTTTACAGTTAATGCTTTGTATTGACAGGTTTGTACACTCATCGGGTCCTTTGGGATAAGCTGCTTTTCATTTTCATTAACCTCTTTTGATACCTCTTAATTGATAGATGTCTGAAATGGCTTAAACTATAGCCTGATAGCTCAGACTGCATGAAAAACAGTAAGCTGCTGTTTACAGAGTATATCTGATGATAGAGTGTTCCCTCTGGAGTGATCTGAAAAAGGTTAAAGACACAAAGTCTACACAAAGTCTTGAAAAGCTAAGATTACGTTTGGGACTGACAAGGGTCTTTCGCTGCAAAAGATACGGAAAATCATCACATTCTAAGCCAGTTAATCGCCCTGATAGCAAGAGAGCAGCTTATTGACTCGCAAGGCGATAAGGATATACCCTTTCAGCAGATAGCAGAGTAAACAGCACAATGCCAAAAATGAGATAAATGTAAGGCATTCATCATTATGGAGCCAGTTCAGCAGATGCCATTACGCTAACTTAGCAAATAGTCCACAGATAACACTTGGAGGTCTGTTTCTCTATGACTGGTAATGTTTCCCCATTTGATAGAGAGGAAAGGTGGAGTCTTGACGTGGCATGCTGTCGACCAACGAATACATCGTCAGGTGAAACAGTGGAAAAAGGACCAACACAAGTATTACACTGAATGATGACCTGTGGTGAAATTTAAAGACTGTCTTTGTTGTTGGAATGTGTCTATCTGAAGTACATGAAGAAAAATCTGAAAAAAGCAGTGTTTTCTGATACAGTGTGGAATAATATCAAGTGTGAATTGATGTTTCATGATGAAGTTACTCCAAATTTTACTATAACTTAACTTAAACTCCACGTTATTCCAGCATACATGGCTGTAGTTAGAGTAAAACACGAGTGTTAATTCTGTGTAAAGAGTAGTGGTCGTTCTGCCATTAAGATATTCAGACATCAAAAATTTGATCCGTCTGCAATCATTCATAAGCCGCAATCGTAATCCAGTAAGCACATTACATCTCTTTGGGCAGACAAATCTTTTCTGACAGTCACTTGAATGTCAGCTTGTGACCTTGAATCATATTTCTGGAGTCTATGAAAAATTATATTAGTTCCCAAAGCAAGTTAATTGTGTTTGCTACATACACATAATCTCTAAAACAGTAAAAAAAAAAAAAAAAAAAGAAGAGAGAGAAAGAGAGATAAATGACCACGTACTTTTAAAATTCTCATCTCATGAATGCCAGTAAATGAAATACAATAGTGTCCTTAGATCAAGTTTTCTCATGGCTTTTCGAGGCACATGACTGTATCGCCAAATACTGCTGCTACACATTCAAAATGAAATCTCTCCTATTTTTCCCCCGTTTTCTTGAGTCTGGGGAAGTTATTAAATAATTTCTCCATGACTGTGCTCAAGATGATATTGTGTTAAAATGCTTATTCAGAAACAAAGCCAGTACTGATGCTTTCACAAAATAAAAAAGTGTAAAATTTCTTCACAAGCAAAATAGAAGAGCTGCACGACAGACTTGTTACCGGGTTGTACCAAGAGAGCTATTTTAGATTTGTCATGTTCCACCTGTATAGGCCTACAAAAACAAAAATTGTGTATTCACAATTTCTTTTAATCAGATTTTTACTGATCTCTAACATTAATGTAACTGTACTTCTGTTCACAACCACCATTTACCTTGGACTGAGTAGATGAGATATGTATGTGAGTCCTCCTACATTTAGTAGGAAGGGTATACAAAGTTTAGAGGACAGTGTAGAGATAACAAGGTAGTGTGTATCTAACTTCCCTCATAAGGTTGACTTTTAAGAGCTGCAATAGATGGAAAGGTCTGCTATCAATCCTCACTGAGCATACGTATAACCATACTCGATACACTTACTCAACTTCAACAACTCTTCATGATACACATCCCTGGATTGGAAAATATGAAGGGAAAAAAAATATGCTGTCATCAGAGCAAATTCAAGAATGGAATAAAAATGAAGTGAGAAGTCAGTTGTTCAGCTCAACTACAAATGCCCTGAAATTTGGAATATGATGAACATTCCTTGGTAAAAGGCTTTGCTTTTATCTAGGTAACATAAAGAAAAATAATGAACAAATGATTGCATATTTATTTGTTGGAAACCACTTCGACCTGATGGTGGCTGTAAGGGTGCAGAAGAATTTAATTGTGAATATGTGATTGTTGTGAGTTTGACTGTCAATCAAGAAAAAGGTATTATTCCTGTGACATTTTGTGACTTTTTCCTCTTTTTTTTTCTTTTTTTTTAAATTGCACAATGATGCACGATTCTTAAAATACCAAAAGTGTACAGGAACTTTAAGAACCCGAGTGCAAAGTCTGTAAGGGCCAGTTTAAATAGAGTGGTGATATACAACACCTTATCTTCCTAATCAGGATCACCTAAGAAGATGTCATTGATGGATTTGATGCAGATGTGATGATAAAGAGAGCCCATTTTTGGTGACCCAAACAGGATGATGAGTGCATGGATATCTGTTCATTCTTTAAAGTCACCCCATCCTAAGGTGCTTTTCTTCATTAGGGCTATCTCTCAGACTCACCTGCTTGTGTTGTAATTAGTGTTCCAAAGTCTGAGAAAAGGGTCTATTCAGATTGACAAGCAAACACTGGCTTTTTTCCTGGCTTGTTGCTTTTTTTCCCCTTGTCAACAGACTCATTTCAAAGGCCAGTTTAGCTTTTTGGTCATAAGTTTACTGCCTTCTCTCTCTCTTTCATCTCAAAGCCCCATTATTCAGTTTTGTCAGTACTTTGAGAGTATATGGCGCTACTCATCACACCGGCGGGCCACAGTGAACCCAATTTAAAGTATTGCTATGATATGCTGTCTCAAACTATAATACGGACATGGATAAAAGTTGTATGGTATTTCAAGTTCAGTCATTCTTTGCTTTATCAAAAGCCAATGAGAGTCAGTATCTATTTCTTATCAAAACCTTACAGTCACAAATGTATGTATAAACCATGTTTTCTTCAGGGCTATTTGTGAAATGGAAGGTGTCACTTGCAGTATTTTCCGAAGGTGATGACTCTCAAGCCTATGCTTGGGTTGTAATGCATTTTGTTGGTTTTTTTAGGAAAATGCACTCTATAAGTTTATTTCTCCCTAATCAAGTTTGCTGTTGTTGGTTTTTTTTTTTTTTTTTTTTTTTTTTGGTTTGGTTTGGTTTGGTTTGTTTTTTGTTTTGTTTGTTTGTTTGTTTGGGTTTTTTGGTGTGTGTGTGTGTGTGTGTTTTGTTGTTGTTTTTCAGAATGCAAGAGTCATTATTTGTTGTATATACTTAAAACTGCTTCTGGAACTTGCAAGATACATAATTTTCATGAACACTCTGTTTTTGAAAGTGTGTACATATAATTTAATATGCTTTCAATATTGCCAATTTTTTTAGAGTTTGTATTTCTCCTTGTGTATTTGTCTTTCACGATGATGTTATATAGGCTTACTAGTTTTGTCATAAACAGTAATAGTATTGTGTGCACAATGGTTGTTGAAAGGTTCTGTTTGTTCCTGATGATGAACAAGGTCCACCCTGATTGGATGGACCACTTGGGTTGTTTTCATTCCAAAGGTTAGGTTAGTGGAGATTGAGAGATAACCTGTTGTGGGATCCACCATTATATCCCTCTTGCACATGTTTGCTAATTGGCTGATTGTAATCAATTGCAGCTACTTTTTCACTCAGGCATAAGGGGGAGGCGTTCACTGAGTAAATGTTCTTTTTGGTGTATGTTTGTATTATGTCAGTAAAATGTCTTGTTATTGTGTTTGCATTGATTTCTTTATCTGCCTCAGCATAGACAGTATATGTGTATTGCACAATTGACTACTTTTTTATGAAAATGATGACAACAACAACTTTGAGATATCACCTACTTCAAGCGTGGTGCATCAAATAAATGAACTTGAACAAAACAAATAGTGGGGGAGAGAAAGATGTTTGCAAATGTGTTGCAATAATGTCTGTGCAATGTTTGTTTAACATTTCTATTCTCATCTCCAATACCACCCCTTTAGTCCCTGGCAACAACATTTTTGTCACCTTGGTCATAGATTGATATTGTTCATTATTTGCCATTTTTAGCATGCACCTCATTCAAGAAAGGAATGCATCTGATTCTAATACTGCTCATTCCATTCCATGATAAATGAATTATATCCTGGGGGAAGGCACTTTCTGTATATACTTCTGGTTTTAACTTCCTTTGTTGTGCTGTTAACTGTTATACATTTCTTTTTTATTGTGCACTCAAACCATTTTATGCGAGACATTTTATTGCTTACTAAAAACTTAGCATGCCCTATTGGGCCCTGTAAAAATTATCAGATATAGAATATAATAATACACAGATGAATACCGCAGTAGATATGGATGTTCCTGTCATATGTCCTGTTAACCGATTATTCTGTAATGGATTAGGATTGATAATTTTTGATGGATTTGATGCAATATGAATGTGGCATATCCATTCAATGAAAGGAAAATACAAAATGGATATTTGCATCATTCATAAATTGCTTCATCATATTTTAAGTATGGCATTCATATTTTCTATATGGGTCTCTATAATGTGTGTATGTTTGCATTTGCTTATTGTGTGTATCATTTGCATTGTAATATTCTGTTGATGTTTGACTTATATGCTGTGCGCTGTTGTGTGTGTGTGTGCGTGTGTGTGTGTGTGTGTGTGTGTGTGTGTGTGTGTGTTATGATACTATCATAATGATGGAAATCCATAGATTGGCAAGCAGGCAGACCAAAAGAGAATGTCCAGCAGCTGTATCCTGTACAAATATGACCCATGTGGTGGTTTTCTTTGAACTTGTGTTCCTATTCCAGAGAATACTGCTTGACGCCCTGACCTGTGGCAAAAGAATTTGGTGTATGTCCTGCCATCGGTGATCAAAAACAAAACACAAAGATGGTCAGCCAGAGACTAACGTCCTGATTCAGGAGGCACTCCGTGTTCTCGGATTGACCTGAATCGACGTCACCTCATTGTCAGAGATCATCGCTGATAGCAATAATCACCAGAAGCTCAATAGTGCGTCACGCTGTAGTGACTTGGTAATCCCATGAATGCAAACAGGAACACAGAGCAGAACACTCATATAGTTTATTCCTTGTAACAATAATCATTCATCACAAGTTTCTCACATAGAATACTCAATGTAATTTTTTTTTTTTTTTTTTTTTTTTTTTTGCCAGACACATATTTCAATAGTACTGGCAAGTGCATTATTGACATAGTGATATCGGAGCACAGTATATGCCCCCAAATCAAAGCTTTGCTGATGAAACTTTTGCAGTTTTTAATCTGTCCAAATTTAATTTGGTACACTTGGTGAACTTCATTCAATGTGGTGCGGGGCAAATTTTTAAGAGTAGCAGAAAGTGTGTTGCCACGGTAACAATGCATTGGTACTGTCTCTCATTCTTGGCAATGTCTTCGTATGCAGAAATGTTAGGCAGGAGTATCGATCGCCTTCAGTGATATTTCTGTAGTTACCTCCGCCAAGGGGAGAGGTTATGTTTTCGTTACCGTTGGTTTGTTAGTTAGTTAGTTTGTCCGTGTGCAAAATAACTCAAAAAGTAGTTGACGTATTTGGATGAAACTTACAGGAAAGCTTTAGAATGACACAAGTAACAAACGATTAAATTTTGGTAGTGATCCGAGAATTTTGTCGGAATCTATGAAGGATTTTTGATATTTTGACAGTAGGGTCAATGAACTTGAGAGTTCAAGCTGCGCATTTTTGAGGTTTTAAATGCGCATTAAAGTGCGTGCTCTAGTTTCTGCTGGCGCGAGGCGCGCCGCGCAGCAAAGGGATTATGACGTAACAAAGGCTTCTATATTGGGAAATCGGGCGAGTTTTCAGATCACTGATCTCTGTGGAAGAGCCCAAATAGCTTTTCCCCAGTGGTGGAGAGGAGAAAAATTCTCTTTGAGAAGAGCAAGATCATCGGAGGAAAGTAGCTGTTTGGCGGAGGTTTGCGCTCTCAGAGTGCTTTTCTAGTTATCTTTGCCATAACCAAGTTAATTTCTATAGGTGGTTAGGTGAAAACAATGACGTCAAAATACCAGACGTGGGATGAAGAATTGAATATTAGAAAGCTGTCAACCTTCCCTTGAAGTTTCACCACGTTTGAAAATTAAACAGTAATACAATTCTGCTCTGCAGGTCATAAAAATGTGAAAATATTAGCAGTTTCCACGCTGCCATTATGCACATAAAAAATAAAAATACTATTCAGTTGTAACATTTTTTTTAGAATACGCTGTTTTGACATTGTGTAGACATGGACTGTTGCGTTTTTGTAGATTTAATGTAACGTTGATATAGATCTCTCATCGTGGATTGAATGACACAAGTTTTTACATTATTTTTTGACTCCCATTTCTAGAATATTCTTTCATAAAATCTCATGAAAATGAAAAGTCCCACATAACTTTTGATACGCCTTACTTTGTAGCGCCTGTTTTGAGCACAAACCTAATGGTTTCATGAAGTAAAAGTCGAAGAAGCATGAGTTCACGAGCTCCAGAATTATGTCTGACCATTGTAGAGTTACAACACAGTTGTAGTTTATGGTCTGACTATAACTTTTAATTCGTGTGTGCAGGGCAAGGATGCAAGCCTTTCTGCAATGCTGGTCAAAACACATTGGTATCTGGAGTATTTAAATACTCCGTTTCGCCGGTAGTATTCCAGTATTCTCATAAATAAAGGCCTATAATACGTATATTGTTTTGTCTTAAATTATCATATGGTTATTGAAAGCAGTTTGTATAGCTATTGCTTATTAAAGTGGAAGATTGTAGATGTAAACCTTTCTCTTTATTGGAAATCGTTTACCCTTGTCTTTAAATGATAATCATTCAAACGAAAATAGAATGCGATTGTAGAAAAAAAAACAGCAAACTGTTCGGTAGAGCGCATTGGCAATGTCAGTTCATGATAGTTCGTAAAACACACATTGCTCGTAAAATTCAGTCTTCTCTTTCCACCAACAAGAACCAGACCCGTTTATTCATCGCTTATTGTTCATGGATTAAGAAAGTGAAGGCTTGCAACACGTTGTTTGAGTCATTGACGTTCACCAAAGATCCGTGAGGTCCGGCAGGTATCAAAGAGATGCGTCATGGTGATGACTGCGTTCTGTGGCTAGGATATTGACCGCGGGATCAACCTCATATTTTGAATACAAAAGTGAACTTTTTAGAGTAAACACAAGCGCCAGCGTGTTGATTACTGCCATGCTCTTCATCGGACTATCTGATGTCCGGTGTTATAGCGGTGGTTGTGGGAAGTGCTGCTCTCTTCGAACGCAGAACACGAGATCGAAAACAAACGTGGATCATTCTATGCGATGTATTATGTGACATATGATTTTTTGCCAACTGATTTCCTCCTAATTGACACGAATATAATCATTGTGAATGTGCCGTTAAATTACAATCACGCTTTGACGTCGTTTAGGGCCTTTTAAGACATTTGGCCGCATCGCCTGCTTGTTGGTGTTTGTTTGTTTGTTTTACTCGTTCCTGATGATTTGTTGAGTTTTGTGTGTGTGAGTGTGTGTGCACCGTCACGTCGTCTTATTACAAGAGCTTTCAAAACAAAAACAAAAAAACAAAAAACAAAAAAAAAGAACAGATGATTAATTCGCAGAAGTTTCTATAACACATTATAGCCACATAGGATTATACAAGATTAACGCAAAATAGTTATTGATGTCCATGCTGTATATAGGGCCTACAGTTATGTAGGCCTATAGGGAAACAAAGATACTTTATTCTTGATTACAGACCATCGATACTGTAGTGTAATATTATGATTTCCTCCGATTTGATAAAAGGAGTCTCAGTTAGGATAAGACCGCAATATTATATATAAGCTGATCAGATGTAACTCCTTTCACACGATAGAATTACTTTGGGGTCAAAAGGAATTCAAAACGTCTGGAAAATGGCGTACAATAAATATTAAATGCAACAACACTCGAGCAAACTGTAGGCAACCTGAGAGATTATCTAGAGACGGCTGAAAGTAGTTGGCCTATTACATGACATGCTATGAAGGGGGTAGATTTTATGGCTGATATTAAATGATCCGTGAAATTGACGAAAATCTGTGCACTAAAAGTTCAGTGTAAACACACAGACTACATTTTAATTCGTCGTGCAAGACTGTTCCGGTGTACAAAATTGAATGAGACAGTTGATCTTATTATGCTGATTCTGTTACGTTAAAATGCACGTACATTGACACTCGCTGAGATTTTTATGAAGTCACGAATCCAAACTGTCCACTAAAACCACATGGACTTTGTTGGCTCAGTTTTTCGTGTCGCGTCATGGCATTGTTTCTTACCAGTGGTACCTCGCAAGAAAGGCTATGAGCTGCATCCGCGGTTTCCGTGGCCGATTAGTTGTCCTGTTATTTTTTGGTCGAAATTAATTTGCTGGCAGCAATGCACCCCAATTTTAAGCAGCATACATTCTAACAACAACTCGCAAGTTGCAGCAGTGCCATGAAATTTGTTGTGAGTGGGGAGTGTCAGGCATGACTGACGCAAGCGCCGAAAGCAGATGACCGATGCCCGGGCAGCCGAGGCACGAGATCCGTGATGATCATGACAGTGAATTATTTTTACCAGTTCCCCCTCTATCTCCTTTGTGGTTCATTGTTCTAATTTTACGAGCTGTGATGAAAATTACTTCTGACATCTTGTCGGCCAAAATACATAGAAAATAAAATCAGCGTACATGACTCTTTCATGACAGTCTTCTTTTTTTTTCTTTCTATTTTCTCGTTTTTCGTTTTTTCGTGATGTGTTCGTAGGGGGGGGGGACCATCTGAACCTGACGTATTTAAGCAAAATAAAGGTAGTTCACCAGGTTAAGTTTGATGCTCTTAGGAATTGCCAAGAAATCATTCGCGGTAGGCCTATATACGAAAATAATTTGTCTGTGTCAATTTAGTTCAGTAACCGTGTTCAAAATGCACCACGGAGTTGACTTCATTGGACACCTGTTCTGTGGCGCCCGCATAATAATGTCCAGCGAGAGGAAAAGCGAGCGCGATCTGTCTTATTGACCTTTAGACTGCCTCATCACAAATGGAACGTAAACGGGCAAAACAATGTTCGGACCGTAATGACGCTTGTTCCCTCTTCGTGTAGAAGTGTCAGTTTTTGGTATGAATTACAAATATTATATACAGCCGCGTTGCATGTCTGCCCGTCTATCTTGGATAAAGAACCAAAGTAATACGGCGATTTTCTCATAACCTCACTAGTTAATTATGATTTCGTTATAATTTCTGTATAATATGACATTATCTCTAATAAAAAAAAAGTAGGGCCACAGATAACAAAAATGCAGTACATTATCAATACCTTGACATGGATTTGAAGGGTCAAATTTGGGGACATCACGCTGGCGGATTTCCATTCTTTTTATCACTCCTTATCTGAAACTATATACGCCTATGACGTACTATTTCTGAACTGCCAAATATTGTCACGTGATGTCTTCCATACGATATCGGCCAGTAGCCAATCGTAAGTTGTGCAACAAACAACGATTGCGTAATATGTGTGTATATGTGATATACATTTACCTAATCACAAAGCCCTGCAGGACCGTAAGTGGTTGACGATAATCATTCATGAAGCCTACTGTTTTGAGCTGTGTAATCAATCGTTTTCGCCATATGCCGTGCTAATAGTGTTCATTTGTAAAGTATGTTTTCACGCAAACATACACAGTAAATTTAATAAATTAACGTAAAATTCCGTGAATCCAACAATGATTTAGATTATACCTGTATATAAAACGTATTAATGTCCTATAATAATTAGAGTGAATGTGTTGAGTGGTGTTACCATACCACTACATAGTGTACCTAAAAATTTTGATAAATAAAGACAGAATAAACTGACCAGAAAGAAATTATTAGTGGAAAAAATGAGCAAAGAATTTGATTTGTGATATAGGTAACAAGGATGATCAATCGATGTGGAGAATTATATTCTAAACTTAGCGCAGTTTATTGGATTCTTTTTTTCTTTCTTTCTTTCTTTCTTTCCTTCTTTCTTTCTTCTTTTTTCATGCACTGTTGACATGCAGGTAGAAGTGGAATGCATGTTACCGGGAGTTAAAGTACAATGTAAAAGACTTAGTTCTTATTGGAAAGCATCAAACCTCAACCAACTATATTAAAGCCACTATTTATCATTTGCTGATTAAAAAAAACACAGCTTTAGTGCTTCAAAATAGTTCTATTATGTGAGTTAGGGAAAGAAAACAACAAACATAACAATTTTTATGCAGTATAATCAATCTTAGATATTGTTAAATATACAAAATGTTGATTATAGTTTTATTAGAATCGTTTCTTGCATAAACCGTCTACAGTTCTGGTTTATTGAGAAAATTAGTGATATCTCCTTTTTTTGCGGCGTTATTACCAAATATTTAAATAGTAGGATGTGTGTGAGACAAACTGACCTATACATTATTATGTATGCATCACAATATGTGATAATCCGAACATTTTTTTAATTACTGCTCCCGTTTGGTGATTAATAGCCGCATCCATGCACAAAGATGAGCATATCCCGATGAAGCACTCTAAAAGCGCGGCGGACCTCCTTCGTTTTCGTTGATATCCGTTCACAACTTTCAACTTTATTTCTTTATTTATATTTTATTTACTTATGTATTTATTCATTCAGTTTTCTTTACCCAGGGTAGCCCCGTCAGTGGTTTACACACTGTTATTCTAGGGGGCCCTGCAACAGAATGACAAAATGTAAGAGTTCAACATACACAAAATAACAAATCAAGGACATCCCTTTTACATCGTAACATCAACACAATATCAATACTCTGTTTAAATGCAAAATTAATCATTGGCGATAATAACACACAAGCTCACATTGTTTGAAAAAAAAAAAAGATACCTTAACATTATACAAGAATATAAAGAATAACCGAATTCTACTCCAAGTTAGATATGTATGCTGTTACGAACTTTTTGAGTTAATTTGCACACGGATAAACAATTAACCAACAAACGCCGATGAAAACAGAACCTCCCTTGGCGGAGATAACACCCAAACAAACACCGATGAAAACATATCCTCCTCCCTTGGCGGAGTTAAATATCTCCGATGACAGTGCAAATAGGTTTATATTTTGGATCAAAAATGTATCCTCTCTTGATTTGTTGAAAGAGCTTGCAGTGATTATCTTCAGAATGTTGGCATGTTTAATGAGTATTGATACTGCATGCAATGATGGTACACCACTAAATACATGTATTTACTTTGTGAAATGATGTCACAAAGCAATTTTGACGTCGCACGCTGCTTCATACGGTTATAATACTTTTTTTGATGAAATGTCACAGATCAATCAATTGTGACATCACAAAGAATTTGTGACAACGCGCGCTGCTTCTTACTGCTGCTTTACTTTGTGAAATGTCACAAAGAAATTGCGAATATCGCGCGCTGCTTCATATACGCTTACTGCACTTTGTGAAATTTTGTCACAAAGCAATTATGACGTCACAAAGGAATTGTACAAATCTCGCACTGCTTCGTGTACGATCACTAGTCTTTTTGAAGAGTCACAAAGCTATTGTGACATCACAAAACAATTCTGCTACGTACATACCAAAGACGCTTAACTATCTCTACTATCTTTGGTACGTACTGTAAAACAATTTGAAGTGCGCCCTGCTTCTTGGGTCTCTGTAGGATCCCTTCACAACATCGCATCCATCACCAGACTTCTTGCCTTCTTTTTTCGTTAACTCCAAAATGTAGGCAGAGTATTTTAAATATACTCTGCCTAATTTCGATTTTCTTTGTAAAACTATGAGCCTCGGTGCCTCTAATAATCATGATAGTACACTATTCACTTCGGGACTGAACCCCTCTGTGAATTTTTGCTATTTTTCTTGTAGTCATCATTGCCAATAGCTTTAACCAGAAACTCTTCAGGCGAAGTATGATTTGTATGAAGATGTTGTCGATGATTGGCTGCATCGTTGACGCTTTAACAGTTGTCTATATTGGCTATCAGACGTAGATGATGACTTCATACGCCCTCTGTCGGCCATGACGCAAATAGGTTGAGAGATGGTTCAAGAATATGGGAGAGCCTGGTGAATTCGCAATGAGACATGGGCTGCCCCTTGAGCGGTCTCATGGCATCATGGTAATGTTTGGTCTTTGTTTCTACTCCAGACTGTGATATGAGAATGATACGCGTATGAACGTCGTTCATATGAAACGCTATCAAAAATATTTAATTATCTAGGTATTGATATGTTTTTTAATCATCATAATTACACTGATGAGTATGAATGTCAGTATACATAATATATATATCATAAAACTTTACTATGCTTGAGCTACAGTGTCTTCACAGTCCTGCCCTCTTTTCTCTTACAGCCATCATCATTATCATTATCGTCACTATTGTTATTGTATTATAGCGAGTAATTCACGTTCTTTTTCTGTAATGTTTTACGGGAGTGGTCATTGCTTCTCAGTTCGAAGTTTGCACTCGTAAAGTGAAAAGTCATCAGTAAAATGCTAGTGTCGGGAATATAGTTGGGGAAGAAACTCGTTGAATGTAAAAATCCCCATAATAGTTTTTGAATCATCCCACACCTCTTGAAAGATACATGGTTGACTTCCAGTTTATAATCCTCCTTTTTCAATATTATCAACGTAAATGAGATGTTTAAAATGTCAGATAATACGCAATCTTATACAATGAACACAAAGAGAGAGGGGGTAGGGGTGAAAAGCTCGTAAGGATTGGGATGAATAAAGACGGTCTGCACAGATGCCATCGGCAAAAAAAAACAAGTGAACAATATTGCTTGCAAACAAAGTTCAACACAATGACATCAAACTCGCAGTCTCGCTGCCTTTCTGCAGTAGATATGGTTGATAGCACGCACTCACAAGTCACGCCCTTTACAGGCTTAGACAACATATCTAGGTAAATAAAGCCGC
Organism: Diadema antillarum; assembly: GCF_040938485.1. Classification (NCBI taxonomy): domain Eukaryota; kingdom Metazoa; phylum Echinodermata; class Echinoidea; order Diadematoida; family Diadematidae; genus Diadema; species Diadema antillarum. Next base: position 880,603 of record NW_027271344.1, on the reverse strand, counting down.
AATTGCCCCAGGGGGTTTCTTTTTACGATCATCTTTAGTTAAAGATTCTTGATAAAGATCACATTCTTGATCATCAGCTATGTTGAATTTTGTTGTTGTTGTTGTTGTTATTTTAAATGACCGTACAATCACGTTCAGTGATTCTCATTTATAAAAATAGGGCTCACAAAGGCATGTTAAAGCGCAATACTTCAGACTCCGACACAAGATCGCCACCTTCGAATACACCGAATATACACGGCATCTTTATCGGCGAACAAAATGTCGGCTGGCGGAATGCTCATACACTGTATCGAGCTATGAGGTACATGTATACCAACCAAATCGATCGAAATCTTGAAAAAGGATACTTCTCCTTTGAATTCAACTTTGCGCCCAAAAACTGCTAAGAATATATAACTTAAGACGTATCTGTATGGAGGTAAACGGGAGATGGATACTGTATTACATTCATTGATTTTCGATCTGCGAAAACGATTAGAAACATTGGTGTCGAAAGCGACGTTGCATATCTATGTGCTCTGTAGTTTACCTAGTACATTGCATTAATTATTGTTTGCTTTTGTTTGTTTGTTTATCTATCTATTTGTTTGTTTGTTTGGTTGGTTGGTTGGTTGGTTGGTTGGTTGTTTAGTTTGAAACGAGTGGGTTCGTATATATACCAATGAGTATGTCACTCATAATCATTCAGGCTCTACATTAATTGTGTTTATAGAAACAAAAGTTAATTGCACCAAAAAAAAAAATCGTTTTACTTTCTTTATAATCTGATTATAAAATTCTTCTTGATGCAATAACTTGAACAAAGCCACCAACCGCAACCTCCATATTGTAATCTGTTTGAAATGAGTCTGACAGTGACGCCACGAACACCGTTCTTTTCGTAAAAGGAACTTTTTATGACATATTACTGCTCATTTTGCACAGTTTCACGACAAAGACATTCATTCCACTAAACAGATGAAGCAGTGAAAATACTCCTTCCAATTAACTTTCATAAAAAGATAAGAGGAACAATTTGATAATTCGCGATACCAAAATGGAGATGGAGGTAAATACCTTGGGAAATGGTGGTGCAAGAGAATTAAGTTTCGAGAGGACCACTTGTCAGAATAATAAAATCAGTGGTGATTGTAAAAGTACAATAGTAATTGATAATGACTGGCATGATGAAATCAATATTATATCAATGTCCCTTTAAGATTCCGCTTCATGCTATTCGGCGTTGCGTCGTAACAGTATTGTGATATAAGTAGTCAATAATAACGTAGGTATCTTTGTAGGTTGTGTATCAACCTCAAATAATCATTATCATAGCTTACTGTGCGCTGTTGTTACATGCAACACTATCCCCATATAGCCGATTAATATGACCCAAGCAGCTTAATTGATCGGATTAACCCAGTTTATCTACCAGTTCATTCAAAACGCAAAGGGGAGGGACTTTTATTACCTCTATTTTCATTTTCATAATTTCATTGCATCCACTCAGCCACCACAAACTCGTCCTTAATGGTTTGTGTTTGTTCGATACACGTTGTATATAGTGTTATGAATTAAGTTGGTCATTATATCGTTACTGCAAGTATAACATCAGATTACACCGGGTCTGCTGTGGTGACTATATTGAGCATGATGTATGAGGAATTGTACACTGTGACGGCACTTTGACCTTAAAATGCCACAAAGTTGTTGTCATGTCACATCAAACGATACTGAAGACTGAAGGTACGCAGACACGACAAAAACCCCGGGGCAAAAACAAATGACAAAATTAGATTATCTATGAAAATCATTATCATTTCAGCATACAGTTAAGATATTTTTATTATACTAAAATTTTGTTTGATTGGAGATGTATAACGCCTACAATGTGTCTGTACCAAATGGTACTCTAAAACTCAGTGTGCATTGCGCAGTGCGAAACCTCATCCGAAATAAAATGTGGTGCAGATCAAACGTCACAAAGTTTTATTGGTCAGAACGTACTCTCATCTCCCGATATAAAATGTCACAAATGTCAAGCTGTACTGCCGGAAGTCGAGACAACAATGGACATGATTTTTACCAGGCCATATTCCGCTTCGGTGTCATGTGAGCAACTTCCGACTTCCGCTTCTCCTTCATGGGTGCAGCTAGTCTCCTTACTCAGACTCCTTTTGAAAACAGCCGCTATCCAGTGCAAGCGTATATCGCTCTACAAACTTGCCATTAGGCTGAAAAGGAATCAAGTATCTCATCTCGTAAACGATGACTATACGATTAGCATATTACTGTCGTGATTTTAATGAAACAAGTCGCCAACAACAAGGAAAGAGGTGACCAACGTTATACTGCACCGAGCTCTATAGGCCTATACTCGAGATGGTGGGTATTTATGCGAAAACCTGTTGGCAATTCAAAAAAAATGAAGTCACTAATAATCTACAACGTCGTTATCTGGCACGAACTCATCAACCTTCCGCTTCATGTCCTGTTTGTTTTCCTGAACTGAGCGTGTGTTCGTCATAAAACCTCCCCTTGCGTAAAGAACGGATTAAGAACCAGTATAACATGTATAGAGGAATGAGAATGTCAATTCTTTGCAAAGTCATGTTACGTAGCGATCATTATGACAAAGTTTGAAATTTGCCTATTGTTATTTTTACAATGCCGCAAGAGGCTTCAGAGGAAAAAGACAGGACAGCTTGTAAAAGGAAACTTCGTATTTCAGAGCAAGAAGTATGGACAATCAACGAAGTCATAATTGGTTGTAACAAAAACAGTCCTCTGTGTTAAACAGTGAAGACAGTCCACAATCAATGACGCAACAAAAGGTAGGACTATACATCACACAATCAACAAAGTCATGGTTGTGTCACAACAATAAAATTTGTTGACGCATTGAACGTGCAACAAATGCCAAAACTCATTTTCGCGTTCGTAGGTTTCAGCTATGATAGGAAACATTGGCTATTAGTCTGCATCCATCATCAGCATTGTTCTTTTCCCCAACATGTTCTTAAAACAGTTAGCTTTTATAAAATAATACACTGTAATGATAATCACCTTTTTTTCTTTTCTTTTCTTTTCTTTTTTTTTCTTTATTATTATTATTTTTTTTTTTTTGCTATGAGGGAATTATACTTCTGCATGATACATCTCATGCTCATAAGAAAAGTTAAGTTTATTTTTATTTGTGCACCTCTTCTGATTCATGCGTTAAATATTACGATCATTACTCGGTGGGGAAAAAAAAAATCCATACCCCTGTTATTCATACATTTTGCTGAGTAGGCCCTACTCGTTTGATTTTTCTCTATTAATGTAAACTTGGGCGTGCTGTCCCTCGCATCATCATGTGCAATTTTCAATGTAATATGAATGGTCATCAAATCCACTCATGTGTGTTGGAGCTATACATGATCCAGCACCGTTAGATTTTGAATTTGTCTCAGTGTAAACAATTAATGGTTAATAGCCCATACTAGTGTTTTCTTTTCAAGCAGAGTATTGCTGATAATGATAATATCAAAGAAAGATTGATGATAAGCACTGTCAAATAAGATCCTTCTTATAGATTCCAACCCCCCCCCCCCCCACACACACACACATGCAATGAAGGATGTCGTACATAACTTTTTGTTTACATCGCGAGAGTAAGAATGAACAAAGGCAAATAATTTTCGCAGTTTCGACAACAACCGACGGTGATTATAATCGGGAATAACAGCGATAAAATTTGCTCGGGAGTCGAGAATATAGTACAGGTGTAGCTGAAGTGTGCAGGCTAGAGAAATATAGACTGCGGTGAAATTTTTCTTGCTAAAGGACTGACCGCCAAGTTAAATGTTGAATACATGTATAAATCTGCATGTTGTGGGGGGGGGGGGGGGTTCACGAGTGTGGCTCATAACTTGAAAATAATATTTCGTCAAGGCGGCCGATATTTCGACTTTTGTTCGGCGTTTGGAGAGGTTGCGCAAACGGGAGACAATCGAGGGCGCAATCACCTGATCTGTCATAATAAACCCAAAGAGATTTTTCTCCTTACTGGGGAAAAGCTCTTTGTATGCATTGGCGCAAGCGTGCTGAGTCGTAAAAAAAAAAAAAAATGTATACAAGGTGTATAATGGATGACGTACAATGCGTTCTCGATGGTTTTATTAGTACCTGACGTGTCACGGGTCGGAACGTCACGGAAAGTGAAGGTACACACACCAACACACGCACTTAAGATAATGACGTCACCAACCATGACTTTGTGTTTGTTGACATGTTCAGGACAATCCTATCTATAGTCCGGCAGATTTCGATTATCATGGGGCTAGTAGGCCCTATTTCGATCGTTTATTGCTCCATGCAACACAAGGTACCACATATAGAACCATGGAGCTCTATATAGTCACTGATAAAACTAACTCGATTGTTGGTTTAGCACGTGAAAAGCCGTCGGAACGGGAGCTTCCTTCTTTTATTTGTTTATGCCAACCGAACCCATTCATAACGATGTACAGTATACATTCATAAGTGAATTGTAACAAACTCCCATCATTGTGTAAAAGACACTTGTAAAGTTGTATCAGGGAGGTGGGAGCCACCCCCCTGGTTGTATCGAGCTCTCATCTCTGAGAATAATAATGTCATCTCCTATAGCTATTCCTATAACTCTATACAGTGGAAGATCCACGGGAAGGGAGGTTAACTCCTCCCCCCCCCCCCTCCCTCTTGGGCTGCCAAGTGAAGGTGTGATGTGCATTAAAAAAAAAAATTCATTACACCGATTTGTTGCTAGAATTGGCAGGAAAACTGAAGAATTTTTTTTTTTTTTTTAACGAGAGAATTGTCATTTTGTCGAACCCCTTCCCGTGGCAAAAAAGCTAGATCCGCCCCTGGTACACACTGAAAATCTATGGAAACGTTTGAAATCGAAGTGACCAGTTACCATTCATAACATTCACATCACGTACTAAAGAGTGATTCTTGCGATCCTCCTGTTTGTGAATAAAATATCTCTCCCCATTTTAGCAGTCGGTGCAAAGTCGATCGCTCACCGGGCCATGCCATTTATGCCCTCGTATAAAGGGCGGGTAAAGCTTGGGTAATCTTTGGCTTTGTCTTCTAGACTAACCGTATGCTTCTTGCTCTAATTATGTCAATTCATTTTCATAATCGTACAAGCTACTCTCTTTTGCCATTAACAGTTATCGTTGCCAAACATGTACCTGTCCTTTTGATTATCCGCACTCATTGATTAAGGACGCTTTCTCGGCGTCAGAAGTTACTTTGTTACTTTCTTATAGCAACACCATGGGTTCAGAGCTCCATGATTACACGGTGTATATATACCTATATAGTCTACATACAAAATTTGACGAAATTGCTGTGGACTTTCATTCTCTTCCGGTCCCGAATCGAACCTTAATCCGAAACCTTCTTAATCCCTATCCTCCGCTCTGAAGGCGAATGTTGTGTAATACCGTGTCTCTCTGATTGTGGTGACGAGACGTATAAAAGAAATAGGCCATGGTGTATCAGACGGCGAAAGGCATTTTACCTCCGTGTTATCACAACTTGGGCAATATCACCACAGAATAATACAAATGAAATACTCGCAGGTATGCAGCGTACTAGTATCCAGACGCACACCACTTGCATTATGCAGATGGATTTTCAATTTTATATGGCATTCTTGTCTTTCTAAGGATTGGTTCCTTGCAGTCCTCGTCCTTGTCCATACATAGTTTGCTCATTTATAAAGGCTCTTTCTTTGTTATTGGAATGTGTGCGTGTGCGTGTGTGTATGTATTTTGTTTTGTTTGTATTTGTTATGTTTATTTTATTTAAAAAACTATTTTTTTCATATTTTTCTTTTGAGAGAAAGAAATGCAGGTAGGCCTATACCATTACTCAGCGCCGCTGATAATATTCGGGTATTTGCTTTCTGCGGGTGTTATATAGTGATATTACATATGATTACATTTGTCGTTTTTTATGATGGTGAGTTGGGTTTATGATCTGGGTTGAACGTACCGATGATTTGTTTTTCTTTTCAGATGGGATACGACAGTGGTAATTTGAAGTAGGTTAAGGGAGGAAGAGTGGGAAACTGTCAAGTTGCAAACATGCACACAGTATAGAAATCATTCCTACAATCTACATCATGAATGTCGGCGACAGCAAGAAATTGAGTTGCCTGTGAATTACTGTATAGGAGTTTGGTAGTAAAGTCAGAAGTGATGAAAGCGAAAAGGTAACGTCATACGGATGATCTTTATAAACGTTTTGTTTCCGTGAACAAATTGGGCTCTGTCGATGCGGAATACCGTATACGTTAGACACATGAAAGGAGAAAAACCATGCAGGGAGGTGAGACCTTCCTGAGAAAAACAATAATGTCCATCGATTCTCACTGACCGGAATTCCGACGCTGCGACAAGAACAATGCTGACGTCACAATCGCTTTCCTTGGTAGCCCTGAATAGACCGATGACGTATACATGCAGGGGATGCACCTTTTGGCAGCGAGTCGACTGGGTGATTTCAAGTTCGGTGCTAGTGCTAGTGCTAGTGCTAGCCCCCGAATAACAGCGTTAAATCGAGCTCCAACACCGACGGTCAGATTAACGAGGCGATACCGATCAAAATTATCGATCACCAGCACTAGGTGTTGGAATCACAGCACCGCGAGCTCCGCGAGAATTGCGCGACGAAAAAAGTGATTGCGCGTGATTACAGTCAAATATTAAAAGATGTAGCCAAAATTGCTTAGTTTTAGGGACATAGTGGGGAAGAAATATAAAAATGCCACAAATTTCATCCACTCCCCAAAATACAACTATCTTAATTTTGCTCCCAGGTTCAGATTTATGAAGCCATGTCGAGAGTGTTCGTGTACGTTACGTGGGCGACCACTGCATTAGCATAGACTTTGCACTATTATGGACGTGAATATGAGTCTCGCACGGCAACGCTAACACCAGCACCGAACTTGAAATGACGAAAATGTTAATCCCTCGGGGCTAGTGTTAGTCAATGGAGAAAAAGCACGTAAATCGCTAACACAAACGGCGGAGCTCGGTTCAGCAGACGACATTCAACACCGAGCCCAGCACCAGCAACCGGAAATACGTCATAATTTTGAGGTCAACTCCCAACACCGACGTGATTTCAAGTTTGGTTTTATCGCCGGTGCTAGTGCTATCTCAGCACTAGCACTAGCACTAGCACCGAACTTGAAATCACCCAGTGTATGCGATGTGCGCATGGTGTGCGTAAACTGTAGGCTTACGAGTGCACTTTTATGATCTTTGCTTGAAACTCTGCCCTCCCTCCCCCCCCCCCTTCTCTCTCTCTCTCTCTTTCTCTCACCCAGTAGGTATGTACTTCTCCCTGACAAGATTCAAGGAACATGAAAAATAACATACCAATGCAGCCATCAATGAAAATAACCAAAGAATACCCAATTATGAGATAGGCTTTATTCAGTATCTCGATTGTAGGGCCTATAACTTTTTTGGGAGCATCTCGCAAATTCCATCTTCCATAATTTTAGGCCCCACCTTTATAGGTAGGGGAGAAGATGGCCATGTGTATGTTTGTGCGGCGTATAGGTGCATTTTACTTTTCTCCTTGTCTTGGAAATATGTTTTCATGTTGTAATTTTTAACAGTAGAAGTACTAAGTATCATGGTGAGACTCCATAACGAGTTCGGGACTGCTTTATTTGTTTGGGTTTGTTGTTGTTTTTTTTGTTAGTTTTTTTTGTTGTTTTTTTCTGCAAAGATACCCGCTGTACGCTGTTATTCGAATCCAGTTGTACACAAGTGCTTGGGGAAAATCACAGGTTGCCGATTGTTTGTACCATGGAGCTACGAGAAGCCTCATGTTTGTAAATACCTCGTACAGGCCCATCTTCACTGCAACCAGGGAGGTGGGAACTCAACTGCTTGCTGCAACATCGCTAAACCGAAGACTGTTAGCGAAGGGCCTAAGGCCTATAAAGACCAACTATATACTCGCATAGATAATATCAAATGACGACATGGACGAGAATGCAGAAAACAATATAGGGGCAAGTGCTAATACAAAAGCGACAGTGACGTAGCCCCTGGGGCCTCCTTGCTGCAAACAGAAAACTATAAGCTCTGACGAAACATTTCCAAGCAGTGCGGTAGCCATTATTAGTTGGTGCAATTTGGTGTGCATCAAAGGGCACGGAGGGGCAAAAAAAAAAAGTTAAAAACGCAAACAAACCAGCACGGGTGACTGGTGGGATGGCTCGACGTCAAACACAGTCATAATCCCTGATCACCAAATGAGGCAACTGACGTCATGGTAGTACCCCCTGGATTGTGGCTGCGGAGATTATCGTGTCAGCACTGCCTAGTCTTGGATGTAGACCCAATTACCAAACCAAACAGGCAACTTTAGAATCGTGTAATGCCTATCGTAGCGATTCGTTATTACATAATAATATTTGGGTCTATAATGTAATTATAAGAAGAGGCGTAATTGAACACAACCATCATAATTTTGATAGTGGAAAACTAATATTCGACAAACTTATTTCAAATTGTAAAGTTTACTTTTTTGGTGATAGTCGCGGAATATAAAATCCTGGGAATAAATCCGGGCGTAGGCATGGACGCACTCGGGGATCTTTTCTTCTTCTTCTTTATATCTGTTGTCAAAAGTATACATTTTGAAAGCTTAAATAGTAGGCCTATGTTGGAAAACCAATAAGCGGGAGAATGCTATAGCTGAGTTCCCCCCCCCCCCCCCCCGTGCACGTGTCTTTGAAGGGCCCTACACATGCCATCACACCACCTCCCTGATTACACTGTGCGTGGGTCGGTGGGTATGTTGTGTGTGTGAGAGAGCATGCTTCACACAGGGAGCATGGGTGTGTGTGAATCCATGTTTGACAATAAATTGTACGTTTCTTGTGAAAGGCACGCAAGACACAATACCGCCTTGCTGATACCATGGAGCTACTTACTATTGTACTTGCGATGAGCCATAATCCAGTTGTAGGAGGGGAGAAAAAAAAAAACCAACAAACAAAAACTCCAAAACCACAAAACCCGCAAAAGGAGGATAATACTCAGGGGATCCTAGACGTAAAGTTGTAATCACGTCTTGTGTTTACGTCGTGGTCAGTCACTGTTGAATATCGAGGGTCACTGCACGAAGGAAGTAATGGTTGGGAGGCGGGGGGGGGGGGTTGCTGGTGACGTGAACGAATCAAAGGGGGGGGGGAAGAAGTATGATACATGTGCAATGTGGGTCAGCCGTCTGCAAAATGCAGTGAAGTTGTATATAGTGCCACAGAGAAAGAAACCCTATGGCCTACACCCTACGATTCACGACGTAACGCCCATGCATATTATATTTCTAAAATCACTCTTTGAAGTGAAATTTCATACATTCCATGTTTAGACCCTATGTAATAAATAGAGTAAACAAGGATACACATACAAAACACCTTGGTATTGAGTAGGGCCTATATACAGATCTTTCATGAAAATCTGACATAATCATCGTCAATACTGGCCAACATCAATACCAATTTTACAAGTTTGTTTTCATCGATTTGATTTTTTTAAAAATCAATTTTCGGGTTCGACTAGCATATCTGGTGGATTTTAAATACGAAAACATGTTGTTAGCAATAGCATGATTAGGTAAGAAGAACATGCTCAACGCGATCAACTTGCCGAACTTGGCCATGCCGTGAGCAGTTAGCAAAAACTATTCGCAGTGCTAAAAAATTGCACTTTGAAAAAGAAAAAAAAAGAGACATCAGTTTTGGCGTTACTATATGCCCTACTGCAAACTATGCAACACAAATAAATACGATTTGCCACTGAAGTAGGCGAACCTCCCATGAGTCAAGCTAACATAAATGAGGTTCTACTGATTGATGTTTCAACAATAAGATCGACAACAGCCAGGACGCTGCAGATCTGTAGATTTGCGGTTTTGCAAGGGCTGCGTTATATGACCATCCGGATTTCTCTGCAAAGGACAGCAGAATATGAATTCAGTAATCTTCTCGTCTCGTCAAGCGTGGCCCCTTCCAGCAACCACCAACTCACTAACCTTTGGTTCTTCCGTGAATAGCGGGATCCAGTCACCCTCCATCGATTGGCGCAGACCATGGGGCCATAACAGGACGTTGAATGGAAGACCAAAGAGGTATGGGGAAGACTCGCCCATTTCACAGGCCTAAATCAATTTCGGTCTCTTTATAAGTCCACCGTGCCTCTTGAATAGCTTAATTCTGGGAAGTGATCGCCCCGGACAGAGGAATCAGGTTGTGTTACCACCACTATCCCTGCCCAATATAGCCATGTACACGCAGCAGGGAGGTGGTACCTCCCTGGTACACGTAAGGAATGAATAGAGGATGAAGAGACACAATCGTCTTGAAAGGTGTCATTGCAAAGCCTCAGGAGATATAAACACGCATGGGGACCACTGACTTCTCTGCTCTGTACGTCATCAATTAGAGGGGCTGTATGCATTTTAAATTGAATTGCATATGACTGTAACTTTACAGTCAGGTTTCCATTCACGATTTTTTTTTTTTTTTTTTTTACACTGTTGCAAATTATTTTTTGTAGGACCCTACACCGTCGTATTTTGTGAATGTAGTTTTTGGCTTCAACCTGGGGACCGTTTCATGAAACTTTTTGTCAGTGATTTACACTGACAACTGTTAAAAGCTACTGAAATCCTTGCGTCTGATTGGCTGATAGCAAATTTGTCGGTGGAAACCTCTGACGAACTTGTTGATGAAACGCCCCCCTGATTTTTTTTTTACATGCTGACAAAAAATAGGAAATATTGTTTATTTCCACGATCGTATTTTAGCGTTGTAGGAAAAAAAAATAATTAAATGGTGCGTTATGTAGCATGAAGAAGGAACAAAATACAGTGGAAAGAAACCAGGGGACCGTTTCATGAAACTTTTTGTCAGTGATTTACACTGACAACTGTTAAAAGCTACTGAAATCCTTGCGTCTGATTGGCTGATAGCAAATTTGTCGGTGAAAACCTCCGACGAACTCGTTGATGAAACGCCCCCAGAACAAGACAGTTCTTAGTTAAGGAAAGTGGCTGCCTTTAAAGGACAAGTTCACCTTCATAAACATAAGGATTGAGAGAATGCAGCAATATTAGTAGAACACATCAGTGAAAGTTTGAGGAAAATTGGACCATCGATGCAAAAGTTATGAATTTTTCAAATTTTTGTGTTGGAACCGCTGTATGAGGAGACTACTATAGCTTATGAGTCATATGCGTACAACAGTATAAAGAAAATGTAAAGAAAATTTAACATATTTTCACTTTTTTCGCATAACAAAAGAACACTTGACTTGCCTCTTTCTAAGGGCAGGGGGAATAATATTACCCATAACATATGTCGGTAACGAGTCAAGGGAATGTGTACTTTTTTCAAAACATGAAATTTTGTGAAAATCTCTTTATATTTTCCTTATATTGTTGTACGCATGTGACATCTAAGTTATTCATACACTGCAGTAGTCTTCTCATCCAGCGGTTACTGCACAAAAACTTCAAAAATTCATAACTTTTGAACGGATTGTCCGATTTTCCTCAAACTTTCAATGATGTGTTCTACTAATATTGCTGCATTCTCTCAATCCTTATGTTTATGAAGGTGGACTTGTCCTTTAATTCCAGTAGCACATCCGATTTTGCCTAAATGTATCAATTCTGGAATCTCAAACATGCGCGATGTATCAAAAAGAAAATGAGTGCGCGCATTCATCTTGCTTGCAACGCGATGTTGTTTTGATGTTTACTGACGTTTGGAAAATAGGTACGCGCAGCAGAACTAAAAATAACAACAAACAGGTCCTTGTTTACCACTAGGGTCACTGACTTTTGCAACATTTCTGACGACGCAAAGAAAGTGCACGACCCCACTCTCCATCCATATTGCCTGTGTTTTGTTTCGGAATCTTTTGAGGAACGATTACAGCACAACCTGCTCTGCAGTTTGTTTGCTCTGTGTGTGTTTATATTGTTGTAATCATAGCTCCCGTTACTTTTTGTTCCCTTTTTGCGCTTTGCATCGTCGACTGTCTTCGCAATCATATTATGTAAAACATGTCTATTGGTATGGTAGCCCTACTACATATCGACCACCCTTTTTTAAACCGACCGCGTAATATTTGCGCACAGAACGCTTAGTACGCACTTCACTGCGCGCAAAGCACATAAAAATGGATTGGCTTTGACTGTTGATGAGGATGGTGTGGGAAAACGCGAAAATTCACTGTTCATTTAATGGTTTTAATCAAGGACAAAATTTCGAATGAATACTTTCACCGAATCGTAATGTAATGTCTATGGAAGTTTCTAAAAAGCTTCGTACAACACGGTGTTCAATACAACTCGGTTTGTCAATGCAAAAACAGCGGTCGATCTCAATAAGGAGCGTTACCGCGGGGAGCTGAAAACGCAAGTTCGACGGCGATATTTTTGCACTGAAACTTCGAATCGTAAAGGGAACAACGACATTTGATAGTGCTAGATTTTCTCAATCACGTAGGTCAAGTTTTTTACGTGAATTTCAGGGTTAAATATTCTTATCAAGCAAATAGATATTAGGCGGTCGATGAGTAGTAGGTCCAACCATACTAGTAGTAATACGAGTCAAACACCACTGTCGTGACATACAAAAACTTGAAGTTTGGTTTTCAGACAAATTTGTCTCAGTAGCAAAATTCATAGGCCTACATAGCATTTTATAAGAGTGGCAATGTCCATAACATCAGGCATTCATCCGTCGTCAGAAATGTCATTGCTCCCGACTTATGTTTCTTTCTCCATGGACAGATTATATTCATAAGAGACGTATCCCGGTGACTTCAACGATGGAAAATGAAAATAGCTACGGTATCGAGGTCATGTTTGTTTGTATGTGGTTGAAGGACAGTGTGTGCGTTGTGTGGATAACATGACGAGAACGCATTGAACGTGCGATAGTTCCGGGTGTGATTCGTGCAGTTTCTCGGAAAAAAGGGTGAAACTCGCAAATGCAGGAAGTTGTGCTGTTGCTTTCCTTTTTCCTCGAATCCAGGAAATGACGGCCTCTCTCTCTACGAATAATCATTGCTATAATACAGAGATCGCAGCGCCACATACTGTATCCGATTCACGATGGTGATATTTCTCTCTCTTTTTCATTTTTTTATTTTTTTATTATTTTTATTTTATTTTTTATTTTTTTTATTTATTTATTTTTTTTTTTTTAATTTATTTTTTTTTTTGGGGGGGGGGCGGGGGGTATGTGATACACCCTTGATTGGACAGTCCCTGACCGGGAATTTGTAATCGGGAATTCATCATTATAATGTTAGTGATACTGTATAACAGTGATATACAAGCAGCAACAATAAATAGCATTGCAAATAGCGTCGGTACAAATAGAAAAGCGTGAAAAGCCTAGGAGAGACGGTGAGGTCATCATAGCGCTGAACCCAATAGGAAAGTGTTGTTTTAGATTTAGGTCTGTAAATGTTCAACGCCGCTCTGCCAAAATGTTCCTGCCCACATTAGGCGAAGAAGAGTCTGTCCCGATGTTATGTCTTGTAGAGAGGGATCTCGCAAGTACGATACAGCATTACAGACTGTATACCAATGGATGCATGTGACGAGAATTCTATCATGGGGTGTTTCACGAAGTCGAACTCAATTGAAGATCGACTAAGAATTATGGTATGCCACTGGTTTCCCTGTTGAATTTCATTAGCCTCATCACCACCCACTGTAATTGTCATTAATGTTTACAGAATAATTCAGTTGTTATATATTTTCATCTTGTATTATTAATGGCTACACGAAGAAAGTCTCCAAAATCTTCATTTTCATTAGAAAGTTAAAAACCACTGAAGGCACACACAGCATACCATAATTTTTAGTCAATCAAGTTCGTGAAACACCCCTAGTACTTTAATCTTGTAGTATACCACCACATGGCTATCTAATCCTGTCGACAATTTTCACGCGAGCTGCTCGGTCACAAGGGCTCATACTGAGTTTGTCATGTTTGTGTTTGCGCTGTTCACATACAAATTAAATGTGCAGGTTATCATGCTTTCGCTTTTCTCCCCTTCTCCGACCCTCTTGCCTTCAATTAGGAAGGGCTGTGATGTGTGTGTGTGTGTGTGTGTGTGTGTGTGTGTGAGATGACCGATGAAAAAGAAAATACACTGCATTACGGTGGTTTTAAAAAACATGCAACAGAATCAACCAAATGCAAGTTGGACTCCCAGGGAAAATGATACCCTAAACCAACACCCCCCCCCCCCCCACGCGCTGTGGTGGAAGTGACGCAGGAGGAAAGAGGAAAAATGTGTTTCCGCCTGATGTGAGGCTAGCGGGAAGGCCAAGTATTTCATCATTCTCCCACGTGAACTATCTTCCCCTTTTCTCGCTCTCTCTTCAATTCACCTACAATTCCACTTTCTATCTTTTGCTCTTCACTCCTAAGTCCTATGATATGCTGGCGTTTTATTTTGAACGTTGTGTCTCCCTGTCATTATAGCGTTTGTTTGGTCCTGCGTTATTTTATCCCCCTCAAAGAAAAAAAAATCATTGTAATTCTCGTGGAATCCTCTACCGGATAGGGCCTAATTACATGATATGTAGTTGAAAATTGCGTTTTCACATGGTAATACACTGCAGAGAGATTTATTTTAGCCCTCACTTGTAAGCTATTAGTTTATAAAAAATGTACTTGATGTAGTATTTACAAAAAAGATTTTTCTTTTCAAATTAAAGTGCAGCAACATTGTAGTTTAATTGTACGACTCGAGTAGTATTAAGGCGATTAAGTGAAATATATTCATAGATTTCAATGTTCTCGAGCTCTCGTTTAATAGCAATCCATGTAGACCTAATTGAATCATTTTTTCATCGTCAAACAAAGAAGAGTGGTCTGCTGTTAATGTGCATCAGAAATGATCTAGAAATACTTTATTTTGGTATCATTCTTACAATTTGTTAGACTACTAGTTTCGAGGGTCAGAGTAACTGTCTGAGTACCAGATAATGTTTTGTAATTGGAGGTCATCAATCTACTTTGTACAAGAGTGCACTGCAATCTGACGGTTTTTTTTTTTTTTCTCGTCATTTATTACCGGTTGAAATAGTAAAGAAAACATAAACAGAGCAGAAGATGCGCTGGCAATGCGGGACAGACTGGAAAACGTGCGTTTTATTCGAGACCATGCGCATATTGAAGAGACTGGTTCAATGCGCGTTTAGCCTCGGCTTCCACAAAGCATGGACCCTACCATGTACCAAGTAACAAACTAGAGGTCACTGCTCGTATCATGCTCAATGCTCAGTTACATCAGGAAGGTGAGACCAACGAGCTTCAAACACATACTTCTACAGTGCACAATTGGTCGACAAAATGCCTGAGAAACTACTACAGTACATCAGGGAGGTGACTCCCTGAGTACATTGATGTGTGTGTTGTGTGTGTGTCTATGTGTTGAGAGATTAGGTTTATATTGTCACGCGAGAGGGGGGGGGGGGGAAGAAATGAATCCTTCTGGCTGCCACTGATAAAAATGTGACATGGGGAGTCGGAGACCTGTAATCATACTAAATTGCTGCCACCAGTTAATCTTTGGAAGGAATTAACAAACCTTATTCAGGAGTGTTCTACTACTCCAGTTATCAATGTTATGACAACACTGTTACACTAACGAGAGTCTGACCGTTATCTGATCGTGTGGATGGTAATGTCATTGTCACTGAGCATGTCCGTTGGAACCGAGTGTTTTGAGTACCTGCTACAACACCATGATCACGTGATCTCAAACCGCGCGAACTACCCGATTCGTACATCACATGTGAGCTAGCTACGCGTATGTGCAGAACTGTGGAGTGTGGATCACCACTGACCGTGAATATCAAGAATCGTGTTATTTCCTCAGTATGGTAAGTAGACTGTGATATTTGTATGCCTATTTGTGAATGATCATTTCTAGACTATGGTAAGCTATGGATTCAATTCATTCTCTGTAAATTAAGGAATTTACATACTGATACTTGTGTCCTTGTAGCTATCGTCAATCACTCACTGACACTGCACTGCACATAGAGTCTACATCATACATTGCACTCACGTCATACAAGTTATCCTTTGACGCAGTCTCAAGATCTAGATCAGTGTATATTAACACGGAATCCACATTTCAATGCACACACGACAAACACGACCTCACTCTCTTTGTCACTGTACATCCATACATCTTCCTAGGTCTCCTAGTAGCGTTTCTACATAATTAGGTAACTATCAACTGTAGATGTTGAATTGTTATGTAGATGTAGCACGAGTTGTTCAATCGATGACTGTTCGTTTTCTCGAAGTCTACGAGGGTGGTTTGGTTTCTTGCATGTATATAACCGACAACTAATTTCCTGTACCATACTAATCTGCACCATTCTACATCACCATTCATTCTGCCAACAACTCCTTATTACTGTAGACACACAGATATCATAACTATTAAAACTTAACTTTACAAGCACTTCACATCACATCACAAACTCAACAACTTCACATTCACGTGTGTATCGGACAAGGGAAATAAATCATTGTCTGAGAATTTGGGTAAAGTTCAACGGAACTTTAATTCCGGAGGCAATCTCAACATCCTCCAATAAACAATCATCAATAATGAATTCATTTTACACAATATACATTTTGAGATAGAGCCATGTCAAGAATATGAGACTTAAGAGCCATGTCAGTGTACACCTTATAATAACTACAGGATACCTTATAATCTCTATAATAACCCTATCTGTTATAAGTTAAATCTTCCCTACACTTTCTATACTTTAGTCATTTTATTCCCACCTGAAATAATAACTAGATATTTCCCTATCAATAAAAACTACATTTATACTCTGTAGAGTTGTATTGGGTCGATGTAATTGTTCATGCTCTTAAACCGACAAACTACGCTCCACAATGATTCCAGGATCATTGGTTCTTATCTGGCGTAACTAGCTTGACTTTATGCGTTATCCTCTGTAACCCATGTTACATAAACCATCACGTCCCAGCCAATAAAGTATCCAACCTAATAAAATTGTAACCCCACACATCACGTTCTGCCTTATACCAAATTCCAGATCCACGTTCCCCCTCTTCTCCGAGCAATAAAACCAAACAACCACTCCTAGCTTCTGACCCCACTCACTATGTCGGTGCGAGCCTAGCTAATAACCGGTACACCTTCAACTCCAAAATTATCTATACAGCCTCAGGAACTCATCCCCTATATAGACAATTATTCAGGCTAACAACATAAAAAGCTTTCCTCTAGGCAATCACAGTTCGTATACTAACTTGTGGCCTCGGCCCTCACTGTCTGAGCTTGTCAAGTAAGCAACAGCAAATACATAACGACAATACTTCTTATTCCTAACTGTTACCCCTAACCCCAACCATTATTATTCCATTTTATATCAGGACTCCTGACATACGGTACTCAATGACTGACCTTCATCAGACATGACATAACTTACCACTAAGCTCTACAAGCATTTTCTTGTTATTGTTTCTACTACCCTCCAAAAGAAATTTAATAACTGAACACCAACTAGAATTCTATATGAAAAACAAGAACAACTAACAACTAACTCCAACTACCTCAATCACGTAGCAACGGACAACCTCACATATTTCTGTAAGATATCATCATCAATGTATCCGTCACTGATATAATCGCTCATGACTGGAATTTCTACAATTTATACCGACACTGGAGAATATCTTCTCTAGAATTCTATCACATAACATATTAGCATTGACATATATCTGGTTGCTGCATCTGTTTATAACATATCTCTGTTTTGTGGCATAAGCAACGTACGGTGTTCACTAAATTCTCATTAACATTTCTAGTTGTTGACAAAGCAACAGTGTGTACATTTAATAATTAGACAACAATAACATATTTGATTCGTTTGTTGCATAATGCAACGGGATGTACGCTTGACCTAACGTACCAATTTGTTTGTTGCTACGTCACTGCTGAACGCAGCACGTAAGTAACCATCATGGCTATTTAATTTGCGATCTCAGAAATGTTTGGTGTAAAGCCCTACAAAAGAAAAGAAGAGAGAATTCCCAATAAATGTATAAATGTACCAAAATACGAGACTTCTCATGACTTAATCATTTCTGTTAACTTGCTATATTTTACGTACTGTCATGTATCCACTTCTTTGCAAAATACACAGAATAGACAACAAAATATTCCACAAATTCTATCTCTTCATCACTCAATCAAAATATTCCATGAAAGATTTAACAGAGTTTCTTGTCATAGTTCTGACTGCAAAATCAAATACTTGCTATCTTATATCTTATCTGTATAATTATATGCACTGACAATAATCCTAACAGCAAAATATATGAGGACATTTCTACTCACGTTGAATGGGGATTCGCTAACTGTAGGGAGAAATGGGAAAACAATTCAACTGTTTAAATCTGTTTAGAGGCTGTAGTCTGTTTTCTTCTTCTTTCTCTTCTAACTGTACCAAACGCCTTATCTCTCGACAAGACAAATTTTCTCATTCAGGCGACCCCTTTATATACCCTCGGGCCGATCCGAAATTACCATTGGTGCAATGTTATGTAATACGACACCCGCGAACTAATTAATATTTATGGGGAACAAATTGCGCACGCATCGTACTTGTACTGCGGGAGATTCAAATCTACCATGGGGAATCTGGTGTTGAAATAACAAAAACTAGTATTTATCCTGAAAATATCTTGCTTAATAATCATAATTGTTGTGAGAAACAACTTCAACCCATTCAATTTGTTATAACACTCATGAATATGGATTTCACATTTGGCGTAACTCTCGATCGTTATACTGCGTAAATACCAGTCCCACATATGGAATTATCTGTATGGCTGTCACATGAACATCACATGAATTCTCGTCTTCTCGTGGAAGACTGTACTCTTTTCTCATCTTTAAACAACGGGCCTCTGTATAATCTATCAGTTCAAAAACAGATTGCATTCTGTCACTCGAAATTAAGGAAAATTGGGTCACTTTTATGGGGTGAAGTACCGTCTTCGCACACCGTACATATACAATACATGGCTATGTATACACTGTACACTATGTAGTAACATTGCAGGGAAAACAAGGTCACCTTGACCCTCCGTCGTACCGTGTGTGTGTGTACACTCAGATCGCACTTACATATCCCTTAATGCTTTAGAATTCAGAAATGAATCGGGGGGGGGGGGGGGATTAAAAAAATGAATTTAGTCAAAGATTGAGGGGGTTTCCTTCACACTACCCCTTCACCACAAGTCGATGTCCCCATCGACAGCATTCAGACATTAATTTACTACTGTATCATACTCATAGGCTCTTCTCATGTCAATATAATTCAACAAGCTCTTTTACAACATATTTTCTCAACATATTTGGCTCTTCTCATATCAATGTAATTCAACAGGCTCTTTTACACACAAATTTCCTCAACAATCTGGCTCTTCTCATTAAAACACATAAAATTCAGAATATGTACACATCCAGGTCCATATACATGTAGATCTAACACATTGGAAATACGACTGCATGAGCGCAATACACTTTCGTACATCTGTATAATTTCTCTGAATCATTAACCACAGTTTCCTTATCTCCTCGACTTTCTCAAAAATCATCAGAAAGTATACATTCACCAGATTTAGCCTGACTTCATTCACTGAAGAATTTACATTTCCTCAGTATAACTTTGCACAATAAGACAACTTTTTACAAACTGCTACAATACCTCCTGTGTTCAGTATTGAAATAATCATTTCACACAACACCAATACCTCTTCCTATGATACTCCTCGTACTCTGTACCATTATCCCAAAATTGCAGTCAATACGATATTAAGATATTTGAACGTCATAGAACTAGAACACCATAATCAAACTAGATCTTTGTACATGTAACATACACTTTTAAAATTATTGGAATTATCCTATACTACACATTTCATTTACAACTCAATCAACCAATCATAAAATGCATCTATTGATCATCTGATGAGTACAACTTATTTACACTAGCACGCAACGCTTAGTCCTCATTTGAGAGTGCGGGTGCCTCAGGTCTGCTCGTTTCAACAGTTCTCTTAACAAGTTCGATGTTTCCATTGACTTCCTTGTAGAAGCTCGCATGCACTGTGATTTTCGTTATTCTTCTGAACCCTCTCTTCATTTTCTTGATCCTTATGATTACTTCATCTTCACCTTCGCTATCCCCAGTGTCCCCAACAACATAGTACGGCCTCTTTTTAGTGTTTCTGCAAGTGCTGCATGAACTAGCGCTGCTGGTACTGGCACAGTCCCAGTCGTTGTCTGACCCGAATAACTCGAGTTCTGCTTCCTTACGTTCATTACTCTTCTGATTCTTCTTCTCTTTAGGTGTAGTGTCACTTGTAGTGGCTGTCGCTGTTACCGTCGCTGTGATGTTCTGTTCCTGTGTTGGTTTCTTCTGTGTGTTGGGTGTTGTTGGTTTCATTTGTGTTGCTTTGACTTGTGTCACCGTCAATTTCTTCTTTAGTTCCGTCTCTGTAGACTTCTTCATCTGTGTCGTTTCTGTTTTCTTCTTTTGCGTAGCCTGTACGGGTGTCGTTGACTTCTTCTTTTGTGTAGCCTGTACGGGTGCTGTTGACTTCTTTTGTGTTTTCTCTGGTGTTTGCTTCACCTGTGTTGCTGTTGGTTTCTTCTTTTCACTCACAAACTTTGGCGTTGCTTTACTGTAACTCAGATACTCAACTTGCTCTGTTTGGGTAGAGTGTTTTTCCTCATAGTGTTTCAGCATCAACATTCTTGTTTCCTCTTCTTTTCCACAGACACGGCACTTGAGTGTTAGTTGGGTGGCATGGCGAAATTTGAGATGAAACTGATAATCCGCCATTGTCGTGAAGCGCTCCCAGCAACTGGGCTGATCGCAGGATATCATCTGTAATAAAGCAAAATTAGAGAAACACACCCTTCCATCAGAATACTGTAATAGGTTAACCAACATTATGCACTGTCTCTGTATCTAATAGGTGGATTTCTGTTCCTGTCTGGATTACGTCTCACACTGTGATTCAACCAGTTAGCTAGCGGCACGCCTGTATACAGCTTGAGTCTGTCAATGTGAACGACCTTGGGTTTCCCCTTTACTGACTGTTGGATACGATACACCACATCGCAGAGTTTAGTGACCACCATGAATGGCCCCTTCCAATGGAAAGTAAGTTTTGGGCTCACTCCTCTCTTTCTTGTTGGTTCATAGAGCCACACCCACTGTCCTACATCAAAACTACGAAATACTGTGTTTCTGTCATACTGATTAGCTTGTCTGTCAGCAGCAATTCCTAATTTTTCTCGTGCTCTTTCATGTGCTTCTTGTAAGTTTTCTCTAACATCTGTCACATAATCTTGTTCTTCTGAATTTGCAGGTACTGGAGACTGTAGCATCAAGTCAACTGGCAGTGTGATCTCCCTTCCTAACATCATGAGAGCAGGGCTTTCTCCAGTGGACTCTTGTACCGCAGATCTGTATGCAAGCATGGCGAATGGAATCTTGTCATCCCAGTCTCTCTGTTCTTCTTCTGGATCAAGCAGTGATTTCAGTATGCTGAGCAAGGTATGATTGAAACGTTCTATGAAGCCGTCTCCCTGTGGGTGTAGAGGGCATGTTCTGGTTTTCTTGATTCCCAACATCTTACACATCTCTGCTACTACTTTAGATTCAAAATTTCTGCCTTGATCACTGTGAATTTCTTTTGGAATTCCATAACGACAGATGAATTCCTGTACCAGTACTCTAGCAACTGTTTCTGCCTCTTGGTCTGGTATTGGAAATGACTCGATCCACTTGGTAAAATAATCACCAATAACAAGAATGTACTTATTCCCACAATCTGTTTCTGGTAATGGACCTAGAATATCCATAGCTACTCTTTCTAACGGAGCACCAACTCTGTATTTCTGTAACGGAGCTCTGTTCTTCTTAGGAGGATTCTTCGTTCTTGCACAAACATCACATCTTTTTACCCACAGTCTGACATCAGCAGCAAGGCCAACCCAGTAGTACCTTCTCTGTACTTTATGAAGCAACTTGTTCACTCCAAGATGTCCTGCTGTGATGGAACTGTGTAACTCTTGTAATATAGTAGAACGCATTGACTTGGGAAGTACAATTTTCCATGTCACTTCTTTCCCATCAGCAGATTCCCATTTCCTCATGAGAACTCCTTCCTGTATCTGTAATAAGTTCCAGTGCACCCAATATGTCTTGGTTGCGGAAGAAAGATGTGAAATTTCCTTCCAGCTAGGTCTATTTTCACTTGTCTCTTTCCACCTCAGTACATGCTTTATATCACTGTCTTCTAACTGTGCCTGTCTTATCTCCTCATTAGAAATCAATGAGAAGTTAATGGCTTGAATCTTCTCAAAATTCTGATGCTTTGCTGTCATGTTGCCTAATGACTGCTCACATCTGTTATCATCTTCCTATATATACAAGGATAATCCATCAAAATAGTAACACCAACTATCCAACAAATTGTAACACAACACTTAATTTATTACTCTACTGTTACTTCTACACGTTCCTCTAATCAGATTCTACGAGGCATCATCTCTGTTTGCATCATCGCAGAAGTTCGCTCCTTCAGACTAACTGTTGTCGGAATAAGCAAACTAGCATCAAATCACAGCACTCTTTTACACTGCTTGCAAGGTCGCCGTGAAAGTCCATCTGCATTGGAATGGGATCTCCCAGGTCTGTGCTCAATGGTAAGTTGATACTGTGTAATTACTTCTAACCATCTAGCTAACTGTCCCTCTGGATCTTTAAAGTCTAACAACCAACGTAATGCACTGTGATCTGTTCTCACTGTTACTCGCTGTCCATAGAGATAGTGTCTGAAATACTTCAGAAAGTACACCACAGCTAAAAGTTCACGTCTGGTGACGCAATAATTCTGTTCTGCTCGATTTAGAGTCTTGCTTGCATAGGCGATTACTCTCTCATTTCCATCTTGCTCCTGAGAAAGCACAGCACCTATGGCATAATTACTGGCATCTGTGTCGAGAATGAAATCAATGTCAAGTTGGGGATAGGCTAGAATTGGAGCTGTCGTCAGCATCTCTTTCATTGTTTTGAACGCTTCGTCACACTCTGATGTCCATATGAACGGCTGTTCCTTCTTGGTCAGATTGGTCAGAGGTTTGACTACGTCAGAGAAGTTGAGAATGAATCTCCTGTAATAGGATGCTAATCCTAGAAAACTACGCACTTCTGTCTGGCTGGTAGGTGTCGGCCATGATTTCACAGCTTCAATTTTGCTGGATCTGTCTTTACACCATCAGATGACACGATATGCCCCAAGTAGAGTACTTCTGTCTGGAAAAGATGACATTTCTTTGGCTTGAGCTTTAGGTTGGCATCTCTCAGTCGCTGTAGTACTATTTCCAACCTGGCAATTACTTCTAGTACTGTAGGGCCGAACACAATTACATCATCGAGATAGATGAGGAGTATTTTCCACTGTAATCCACTGAAGATGTTCTCCATCAATCTCTCGAAAGTAGATGGTGCATTGCAAAGTCCAAAAGGCATAACCTCGAACTGATACAATCCTCCTGGTACTACAAATGCAGATTTCAACTTGGCGTCTTCATCTAGGGGAACTTGCCAATACCCAGCTGTTAAGTCTAATGTACAAAAGTACCTTGCACCTTGTAATGCATCTAGTGAGTCAGCAATGCTTGGTAGGGGAAAGGAGTCTTTTACTGTGTGCTCATTAAGAAGTCTGTAATCAATGCAGAACCGCTTGGATCCATCTTTCTTGTCTACTAACACAATTGGAGATGACCATGGACTGATTGATGGCTTAATGATTCCACGCTGTAACATGTCTTCAATCTGTTTCTCTATCTCTTCTCTCTGCCCTATTGGATTGCGTCTCGGTCTCTGTCGTATTGGTGCTGCACACTGTGTGTGGATACTGTGCTTGATTTTGTCAGTCCTTCCAATATCATGATCACCTTTGGAGAATACATCACTGTACTCACTGAGTAGAGCAGCCACACTAGAATGGTACTTGTCATCGATACTGTGTTTAGCTCTTGTGTAAATGTCTGTCATATGCTCTGGTACTTCAAACTGGTTGACCATCATCACAAGCTTGTTTCCATGACGATCTGTACATGAGATGATTTCATCTTGAATTTTCACAAACATCTGGTCACAGTTGATTTTGGTACTTGTCTTCTGTAAGAAATCCATGCCGATAATACCGTCCACCTGTATATCAGCTATCACCACAACTACTTCATACTCCTGTTCTCCGAACTTCATCTTGATTGTAGTTTCTCCATACACACCAATGGGAGCTCCATTTGCTTGCAGCAACTGGGTATCTGTATCACAAATCTCTAATGTCTGTAATGGATGAGTCTCATTCAGTGCAGTCATAGACACAATAGTAATTGTAGATCCTGTATCAATCAATAGATGCCTAGTCTCATTTCCAAACTTTACTGGAACATACATCGCAGGATTAACGTCACGTACTGTACAAACAACTGGATTTCTCTCAACATCCTGTGACTCTAATTGCGTGGACCTGTATGACTGTCTGGCCGCCCCGCGGTCCTTCGAGTAGGCCCCAAGTAGTTTCCCTTTGGTTTGGTACAGACTGTACTCATATGTCCATATTCACCACAGTTGTAACACTTGATTCTTGACTGATTCAACTGTTTCATCATCGAGATAACATCATTCAGATTCTGCTTCAACTCTTGTATCTCTCTCTTCATCTTCTCATCTGCAGGTGCTGAACTGTTACTCTCCACTGCCCGAACATGACGAGGTCCCCTGATTCTCTCTCTCGCTCTTTCAGCATGAAGAAACGACTCTGTTGCGAGTGCAGCTGTGATTGCTTCATTCAACGTTTTGGGACGAGCACGAAAAATGGCAGCTCTAATTTCTGCATCATCAATTGCCTCGGAGAAATGTGTCTTGGCCAGTCGTTCGCGAACATCACTTGACATCTCTGGATACGCTAAACTGGTAAGATCTCTGATTGCCTGTCCAAGCTGTTGAACGGATTCATCTTTCTGTCTACGCCTCATGCGCAGTTCCAACATGAAATTCTCAGCTTCTTGCCCTGGTCCAAAACGACGCTCAAGTTGAGTAACCAACTCACGAAATGATATCTGTTCACCATCTGGAAGATTATGTAGCACTTTCAATGCAGGCCCCTGGAGTCGCGATGCCAAAAACTGTGCAGCTTCACTGTCTGTCCACCCATTCAACTTCATGCAAACACAGAAATGGCTGTAATAGTCTGCCCACGAAATTTTTCCTGCAAATTTATCTGGTAAAATATCGCGATGATGACCTCCTTGGAAACCTGGACGAGTTTGCTCAGCTGTAGTCTGTCTGCTGGATACATAATTTGGCAACTGGCTGTACTCTTGTGGAGTGTAGACAACCCTGTGATCGGCTGGAATCGCGTCACCGTATTCATTCGCACGGACCGCTATCTCTGGATCTGGTGCATCTACTGCCCATCGAGCAACCCCACCACTATCAACAACTGTTTTGTCGCCAGCCGCCATAGTATCAGACTGTAATCCAGTAGGAACGGCAGGCTCCACCATCTTAGTTCCTTTAATGTTATTTTACAAATAATTGCTAACATTTTCTGTTCTATTTTCGAATGAGTTTTCTGTTGTAATTCTCATCCTTATAATTGTCAAGCGTACATACCCTTACAATGTTCAAGGAGTAGATCTCCTTAGTGTACACATTCATTACATGTATTAAATGGCTCTCAACACATATATACAATTCTCAACTGGTCTCTATTTAATGTCCCATTCCAGACTGTAGTTCGATACACACAGTGAATTATACACACTGAAACACACACATACCACATCAACACTTAACATTTACTTCTCCACAAGCTATATCAAGTAACTGCAGTACTCTCTCGACCACATTACCCAATACTAACTTTACTAACCAGGCTTCCTCCTGTTAGTTTACTAATTTGACCTCACAATAAACACAACAAGTAATAGTTACCATAGCAACCATAACATATAATTTCATATTAAGTAACCACAGTGCTCCTTTGACTGAATTACCCAATATATTCACTAGCTAACCAGGCTCCTTCCTGATAACTATTCACAACTAGTTTCCTCATAAGACAATACAAAGTCTAACACATATTAGTCTACACCATAGATACACAATCTCACATTCTTCTTTATCTACTACCATTTCTGTTCCATTTGCTTTAATTTTTCCTTCAGTAACCTCTTTAGTCTTATCTTGCACTTTCGTTACCTAACATCCAATAATGTAACCTTACCAACAAGCTGTCTATAGGAATCCTATTATGACGCTTCCACCGAAAAATATTCTGAACCATCCAAGAACTTCAAAGCTAGCCTATTCTCTGCAAGCTGAAATACCACTTTTACTGCTCTGGTACACTATCATAATCAATACAATTTATTCTATACTCTACGAGTCTAGAATTTAAGTCTTAGGTATACCTAATGCAAAGAACACCATCCTTGCTTATCACAACAAGGAATTATATTAACCATCCCACCGCTTTGCCACCAAAAATATGTCACGCGAGAGGGGGGGGGGGGGGGGGGGGGGAAAGAAAGAAATGAATCCTTCTGGCTGCCACTAATACAAATGTGACATGGGGAGTCGGAGACCTATAATCATACTAAATTGCTGCCACCAGTTAATCTTTGAAAGGAATTAACAAACCTTATTCAGGAGTGTTCTACTACTCCAGTTATCAATGTTATGACAACACTGTTACACTAACGAGAGTCTGACCGTTATCTGATCGTGAGGATGGTAATGTCATTGTCACTGAGCATGTTCGTTGGAACCGAGTGTTTTGAGTACCTGCTACAACACCATGATCACGTGATCTCAAACCGCGCGAACTACCCGATTCGTACATCACATGTGAGCTAGCTACGCGTATGTGCAGAACTGTGGAGTGTGGATCACCACTGACCGTGAATATCAAAGAATCGTGTTATTTCCTCAGTATGGTAAGTAGACTGTGATATTTGTATGCCTATTTGTGAATGATCATTTCTAGACTATGGTAAGCTATGGATTCAATTCATTCTCTATAAATTAAGGAATTTACGTACTGATACTGGTGTTCTTGTAGCTATCGTCAATCACTCACTGACACTGCACTGCACATAGAGTCTACATCATACATTGCACTCACGTCATACAAGTTATCCTTTGACGCAGTCTCAAGATCTAGAACAGTGTACTAACACGGAATCCACATTTCAATGCACACATGACAAACACGACCTCACTCTCTTATCACTGTACATCCATACATCTTCCTAGGTCTCCTAGTAGCGTTTCTACATAATTAGGTAACTATCAACTGTAGATGTTGAATTGTTATGTAGATGTAGCACGAGTTGTTCAATCGATGACTGTTCGTTTTCTCGAAGTCTACGAGGGTGGTTTGGTTTCTTGCATGTATATAACCGACAACTAATTTCCTGTACCATACTAATCTGCACCATTCTACATCACCATTCATTCTGCCAACAACTCCTTATTACTGTAGACACACAGATATCATAACTATTAAAACTTAACTTTACAAGCACTTCACATCACATCACAAACTCAACAACTTCACATTCACGTGTGTATCGGACAAGGGAAATAAATCATTGTCTGAGAATTTGGGTAAAGTTCAACGGAACTTTAATTCCGGAGGCAATCTCAACATCCTCCAATAAACAATCATCAATAATGAATTCATTTTACACAATATACATTTTGAGATAGAGCCATGTCAGAGAGCCATGTCAAGAATATGAGACTTAAGAGCCATGTCAGTGTACACCTTATAATAACTACAGGATACCTTATAATCTCTATAATAACCCTATCTGTTATAAGTTAAATCTTCCCTACACTTTCTATACTTTAGTCATTTTATTCCCACCTGAAATAATAACTAGATATTTCCCTATCAATAAAAACTACATTTATACTCTGTAGAGTTGTATTGGGTCGATGTAATTGTTCATGCTCTTAAACCGACAAACTACGCTCCACAATGATTCCAGGATCATTGGTTCTTATCTGGCGTAACTAGCTTGACTTTATGCGTTATCCTCTGTAACCCATGTTACATAAACCATCACGTCCCAGCCAATAAAGTATCCAACCTAATAAAATTGTAACCCCACACATCACGTTCTGCCTTATACCAAATTCCAGATCCACGTTCCCCCTCTTCTCCGAGCAATAAAACCAAACAACCACTCCTAGCTTCTGACCCCACTCACTATGTCGGTGCGAGCCTAGCTAATAACCGGTACACCTTCAACTCCAAAATTATCTATACAGCCTCAGGAACTCATCCCCTATATAGACAATTATTCAGGCTAACAACATAAAAAGCTTTCCTCTAGGCAATCACAGTTCGTATACTAACTTGTGGCCTCGGCCCTCACTGTCTGAGCTTGTCAAGTAAGCAACAACAAATCCATAACGACAATACTTCTTATTCCTAACTGTTACCCCTAACCCCAACCATTATTATTCCATTTTATATCAGGACTCCTGACATACGGTACTCAATGACTGACCTTCATCAGACATGACATAACTTACCACTAAGCTCTACAAGCATTTTCTTGTTATTGTTTCTACTACCCTCCAAAAGAAATTTAATAACTGAACACCAACTAGAATTCTATATGAAAAACAAGAACAACTAACAACTAACTCCAACTACCTCAATCACGTAGCAACGGACAACCTCACATATTTCTGTAAGATATCATCATCAATGTATCCGTCACTGATATAATCGCTCATGACTGGAATTTCTACAATTTATACCGACACTGGAGAATATCTTCTCTAGAATTCTATCACATAACATATTAGCATTGACATATATCTGGTTGCTGCATCTGTTTATAACATATCTCTGTTTTGTGGCATAAGCAACGTACGGTGTTCACCAAATTCTCATTAACATTTCTAGTTGTTGACAAAGCAACAGTGTGTACATTTAATAATTAGACAACAATAACATATTTGATTCGTTTGTTGCATAATGCAACGGGATGTTCGCTTACATTCTCATATTTGATTGTTTGTACGTCTGGTAGATGTATACTCTAAAATTCTATGAAATTACAATAACATGTGTGATTTGTTTGTTGCATAATGCAACGGGATGTACGCTTGACCTAACGTACCAATTCTACGTCACTGCTGAACGCAGCACGTAAGTAACCATCATGGCTATTTAATTTGCGATCTCAGAAATGTTTGGTGTAAAGCCCTACAAAAGAAAAGAAGAGAGAATTCCCAATAAATGTATAAATGTACCAAAATACGAGACTTCTCATGACTTAATCATTTCTGTTAACTTGCTATATTTTACGTACTGTCATGTATCCACTTCTTTGCAAAATACACAGAATAGACAACAAAATATTCCACAAATTCTATCTCTTCATCACTCAATCAAAATATTCCATAAAAGATTTAACAGAGTTTCTTGTCATAGTTCTGACTGCAAAATCGAATACTTGCTATCTTATATCTTATCTGTATAATTATATGCACTGACAATAATCCTAACAGCAAAATATATGAGGACATTTCTACTCACGTTGAATGGGGATTCGCTAACTGTAGGGAGAAATGGGAAAACAATTCAACTGTTTAAATCTGTTTAGAGGCTGTAGTCTGTTTTCTTCTTCTTTCTCTTCTAACTGTACCAAACGCCTTATCTCTCGACAAGACAAATTTTCTCATTCAGGCGACCCCTTTATATACCCTCGGGCCGATCCGAAATTACCATTGGTGCAATGTTATGTAATACGACACCCGCGAACTAATTAATATTTATGGGGAACAAATTGCGCACGCATCGTACTTGTACTGCGGGAGATTCAAATCTACCATGGGGAATCTGGTGTTGAAATAACAAAAACTAGTATTTATTCTGGAAATATCTTGCTTAATAATCATAATTGTTGTGAGAAACAACTTCAACCCATTCAATTTGTTATAACACTCATGAATATGGATTTCACATTTGGCGTAACTCTCGATCGTTGTACTGCGTAAATACCAGTCCCACATATGGAATTATCTGTATGGCTGTCACATGAACATCACATGAATTCTCGTCTTCTCGTGGAAGACTGTACTCTTTTCTCATCTCTAAACAACAGGCCTCTGTATAATCTATCTGTTCAAAAACGGATTGCATTCTGTCACTCGAAATTAAAGAGAATCAGGTCACTTTTATGGGGTTAAGTACCGTCTTCGCACACCGTACATAGACAATACATGGCTATGTATACACTGTACACTATGTAGTAACATTGCAGGGAAAACAAGGTCACCTTGACCCTCTGTCGTACCGTGTGTGTGTGTACACTCAGATTGCACTTACATATCCCTGAATGCTTTAGAATTCAGAAATGAATCGGGGGGGGGGGGATTAAAAAATGAATTTAGTCAAAGATTGAGGGGGTTTCCTTCACAATATGTATATGGGTCATTGCGCAAGAGTGAAGTGCAGACATACTAGTAAACGTAATGCACACATCAGTCTCGCGTCTACCAGTTATACCACAGCACATCAGCTATACGTACTCACACGCACCCCCCCCCCCCCCCGGTACACACATAACCCCCCCCCCCGGTACACACATAACCCCCCCCCCCCCCCACACACACACACACATCTACATACGAAGGACCTCCTTGGGCATGATAAATGCTTGACTTGTGCTGGAAAACAAGGCACTGTTTAAAAAAAAAAAAAAAAAAGACGTCCTGTGTTTCTTGCGCAAGTTGTGAGGAAGATCTGTTTCACTTTTGATATATTCATATCAGTATCAAAACATGGAAGTACAATGTGTACTTAAGTAGTGGATCTGGTTACACTGAACATTCATAGTTCTGCCTACCATTCATTACCCACGATAAGCCACTTTGCTTCATGAACTTGGGGGGAAAAAAGAAGGCAAAACATAGTGCACATCATTAGCTTTATTAACAATAAGATGCATGTGCGTGTACTCGGGAGTATGTAGCTGCACATGTCAGCGTCATACTAGTATCCACCGTACACAAGTCGGTGTCGGGACACGGAGGCGAATATATACTGCCAACTGGGTAATTTCCCTCCACTTCGGTCATGTGACTTCGATCACAAAATGGGAAGTGGGAGAGAGAGCGAAAGACCGGGATAGTCGCTCGCCCGTGCGCAGATAAAGAGACACACACACAACATGCACACACACACACACGCAATCACACACACATGCATACACACTCGACTGATCAATAGCGTTTCCCCCATCCCAAGCGGACCCCCCCCCAATAATCTCTCTCATTGCAGTTTGCTTCCACCAGGGAGGTGAGACACAACAATCTTTCCAACACACTGCTCATGCACTGAGTATGGGCTCTCCAAACCAAAAACAAACATCAGCAAACATCGATGGCAATGCCCGTCTGAAAACTTATCTACTAGTATATCAACCCTATAAACCAGTAAAAATCACTGCTACCTAGGTAGGGCACCGCCGGCCCCGAATACAAGTGAACAGAATTTCCTACGGGTGGCTGCGCTAATGAGATCACAACTATTAAATCACCACTCACTTACACCCACTTACTATACAACAACCTTTCGGATCTATTTTGTATGGTACCAGTACATGCCCAAGCTTTTCACAAGTACAGCGTAGAAACAAAATTGCGTTTACACAAGACAACATACACTGTAGATCTAGATCTACACTTTTTCTACTTTGATAATTATAAACACAACACAGTAACCATACATAATTAGAGATTTTCCAAGAATAGTATGCACACACTAGACATGTCATAAGTTTTTATATCTTTTTCTTTGTTTTATTAATAAAATTAAATAATACATCAACAACTCTTTGCAAAAACTCAACTTTTTTTTAAAGAACCAGAATTGATTAATGCATTGTATATGAGGAAACACACGAAGATAAAGGAGTTCTTGAACTTGTATTAAGACAACTGAAACAATGAATTGAAACCTTCAAAAGCAAGGCAAACTAAGCAGAGCCCAGTTTCCCGAACTGTACAAAACACTTTGGATTTGTTTTTTTTCCTCTGGAATAACAAATGGAATAGCTTTTGCATGATATAAAAATATCTAAGTCTAGGTTGCACTTCTTCCACACATAACACAAATAGGAATATGTGTTATGAAATAAATTGTGAATGTTTAAGTTTAGCTTCTTTGAGTTGTCAATTTAGGGAATGACACCCCACATAATACAATAAATTACAATATCTATACTGTACAATTTTATAGATGGCACAGCCAGAATAAGCACTAGGAATCTAGTGTTATTTTATCCATTCATATAACCACATATTGGTCGGAGTCACGTCCTCTCATGACAAACCCAAGGATTGACATGTCACAGGGGAGAAAGCAAATGATACATGAATAGCCTCTGAGGCATTTTGCAGAAGACAATTAAATCTTGAATTCAAGACAGCAAATACCAATTTCACATGACAAAAATTCCAAGGCACCTTCACTGCTATTGATCATCCATCACTGCATTTTGAGCAGTACTAATAAATGTCTGAACTTATTCAATATGTCCCCTCAACAAACTGTACAAGGAAGAACTGGACAAGTCATAGAATTGGTCCTTTCTAAGATAGGCACTTTGTGGAAACTCCAAGCTTTCATGCAAGTTCGTTTCACTATTGCATAGATTTTTTGCTTGCAGGAGAGATCTCCAGACCAATGGGTGGTCGCGGCACTTAGTTTCAGAAAAAGAAACAGAACTGGAAGACTTTTGTTCTATGGCATCCACTTCTGGCCAACAAACATGATACCAATCAGGCCTCTCTGAAATAAAATGAACAAATGCTTGCAACAGCAATTGTTGCTTATTCTCTTGAACAAACTTGACATATTAAAGGCATACGCTCCAAAACTCTATAACATGCATTCACGAGTATTGGCCAGAACCATTTTCCCTTCCCACATCCAGTGAACTGGGTCTATGAGGAAAGACTAATGCCCCTCTGTTGCCAACTCTTGACAGAGAACAACGTAATTGGTTCATACACAGACTTCCTGAAACCTGAATCACATGTAACGTGCATAGGGCAGGATGTAAAAATAAGGCACACCATGTATACATTCTGAAGCTCCACTACAATTCTTAATACCGTCCCCCACAGTGACAAATGTGAGCAGTTGCTAAGTTTTCAGTAGGCAAGTTTGCATATTAACATTACAAATTGCTATATTGGCATCATCACTTTTAAGTAGATTTCCAATGGAATATACATTTGGACCAAGAAAAGCTACACAGGCATTGGAATACCCACTTGCTTGATAACAATGGACATGAAATTAGTTGGGGGGACTTTCTTCAGCATGGGAATTTCTGACAAACGAAAAAAGAAATGAACGCAAGGCAGTGTTAAATAATTCATGGTAATATGCACAAGTACTATATTCACAAATATATTAATACAATACGAACAATCCAAACTGAAATGTCCGCCAATGCAATTTGGACAATAAATAAGGGCTGCATTTCTTTCTCTTTTCAAACATGTTTTTTGCACTATGTTTCTTTCTGTTTAAGTTAGATCTAGTAGTAGGTGGTTTGACAATAAATTACTACATACAGATAGGTCTAATAGAAGGTAAAACTACAGCCCTGCTTAACTTTTGAGTACAGAGGACAATACTGTACAAGCTAAATAGGTATATTGGCACTGGAAAACATGACAAAAATTGATTTCATGAAAGCTGCTGGCTTCTGTACTCCACACTATGGCAGGACATCAACCAGTGCTGTCACTAAGTACTAATCCACGCACAAACATGGCTACAAAATATTATCCATCCATTTTGTTCATGGAAGAATTGACAAGTCACTTCTTAGAATGATAAAAACAATCATTTTCTTAATGAAATGATAACTTGATAAATATGAACTTTATATCTGAAGATATATCCTCCCCAAAAACTGCACATTTTTGCTAAATAGAAATAAATACCACTGATAACTTAAATAGTGAAGAATTTGCTGTAGATCACAAAGCCATCGGCTGGAATAAATGCATATTCAGTTACACAAAAACATATAGTCTATATAACATAAATTGATTTTCTTGTAAGGAATTGCCACACAAAAAACACAAGACTAGTAAGGTAATGTCTGAGAGAAGACATTTTAGACTTGAATATAAAACCTGGCATTGAAAATGCACAGGAAAATAAACCACGAATAAAAATAAATACAAGTACAAACCGCAAAATAGGCAAGCATCAAGACTATGCCAAAAGACGGTTCACACAGTTAATATATAAATAATTCTAGAAACTTTATAAGCATCCACTAGATTAATTCAATCAATAAAATACGTCAAAAGTTCTCACAAAGAATGAACGTGTCATTAGTCAGTCTTTCAATCAGTCATACAAGATGAAGTCCATACAGAATTTCATGAGTAAAAAGATGTCCATTATAAATTACTGCAAGCGTGTTTCTCCTGATTTTTTTTACAAGGTTTTTTCCTCCTTGATTCACATTCAGAAGCGCTGATCTTCCTGAGACATGCCTCGGAAGATTGGTAAGCGACCCAGCCTAGGTCCAACAGGACTGGCGGTAGGAGAATTAGAGCCCATAGATGAATCTGCCACGGACTCGGGATCCGACAGGGACTCGGGAGGGGATGGTGATCGGTAGTGGTTGACAGCAATAGGCTCATCAGAGGGAAAGAACACGCTGCCACCCTGTTGACAAACATTGTGAAAGGAGAGTTGCTCAAGATCATCATTGATGGGTTGTAGCGGGATGAATGGTGACGATGGCGCAGGGCTGAATGGATTCTGCATGGTGGGAGATAATGCGGAGGGCGAGAGGAGAGGTGCAAAGTCTTGTACCTGGCTGAAGTTCATCGCATTGCTGGTTAGCGTGGCAAGTAAGGCAACATCTTCTTGACTCAGTATTGCTGGTGGTGGAGGGGTGAGCGGGTTTGGGCTGTCGCACATGGGAGGTGGGGTCAGGTCACCACTGGTTGAGCCAAGAGGAGCACTGGGAAAGTGCAGGAGCTTGGGCCTTTCGATGGCGCGATCTCGAGGTGACTTACTGCTAGGCCCCGGAGAAGAAAGCTTTCTCTCGTCGGGATTGTGGATGAAGTGACATCGTGGCCCATAGGGACAAAATCCCACAGTGTGAAAGGTGCGACAGAGCTCCGTCTTGTACTTGGGATGTCGTGCCAATATGCGAAGTTCATGTATGCCATGGGCGAACTGGCACTTGTCGCCATATTTACAGGTGCCATTTTCTTCAAATGGCCTACAGAGCTCCGTTTTGTACCTGCTGGAGTTCTGGTTGCGTGATTGACCATTCCTATCGCTTTCACTTAATGCCCGATCCCTTGGCTTGTTAAGATTTTCTTTGTTGAACACTGCCTCCAAATTCTGCTGTGAGAACAATGAATTGGCATTAATTTGATTACCAACAGGGCTGGTCCCAGTGGTAGAGTGCCTTCGAAGAAGGTGTGCTCCATTTGATCCATTTATAGGGGTCCCAACTGCCCTGGTGTCGCCTCTAAGCTGAGAGTGAGACTTGGCCTGTATCAACGACACATTCTGCAATTGAGGGGAGAGGGACAAATCAAACAAACACTGTTAGATCTAAATTGGGATGTTTACATTATGGGTCTACACAAGCAACTTTTGAACTTGTTTCCCCAGCAATAGGTTTCTTAGACAAAAAAAATCTACCCCACTAGATTCTACACACACTCTGTCTATCTCAAAATTCTAACTTGTTATGTTAGATCAGATGTCTCTAATGTGGAAAGCCCAGGCAATAAAGCAGATCTGTAACAATGTTACCTGCAGAAAAAAAAAAATAAAAATTCGGGTCAGTCAAACAAAATATCTGGATCTATAAAGTAGAAATTTTCGCAGTGTTTATAAAATGGCTTTTTGTGCAACCAGATGATCTAACTTAATTTTTTCAAAGATAGTCTTAAGTAGGCTACTCTTTAAACGCTAGTAAAATGTTATCGTTAGTTTGGCTTATGGCAGTTATTTGTGGCTCTGTGTGTGTGTGTGTGTGTGTGTGTGATATTTTTTTAATTACTGTTAAACCTAATGTTGAATTGTATATTCTTTTTTTGCCACCAGCACTAGGTAATGTGCCAGATAGAAGTAGAAATGAGAATCATAACAGTCTCCCAACACATTTAACAATCAATAACATTAAACTAGGCCCCAAAGTTTACCAACATCTATATTCTGGGATTAAATAGGCTACTGTAGAACCACTAACAATAACAATTTGTTATGAAATGAAAACGATGTAGGGTATAATCTGGAATTCAAAGTAAATTGTAACACAGTTAGACCGCTCTTCAAAGGTTTTCTCGACCCTCTACTACTCTCAGGAGCTCCAGCACAGTAACGTTAGAAATCTAACAAACATAACAAGTTAGATTGACAGAAATAAGATGGTCTACAGTACAAGAAGAAGAAGAAGATGAAGAAATAAAGATTTGGCGCAGGCCCTAAATATTCTTGTGAGGGAAATAATAGACGCCAAATAAATTTAACAAACTCCACACGCAGAACCCAACCACATGTCATGAACTCACGCTAGCCAGAACTAGCAACATTCTTCTCAAGCGACATTCTTCTCATTCTTCTAGCAACATTCTTCACTTGTTTTTATCTTAATTAGATTCTAGAGTCTGTTAGACCCTACCTACCTCACATCTTTAAATATCCCTCACTGCATAATTGAAGAGCAGGCGCTTTCCAATCTGTTCCTAACTTTACAAGTTCAGAAAACCTAACTTTAAAGTTAACTTGTTCTAGACATTCCTAACAGATTGTTAGATTTAACGTTAATACTAGTTATGAAGTCGCAGACAGAGCCCTCCATGTAGCTCCATGTACATTGACAACCAGACAACCAAGGGTCCCACAACCAAACCAAGCACTAGGCACTCAACAAGTGTGCACGCACATTCCGACACATGTAATTGACAAGACTCGTGAGTGGTAGAGAATTCCAACAGAGTGCCGCTTCTGAGCGTAGCTGCACACTAAAAAAGTACCTGCTATCAAAAAGGGGGAAATGGTTACAAAACAGCAACACAACGTACCTTGTGATTAAACATCATATCTCCAACATCGTAGAAGGCTGATACCATAGCGGTAGACATGTTTCACGGTATGCGAGATTTCGAACAGGATTTTGGCGAACTGCTCAACTTCTCGATGGTCACCCGTATTTCTAGCTTCTCAGCCGCACACTCACAGGCACGTTGGCGATTACCTACAGATCAATTGCCAGTGAGTAGCTAGGGGGAGCCGTCGTTTGCGAGTTCTGTGGCTAGCTGCTGATCTGTGGGTCCCATACACAAGCACATAAAACGCAAGACACGAGTACGGAAAAAATAGTGGGCGGAGCTTAAGTCCAACCAGGGTCTATGCGCACGCGCATGGGCATGATATAAAGCGTGCTTGGAAGTTGCTATGTGTGCTTTGCCTAAAGGTTCTTTTTATCTTGCTTAGAGAATGTAGGTTCCTCGCTTACGGGCACTTTCATTCGTTACGAGGTTCAGAAATATGAAAATAAATCACGAAAGTCATAGCGGTATGATGACTTTGATGATGTGCTGAGATGTATTGGGCCCATTGAGGGAGATGGGGGTTCTTTTTCATAGTTTACATCACATAACGAGTACTAACAGTAGTAGGAGGTCTGAGTACTTCAGCAACATGTAGAAGGGCGTTCCCTCAACAGGTAGCCAATAGCAGATCGATGTTACTTCCAAATACGCCTATGAC
Source organism: Diadema antillarum (assembly GCF_040938485.1). NCBI lineage: Eukaryota > Metazoa > Echinodermata > Echinoidea > Diadematoida > Diadematidae > Diadema > Diadema antillarum. The sequence goes on along the minus strand of NW_027271344.1, from coordinate 842,565 downwards.
GTATTTCGAGGACTGACGCCACTGGTTGATCGCAAATGTATTAGCCGTGCGAGGGAAATCCACGAGTTGGCTAGTGACTTTTAAAGGGAAGTATCAGAAACACTCTGCGGCCTATCAGCATGATCCGTCGCTCCCATTTTCTTATGTTGTTTACAGATGCTACGCTAGAGGGTGGAACAGGAGGGAATGGTGCTGGATGTGATGAGATTTTTAGTGTCCGTTATCTACGGAGGCGAAAATTACTTGTAGTTCCCAGAACATTTTCGCCATGACTGGCCAATAAGCAATAAAGCGAATCTGAATGTAAGGTCGTACAGGTTCTTTTGTACAAGTCACGTATATTCATTGCCAGTGTACACAAGCTCTTCAAAACAAACAAGCTAAAACAAAAACACAAGCACTAGCACGATCTAAAGGCCTGAACCACTCTCATACGATACGACCAGTGACACCATTTGCGAATCACTACCGAGGGCATCTTTGCTAGCCATTTTAAAAGACATTGCCTGGAAAGTTTCAAAACATACAAAATATGCTGAAAAGCATGAAATTCTACTCCAAAAGTAAAGATTAATACTAAACTCCCGACTCCGCCGAAACATTGTAGCTTAAAATACTAACATTGAGCATCACATAACCCATAGGCCTACACCTTTATAATAATATATGTAGTCAAGTGTAGTGACAAATTAAATCACGACTTCTGTCCATACAAAGGACCTAAGACTATGATTCTCTTCATCAACACTGGAGGTCATGATGAACCATTAAAGCAGAAAAGTGCGCTCTCTCTCTCTCAACAAAAAAAAGAATAAAAAAAAAAATCCAAGATTGTGAGGGCAGTCCCGCCATTTATTGTTCGCATGGATGATACAGTGTTACGTGTATACACTACTCAGGGGCAGATCCAGGAATTCCCTAAAGGGGAGGCGCCTTAACAAAATTAAAGGGGGGGGGGGGCGCGCCCTCTCGGGATCCGCCACTTCTTCTACAAGGTTAGAGTTCTGTGAGTATACATGTACTTGTACTGTACATGTACTGTATTCAATTTTGTTGTTTTTGTTTTTATTCACGTAATCATCAACGGAGTTTGTCAGTGACCCGACATGTAACCATTCATGACAGACAGATCACAAATGCGCACACGTTATCGTTTATGTTAATTCAATTATTTTATCATTAATTAATTAATCTATTTATTTATTTATTTATTAACTTTCGGTAGCACAGACGACTGAAAACTGCCATGCTTCCCAAAGGCACGAACAAGGCACGAACCACTAACATTAGTTTCTACGCAGACAAGGCCTACCCTACAACACGCTCACCACGCTTTCGTTAGGTCACACAACCAATAGTCTGCACTGTTCACTTGGCAGCCTTCTCCCGCAGCAAATTACTATACACACACACACACATACACAATATATATATATATATATATATATATATATATATATATATATATACATATATATATATATATATATATATATATATATATATATATATATATATATATATATATACACCACACCAGCCCTGAAGGGCGATCAGAACACAAACAGGGGTAGATTGTGTGGTTCATGAGCACGGTTTCGGAGGCGGTACTGCAATAATTATCCGCATAAAGTCGACCTGCATTTAGCAGCGCTTCCTTCTTTCGCGAATTTGTCTAGCTAGCACATAGTGCAACATTCAGAATGCAATGGCAAACACTCGACGATATAATACGTCGACGATGTACTAAACGAACCCAGCAGGTTGATCCCTGTGCTGCATTCAGAGCACTCGCTATATTGGAACACTAGTACAGGTGTACTCCAACATCGCCCAACAAGTTACTCGTTATATTGGAACGCATACACAGTACTCGTAAATACTAGTACACCATGTATAAGTAACGGTTATACAGCTGTACTCAATAAATTTAGAGCGCTCGAAATCCCGTAATAAACCAGCACTCAACCTACTAGTTGTACAACTACATTCATATAGTAGTACCTCCTTGTACTAATATACGTAGTATGGTAGCCAGAGTCACTCGGTACTCAGCAGTTGGTGAACTGTATGGCGATGGCCGCAGCGCGGCACAAACTAGCAAAATCACCCTGTCAAGTATAGGGGGCGCTATTCTCGTGTAAATCACGCTGGTAAATCAAAGAGGTGCTACAACCAAAGAGCGTACGCTCTTTGCTTTTGGTTACAACCAACCGGGATGTGTGCAATTTCTATAGCGTCATTCTCCACTCTGATTAAATGCTCAAGGCGCTTTACATCATAAGACTGAAAATACATACACCGAAATACATAACACACAGTCATGGTAGGTATAGGACTCATATTTTCCTGCATTCCTATGTGACTCATTGTGTGGTTCATCCATTTTGTACAGGTCCTATACTAATATTAATATCAATCACATTAAACAATATACACCATGCCTTCAAAAACTGTAATTGATTTTTTTTTTTGTACGGTTCCCATTCCCTTCTGCGAGGATCGAGGCAGATTCATAGTTAAAAAAATAATAGGACACACACACACACACACACACACACATATATATACATATATATATATAAATAGTACATGTATATATATATATATATATATATGTGTGTGTGTGTGTGTGTGTGTGTATAATATATATATAATTGTATAATTACGTTCATCTTGGAATTTTCCACGTGTTGGACTTCGAATGCTATGATTATATAAATAGAATGAGTCTCAAATAAGCCATCTGCAGATCCAACAAGGTTTTTATTCACAAAATTTTCAGCCTGCCTCAGGCCTTCGTCAGTGTAGTGTATACTAGGACAATGACACTACACTGACAATGACGATGACACTACACTGACAATGACACTACGCTACACTACACTACACTACGCTACACTGACAATGACACTACACTGACGAAGGCCTGAGGCAGGCTGAAAATTTTGTGAATAAAAACCTTGTTGGATCTACAGATGGCGTACTTGAGACTCATTCTTCATATAAAAATATGTAAACACATCAGTGAGAGTTTGAGGAAAATCGGATAATCCGTTTAAATGTTATGAATCCATCTGCTCAGTCACTGCTGCGATGAGAAGACTACTACAGCTTGTGATGTCATAGTAGAACGATACAAAGAAAACAAAGAAAATTTAACATAATAACTGTTTTCACTTTTCTCGCATATAACACGTCAGTGACAAGTCGGGGAAATGTGCACTTTTTTTCCAAAAATAAAATTTTGTGAAATTCTCTTTACATTTTCCTTCTATAAGCCTATCGTTCTACGCATGTGACATCCGAAGTTGTCTTCTCATCCAGCAGTGACTGTGCAGATACTTTAAAAATTCATAACTTTGAACGGATTGTCTGATTTCCCCAAACTTTCACTGATGTGTTCTACTAATATTGCTTTTTTTATTTTTTTTTTTGGGGGGGGGAGGGGTGGTGGTGATGGTGGTGGTGGTTCCGACAAAACGGAGAAAAACGTAGGCTATACAACAACGTCAATTATAGGGCATATAGTAGGCCTACGTATTTAACTTGAATATCATAGGTGACGATGCCCAGTGACGATGTCATTCATAATATGACCTTAGAACTCTCTGAGAGACTATTAATCGAAATGAAGTTGAAATCCCACCAGTATGACGGTTAACGGGAGGGTTTGAGGAGATATCGGTTTTATGACTGCTTGTGGTACTTTACGTTGGCATCGTTCCAAATATAAAATCAGAATCATGTACACATGCAGTTACTATTCAGCACGTGTCTCCGCATCGCACCAGTTTCTCTTTATGTGTGTGTGTGTGTGTGTGTGTGTGTGTGTGTGTCCGTGTGTGCGTGTCAGTTATAATATGGAGTAAATGCGGTAATCGGAACACATCAGTGAAATTTGAGGAAAATCGGAAAACCCGTTCTCAAATGTGATGGGTTTTTAAAGTTTCGGTGCCGCGCCATCCCTGAATAAAAAGACCATAAGCTATATATAGTTCCTGCGTCATGCATGGACAACGATATCTAGAGAAAATACAAGGATAATTCTACCAAATTTCATTCGTGTGTGTGTGTGTGTGTGTGTGTGTGTGTGTGTGTGTGTGTGTGTGTGTCACTCCTCTTGATACTGCATGCTGAATGGAACCTCATCGACAAACTCTTATACAATATTTAGTGGTATGACAGGGAGTTGCGTCATGGTTAATTGCTCTTCAAGTAAATCTCTTCGTTGAATGGAACAGCTATCACTGTCCATCTTTCGTATTCTTTAAAGGTTATAGGTCCTACTGTTTAGGCCTACCGTTGGGAGCAGTGATTAAAAAAAAACCTGAAGATGTTCAAATTATCACATTACTTTTGATGCATATATTACAGGTCAGTCAAACCCCTTTCAAAACAGCACCATTTCGCAATAAACCCTAAAACATAAGAGATATAATGAAAGAGATATTTTTCCCCTCAATAAACTATAACTGCACACGGTATACTATTTTTTATTATAATCATTGTTTACATTTTCCAAACTTATTCACAATAAACATTGATTAGGGCCTATACGAATTGTTAACCACCCTAGTAACTCGCCTTTTAGAACTATCATGAAGCACTAAAACTGCTTTCTATTTCATCTGCAAATACAATACCTTTAACAATATTAATGGTCAAAGTTTCGGGTTGGGCAAGCATTACAGGAAAGCTACGTATAGACTGGTATAGATAAGTATACCGATCAAATGACGGCTCATTCACACTTTACCTGCCTGCCTAGAGCTATACGCTTCACAATATTATCTTACGTGGGCGGCAGCGCATGCAATGCAGAATTGATGGGGGAAAAAAAAGAACTAACGGCGGAATGGGGGGGGGGGGGGGGGGTGAGAGGCTGCAAATTCTGCGGTTAACCGCAAAAGCCGCAAATTCAGAAATGATCTGAGAAGAAAAAAAATAAGATCATGGACATTATGCCACGACACTTGCAACATGTATATGTACAGTGTCAGCGTGTTTACATACAGCCCATCCTTTCGCGCACGTGCAGCCTTTACGGGAGTTATGAATGTGGACAATAGGGCCTACATAGTACTATCCTCTCTTATCAGTGCTAATTATTGTTCTTCAACCTTTGCATCAGAGAAGGCTGCTGTAGAGACTGACATACGTGTCGCCAAATGTAATCTTCCGTTGATCAATGTTGCAGAATCTGCGATGAAAAATAGTAGAGAGAAAGGGGAGGGGGGACAGATGGTTATTGGTGTTCGCAACCGTAGATTGGGAACTCCTTTAAAAAAAAAAACAAACAAACAAACAAAGCTTGAAAACTCTCTAGGCTACTTAGTCTATACCATACCGAAGTTGGCCTAAGAAGTAGGGGGCCTAATGATATTTGGTCGTGGGAATTTTGTCCCGGTTATGCTGATGACGAAATTTGCCAGCACAATGGGTGCTATGAGTGGAAAATCAAAACAAATAAAGACGTAAACTATAAATGCCACGCATACATCAATTTCCCTGATTACCACAACTTTGAAATGGTGATCATAATGGTTTAAAGAGACTTTAATGGTAAAGCAGTTCAGAGATACATTGTATCAAGATGCGAGCATGAAAATAGCATTGACTTACATACATTAATTAAACTATGGTATAAGATAACTAAATAATTAACGCATAATACTTTGCAGTCTCTCTCCTCTACATACCCAATACACATAGAATACACACAAACACACAACATAACGAAGTCTATATCATTTTGCGTACAGCCAAACTACATTCGAAATAGTACCTCAATTTCATGAAGTATTTTGTCCGACAACTTTGTCGGACAAATTTGCTCTCAGCCAATCAGATGCAAGGATTTCTGTAGCTTTTAACAGTTTGTCAGTCGAAATATCTGACAAAACGCTTCATGAAATGCCCCCCAGAATGCCTTTGGAAGTTAGTTCTCAGTACATCCAGGTAGGTGGATATCCACCTCCCTGGTACTCAGTATACATCCTTCGGCGAACAACAAACATGCAAGGGAACTGGGAGAGTGTGATGGCGATGTCATCAATTCGATTTCCGGTAGAAAGTGAGCATCGGTCGTTTGTCTGCTAGCTGGCGGGGTAATTTCTGTGTCTGGTCTGAAGAGATAAGTTTTCTCTTTCTTTCGCGCTGGTTTGTTGGCGGGAAATGTTCTCCTTCGTGTATCAACACGCACGCGCGCGCACACACACACACACACACACACACACATACACACACACACACACACACACACACACACACACACACACACACACACACACACACACGATTTGTATTTATTATACATCCCTAGTATGTGTACGTAAAATGAAAAACCCAAGAGATTCAAGGCAGCTGCAAGGCACATGGTGTCTTCAGAAAATGATAATAATCCCTTGCCATTCCCTTTCTTATCTTGTTTTCTCCCGCTACCCTCTGTGTTTTATCCTCCTTACTGAGTTCATCTCTCCGTTTCTCATAATATAGTCAACGATTTTCCCGCGAAAATCTGTATGGTTTCTTCCTTTCTCTGGGCATGGCTGCTTCATGACTTGTGTTCTCGATTGATTGAAAATTTAAAAAGAAAAGAAAAAAAAACCAAACGCTGGCACGCAACCCGTCTACGACGTAGGAAATGTTTTGTTTATAGTATTTACACAGAGAGTAATTTCTGCGCAGTTGTTGATTGCTTTATTGTGTCGTATAGCCTACCGTCCGCGTTTCATTTGATAAATAAAGCCGCTTATCGGAATTTAAGCGGCTGGAGAGCGATGTGTCTGTAGCGGAACGCTGGCGGGTCGCGCGTCGGAGAGCGCAGGCATGGTGGAATGGCGATCGAGGGCTCGTTGAACGCGGTTCATTGTTTACGTTGGCAGCTGCGACAGACTGATCCCTCGACGAGCCACGTGCGTGGCGGGAAAAAGTTTTCTACGGGCGCGCGCTTACAGAGAATCGGCGCTTTGTGACGGTAGAAGTGACAGCATGCCCCAGCAGCTCTACCAGCGGGTTGAAGCGTGTAGGTTCCTATTAATATTTGTGAGGCTGTAGAAGCCTCTCGCTCGCTGGTCGAGCTTTTTCCCCACAACAAGAGCTCATAATGACATCAGGCCACCTGCACTCAAGGGTTTCTATAGGTACACCGTATGGGGAATCAAGCTGTCGGGCGCGGGAAAATTTTACATGCTTACCTCGAATCCCATGATGCCTTTCTCTCTTACACCACTCTCTCTCTTCATCTCTGCCTCTAAATGATCAGTCATCACAATTATTATGTTTGAACGCCTATATAAAGTTTAACGACACCCTTTGCCCCGTTCAAGCCACACCCATTCCCACTACGCGCAAATGTTTGCTTGTAATTCACGGCGGAGAATTCAGGGTAAAGCCCCGAGTAAAGCCCAATACAGAGGCAACTTCTCGATCGTCATGTGGAATAGCGATGAAGACGTAACGTCAAATAAGTTGCTTATACAGTACTCTCCGCGTAATCGGGTATCGCTTAATTAAACGGGTACTCCGTGTAATTGGGTAGTAATGTCAAAATCAGTTCCAATGCACATTAAAATTACCTGATAATCGGGTTGCCTCTCCGTAAAAATAGGTAAATAATTTTCTTCTAATCTAATTTCTACGATTCTACCCACCCCTTATCGCAGATATAACACTTTAAGAAATAATGGATGTCAAATTTTCCACGGCTAATCGCATTCTCTATGTTAATTTGCAAAGAAGACTGATCATTTGGGGAGTGATTAAATATGAAATCACAATACATGTACCAGTACCGACTTGCCACATGTAAACAAACAGAACACAATATGTAGCTGGCACTTACAACTGCATAGACAGACAGAAGTCGAACACACTTGCTCCGCAACAACACTCACAATACGAGAAGTTTGCAACGAAAAATCAGGCCATACACCTGGGGGGGCGTTTCATCAACGAGTTCGTCGGGGGTTTTCACCGACGAATTTTGCTATCAGCCAATCAGACGCAAGGATTTACACTGACAACTGTTAAAAGCTAATGAAATCCCTTGGGTCTGATTGGCTGATAGCAAAATTCGTCGGTGAAAACTCCGACGAACTCGTTGATGAAAACGCCCCCCTGATGAGCTTCATATATTGCTTTTCCCCAGTCACTTCTCGAAAAGTAACCCGACGTTTCTACGTGACTAGTGCACGCAAAGAGACGTGTTCATTTCGGAAAAACGCATGCGTGTTAGCGAGGAGTCTATACTATATACTGTAGTAGTCAAAATTACGACAAAGTTTTCTGAAGACATATTTGTCCATACAAAGACTGTAAATTATTGCTCGTGACTGAGCAAGTGTAAGGTACCGGTATGTATAATGGCCGTGCAAGCACGCGTGTTAAGCATACAGTGTAGGTGTTTGGTGCAGTGTACAATTGCAATGTACATACACATTGTGTGTGTCAATTGTGAATGAGACGTGTTCTTCTGTTAATCGGGTACTCCGTTTAATCGGGGTAAGAAACGCTCTGCCCGAGCCTACCCGATTATGCGGAGAGTATTGTATTGCTCATATTATGCTGTCATATTTTATTGTCAACAAGCACCAACACATTAATTGACGTTTTTATATTGTTTTTACTATGTTTTGTTTTGTTTTGTTGTTTTGTTTTTGTTTTTGTTTTGGTGAGGCCTTCCCGTAACGGTTCCTCTCATTTATTTATGTCATTTATAGTTTGAATACTAGAGAAGGGCCTACACATTTGTAAAAGTTCCATGTGCCTATAGAAGGGTCAGGTTGTCAATCTAAAATTACCAAAAAAAATTTACTTAGACATGATACAGTAAATTAGTTATTTCGTTGTTATTGTTCAATGGGAAGTGTTCTCACTCGATGAATGCAATTGCTTTCATTAATATTATGTCCACCTCAGTGAAATCCTCCGCGGTAGCACAGGTGACACAAATCTAGTTGTCATAGTGAGCATACAGAGATGAAAAAAAAATAGAAAGGAGCAAACATGCTCTGCCTGCTTCGTATTTTGCGACTGATAATTGTTTGATGATTTACTTATAGTGCCCAGTAAGGCAGCATGCATGTCCTATATGATGGCTGAGGTCTGGTACAGGTGGCATGCAGGAGAACCACTAACTATGGAAACTAGCTTTGAGGTGCAATGAGAAAACGAGAAGGCAACTTGCTAAAAATCACCAAGGTACCTTGTATAGGACGGACAGGCAAGAAGGTGACAATGTAAAGGTCATCCACCCATTTATAGGCCTAAGTGCCTCAGCGCAGTTTTGTGGTGCATCATGTACTTATGCTGACTTTCACCTTCTCGTCAAGAACAAGACATGCGGAGGTTTGTTTTCACAAGACGCCTTCTCACGATTTCTTTGTAAATGGGGGGGGGGGGGGGGGGTGGGAAGCAAGTTTTTATGCTTCCATCGCATCGCCTGTTGGTCTTAATTGGCCTACCATTAACACATCATCGAGGCAAGCATCTAACAAGTCGTGCCACTCGCCAGCTAGCCTGGATAAAAGAAGAAAATATATACTGTGGTATATCACAAATTTGCTGCTGAATGGCTACGTTGAATATAGGCCCTAATTACATTTTTTTTAAAACTGATTGATTCTACAAAATCTGCACAAATTCAGAAAGTGATTTACAATACTTGCCAATTTGAGACGGTAACAAGATTTTCAATTTTCTAGAATGTGTTATTAATTTAAAAAGCAGCTATATAGATAAGAACAAAATTGGGGAATGATTCACTGAAAGATTAAAAATATATATCGTCCTATTACAGGTGCCTAGGAGCGTACATGGAACACAATGCGCGATGAGCACAAAGATACAAGACCATACCACAGAAATGTAATCACAATTATGGGAATGGATAGAAATACTGGTACATTATCGAGTGAAAATAAAGAATAATGTAAGATACGTGCTGTGACAGTCAATCCCGCTAAGATAAGTGAGGAGTCTGTGGGCTGATGAGGCAAAGCAACACTGAGGTATATGGCAGATATCCCAATAAACAATGGGAATGACTGCCCTTAACAGGATCTAATTTCCTTTTACTCTTTTTTTTTTTCTCTCTCTCTCTCTTAAAAGGGCACTGGGTATATGTTAACTTTTGATGCAGCATTTTTTGGAACACAAAAATAGTGCGTCAAAAAACAGAGGCCCTGCAAGAGGTCTGACTTCATCCCCAGTTTCAAATCAATCTAAATGTTATGTAGTAATTTCTGTACACAGTTCATGTTGATGCCATGGGAGGGCACGAGGCTGTAAGGGGCTAAATGCTGCACATTATTGCCAACTGGTGTAATCTTCTTTCAATCCACAGCCAGACATAAAAACAGCAAAGTTGTGAATTGTGTGTATAGGTACTTTCTATATGGGGGTGGGGGGACACAGAGGAAGTTCATGACCATCCTATAGGGCATTCTAGCCCCATGGGGTCCATGTGGAGGGCTGGTAATAATTTGGGATGTCCTGCATGCGTCCTTCAGTCATGCACAGGGGTCCCCGAATTATAGGTCTAACTTTTGATGAGCTGTATGCATTCCCTACCCTTAACAATGATTTCTGCTAATTTTGGTAATTCTTGTGTACTCTGATCTGGTACATTTGCCATATCAATGCCACTCCAGTGATAAAAGCTTCATTTTTATTTGCCTTCCTTGTATGACAGGCCTTATACACTATTCAACTTGTTTGGTGCATAGGGAGGGGGTGGGGGAGGGTGCTGCTCATTATTCTTTATTGCCTGAAAAAAAAAAAATCATGTTTCACAGCCTTCAGTGAAACTGCATGAACACAATCTCTGCATTCCCTGTTCTTTACACTGTCACTTGATTTCTGCCAAAGTTGATTACATTTGTATGTACCGTGATCATGCATTTTAAAAAAGATACTAATGAAAAGGTATTTTTCTTATATTTCTTAGATTGTCGAACACATGGTCAATAATGAGTCTCATGCCTTTGAATGGATGGTTTCTATCAAGCAATATCATTATATTAAAAAAAAAAGAATGACTGTGACTTATGTCTAAAAGGTATAAAATTTCTTCATCAGGAACAGTGGACATTTCAAATTCTTAAAGTTTTAACCTCTTGGGGTGGGTGTTTCCTGCCCATAGCTCCTGTGAGAGTGTATTATTTCACTCAATGGAGTTTATGTCCCTGCCTCTTGAAATGGTTTCTGCAAATTTTTTTTGTTATGATTTCAATCAGTTTAAATGAAGTAGATATAAATGTTATTAAAATATATTCAGTCAAGAGGGCAGGGAAATCTGTAGAAGGCCTACTGATGATGGCATTTTCAAATCACTGCTCCCAATGGTAAAAGTACCTTTAAGACCCCCCCCCCCCCCACACACTCCCAATGCACCACCACCACTGTTTTGTACATCTTGTAATTCCCTCTTTCAATGAAGATTCCTGACAAGTTTGATCACAATCCTGCCACCAGTTATCAAGAAGAAAATTAAAATGTTTAAAAAAATATTCAAAAAAAATCATGAAATATGCTAATTTTGGGCCCAGCCTATTGATGCAGGGGGCCCCTGGGAACAGCACCACCATTATATTATTATTATTTCTTTTTTTTGGTGTGTGTGTGTGTGTGTGTGTGTAAACTTTATGATATCCTATCCTCCCCCTACATAATTTAGCCAAAAGTTTGGTCAAAATCTAACCAACTCTCCAAGGAGATGAAAATGTTAGAATGCCTATATATGCTTAACAGATGCAGACATACCACAGGCTGGACAGTGAGCATTTGCAAGTGCTCACTTGAGCCATTTGGTTCATCTGGCGAGCTTAAAATTAAACACAATAACTATATATGAAAGAGAAGAAATTTAGAATGGGTACAATCAAGGTGCTGTGTATATGAATTAGACACTAATTGTAAAGCGGGTGTCTCATTGGGCTGGAGACTAGGTGGCGACCTGCATGGTGGTAACTTGAGTCTCCTTATAGTCATAAGGTGGGTCTTCATCAGCTCGAGCTTGAAGAATAGCCCGCTATTTCTGATCCAAAGAATTAGCCCGATCATAAAATAGCCCGCCAATTTTGCAATGAAGACCGAAATAGCGAGCTATTCCGATTGGAAAATAAGCCAAAGAAATCTTGGACTTATTTGCAGAATAGCCAGCTTATTTGCAAAATAGCGCACTAATCTCAACACGTCTTCATCAGCTCGAGCTTAAACATCGGCACTGCATGCATTGCGCACCACGCAGGAATGTAGGCAGTCGGGTCAGAGTGTGTTTGCGCCAGCATCGAGCTTATACACCCGACCGTGCCATGCCTAAAGCTCGAGCTGCTGAAGAAGCGATTGCACATTTCAGCTGACTTCAGGCTTATTTCTCTGATCCCCCATAAGCTCGCTATTCTTCAAGCTAGAGCTGGTGAAGACCCACCTATGGAGTCATCTCATCTCCTAGAACACAGATGAGTCTCTAGGGAGTTGTGAGAAAATTGAACATGTTAGATTTTGTCAGAGACTCTTACCAGTTTCCTGCTGGTTGCGGAGACATTCCTGCTACCTCTCTGCGACATCTCCATCTAGTTGCGGCCAAGTTGCAAAGAATGATTTTAATCGAGAGGTCTATGAGACATCTCTGCAACTTTGCGGAGACCCATTGGCGACCTACCGGAGCTATCTCAGAGATGTCTTGGAGATGTCGCGACGACGTCCGCGACTTCCGCATGAATGAATTACTCAGCATCTTATTTGGAGACATATCTCTGAAGTCACCCTTGCATGTAGTCCTTGGTAAGAGCACAAGCCACCTTTTTTGTCTCTCCAGTCACACGAGTTGCGGCAACGTCTCCTCTACAGTGAGATACGCCCTATAGTATCAATGTTTATTTAAGGTGCGTATGTAAAGTATATCAGTTGGCACAGCCAGTCACACAAACTGTTACAAGACATACTGGTCCCATGACAGCCATTTTACATAAAGTCAACTATTGGTTTGATTCATCAACAGTGATCCAAATCAGATTTCTTATTTGACCCATTCATGGGTATGATTTTATTTCATAATTAGCCAATATCATATCACATTTCTGAAAAAAAAAAGTTTTGTGCACCAGGTAATATTGTAATGGATATACAATTTTAAACAGAACACAATGTAAAATCTGTTTAAATCATAAAAATATTCAAATCAAATTGGAAAATCGACTGTCAAGGTGCATACAAATTCTTCTTCTTCTTCTTCTTCTTCGTCTTTCTTTTTTTTTTTCTTCTTCATATGAAAACAATTCTATGCCCCAAACATACATTAGTATAACAGTATAAATCACTGAAAACTTCATGGGCACTGATGCAAGAAGAAAAAAATGGAATCAAAGAAAAGAGATAACTCTCCAAATTTGTGTGTGAAGTGTGTACCCCATAATGCCAATATTCATCCTGATTATTTCAATGCGCCTAAAGGCTCCAATCTATCGTGTTTACGCAACTTGCCATGTATCACTTATACAATGAGATAAAAATAAAGTGAGTTTTTATAGTATCTGTATGCAATGCTTGTTCACTGCCACTGTCAGATTCAAAATGAAAGTTGTGGTATAATATGAAGTTGATCTCCACAAAAGAATAATGCCCCTTTCAGTTTTAGTTTAGCTCATGTACTGGCATTTTCCTTTTCACATGACAAACATACACGTATTACTTTCTCTACCAATATCATATTCATATATCACTCCTGAGATAACATGAATGTGCTCAAGCACAATTAAAATGAAGACTTTCTAAAATATATATACTTATATGACACTTGTGTAGCATGAAAAACATAAATTGATGTGAAAAGAGTTCACTTACAATATGGAAAATTGCACAAATTGAAGGGCTTACATGAGAGGAACAATATCTCAAAAGCACTTCCCTGCCCTGGGGTGATATCACAGCTGAATACCCTGGTTGTTTTCTGTTCTTTTTAAATAGGCGAATTTCCTCATATATTTCTACCTGTATTGGTTACGTTCACATGACATTGTAATCTTCAAAGTTTCAAACTTTTATGACTACATAGCTTGTAGTTTTAAACTGTGTGATGTGTGTCCTCACGACACCTAATAAAGATTTTCTTTTTTTTTTAATGAGAGTCCCACTCGATGATTAAACCACAGAACCAGAAGAAATACATATTAAAGATAAACCTGACAATGTGTGACGGGTAACATGACAATTGCTCTTGTGACAATAGCTCTGGTCTTATTTTTTCCAATGACTTAAGGTTAAAGGGATAGTAAAGTATTGGTGGAGATGAGAATTGGGCTTTTAACTTTTTGCGAGATACCGAGAAAACACTTATGATATAGTACACAGCATACCATTTCAAAAGGAATTCAAAGTTTATTTGATGAAAATCGGGTTTGGAATGACTGAAACATCAAAAAACAAAGTAAAACAAAGCGATCGTAATAAAGTGTGGGTCCCACACTTTATTAGAATCGCTCTTTTTTGGATATCTCGGCCATTTCAAAACCAATTTTCATCAAATAAACTTTGAATTCCTCATAGAATTACATGCTCTTTCATATTTCATAGACGTTTCTCATTATCTCACAAAAAATTGAGAAATCTGAAATTAAGTCTTAACCAAAACTGTACAATCCCTTTAAGGTTAGGGTTGTGATATTACAGGGTTTTATATCTAGTTTGATGTGAGGATTAGGATTAGAGTTAGGGTTATGTGGGTAGGTAGAATTTACATTTGGCTTAGCGTACAGATATTTCATGGTATCAATTGTAGCACAAGCAAATGTCATGGAGCTGTGCAACAATACAGTAATGTACTAACACGCACGGGAGGTTGACCTGGAAGCTGAGGGGTATAGGATTCCCAAAGAGGTCACACTTTGTTGATTATCGTGCCCACATAATAATGCCAAACTACGGGTGGAGACTCCCACAGCTCATAGATAGAGCGTAAATCCTAAGATGCCTTGTGGTTCTAATCATCGACTTATCTTTATAAAAAAATTATACCTTTCCAGTGCATCTATACATTGGGCTAAATTATATGAGCTAATCATCGAAGATTGTAGCTTCAAGCATCATGTAAACGTAACTAATATGAACCCCACTGCTTTGAAAAATCAAGTTGACTTCTAGACCTACATGTGCACACCAATATCTGCATTCCTTTTTTCATTATACAGTTCACTGATACGTACAAGAATTACAGGGGGAGGGGCAAGAAAGGCATATGCAATACAGATTACCAGGGTACCAAACAAAGAGAAAGAAAGTTTCTCCCACCTGCAAAGTCAATCTTCTTATTCTGGAGCACAACAATTTTAGAAGTATTCTTGCGGAAATGTTTACCATCACAACAGTCGTTTGCATAGGAAGAGGTTTCATGAGTCTTCTATTGACATTAAATATGTTACCAGCTCTTCCGGCACACTGCCTTCAGATTCTTTTGAATAAACTGTTATATTTTGGCCAATCAAATTAATTTCAGGTTGTTTAGATATAAACGTTTGTAAACTCATAAGGACACCCCACGCTGAAAAAAAAATAAAATACAACACACAGTTTCATTATTGACACTAATTTAAGAGTTTTTAACAGATTTTCATCTTTTTAAGAAAAAGGGTTGTTGTTCATGCTGGAATAGGATATAATATGTTTTTCATACCATCAATGCCAGTTAGAATGAAAGACAGGGCCTGAAATTCATCAACATGAAGCAACATTGTACATGAAAGGGCCTGAACTTTGACACGGCCCATGCCTTAATTCAGGGTTTTGCCTGAAAACTGGTATCCCTGTAAAAATAATTTTTCCATATAAACCATGCCAACCCTGACATGGGATCAGATGTTCAAATTACAAAAAAGCAAAACACAAAAAGAAAAAAAAGGCGCATGCCAAAATGTGTCTCGCCCATTCACACAGAAGAAATTAATGTTTTTCTAAATCCCGGAAGTTCATTGACCCTGCCTATGACCTTTGACCTTGTGGTGACCTTCAACTCCCCAAGGGATATCTACCATCCAAGTTTGGTAACAAACGGACATATACATCAAAAGTTATGAGCCATAATTGAAATGCGCCGTAAAAACTTAACATTGGGCCCTAAAAGTTTGTTGACCAATCAATGTCTGTGACCTTTGATCTTGTGGTGACCTTCAACTTCCCAAGGGAATCTAACATCTGAGTTTGGTAACAAACAGACATGTACATCAAAAGTTATGGGCCATAATCGAAACACGCCATAAAAACTTAACATTGGGCCCTAAAGTTCATTGACCCCTGCCTGTGACCTTTGACCTTGAGGTGACCATCATGTTTGGTGAAATATGTAACTTTGCTTAACCACTCTTCCCCCAAGTTTGATTGAAATTAAAGTCTTTAGTAGAGAGTTATTCAAGTTTTCCATCAATCACTCTTGAGCCTGAAGTAGCGTGCACTTTGACTGCAGTGCGAGCATTCGAGGAGTGTGGTCTTTTTGCGGAAATGGTTGGAAGGTCATGTAATCTCTGCCCCAAAAACATGACTGAAGTTCAATTACATTGACACGGTTATTTCGCTTCTTAATTCTGGTGAAATATGATTGGAAAACACCTCCGCACCACCATTTGGAACACAATTGGAATTACGATTCAAATCACCATCCACTATTCCAGTTTGCATTCACACGACAAGACTACTTAATTTGGAACATGATTCTAGTGATGCATCATTACAATCATATTTCAAATTAATCCCTCTCAGTACGTGTGAAAATCAGGTCAGTCAATCTCAAAATCTGCACAATTTTTTTTTTGTGTGTGTCTGACAGATTCAACCTTGCTTAGAAAAAATAATCTCTACTTCACCTTTGTATCACATGCCACATTCGCTAAAGCAAAATAAAAATCAAACAAAAGTGTGCTCTCCATTCCATACAACACCAACATCAGTTTCATTGTTTTGTAAAGAGCATGATTCCTACAATGCCTGCAATTTTGTAAGTTATGTGATTAATTTCCTTTGCTGACACAATGGATGGATGCAGTGGTAGGCTTTAACAACTTATTTGATGTCCAGGACCTAAAGTTCACGTCGCCTTTATGCCATCCAGGATCCTTTCACACCATCCCCTGACTGCTAGGATCCTTTCAGACTTTCTCTGTGACTGCTGGGATCCTTTCATACTGTCTCTCCCTGACTGCTAGAGTCCTTTCATGTTATCTCCGTGATTGCTGCAATCTACTAATTATCGTCTTTCACGATCAGAATCCTGCGGATGCTACTGATTTTGGTATCTTTCGATACTGCATCCTTCACTGTTGAATTTCATTGACTCCTTTTACCTTGCGAACACTCCTTTCACGTTTGAAAGGTACATGTACTTCCCATTCATTTTGTTGGCTGTTGGGATCCTGTTACACCAAAATTAATGACTGCTCAAATCCTCTCCCAACAAACCTGTCGACTGGATTCTGAAGATAATTTCGTTTCTTTATCATGTTGGATCTTGCTATAGAGCCATCTCAGATGAAAGTAAGCTGCCACTCTCAGCTGCAAGGCCTCGTAGTTGGTGTTGACCTCACCACGGTCAAACAACCGATCTCCAGGCTCCTGCAGGCAAGGAATATAAAATGCAAGAGACTGGGTAAGAAAGAGTGACTGTCATCACTGTACATTCTCAGAAAAATCCACACAGTGAGGATCATCACAAAAAAAAACATGTGCTGGTGACTACCGGTAATCATTTTTCAACCACTTTGATTACATCACAATCATGGTATCACAATCTTTTTTGTAGTTGTCAATCACTTTTCTTTTCTTCTTTTTTTTGCAGTTGATAGAAGTGTCAATCCAGTGTACATGTAAATGAAACATTACTTTAATACATACCTGCTTATATTCACAAGGAAAATGGACCTGGATATACATTTAGTGCCACTTTTTTTTTTTCCTTTCTTTTTTCTTTTTTTTTTTTTGAGGGGGGATTGAAAAACAACAAGCAACGATGACATATAAAGTAAGTTTAGTCAAACAGATTGACAGTTCTAGTTGAGGCACTATTAAATGACTGATACACTGATACTGCTAATGCCATGTCATGTTTCTCAGATTCAACTAGATGCATCATGACTTAAACCTGAGCTTTCATCCCATCCTTCCATAGCAGTGCTCCACATAATGTTGCGCTCTCACATGCAGATTTCACAAGTGGCAACGGATTGGGTTTCCCGACGAGGCGGATGACGTGTGATTGTGGGAAAAACAAAGAGAGACGGAAGTTGGCACTGATGATCGTTCCACTTCACTGCCATTAGATCAGTTTCGATTGTCATTCGTAGAGTGACAAGGGGCATGACTCTGTGCAAACTTGTATCGTTTAGTCATATGATATGGCAGAACAAAGGGTAGAATACATTACATGCCATAGCAGATATTTGATGACAAAACAAACAGCATTATTATGACATAACACTTAGCACTCGGACACATTGTGTTCATGGCCAGGCAGATTGAAAAGGCTATGTAACACATTGACTGACATCAGGAGCAATGAAATGCAACATATAGAAATGTTTTTCCTCGCAATATCATGACAATGTGTGGTATGAAAATTTGCTACATGCAGCCAGCATGACAGGAAGGGGTCTCTTTATGTAAACAGTCAACTACCGGTATGCATAGGTTGATCTTGATAGGAATGAGGAAAAAAACCTCAATTTAGGCGATATTCGACTTCTGCGTGTACAAAAGTGTAGCACACGTAAATGAATGTAAACTGGGGCCTTTTTAATATTTATCGACTTTGGCAATTATTTTACGTAATTATGTATTATTAACTTATGCGGAGATGACTATACTAAATAAAGCTCCACAGAGACCACTGTATTTGTACACTATTCAATTGTCTGCCAAGTAATCATCCACTGCACTTACTAAAAAAAGTTCAAAGATGTTCATTAAAGTGGGTCATTCTTTTTCTCTTATTTCAAAGTTTGTAATCTATCTGAACACGTAAGGAATTCTTGCACACTCACTGAAGATACCTGGATACCTACTTTAATATGTGTGAGAGGTTCTGGTAAATTGATGAAAATCTGAGTTATACTTCCTTCCTGTGTTGTTGTTGTGTGTATGTGTGTGTGTGTGTGTGTGTGGAGAGGGGGGGGGGGGGGGGTGTCCAGATGGACAACACAAACAATGAACACAATACACCAGTATTTTGTATGGACACCCCTGACATTTTCTATTTTACCAATACACAACATAACATGCAATACCTAGCCTGTTGCTTTGACTAATACAGGAGACATCAGTAAAGACAAAATACAAAACAAACTGATGTCACAATACCTATTAGCCAATACATCAGTGTCATGAGACATCACAAAATGATAATCTCTTGATCTTGATATCTAAATTGTCTGCCTATGAATACAACACAGTTAATGCTGTTATCAAGAGCTTAAAGTGTATCTGTAGTCAGACATTTTGTTTTCTGACATTGTAGGTTATTGTACAGGTAATATCCCTATAAAATACAAAGAAAAGTAGAAATTACGCGGTGCGTAATATATGTCCCCGCCGGAAGTAGCATTTTGTAGCAAAATGTACAATACAGGTAAAAAAATCAAGGTCAAAGGTCAAAGAAGTCAAAGGTCAAAATTCTGTGTAGAAGTTTTGAAGCCCTCACCTAGTGCCATCACATAAAGCAAACGGAATCGAAATCGGGTTAGAAATGGCAAAGGAGTAGCATTTTGTAGCAAAATGTACAATATAGGTAAAAAATCAAGGTCAAAGGTTAAAGAAGTCAAAGGTCAAAATTCTGTGTAGAAGTTTTGAAGCCCTCACCTAGTGCCATCACATAAAGCAAACGGAATCGAAATCGGGTTAGAAATGGCAAAGGAGTAGCATTTTGTAGCAAAATGTACAATATAGGTAAAAAATCAAGGTCAAAGGTTAAAGAAGTCAAAGGTCAAAATTCTGTGTAGAAGTTTTGAAGCCCTCACCTAGTGCCATCACATAAAGCAAACGGAATCGAAATCGGGTTAGAAATGGCGAAGGAGTAGCATTTTGTAGCAAAATGTACAATATAGGTAAAAAATCAAGGTCAAAGGTCAAAGAAGTCAAAGGTCAAAATTCTGTGTAGAAGTTTTGAAGCCCTCACCTAGTGCCATCACATAAAGCAAACGGAATCGAAATCGGGTTAGAAATGGCGAAGGAGTAGCATTTTGTAGCAAAATGTACGATATAGGTCAAAGGTCAAGGTCAAAGGTCACAACTGAAATTCTGTGTACAAGTTTCAAAGCTCCCATGTAGTGCTATCATATAAAGCAAACAGAATCAAAATTGGCTCATAAATGACAGAGAAGTAGCAAATTGAACATTTTGATCACACACGGACGCACACACGGACGTACAGACGCACGGACGCAGGGACGCACGGACACACACACGTACGGAGCCCGTTTCATAGTCCCCCTACTCGAACTCGTTCGGCGGGGACAATAAGAGTGCAATGTTACTCACATACAGAGATAAAGCAATATATAAAGAGACATAGAGCAATCTCTAAAATGCCAAAAATTACATGCACCTTGATCTAAGAGTAGTCTTCTGGCCTTATCGACTGCATTCGATTGCGTAGTTCGACAATTTTCTGTACGATCAGTGTACTACGATACTCTCAAAACACGTAAACACACGCAAATGTCCACGTACGCAGCTAGGTTGGTGCTACCACGCTGCACAGGGCCACTGACCAGGCAGCCGCGGCAGCCTCTACTCACGCGAATGAATAAGGCTCGGTGAGGCGATACCGATAGACAGTATTCAATATAGCTGCGTGAAGACGGAGACGAACGAAGGGAGCATGCACACAACGATGGTCTACGCACGGCTACTATTTTCAGATTTGGCTACTATTGCAGCGTGCACTAGTGCATGCTGATTTATTAAAATTAATATTTCACAGTTCGGGAAACCTTTTGTGATGGGATAGAATTCTCTCTAGAGTTCTTAGGACATGCTCTCACACCTCTCAAATTTAAATTTTGGGGGAGAGATTCCCTTCAACATCACACATCTTGATAAAGTATCACACATCTTGATAGAGTATCATAATGTTACAACTTTCTGTCACTTTTCTATTCTTTCCCCCATTCTGTCTCCCTCAGTCTTTGCTTTCTCATACTTTTTTTCTTGCCCCTCCCTAAACACCCTCTTCGCTCTCCCCCCCCTCCTCCTTCCACTTTCCCTCATCTCACTCCTCCCTCCCTATATCATTTTTCTCTCCCTCCTTCTATCTCTCTCCTTCTCTTTTTTCTCATTCACTTCACATCTCTTCCGGTTGATCATTTCTCTTTCTCTTTCTCTTCTCTGTGCATTCCTAATGACCCAAACCTCAATTCCTTTCATTTATGGTGCACCCAGAGTATCGATGTTCCAAGGAGAATCTCTACAAGCACTATTTGTAGGCCCTAAATGGCATACAACAATAGCATTAATATCCTAGACAGAGTTTGAATCTGATCCTTTGTTTTTTTCCTGTTCGTCTACGAACATACATATGAAGCAGATTTTTTTTTTTTTTTTTACTTTCTTTCATAATCAGTGCACAGGAGCCAAATTCAAAGCAAGCGTGATTGCACATAATAGGAGTCTATAACTTATTATTTGTAATGCATGATTTAAGAATTTTAAAATACACTTCTTCTTTTTTTCATGGATGATGTCAGGTCTACAGAAGACACTCCAATCAAGGCATGTTAATTTCTCTCATACTCATAGAGAAATACCAGGCCATTCTTTTGTTATGAGAACAGCAAAGGTTATGGTACCTCAATTTGTTTTTTACAAAAATTGCTCAAAAATATACCCTGTTTCTTCAATATCATGCCTCTTTTCCCATTTCCTATACTCAACTCTTCCATAATTTCAAATAATCAAGCTTGTCAAGACGGACAAATAAAAAAAGTGTGATCGTTTAATCTGTTTCTTTGATACATGCAAATATACAAATCCTATTTTCCTGTGTGTATATCATAATAGTTATATTGACCAATATTCATTTGATCATTGTGTTCAATCACAGGCAGACGAAACTGGGGTATTTGCTGTGAGAACGCTCTAGATCAGGTTGCATGAACAAGCTCATTACTCTAATTGCAATTTGTCAATTTGTACATTAAATAAGTTGTAAACATGCCATCATCATAAAAGTATGAATCACTGAGTGCTAGGCTCAACAAACATCCTCACAATTCTTGTTGACTTTCTCCAACTATTTCCGCAATGGCATATAATGATCATCATGCCAGCACATCATCCAGATAAGCCGTTCTGTCACAAAATAAGCCACATATTCCCCTTTGCCCTGTCACAAAGGTCAAATAACATGAGCCAGAGTTTTGTTTTGTTCTCTCTTTTTCTTTTCTTTTTTTTTTGTATCCAAAGGCTTCTTCAGAAATAATGTACACAGTCATCAAGGGCCATTACTCCAGTTTGCAATTTATCTTGAAGCCACAATGACAGTCAATATTAATTTTGTAAATGGGAGTGGGAAGTGTGGAAAAATCCAGAGATTGAGGAAAGAAATGGGAAAGTAAAGACAGTGGAGATTTCCTGTTTGATATCCTTTCCTGGTAGAATGTACTTTAGCCATGGATAGAGTGCAGAAACCGGAAGAATATAGGCCTACCCAGTGAATTATCACTGTATTGGAATGGAACACATACCAGGAATCATCGGTCATTACTGATGTGATTCCCCGGATATCCTTTAAGTGAGAGGCAAGATCCCATGACTAAAATTCCCCATGAAACTTGGTGGCAATGAAAAATTCAATTCAACAGTCATTTCTGGCCTCGGAGAACAGCTTCATTTTGTGGTAATTTTGCTTTTCAAATGTCAAAACCAGGTTGAATAAAGGGGCATTCCAAAGCAATGATTCATCAAAACACATATGCTACACAAGTTTGGCAAGTCATCATTTTTCTTGAAAGATAATCTATAGCTTTCAACGTCGTGATTTCTGCATACCCATTAGCACAGAAAAAAATAAACACACATCAAAAACAAAAATACTTCTGTAAGATACAAAGGTTGTAATATGGCAGTAGGGCCTTCTTCAGCTTGGACAATCAGAAAAGAAGAACACTTAGAATGCACAATTGTAAGAATGACATAAACTTTTGTATAAACTTCTGGAACTTTTTCTTCCATGAACCCATATGGAAAAGTTGCGTGCATCTGCTCCGCACGCCCCGTGCGAACTCATTTAACACGGGAAGTGAACATCGAAATTAGTGCTTTTTGATGAATTGACTGTAATTACGCGAAGCAAGTCACTTTTTTCGAAAACCTTCGGGCGGATTTTGAAACTTTAAAATGTTTAGCGTACAATGATGCTAAATTTGCAATTATTCTATGAGAGGAAAGGGTAGACTTTTTGGCATTTAAATATCCATGTTTTCATCTTCCCTATGGAGATTTCGCTAAATTTCCCGATTTTGAGGGCTCCGTGTACAATCGAAGGCTTGTCAAATTTTACTGGAGTATGGTATAAATTTTCTTCGGGCGGATTCTGAAACTAGAAGATTTTAGCTTGAGATTCATGTTACAATGGTTCCTACTCGTTAATAGGAAACGGTAGACTTTTTTTGATCTTTCCAGACATAGTTATATCAAAAGTTGCGGTTTGCTAAGATATTACAGCGCTGGGTCTGTACGTCCTCTGCACGAAGTGCATATCTTCCTATCCCTGTTAACACCGCAGCACGCAAGTGCTCGCAGTGCGCCGCATAATTGCGTGCTGTTGCAATTGCTGAGCGACAATCCACCGATTCTTCGAGAGGGAACGACAGGCCTTCTGGAAGGAGTTCATCAAGTTAGATTGATTGTGTATTTGTTTCGTCAGTATGAATAAGATTGACGAATGAATAACGAAATGCATATAGTATCAAAACATTCAGTGTTAGAGTACCTACTAATTATCAACAAAGCGTGTTTTTCCAAGCAGTCATCACGTAGCCGTAGGCGTCTGCTGCGTTGCCACCATACGTACTGTGTACATACAGCCGGACGTAGCCCAGTCACAGTCGAGTCGCTGTCGCACGGCGTCTGGTCGGGCTAGCAGTACTAGACGTACCCTAGGCGCTGCTTGTGTGTACGTGTGTAGCATATGGATGGATCAGGGAAAATGTATCATTTTGATCTGTGTGCGCACAAATGCACTTTGCCTACGCGTAATACTTTCTGCGCGTTTTAGGGTGAAACTTTTTCATATGGTCCCTGCTCGGGGGGGTTGGAAGGGAAGTCTCCTGCATCCGGTATCATCATTTAGTTTGAATGCCTTGGTAGAGGATACCTGGTATTTGTTATTTGTTTATGATAATTAATTTCATGGCCTTTAATCACCAGTCTTCATCAGTTCAGGAATAAAAATTAAAGAATTCAAACAATTACAAACTGAGCAAGTTTAGTTACATACATGAAAAGTTAAGACATTCAACTGTCAGGTTTTTTCTATTTAGAAGGAGTCCTACTGAAACATTAAAATATTGCCTTGACTTTGACTCCTTGGGGTGTCTCCAAATCACCTTTCAAACCATATCATGTTCTGTTGCAATTACACTCAACATGTATTGCATGATGATGTATGTTTAACACATACATCGGCTTTACACACACACACACACACACACACACACAAATGAGACAAACACTGACACAAGATTATCTTGAAATGGCTGGCAAATGGGAGTTTTTCTCTTCAAATATTTCTGCTAAAGATCTACTTGATGCACACACACCCAAATGATAGAACGTGAAATCAAACAAACTTTATTTGAATCAGAGTTGAGTTTGGGCTCACTTCATGAGACCCCATGTTCGGAGAGGCAATTACTGGTATCAATGCTTATATGACAGGCAGGCAGCTCTTGGACTGACACTGCAAGCTGTCATGGCCTCCCCTCCTCCAAAGGGCTCCCGTGAGCTAGGCTCGCTCGAGGGTATACTCTCCAATACCAGGCACTACTGGCTGTGGGCTTGAACCAGGCACCTCAATATCTAGAATCTGCTCTGATCAGCTGAGTCACAGCAGCTTATCCAAAAGTGCTTGCAGTGTGATCATCACATCTTCACATTTTTGAGCATATGCTATTCTGAATCCATTTTTACTATTTGGGCTGTAATTCTTAATACGACAACTGTTTTAGTACATTATATTTTGTTTAGTTTTAGATTATTTATCGAAGTGAGTATCAAATGTGATAAAGGGATGACGGGGAAACTTGTTTATTTATTTTTTTATAGGATGGATAAGAGAATTCATGCAAAGATACAGTTTGATATTTTTGTAATGACGAACCAGTTTTGAGAGCTGAAGTGCCAACAAAGTTGGGACTTACAAGCTCATAACAACTAGAGGACGAGAGTCGAGTACTTTCATTTCTCAGATCAATCACATGATCACCCGAAACATCCAATGAAAGCCTCATAATACTTCAGTGAATATGAAGTGAAAGAGAGAGACGTGAGAGAGAGAGAAAGAGACCATGAAAGAGAGAGGCGGATAATGACAAAGCAGACGAAACCCCCGACACAGCCTGACAGGGGGGATCAGACTATCCAATTAAGTCGAGTCCTTGACAGCCATATCCTCCTTTCTTCCAATGAATGCATCGTCATGGAGATTGTGTCGTCAGGCGTCATTCAATTGTGAAAGTGTGACGGCAGCATCCCCTTCTCTGTCTATCACATAGTTTTTGGATCTATGTCCTATCCTAGATGAGTCTGTGTGACCATGGCAAATTATTCTGATAATTCTGAAGCAACATCGTGACAGTAAGTTGCAAAACAGCAGTGGACATTTTTTTTTTCATGAAGCTTATTTTGTTTTTTATTTTTTTGTTTTGTTTTGTTCAGTCAACCTAGCTGGTTTTTATTCATACACAAATTATTTCTTTGATTTACCAGACTCCTCAAGATTGCTGATGTGTTTTTAGACAACTTGGGCATATTTATGTATCAGTTATCAGCCAACGACTTGCCTGACATATTTGCACATATGTTTCAGAAAAACTAGCGGTTCATGCCTACCCCACAAGACAAAGAGATTCATATCACCTTCCATGTACTTACACACTCTTAGCTAAAAAATTGCTGAAACGATCTTCCTGCAGATTTAATCTCGTGTTCTAATATGTTTGTTTTCAAACAAAAGCTCAATTTCATGCTACTCTATATAATACTGATTAGAACTCACCTTATTATTTAACCTGTCATTTTACATTATCATTTTTTAATGCATGGTGGATCAATTTGAAGTGTACACTTGCTTTACCTCTTATAGTTTTATGCTCCCATATTATCATTACACTATCACTCATACTTTGAATTCATCATGAACATGATGGCAGATATTATGCTCATATACTTGTGTATTCATATGCTTTTTTTCACTCAGTTCTTATTCTTTTTTCTTTCTTTTTTTTTTCTTTCCTTTCTCTTTTTTTTTTACTTCTTTTGCCCTTTGTACTTTTTCCTATTTTAGCTTTCATGTAGTGTTGTCATTAGTACTTTGTGTCCTACTTTCATTGCAAAACGTATTCACATTCTTCTATTTCTTTTCCTGGAACGTGTGGTTACAAGCTTTGCTTTTGCAGTTTCTTCATATCTCACATGTTAGTTTTTGCTTAGTATAAATTATGTTTAACATGATTGTCACATAAAATATGAATTAAATGATTTGTAAAGAAGTACAAGCCATATGCTTTCCCAGATGCCGCTAGCAAAACCAAAGCTTTAGCTAAAGATGACGGTCTCCTGCATTTTGTATGTATTAATTTGATTGAATAAGCAATGATTTTCCAATTGGTTTTGTATGATAATAATTCACCTATACAATATTTCATTATTGATACATTATATATGATTATATCTATATTCATTTTGTGTTGGGTATAATGGGATCAGTATTGGAAAATTGTTTGTTACATTGTATAGGCCTATATTTTGTGAAAAATGCAAAAATAAAATAGAATGAAATTAAATCATTTGGAACAAGTTTTCTTTCACCAAGTTGTCTTTCACAAAGACATGCAAAGACACAAAGACCATTAGCAAAATTGTTTGAAGTCTTGTAATATTTGACTTTCTTAAGATGATCGAGTTGACTATGAAAGAGGTAGTTTTCCACACCCTCTCCCATTTCTGTCTGGCCTCCCCATTAGACTTCACTGAATGTCCTTCAGACTCCTAATTTCCATCCAGTACCACTGATCCATCTCTTCTAGAAAGTTCTGCAGCTCTGCAGGCTATAACCAAATATCCAGTACAGTTTCCTTCCTGATTGCCAAAAAGTATTCCCTCTCTCTGATAGAGAGACTCTGAGGTCTCTGAAGTTTGATCGCTGGTAATTGGCAAGTAATTTAAGCTCACCTAAAAATGATGAAAGTTATTCTCCCACTTCTGGCTTGTGGGTGAAAAATTTGAAACGATTTACTGTTTTGTTCTTGGATGAATGCGTTTGGCTTTGTAGTAGGATGCAAAGATCTTCATTGAATTTGTTGAAGTAGTCACTGTTTTCATTCATCCATTTTGTGTCAATCTCCCGCAAAAATTCCAGAAGATAAAGCAGCAGTGGTTTCCAGGAGAAAGAGAGACCACAGAACAGAATCCTTTCTATTGTGCCTACATATTTTCTAATAATATTGAACAGACTGCACATGCTGTACTGTTAACTAGATGCACTATCAATGCCAAAGTGATAATCCGTCAACTTGCAAGCAGCAGCAGTAATTAGTTTGCTAACATTCAGACCTCAATTACATACATACATGGAAATGTATTAAAGCAAGCTGTTCTATTTTATATATATATATATATATATATATAAAGATGCTCTCCACATGTTCATGAAGAGAATGTTTATAATGTAACAAGAGTAACAATGATGCCTTGCATCATGGATGAGATCCTTGTAGTGTTATCAATGGCTTCAGCAGGATACTCCCTCTCTCTGTCACAGGGGATGTTGTTGGATCATCCTTTTAAAGGTCAAGATGGGTGTGTGCACGTATCCATGGTGGGAGTTTGCAACCTAGCTCCCTCATCTTCCCCGGACTCCTCTCCTCGAGTAACCACCTGAAGAGGAAATTCTCAGAGAGAGACATCCCCCTGATGGGAGGCGGGCCACGGTAAGATTCTTTCCGTCTCACCTTATCAATCTCATCCTTAATCCCATGTATCCCATCTGATCAATTTTCGTTTCTCTTTCAAGCTCCTCTGATATCTCGTGATCTACAGCTCTTTTCCATATCACACGGAGCAATCTCGGCTGCCATTTTCTGTTGTTTGTGACCCGTTACAGGGCAGAGGAGGTTCCTGGGGATGGGGAGGGGCATGTGAGCTTTTGATGTTTTCATCCCCTTCTTCTTTGCCAATCAGTCAGCAAGACGGAGGAAGGTCTAATGAACCCAGTTTCTTCCTGACAGTCTCTTCCCCTTCCTAGGGGTAAGTGCGCTCAAGTTTCAAGGGAAATGTTGGTGGTAAATGTCAGTGCTTCCCCTAGCTGCACTGCCAGCGATGTGGGCAGTGTGCTAAATTCACAACATGCTATTTGCGGTTGGCACATGACTACTGATTCACCACAAGTCAATGAAAGGAGACTTCATCACCAGTCCCAAACTGGAGCAATGTCTCTATTGTTGTTTATTTGCTTGTTTAGCCATTTGTGTTGTGATTACGTTTCAGACACTTCCCTACACAACCACAACGTCTCTACCCATCATTCATTACTTCCACAAAACACAGTGAGTTCTCTAGAAGACGATTCTGACAGAGCAGAACATGTGGTGAACATACAGACATCATCGAATTGAAAAAACAACAACCACACAAATATCCCACTTCAGTACATAATTTCACTGGACGATCGATGCTGCAACACAATTTCAGAATCCTGTGTGAAGCAATATACTGACTGGGATAAATCACTTATGAAGACAGCCATCATGAAGTATTTCAACAACAGGTCATGGCTCATATGAAACAATCTATCGTTGGCTGGGCAAATGGGGAAAGTTTGAAATGTCACACACAGTCCAATTCACAAAAGAAACCAATGTCCTTGCATTTCAGTCTCACTTTCTTGTAAACATTTCCTGATATTTTCTACTACTACCTCACTTCCAAAATGTCAGCATCTGATTGGTGGATGAAAGAGTCTAAAAACTGACTTAACTCCCATTTAGTGTTGCAAAGTTCTCATTTGGATAGCTCATGTTGTGATAATGTTTTGATTTGATATGAAATGCTCATATCATATAATTGGCAAAGAGTCCTTTATTCAGATGATGGTTTGAGCAAGATGTTCCAAGTGGCAAATATATTTACATAACAATGTTGATTTTTCTTTCAGGTATGAGCGGTCATATTAAATCATAATATCATGTAAGTATTGCCAGGCAGAGCCATGGCTCAGCACAGGCCTTTGGTTTATAGGGGTCTAGCCTATAGACAGTTGGCATTATGTACCTCTTACGTTGATTTTTTTTTTTTAAACATGGTGCCTTTTATTTTGAACTTGGATTCTTCTTTTTTTTTTTTTCTTTTACTGCTTCCATGTTCTGTTGCTGTTTTTCTGTAACCTACCAGTCTTGCACGCTTTCAAAACAATGGTCTGTGGGATGAATACACAGTTGAACTTGGAAGCCATTCCATGTCAGATGTAGGAAGCAAGCCTCGTAGATCACTGGCAGGAAGGCAGGTACCTCCATCCCCCAAAGACCTGTTACTTTGGCCCTGAATTCGGTCCCCAAGAAATACCCAATTACCACTCAAGGCAACAGCCAGAGAGAGATAACCTCCAGTGAAATCCCACTTGGTGTTTGTCGTCTAATTTTAAGTACTCTCCCATGCATTCTTCTGCAAATGCTTATTTCATTGTGACCTAGTGAATAGCCAAGGTCAAAAACTGGGTACAGAACAAAAATAGTGTAGTGGCTGTAGCCAAGGTTTGTAATGGGGTTTCACCAATTCCCCTAATAAACCACTAAAATTTATGTATCTCTAAAGCTGGTGGTCTCTACAGCAAATTTTGTGAGAAAACTGGCAAATGTTCTGGCCTTCTTTGCCCTCCAGCTATCTTTTCCAACAGTAGGATGGTTAGATCTTTACTATCGTTACAGGGGAACTGCTGATCATAGAAAATTAAATCTGATGAGAAAGAGTAAAATCTTATTTATACTTAAGTGTAAATTTGATCGAAACTGGGTAAAAGTTCAAGTAAGTCATGAAACTGTGATATTATATTAATTTTCACACAAACACTTCTTGAATAGTTGATATAAATATGTCAATAAGTGATTCGATAATGTCATCACCTGGTAACTTGTCCTTAAGCCTTTGGCTTATACATAAAATCTTGACATTTCCATTTTTTGTTAAAATGTAATTATGCCCGAATCTCGATTAATCCAACCATATCTGACTGATCATTATTTTGAATTTATTCAGCCTGGGATAACGGCATGTTTTATACAAGTATTCTTGACGGTTTTTTTATTTTCATTTTTACATGATCATTGGGAAATTGAGAGTTGATGACATTATCTGCTCACTAATCTGCATATATTCATATCAACTGTCCAAGAACTGTTATGCAAAGTTTTGAAAAACTTCAGTATTTCATAACTTACCTAAGTTGTATCTGATTTTGATCAACTTTTTACTTTTGTCCTTATATTACTTAACTCTTCCACTTTAGACTAACTTTAAAGTGAAAACAAAGTTCTGGTAAGGACTTGAGAACCCGTCTGGCACCATTTCATATTTGCCTGCAATATATCGAAAGAGTCTACAAAGAAACTTACCCAGCTGACGCGGTTTGCCGGAATGATGAGTCGTTTTGGAATATTTTGAGAAAAATGATAAAAGTTGGAAAACCGACTTTTATTCCAGAAGGCTCCAGATTAACTCGGTCTCAGGGGAAACTTGACCCTATTTCAGACAATTTACACGCAGTTCGTGATCGCCATATTCTACTGTATAATACCAAACGAGGCCTAACTGAACAGAAAGGAAAGTGCGTGCTAATCCTGTACAAAACAAATGGACAGCACGCGGTCCTCAAGCCTATACGCACATCACCTCAGTTGCTGAGATGCAAGGTCTTTGAAGTTTTTGTTGTTGTTTATCAAGCGTCTTTGATTGCTTTCAGATGGGCTTGATAGGCGCACACTAATTTTGCACGCGCGCCAAAGAGGTTTTTGATGCGCGCGTTGTAACAACTCGGACCATTACTGCGAGTCGTCAGAACGTGAAGCGCTACAATGTAGTTTATACAGGCCGCTCCCATAGTACAACACTGTACAATCCAGAGGGACAACCAATACAACTCAGCCTGCCGTCAAAGCGAGGCCGAGTTATCCCGGAGTCCAAGTTTAGCTTGACCCCGTTCGGGTAAGTTCTGAGACTGAACCTTTTTGGTTGATATTTCACATTTTCATTGTTACCCATAGAATATCTTGTTATTACAGCATTATTCGGCACATTTCCTAGGCATACGTTCACATTTGGGAGCGAAATTTGACAACTTTTGCAGGCGTACCAGAACTATGTTTTGGCTTTAAAGGTACTAGCCCACATTTGTAAACCTGCAGCAATTGGTCTCATAGTTAGCATGGAGTTTGGGTATGATTGCAGTAACACCTGTGCAAAATTTCGTTCCAATTAGTCCGTTACTTTCATAAAAATAAATGAAAATGCACCGTATGCATGCGTATAACGCTCGCTAGCTCCGGTCCACGTACGTACTACTTGCATGCGAGGCATGTGTAAGTTACATGTACGTACTAGTAGCTAGC
Source organism: Diadema antillarum (assembly GCF_040938485.1). NCBI lineage: Eukaryota > Metazoa > Echinodermata > Echinoidea > Diadematoida > Diadematidae > Diadema > Diadema antillarum. The sequence continues at coordinate 810,706 of NW_027271344.1, read as the reverse complement.
CCCGGACACCGCGCCGCAAGGCGCGGTCCTGGCGGCTACCTCGCAGCTGAGCGGGAGCAAAAATCACTGCCACATTCACGGCGACTTCACAAATAAAGCACGGCTAAATTTCTATCATAAACACAGTGAAAATTAATACATTACCTTTTCGACTTGGTTTTTCTCACCCATTTATCTAGAAACTGCAAAATTTTCTACATTTTTTTAGGAGTAATAAGCGGCCTGCCCTAGTGCAACAGTGGAGAGACTTGCTGCTATATCCATTAGTACGCATTACGCATGCTCTCAATGCACTGCACTGCATGCATGCTGTGCGCCTGTGCAAGTGATTGTGAGTGAGTTTCAGTGAGCATCGGTGAGCTGAAGATATTCGCGTTATAAGACAACATTTTCTGCATCATAAGCAATGAAATGCATCAAACAGTTGCCGAAATTAATCATTTAGGTTTAATCGACCCATGTAAGTATTCCTAGTAGTTTTTGTTGAAAAATTAAGGAAATATAGCGCCGAAACGGCACCCGTTTGTACAACTCCTCGATCTGAATGCGAAAACGGCACAGCCCCAACGCTGCACGTTGGGGCTGGTCGCAGTTAGTACGTAGCTAGCCCGCGCTCGTAATTCGATTTTGGGTCGGGTTGACCCGGTTTGAAAATTGATTTTAAAACAATGATTTTTTCTCTTTTATCGCATGGTATAGACAAAGAGCAACAGGTGAGGTATGTTACTGTTATAACTTGTACTTGAAGTCATATTGGACCTGTTTTATGCAGTTTTGATTTTCGTGGGTTTGCAAATGTGGGCTAGTACCTTTAAACTAGTCTGGATTTCCCCATTAAAGTATATAGAGCAGGAGCAGCATGAGTGGTATACCCGATCACATAGGCCTGCATCATGCTATTGTTAGCACTGACAGTTGTGAACAAAGAGCTAGTGAGCTAAAGTCAAGTGCATCAGTGCAAGGGCCTCTTGAGATCGGTGAATGACATAATTATTCATGATCGGTAGAGAGCCTAGGCTATGCACCACTCTTACTGAATACTGTAAAGCAAGAAATATTTGTGGCCTGAAATTTTTGCGAATTACGGTCGACAGCCTTTATTGCAGCATGAAATTTTCGCTAACTGCCACTGGCATCCAATGCATTATAGTGAAGTCAATAATTTTCCTGTGCATTTCAAGTTTAAAATTCTTGGCTCTTGCGAAGTTCATGAAATCAAACTCCATGCATTAGTTGGTCAATGCGACCAATGAAAAAACTTTAAAATTATGCAGAATAAGAAAATTGTTCTTATTAGAAAACATTAATCCTTATGGTTGACTAGGTTGAACCAATTTACCTATTTCGAGTCCTCACAAAAAATGAGCCCTGTGGCTTTTTGTTGGTGCACATTCACATAGGCCTATGCTGGAAGGAAAACAACATGATTGCTCTTGTCAGGCATGTTACTGTAGTTTAGGTAATAAGGGGGGTGGGGCCACTGAGGTGAGAACAGCCTGTATGTGTTAAACCTTGCAGGCCCTCAGTTCAAGGGTAGGCCCTACATTAGGAATACTTCCCTGACTCAACCAAGCAGTACCTTGACTTGTGAACATGGTCCCAATTTAGGCAGTACATCTCCTTCCATGAACTAACCTATGTTATCCAAATGTTCGAATTTTATTGTCTTTAGTTTACAGCTAGATGCCTCACCCAAAGTGTGATAGTTTAATGGACAAATTCGGTAATTATTTTTGACACAAATTGAATCCAGCATTAGTATTGCTACAGCAATACAAACAACTCTCTGTAACTCTGAACAAGTTTCAAATGCTTCAAAACATTACTTTTGAGGGCAAAAACATCATCGGGTGAGAATGAATATAGGGTGTTAAATTGCCACTAAACCCATATTGTTCGAGACAACTTAACGCCCTTCTCATTCTCAACCAACAAAATTGAAATCCATTCAATTGTAGCAGTCATCGTGGAAATCACGCTTCACAAGATTATGAATATATTTCGTGTAGATGCCACAGTCAGTGCTTGTTATTGTGTAGGTTGATAAAATCAAACAAGACTGAAACAAAAACGTAAATGTCATAGAGATAAGAAAGAGAGAAAATGAAGAGAGACAGCAAGAGAAACAAGCATGCAGAAAAACACCTAACAGGGTAGCAACATCTTTCAGAAGAAGGAGGAAGTGTCTGAGATTTTCCTGTACTAGGTATTCTTGATTCACCTAAAATCCTCTGGAAATCCAGCTCTATGAATCAACCCATTTCACAGACTATATTCATAACCTTCTCCAAGGATATCAGGCAATATGGAGTAAAAGCAACCGAATAAAACATTCATCATTAGTGAGATCCAGCTGTTGAAAATGACAGCTTTCACCGTAAAATTCAGCTATTTTAAACTTGGTCCCTCTGTAGGTCACGATATGTACAGTGAATTGTTCTTCCACTCCTTGAAAGAAATTTTTGCAGTCTGTTCTCTCTCTTTCTATCTTTCTCTCGTCTTGGGAGTCACTATTGGAGAATGGAGCTGAACACCTGTGGTAGAAAGCAGGCTGGATAAATGCTTACTTATATGTGTGAGCATCTAAATCGTCAGCATCTTCTGGGAGAGGAATGAGCGAACAGGTGGTTGCAGCTCACAAACATGAAAATAGATTTACCCAAAGGACTCTTCCTCTTCATGCATAGAACACCAAGACCACAATCCACAAAGCAGCCACGATATCCTCAACATAATTATGTACAGCATGCTATTACTTTGAATGAAGTATATGACTTCAAGAAAATTGATATAAAGCAGCAAACCAATCATTCTGAAATAGAAGAAGAAAAAAAAACATACTATGGACCTAGCCTAGTCTCCCTCCCTGGATCACAGCAGACTTGGCATTATCATAGAATAAAACATTACCTGTAGGTACGGTCAAAGAGTTAAGGAGTTAATGTCTCCTTATTTGCACAACTATCTGCACATGTACATTAGCAAGTTCAGTGTCCATTGGAAGCACAGTCAGAGGAAAAGCACAGACCTTGAAAGTGTGGATAAATCCACTCAGGGGGCCAATGCAGCTACATGCCAGTTAGTATGTGTACAGCATAGACATGACGGGTTTTATACTATTGGTATGTAGCACAGTATATTGGAATATGGGTATATTAAAGCATCAGCAGTACATAGTTTACCATAATGATATCGACACAGTTCCCATCATTTAATCAGGACTCTTACAAATGGAAACACTGCTTTATCTAGAAAATGTTGCGACGTTTCCAATTCGAGGCACATTACTTTTCCTGTTTGGACTGGACATATTTTTAATTTTAGATATTCACAAATGTTGGAAAGTTTTTATTCATAAAATTTATTGTACTGCAGGAAGGAAAAGTTAGTAGACTTCAGGACAAAAAAAAAATGCAGTCACTTTGTTACAGTGACATTTAGAGTAGTCATAAAACAGAAGTGTATGAAGGCATATGAACTTCACAAATGTCTCTCAAACAGGATAATCAGTGTTGTTGTCAAATAGGGACAAAAATCTTGCTTCTGAATCATCCAAGTGGATGGGACTGATGTATGTAAGGTAAAGCAACTTGACAATTTCATTTGTGTGAAGATGCTTTTCAAGACAACAAACTTACTTGTCAAATGAGCTATTTCCATGTACTTATATCTGAATGCAGTTAAGGATTTTTTTTTTATTTCACCCCCCCCCCCCCCCACTGAGTTCAAACTGCTTTAGAAAAAGAAAGTTGTCTTGAGAAATCGCAAAAGCCACACATGGAAGCCAAGGAGATATTCACAACTTATCATTAAAAAAGAGGATATCAATCACAAAATAGGTTCTGTTTTCATGCAATTCATATCATTTGTATGAATGTCACAAGATCGTGGACAGTCAGAGAACAGACAGTAAAGAACTGCCTCTAACTGCATGGACATAAAACTAAAGTTAGATTCCTTGGTGAGTGAAATATACACACTGAGTTTATTGTTTGCTTTGAAGGACAAGCTGTTTCTTGTCGAGTAGAGGTTTTTGACCTGTAGATTGAAAATAGGACTTCAGTGAAAGCTTCCAATTTACAAGCAACGCTACCATACACCACATTCTCATGATATGGCGGTCTGTGAATTTCAGCTCTCAGGTGCATGACCCATTTATAAGCTGATGGTTTGACAGGGCAGCTTGATGAGAATGAAGATTGACAACAGATGACGAGCCATCAATGATACTGACATACAGGTGAGAAAAAGAAAAGGGAAGAATCTGGACATTTAGTGGTTCTATCTGCTTTTTTATTTTCTTGTCATACATAACATGATTGTTCCTTGTTCACATGGCAGTGATGCATACTGCTAACAGATAAACAGGCAGCTGCAAAGTATCCTCAAATGTTGCATCCCTTGAGATTCTTGTTTAAAAAAAACAGTGAGTCGGGTGTACGTAGCTGTTAACAATGTAGCTACAACAATTGACACATGTTTCAGGTAAACATGCACCCCTGGCAGGAGTATTCATCCTTTGAGTAAACAACTTTTGAATCTATTCAATAAGACATTAAAGGCTATATAGGCCTTACCGATTAATAGAATTAAACTTTAAAGTGAAATTAGACATCATACTGACAGCTAAGACCACTATCTAAAAGTCAATTATTTATGATTATTATGCATTCCTCAAAATTACACACACACACACACACAAAACAGGCCATGTGATCTGACTATTGATTGCTTTTATTTGTTGGTGGGTTGCTTTATATTGGTTCTATCTTTCATTATGTTGTGTTATTCAGTTTTTGTGTTGCACAATTTTCTTTGCACCCAGCGCAAGTGACATACAACTATGTCCTTTGATCATCAAAACTCATTTATCTCATCATCAAACATCACACTTTTAAAGCATTCACATACAAAATCATTTAATTCAATTTCTTTTTTTCTACTGTATTATTTAGTAAATGCTTTGTAGCATTTTGAAAGAAAGTTTTGGTTATTGTTATACAACAACAAACTTCTCTTTCTTGCATAAATGAAATATACATTGATCAGACTTCTGGTGAAGAGACGGCAAAGGCTACTGTGTTTGACTGCACATTCCACATAACAGTGTTCAAATCAACGCAATGCAATGATAATCACAACTCTGTCTCCTGATTACTTAGAAAGCACTGGGTCTACACAAGAAATGTCATCATAGTCACATGACACAACTCTACTGCCTCAAAAGTATAATGCATCCCAAAATACAAATCTGCGACCATGGCATCCCTAATAAATGTATTACTGTTAGCACACAGCAGGCAGCAACACAGTGAGGTGGTCTTATGGGTTTAAAATATAGAAAATGGAATGCAAAAGAGTGTACTGTGACTCTAGAAAGGGCACGAACACATTATAAGGAGCAAGTCTGAAGTAAAATTGCCATTCCAAATCCAGGTGGATCAACTTATAAAACAGGGGAAAATCAAACAAAATAACAACAGATTCCCTAAAGTTTAACACACAATCAAGTTAGATAATCTTAAAGGGAAGGTAAACCCCAAGAACAATGTGGATTGAGTGAAAGCAGCAACATTAGTAGAACACATCAGTGAAAGTTTGAGGAAAATCGGACAATCGATGCAAAAGTTATGAAGTTTTAAAGTTTTGGTGTTGGAACCGCTGGATGAGGAGACTACTAGAGGATATGACGTATGAGTGGACAACAATACAAAGAAAATATAAAGGAAATTCAACAAAAATTCACTTTTCTAGAATTATGAAAGAGCAGTGGACCAACCGCTTTCAGAAAGCAGGGGGAATAATTGCTACCCTTAACATATGTCAATATCAAGTTGATGGAATTTGTAATTTTCATGAAAAATGGATTTTTGTAGTATTTTCTTTATATTTTCTCGGTATTGTTGTCCACTCATACGTCATAACCTCTAGTAGTCTCCTCATCCAGCGGTTCCAACACCAAAACTTTAAAAATTCATATCTTTTGCATCGATTGTCCGATCTTCTTCAAACTTTCACTGATGTGTTCTACTAATGTTGCTGCTTTCACTCAATCCACATTGTTCTTGGGGTTTATCTTCCCTTTAAGGATGTTTGTTATCACGGTACAATTTTTAGCAATTCATATACACAAACTAAATTTACAGTTATTCTCTACTTCATTAGCTTAGTTAATATTTCATTAATTATTCAATATTACTGTTTTTAGAGTTACTGTTTACTTAGTATCAGATTTGATATGAGATAAAACATTCAAATCAAAATCAAGATTATTGATGTGGTCAAGATCCACATATGCAGTCTTCTAATGACAGGTTTAAACATTTTAATCTAATGCATACTCTGCATTCACAGCAATGTAAAATATCTTTTCCCTTTTTATTTCTGAGTGATTTTTTTATCTTATTTCTTTTCTTCTTTTTCATTCTATTTTATTATCATTTTTTTTACCTTTGGAAGTCTTTTAAAATAGAAATCTTTACGTGAAACTTTATTAGCCAACAAGATAACCACTTTTGCAAACAATTTCACCTTGTATCTCCTACATCACTATCCCTGGGAACAAGACTTGCTCACTATGTACACACAAAAGGACTGGAACTGTTAAACAAAAGCTAGTCACAGAAACTTTTCAAAATATGTCTGTTTTTTAACCCATCCCCGTCACATCCCACATATTTCGTGGGTTTTATTATTTATGACCAAAAGAGGGCGTCCTATGACCTGAGACTTGGCCAGGAGCTGTAGAATGATTTTAGCCAATCACAGAGATCGTTACTGGGACTCTGAAAAATAATCTATGCATAGAAATCTATTTTAGAATGCCTCTTATTGGCCAAAACACCTACCAGGGGTTCGAGCCTGCTGAGAAACTAATCAATATTCATGTTTACAGCGCGCATGCATCTTTGTTGCTCCAGCAACGGCAGTGATTTCCTACGCGCGGTATCGTGTTATCGATAGCAGTTGAGACTTGTTGCCCGATACCTGTTTACTCACTGTGGTTACGAAGGTATTGCTGTGTCGCATTACGTTAGTGTGACATAAGTTCTGTAGGGTTTCGTCCATTTCTCTCATTTTTCTCTCTTTTGCTTTCATTTCACTCTATCCCTTTATTTTCAGAGTACAGCCGTACATCTGATCGTGTTGTGTTCCATTTTTTGTTGCGTGATTATTTCGTTTGCAGCAATTTGGAGGTGAGTTTTTGTTCGAATGTCGGTTGATTGATTGAACGTCGTTGTGTGTGTGTGACCATCGTACTTTTCGTGTAGCCTACTGTACTCGTTTCTACCTACCGTAAGTGTCTCCGCAGCAGCTCCGTCCTTCGTCATCAAGCTTCGTGTTTTCATCGTAGTATTTCTCATTGTAGTTTTTCTTCTCCTTTTTAGATTTCGGTGCAAGATATTCTGTATATTTTTTTCTACGGTAATTTGCCTTTGTTGTCGATCGTATTCGTGTTTTATTATTTTTCCACCTCCATTTCATTTTTGTGCTGCAATATGTCTGCGAGGTATGAATCGTATGCTGATGTGTTTGGTTTGAGTGACGAAGATGAGAGTGATTTTGAGGGTTTTGCGGTGGATGAGATCGGTGGGAATGACTCTAATGATGACAGTGATGTTGGTGAAAGTTCGAGTGATGATGGTGATGGTGTCATTGGTGATGATGATGAGAGTGACACTGACAGTGACACACAAGCTGACGCTCAGGAGTGGTCTAGAGACCTGCATTCTTTTTTGGCAAGGTCCTTTTCAGGACCTCCACCTGGACCGACAACAAAACTGAATGAAACGTCTACAGTGCTGGATTTTTTCTTCTTGTTGTTTCCTTTGACTTTGATCCAGCACTTGGTCCAGGAGACAAATCGGTATGCTGCACAAAAGCGGCAAGCCAACCCAAATCTCCCTAGGTGGCAGCCTGTGTCGGTGGAAGAAATGAAGTGTTACCTTGGTATTCGGCTGTACCTCAGCATAATGCCTCTCCCAGAAATGCGCTGGATGTGGAGCTCCGATGATGTTTTTGGCCATCTCCGTATCGCTAAGTTCATGTCTCGGAAACGTTTTGAAGGAATTAGCGTGAATTTTCATGCTAATGATCGAACTCAACACCGACCAAAAGAACATCCAAATCATGACAAGCTGCACTTGGTTAGACCGGTGTTGAATGAAGTTTTGGCAAACTGTGTGCAGCAATACAATCCTCACCAAAATTGTTCAGTTGATGAGGCCATGATTGCTTTCCGTGGCCGTCTCGGATTCCGCCAGTACATTCCAAGCAAGCCGACGAAGTATGGGATAAAGGTGTGGATGAGAGCTGACCCTGTGAATGGATACTGCAATGAGTTTCAGGTGTATGTTGGGAAAGAGAAGAGAAGAGGGCGTGAGAGAGGGTTGGCAGCACGTGTAGTGACTGAGATGACTGAACGGCTTCGGGGGAGACATCATGTGGTGAACATGGACAATTTTTTCACTACGATTGACCTGTTTGAGACCCTCCAGCAGAAGGGCACCCTTGCTCGAGGGACGGTTCGTCGCAACCGTCGAGGTTTGCCACATGCTGAACTTGCCGAGCCTAGGCTGAAAGTACAGGGTGAGTTCAATGTGCTCCAGCGTGGCCAGCTTTCAGCCTATGCTTGGCAGGACAAGCATCTTGTGAACCTGCTCTCTTCAGCCGATGATCCTACAGCACAGACAACTGTTGATCGAAAGCAGCGAGATGGGACTAAGAGGGTGGTCCCATGCCCTGTCGCTCTCCGTGAGTATAACAACTTCATGAGAGGAGTCGACCGAGCTGACCAGCTGAGGACGGAGTATCCAACCTTCCGTGCGAGTCGGCGGTGGTGGGTGTATGTCTTCTGGTTTCTCTTTGATGTGGCCGTAGCTAATGCATTCATTCTCATGAATGAATCTGAGGCCCATCAGAGGGAAACCAGAAGTGGACGCCCAAAACCGCTGACTCAGCTTGAGTTCCGGAAGCGTTTGGCAAAACTTCTCCTCAGCAGCCATGATGATGACGGTCGTGATGACCAGAATCATGGTGGTCATGCTCTTGGGAAGGGACCATCTCGGCGAGCGTGCCAGGCGTGCAAGAGAGAGAGGCGGCGTTGTGAGACCCGAACGTTCTGTGTGAGGTGTGAAGTGGTGATGTGCAGCAAATCCTTTGCTGCATATCATGGATGGTAGATGGTGCAGGAGAGAGCAGCGAGAGCATGAGGTGTAAGTGGTGATGTGTTTGCAGCATATGGGTGGTAGATAGTGTTTTAGTGTTCTGTTTTGTTTGAGAGTGGCATCTCACTGTGATCGATTTTCAGTTGTCAGTGCTGTCAGGATACCAAATAACGTTTCATTTCTGTTTGTAAATTTTTTATGGTAATTCATTGTAAAAGCAATGTAACATTTCAAACTGGACTTCCTTGAGGAAAAATTTATCAAACTGCTAACATGAAAACAAAAACTTCACATTACTCTGTTTTGTAATGTTTCTAATGTTCTAATTCACATATGAGCAATCACTGCAGGAATTTAACTTCCTATTTTCTTTTACCTTGTTCAGTTATTCAGGTTCACTTCAAAAATTAATTCAACTAAAAGCTAGACAATAAATTTGTATTAGGTCCAGTTTGAAATGTTAGCTTGTTTACTTGTTCATTGTATTCACAATTGTACATGTATAGTTATGATGTATGGAATGCTACAATAAAGAGAGCCTGCAGAGCAGGTGTTTTCCATGCTGTCCCTTTCATTTCCTTCTCTCTTTTTTCTTTGCCCTTGGATGAAAAAAAAAAAATCCTACTTTGCCATGTAAAGACAGAACACATAGCAACATCAAATATCATGACATTTGTAAATATTAGAACCTAATAAGCAAATGATAATGATTATGATAATTATAATAATAGTAATAATACTGTAATAATAATAGGTATAGTAATAATAATAGTTTTAATAATTTAGATAATAATGATTACAAAATAATTCTAATGGTATTTGGAAATAAAAGAAAAAAATAAATCAACTATTGTAATTCATGTTTGGACTATAAATGATTTCTTATGATATAAGATATTTCTTGTATTATATGAAATTATTTATAGTGCAAACATGAATTCTAATAGTTGACTTATATTTGTCCATATTATTATTAGCTCATTCAAATGTGCAAGTAGTACAACATAGTTTGATAATGATCAAGAGAAACCTGAAAACTATCGTGGTAAAAAGTGATATGACAGGTACTTCTGACAAAGACTGCTTCATCTGATAATGCCTGAATTTCTGTAAAAGAAAAACAGAGAAGGTAAGATTGTAAAATCAGTAATGCCACTGATAAAATCACATTGGCATACATTTACATCTCACAGGAACTGCAGTAGTTGTACGACTACATAACAGCTGATTACTTATGCATCGTTGCCATGATCGCGCGACGTAACTGCAAAAAGGAGCGTTGAATTTAGACTCGAATCAAGAACTCTTCATATTATTATTATATTTGTTATTCAAAAAGAGAGAAATTTTGGAAATGAAAACCCTCAAAAATATTTGCATTATGTTTCAAAAGTGTACAATAAATATATAAGTATTCATATTTACGATTCTATAAAAATCTGGAATTACCACCCAAATATGAAATAAAGGAAGGGCTTCTATCAAGGCAAATTTCGCCCCAAGAATCTGTAGCACACCGTATCTGGTGCATTCCTTGCGTTCTTTGCCACATGACAAAAAGCACCTTCACTTCATGCAGTACGCGTTCTACAGTACAGTACACACGCTGTTGTATTGGTAGCTGTATGAAGTTCACCGATCTCATTCTTGATCTCGTCGTGCGAGGAAAACTCAGAAATACTATTCTCAAACTCAGCCAAACGTGAACTGGGAATCTACATTAGAGTGTTGAGACCGTTTGCCGATCGTTTTAGTGGATTTTGATTTCGCTATTCGTTTTAGCTTTCGAAAGTGTGGCTTTTTTACATCGGATTCCTTTGTACCATGCCACGTTTTCGTTTTTCCGAAGCAGCATAAACCACGTGTTTACAACTGCGTCACATGTACGGTCTTTGTTTTCCCACGCTATCGCGATCGAAGATTGAGAGAGAGCGATAACTCGTGTGGTGGGAGACATGCGGATTTCTGCACAGGGTGAATGAATAGTCAAACGTATCGTGATTGTATTACAAATCTTTTTTGTGTGTCTCTGAAAGTTTGAAATATGTTATCTAAGCATAAATATATCGTGATTCATTCATAAAATAGATTAGCAATCGCAAAAAATCTCTTTTATTAGAGTTACTTCATGATGTTGCAAAACAAAACCCCCGTGACTGAATGGAATGTCCCACAGTTGTCTCCGAGGGAGTCGAGGACATTGTGGACGCTTCGATTTACGTATGGGTAATGTGTGATAACAACGGGGTTGAAATGAAGAGGAAATACGAAAAAAATACACACAAACGTAACATTTCTTTCAGAATTCATACAGTTTATTATTTTCTTTCACATAATTCACACAAACTAGCGCTGTATTGAGTCAACTAAGTGCACATTCGCTCGAGTGTACACGCATCAACCCTCCTGCCTAGTGGGAATGACACAGGCATTTTTTCAATGACGTATGAATGCCCTTCGCGTGTAGATCGCGCCGTAGGGAAGATTGCGCCCAAGTTCACTGCCAACTTACTAGACAGGCACAAACTTACAGATTACACAGAGGCCCGTACGTGGATGGGTTAAATGCTCCTGGTATAATTCTGTCTGATGAAGTGAAGGATGTGATAAACGCTGAAAAAGAAGTCAAAGGATAGACTCCTGATTGGAAATAAAGATGGAACGCAATATTCAATTCAGGGAATATTCTGATAAGGACACAGATGCTCCTTGTATTCAGCTTTATTACAATGATGTTGAAGTGTGCAATCCTATTGGCTCGAAAGGTGCATTCATAAAGTTGGAACTTTTTACTACAGTCTGGAAAACCTCCCAAAAGTCTGTAACAATAAAACATGGTCTGTTTACTTCTTAGCTGTTTGTCACTTGCTTAATTTGAAAGAATGTGCCTTTGAAACCAGTCCTGCAGCCCTCTATCGGGGAAATGCACCAGCTGGAATCGGATGCTGGTTATAACGTGAAGCTGAAGAACGGATTCAAATCAGTGCATTCATGCCGTTCAAGAATTGAAAAGGCCATTGAGCCATGAGAAGACCTCTTGACTTCAGTAAAAAGATGTAAACCAAAGTGGTGCAGGCACATTGCACAATCATCTGGACTGGCTAAGACTATCCTGTGCAAAGAGGAAGACTAAAGAGGCAGACAAGGAGTAATGATGGGAAGACAACATCCAAGGATGGACTGGCCTTGACTGGAGTGGCATATTGTCAAAAGCTGATATCTGTGAGGAGTGGAGGAAGCAGGTTGTAAAGTGTTAAGTGGTGCCCCAATGGTCATCATAAGCATTCGCGAGTATTTCATCAATAGATTTTCCTTCCGAAGAGCATTTGTCACAGGGAGTGGAGCACCTACAATAACGGATGTCCTGGAAAAATTTCCACGATTTAAGGATGTGCCAGAACTGGTAAGGCATCAATATAAAATGGGAATGATCAGGTCTGAATTTCACTGATCAGAACTACATTTTTTTTAATGTGGCCAAAACCATTGAACTTGTGTCCATATTAAGAATGTGCTCACAGTACTGTAACAAAAATTCTCACTTTTTATACCCTTATGATTTAAATAACATGGCACTGGTATCAAACGACAATTTCAGGTTGCAAGCGTGATTATTTTAGAAGAAAGGTGGCCTTTCATGAAACAAACACTTGCTTGGACGATGTATGTTTGTTTTCTTTTTTTCAAAATTTTCTGTTATTTCATTTTGCACTTGCTTATCACTGATATTTCACAATTTTCATGTTTATTTTCAGATCAATGCGGACTTCGCCCAGGTGTACCCAGAAAAGTGCGATGAGACGGTGAAGAGATGGGGGCCATTCTACGTCAATAGAATAATTGCACTTGCCAAGCAAGACTACCCTAAGTTGCAAGACATCATAAGAAGATATGAAGACATGGATGGAGACAGTAAGTCCTTCCTCATAGACCTTGTGGCAATGAATCAGATCCTGCATTAAACCATGGTTAATTGTTGGAACAATTTCTGTCCATCTGTTTCATGTTCATTATAGTTAATGATATATTGAAAATGAAGTACTGTAACAGTAAAACTTACTCAGCTGTTCATGCTTCATTGCTATTACACCTTTCAGGGAAGTGAATGTGTACGTACTTGCTCTCCATAGACTAATCTTGATAATAAATCAAAAACTGAATGTTAAAGATTATCATAGCTGATACAATATGTCATATTTAATATATTAAAGTTAATATGTGAAATACTTGAAGTTGAAGAAAAAAAAAATCATTTATATCATATTGCATTCTAGCAGACTTGTGTGGGTTGTCACTACTCGTAGCTATGCTACACAGACCCACATGTAGAAGAAAGGGAGAGGACCTCTCACGCTCCCGAGGGGATGCCCAGCACTACCTGGTGCATAATGTGCCTGTAAGTACAGTATGTTTTATGTTTGTAGACTTGAAATCAGTTTATGATCATATCATTGAGTTTTAAATTTTGAAAATAATCAATATGCATGTTTCATAGGGCTTTTAAGTACCAGCTCATGTTTAGAGAAGAATATTTGAGCTTTGTATCCCAGAAAGCAAGACTCATGCAGAGTCTGCATGTAACAGGTTGATTTAAAAAATCTGAATTTCTCATGCTGTCGTGAGAAATTCAAAGTTTTCTTTTCTGATATATCAATGTTTCTGGAGCAATTCTTCAAAAACTTTAGAACATTCAGCAATGAATATTGCATATCTATTTTGATAGTTGTTTTCTTTTTAAATTGTTAAAGGGCACTATAATAATAAAAAATGCACGTTGACTTCTATTGATTTGTAATAATGTGTACATCACATATCTCATGAGTCTGGGATGTAAATATCCTGTAATCCCGCAGGTGGATCAACTTATAAAACAGGGAAAAATCAAACAAAATGACAACAGATTCCCTAAAGTTTAACACACAAACAAGTTAGATAATCTTAAGGATGTTTGTTTTCATGGTACAACAACACTGGTTTTAGCAATTCATTTACACAAACTAAATTTACAGTTATTCTTTATTTCATTAGCTTATTTAATACTTCATCAGTTATTCGATATTACTGTTTTTTAGAGTTACTGTTTACTTAGTATCAGATTTGATATGAGATAAAACATTCAAATCAAAATGAAGATTATTGATATGGTCAAGATCCACATAATATGCAGTCTTCTAATGACAGTTTTAAACATTGTAATTTAAAGCATACTCTGCATTCACAGCAATGTAAAATATCTTTTCCCTATCTATTTCCAAGTGATTTTTAAAATCTTATTTCTGTTCTTCTTTTTTCTTCTATTTCATTATCATTTTTTTATCTTATTTCTTTTCTTCTTTTTTATTCTATTTTATTATCATTTTTTTTTAACCTTTGGAAGTCTTCTAAAATAGAAATCTTTACATGAAACTTTATTATCCAACAAGATAATTACTTTTGCAAACAATATCACCTTGTATCTCCTACATCACTATCCCTGGGAACAACACTTGCTCACTATGTACACACAAAAGGACTGGAACTGTTAAACAAAAGCTAATCACAGAAACTTTTCAAAATATGTCTGTTATTGAAATGCTCCTGGTAAAGTTCTGTCTGATGAAGTGAAGGATGTGATAAACGCTGAAAAAGAAGTCAAAGGATGGACTCCTGATTGGAAATAAAGATGGAATGCAATATTCAATTCAGGGAATATCTGATAAGGACCCAGATGCTCCTTGTATTCAGCTTTATTACAATGATGTTGAAGTGTGCAATCCTATTGACTCAAAACGTGCATTCATAAAGTTGGAACTCTTTACTACAGTCTGGAAAACCTCCCAAAAGTCTGTAACAATAAAACAAGGTCTGTTTACTTCTTAGCTGTGTGTCACTTGCTTAATTTGAAAGAATGTGCCTTTCCTGAAGCCCTCTATCGAGGAAATCCACCAGCTGGAATCGGATGCTGGTTGTAGAGTGAAGCTGAAGAATGGTTTCAAAACAGTGCATGCATGCTGTTCAAGAATTGAAAAGGCCATTGAGCCATGTGAAGACCTCCTGACTTCAGTAAAAAGATGTAAACTAAAGTGGTGCAGGCACATTGCACAATCATCTGGACTGGCTAAAACTATCCTGTGCAAAGAGGAAGACTAAAGAGGCAGACAAGGAGTAATGATGGGAAGACAACATCCAAGAGTGGGCTGGCCTTGACTGAAGTGGCATATTGTCAAAAGCTGATATCTGTGAGGAGTGGAGGAAGCAGGTTGTAAAGTGTTCAGTGGTACCCCAATGGTCATCATAAGCATTCCCGAGTATTTCATCAACACATTTTCCTTCCGAAGAGCATTTGTCACAGGGAGTGGAGCACCTACGATAACGGATGTCCTGGAAAAATTTCCGCGATTTAAGGATGTGCCTGAACTGGTATGGCATCAATATGAAATGGGTATGCTAAAGTCTGAATTTCATTGATCAGAAGTTTTTGATATGGCCCAAACCATTGAACTTGTGTCCATATTAAGCATGTGCTCACAGTACTGTAACAAAAATTCTCACTTTTTATAACCTTATACCTGGAAATTCAAATAACATGGCACTGGTATCAAACAACAATTTCAGGTTGCAAGTGCTATTACTTTAGTAGAAGAAGAGGTGGCCTTTCATGAAACAAACACTTGATTGGACGATGCATGTTTGTTTTCTTTTTTCAAAATTTTCTGTTGATTCGTTTTGCACTTCCTTATTACTGATATTTCACAATTTTCATGTTTATTTTCAGATCAATGCAGACTTCGCCCAGGTGTACCCAGAAAAGTGCGATGAGATGGTGAAGAGATGGGGGCCATTCTATGTCCTAGAATAATTGCACTTGGCAAGCAAGACTACCCTAAGTTGCAAGACATCATAAGAAGATGAAGACATGGATGGAGACAGTAAGTCCTTCCTCATAGACCTTGTGGCAATGAATCAGGTCCTGCATTAAACCATGGTTAATTGTTGGAACAATTTCTGTCCATCTGTTTCATGTTCATTATAGTTAATGACATATTGAAAATGAAGTACTGTAACAGTAAAACTTACTCAGCTGTTCATGCTTCACTGCTATTACACCTTTCAGGGAGGTGAAAATGTACGTACTTGCTCTACATAGACTAATCTTGATAATGAAATCAAAAACTGAATGTTAAAGATTATCACAGCTGATACAATATGTCATATTTAATATGCTAAAGTTAAAATGTGAAATACTTTAAATTTGAAAAAAAAAATCATTTGTATCGTATTGCATTCTAGCGGACTTGTGTGGGTTGTCACTACTTGTAGCAATGCTTCACAGACCCACATGTAGAAGAAAGGGAGAGGACCTCTCATGCTCCCGAGGGGATGCCCAGCACTACCTGGTGCATAATGTGCCTGTAAGTACAGTATGTTTTATGTTTGTAGACTTGAAATCAGTTTATGATCATGTCATTGAGTTTGAAATTTTGAAAATTATCAATATGCATGTTTCATTGGGCTTTTAAGTACCAGCTCATGTTTAGAGAAGAGTATTTGAGCTTTGTATCCCAGAAAGCAAGACTCATGCAGAGTCTGCATGTAACAGGTTGATTTTAAAAATCTGAATTTCTCATGCTGTCGTGAGAAATTCAAAGTTTTCTTTTCTGATATATCAATGTTTCTGAAGCAATTCTTCATAAGCTTTAGAACATTCAGCAATGAATATTGTGTATCTATTTTGATAGTTGTTTTCTTTTAAAATTGTTAAAGGGCACTTAATTAAAAATGCATGTTGACTTCTATTGATTTGTAATAATGTGTACATCACATATCTTATGAGTCTGGGATGTAAATATCCATAATAATCCAGGTGGATCAACTTATAAAACAGGGACAAATCAAACAAAATGACAACAGATTCCCTAAAGTTTAACACACAAACTAGTTAGATAATCTTAAGGATGTTCGTTTTCATGATACAATAACACTGGTTTTAGCAATTCATATACACAAACTAAATTTACAGTTATTCTTTACTTCATTAGCTCATTTAATTTTTCATTAGTTATTCAATATTACTGTTTTTAGAGTTACTGTTTACTTAGTATCAGATTTGATATGAGATAAAACATTCAAATCAAAATGAAGATTATTGATATGGTCAAGATCCACATAATATGTGATCTTCTAATGACAGTTTTAAACATTGTAATTTAATGCATACTCTGCATTCACAGCAATGTAAAATATCTTTTCCCTATCTATTTCTGAGTACTTTCTTTATCTTATTTCTTTTCTTCTTTTTTATTCTATTTCATTATCATTTTTTTACCTTTGGAAGTCTTTTAAAATAGAAATCTTAACATGAAACTTTATTATCCAATAAGATAATTACTTTTGCGAACAATTTCACTTTGTATCTCCTACATCACTATCCCTGGGAACAAGACTTGCTCACTATGTATACACAAAAGGACTGGAACTGTTAAACAAAAGCTAATCACAGAAACTTTTCAAAATATGTCTGTTAATGAAATGCTCCTGGTATAGTTCTGTCTGATGAAGTGAAGGATGTGATAAACAATGAAAAAGAAGTCAAAGGATGGACTCCTGATTGGAAATAAAGATGGAACGCAATATTCAATTCAGGGAATATCTGATAAGGACTCAGATGCTCCTTGTATTCAGTTTTATTACAATGATGTTGAAGTGTGCAATCCTATTGGCTCGAAAGGTGCATTCATAAAGTTGGAACTTTTTACTACAGTCTGGAAAACCTCCCAAAAGTCTGTAACAATAAAACAAGGTCTGTTTACTTCTTAGCTGTTTGTCACTGGCTTAATTTGAAAGAATGTGCCTTTCCTGAAGCCTTCTATCGGGGAAATGCACCAGCTGGAATCGGATGCTGGTTATAGAGTGAAGCTGAAGAATGGATTCAAAACAGTGCATTTATGCTGTTCAAGAATTGAAAAGTCCATTGAGCCATATGAAGACCTCTTGACTTCAGTAAAAAGATGTAAACTAAAGTGGTGCAGGCACATTGCACAATCATATGGACTGGCTAAAGACTATCCTGTGCAAAGAGGAAGACTAAAGAGGCAGACAACGAGAAACGATGGG
The DNA here is from genome assembly GCF_040938485.1 of Diadema antillarum. NCBI lineage: Eukaryota > Metazoa > Echinodermata > Echinoidea > Diadematoida > Diadematidae > Diadema > Diadema antillarum. The sequence goes on along the minus strand of NW_027271344.1, from coordinate 792,446 downwards.
AAGACAACATCCAAGGATGGACTGGCCTTGACTGGAGTGGCATATTGTCAAAAGCTGATATCTGTGAGGAGTGGAGGAAGCAGGTTGTAAAGTGTTAAGTGGTACCCCAATGGTCATCATAAGCATTCGCAAGTATTTCATCAATACATTTTCCTTCAGAAGAGCATTTGTCACAGGGAGTGGAGCACCTACGATAACGGATGTCCTGGAAAAATCTCCTCGATTTAAGGATGTGCCTGAACTGGTAAGGCATCAATATAAAATGGGTATGCTCAAGTCTGAATTTCATTGATCAGAACTACAGTTTTTGATATGGCCAAAACCATTGAACTTGTGTCCATATTAAGCATGTGCTCACAGTACTGTAACAAAAATTCTCACTTTTTATACCCTTATAATTCAAATAACATGGCACTGGTATCAAACGACAATTTCAGGTTGCAAGTGCGATTATTTCAGAGGAAGAAGAGGTAGCCTTTTATGAAACAAACACTTGCTTGGACGATGCATGTTTGTTTTCTTTTTTCAAAATGTTCTGTTATTCTATTTTGCACTTGCTTTTCACTGATATTTCACAATTTTCGTGTTTATTTTCAGGTCAATGCAGACTTCACCCAGTTGTACCCAGAAAAGTGCAATGAGATGGTGAAGAGATGGGGGCCATTCTATGTCAATAGAATAATAGCACTTGCCAAGCAAGACTACCCTAAGTTGCAAGACATCGTAAAAAGATATGAAGACATGGATGGAGACAGTAAGTCCTTCCTCACAGACCTTGTGGCAATGAATCAGGTCCTGCATTAAACCATGGTTGATTGTTGAAACAATTTCTGTCCATCTGTTTCATGTTCATTATAGTTAATGATATATTGAAAATGAAGAACTGTAACAGTAAAACTTACTCAGCTGTTCATGCTTCATTGCTATTACACCTTTCAGGGAAGTGAATGTGTACATACTTGCTCTCCATAGACTAATCTTGATAATAAATCCAAAACTGAATGTCAAAGATTATCATAGCTGATACAATATGTCATATTTTATATATTAAAGTTAATATGTGAAATACTTGAAGTTGAAGAAAAAAAAAATCATTTATATCATATTGCATTCTAGCAGACTTGCGTGGGTTGTCACTACTTGTAGCAATGCTACACAGACTCACATGTAGAAGAAAGGGAGAGGACCTCTCATGCTCCCGAGGGGATGCCCAGCACTACCTGGTGCATAATGTGCCTGTAAGTACAGTATGTTTTATGTTTGTAGACTTGAAATCAGTTTATGATCATGTCATTGAGTTTGAAATTTTGAAAATTATCAATATGCATGTTTCATAGGGCTTTTAAGTACCAGATCATGTTTAGAGAAGAGTATTTGAGCTTTGTATCCCAGAAAGCAAGACTCATGCAGAGTCTGCATGTAACAGGTTGATTTTAAAAATCTGAATTTTTCATGCTGTCGTGAGGAATTCAAAGTTTTCTTTTCTGATATAACAATGTTTCTGAAGCAATTCTTCATAAACTTTAGAACATTCAGCAATGAATATTGTGTATCTATTTTGATAGTTGTTTTTTTTTTAAAATTGTCAAAGTGCACTTAATCAAAAATGCATGTTGACTTCTATTGATTTGTAATAATGTGTACATCACATATCTTATGAGTCTGGGATGTAAATATCCAGTAATCTAGGTGGATCAACTTATAAAACAGGGAAAAATCAAACAAAATGACAACAGATTTCCTAAAGTTTAACACACAAACAAGTTAGATAATCTTAAGGATGTTTGTTTTCATGGTACAATAACACTGGTTTGAGCAATTCATATACGCAAACTAAATTTACTGTTATTCTTTACTTCATTAGTTATTCGATATTACTGTTTTTAGAGTTACTGTTTACTTAGTATCAGATACGATATGAGATAAAACATTCAAATCAAAATGAAGATTATTGATATGGTCAAGATCCACATGCAGTCTTCTAATGACAGGTTTAAACATTGTAATCTAATGCATACTCTGCATTCACAGCAATGTAAAATATCTTTTCCCTATCTATTTCTGAGTGATTTTTTTTATCTTATTTCTTTTCTTCTTTTTTATTCTATTTTATTTTCTTTTTTTTAAACCTTTGGAAGTCTCTTAAGATAGAAATCTTTACATGAAACTTTATTATCCAATAAAATAATTACTTTTGCGAACAATTTCACCTTGTATCTCCTACATCACTATCCCTGGGAACAGGACTTGCTATGTACACACAAAAGGACTGGAACTGTTAAACAAAAGCTAATCACAGAAACTTTTCAAAATATGTCTGTTATATAAATGCTCCTAGTACAGTTCTGTCTGATGAAGTGAAGGATGTGATAAACGCTGAAAAAGAAGTCAAAGGATGGACTCCTGATTGGAAATAAAGATGGAACGCAATATTCAATTCAGGGAATATCTGACAAGGACCCAGATGCTCCTTGTATTCAGCTTTATTACAATGATGTTGAAGTGTGCAATCCTATTGGCTCAAAACATGCATTCATAAAGTTGGAACTTTTTACTACAGTCTGGAAAACCTCCCAAAAGTCTGTAACAATAAAACATGGTCTGTTTACTTCTTAGCTGTGTGTCACTTGCTTAATTTGAAAGAATGTGCCTTTCCTGAAGCCCTCTATCGAGGAAATCCACCAGCTGGAATCGGATGCTGGTTGTAGAGTGAAGCTGAAGAAGGGTTTCAAAACAGTGCATGCATGCTGTTCAAGAATTGAAAAGGCCATTGAGCCATGTGAAGACCTCCTGACTTCAGTAAAAAGATGTAAACTAAAGTGGTGCAGGCACATTGCACAATCATCTGGACTGGCTAAAACTATCCTGTGCAAAGAGGAAGACTAAAGAGGCAGACAAGGAGTAATGATGGGAAGACAACATCCAAGAGTGGGCTGGCCTTGACTGAAGTGGCATATTGTCAAAAGCTGATATCTGTGAGGAGTGGAGGAAGCAGGTTGTAAAGTGTTCAGTGGTACCCCAATGGTCATCATAAGCATTCCCGAGTATTTCATCAACACATTTTCCTTCCGAAGAGCATTTGTCACAGGGAGTGGAGCACCTACGATAACGGATGTCCTGGAAAAATTTCCGCGATTTAAGGATGTGCCTGAACTGGTATGGCATCAATATGAAATGGGTATGCTAAAGTCTGAATTTCATTGATCAGAACTACAGTTTTTGATATGGCCAAAACCATTGAACTTGTGTCCATATTAAGCATGTGCTCACAGTACTGTAACAAAAATTCTCACTTTTTATACCCTTATACCTGGAAATTCAAATAACATGGCACTGGTATCAAACAACAATTTCAGGTTGCAAGTGCTATTACTTTAGTAGAAGAAGAGGTGGCCTTTCATGAAACAAACACTTGATTGGACGATGCATGTTTGTTTTCTTTTTTCAAAATTTTCTGTTATTTCATTTTGCACTTGCTTATCACTGATATTTCACAATTTTCATGTTTATTTTCAGATCAATGCAGACTTCGCCCAGGTGTACCCAGAAAAGTGCGATGAGATGGTAAAGAGATGGGGGCCATTCTATGTCCTAGAATAATTGCACTTGCCAAGCAAGACTACCCTAAGTTGCAAGACATCATAAGAAGATGAAGACATGGATGGAGACAGTAAGTCCTTCCTCATAGACCTTGTGGCAATGAATCAGGTCCTGCATTAAACCATGGTTAATTGTTGGAACAATTTCTGTCCATCTGTTTCATGTTCATTATAGTTAATGACATATTGAAAATGAAGTACTGTAACAGTAAAACTTACTCAGCTGTTCATGCTTCATTGCTATTACACCTTTCAGGGAAGTGAATGTGTACATACTTCCTCTCCATAGACTAATCTTGATAATAAATCAAAAACTGAATGTTAAAGATTATCATAGCTGATACAATATGTCATATTTAATATGTTAAAGTTAATATGTGAAATACTTGAATTTGAAAAAAAAAATCATTTGTATCGTATTGCATTCTAGCAGACTTGCGTGGGTTGTCACTACTCGTAGCTATGCTACACAGACTCACATGTAGAAGAAAGGGAGAGGACCTCTCACGCTCCCTAGGGGATGCCCAGCACTACCTGGTGCATAATGTGCCTGTAAGTACAGTATGTTTTATGTTTGTAGACTTGAAATCAGTTTATGATCATGTCATTGAGCTTGAAATTTTGAAAATTATCAATATGCATGTTTCATTGGACTTTTAAGTACCAGCTCACGTTTAAAGAAGAATATTTGAGCTTTGTATCCCAGAAAGCAAGACTCATGCAGAGTCTGCATATAAGAGGTTGATTTTAAAAATATGAATTTCTCACGCTGTCGTGAGAAATTCAAAGTTTTCTTTTCTGATATATCAATGTTTCTGACGCAATTCTTCATAAACTTTAGAACATACAGCAATGAATATTGTGTATCTATTTTGATAGTTGTTTTCTTTTAAAATTGTCGAAGGGCACTTAATTAAAAATGCATGTTGACTTCTATTGATTTGTAATAATGTGTACATCACATATCTTATGAGTCTGGGATGTAAATATCCTGTAATCCAGGTGGATCAACTGATAAAACAGGGAAAGATCAAACAAAATGACAACAGATTCCCTAAAGTGTAACACACAAACAAGTTCGATAATTTTAAAGATCTTTGTTTTCTAGTACAATAACACGGGTTTTAGCAATTCATATACACAAACTAAATTTACAGTTATTCTTTAATTTATTAGCTTATTTAATACTTCATTAGTTATTCGATATTACTGTTTTTAGAGTTACTGTTTACTTAGTATAATATCAGATTTGATATGAGATAAAACATTCAAATCAAAATGAAGATTATTGATGTGGTCAAGATCCACATAATATGCAGTCTTCTAATGACAGTTTTAAACATTGTAATTTAATGCATACTCTGCATTCACAGCAATGTAAAATATCTTTTCCCTATCTATTTCTGAGTGATTTTCTTATCTTATTTCTTTTCTTCTTTTTTTTATTCAATCTTATTATATTTTTTTTTTACCTTTGGAAGTCTTTTAAAATAGAAATCTTTACATGAAACTTTATTATCCAACAAGATAATTACTTTTGCGAACAATTTCACCTTGTATCTCCTACATCACTATCCCTGGGAACAGGACTTGCTCACTATGTATACACAAAAGGACTGGAACTGTTAAACAAAAGCTAATCACAGAAACTTTTCAAAATATGTCTGTTATAGAAATGCTCCTGGTATAATTCTGTCTGATGAAGTGAAGGATGTGATAAACGCTGAAAAAGAAGTCAAAGGATGGACTCCTGATTGGAAATAAAGATGGAACGCAATATTCGATTCAGGGAATATTCTGATAAGGACCCAGATGCTCCTTGTATTCAGCTTTATTACAATGATGTTGAAGTGTGCAATCCTATTGGCTCAAAACATGCATTCATAAAGTTGGAACTTTTACTACAGTCTGGAAAACCTCCCAAAAGTCTGTAACAATAAAACATGGTCTGTTTACTTCTTAGCTGTGTGTCACTTGCTTAATTTGAAAGAATGTGCCTTTCCTGAAGCCCTCTATCGAGGAAATCCACCAGCTGGAATCGGATGCTGGTTGTAGAGTGAAGCTGAAGAAGGGTTTCAAAACAGTGCATGCATGCTGTTCAAGAATTGAAAAGGCCATTGAGCCATGTGAAGACCTCTTGACTTCAGTAAAAAGATGTAAACTAAAGTGGTGCAGGCACATTGCACAATCATCTGGACTGGCTAAAACTATCCTGTGCAAAGAGGAAGACTAAAGAGGCAGACAAGGAGTAATGATGGGAAGACAACATCCAAGAGTGGGCTGGCCTTGACTGAAGTGGCATATTGTCAAAAGCTGATATCTGTGAGGAGTGGAGGAAGCAGGTTGTAAAGTGTTCAGTGGTACCCCAATGGTCATCATAAGCATTCCCGAGTATTTCATCGACACATTTTCCTTCCGAAGAGCATTTGTCACAGGGAGTGGAGCACCTACGATAACGGATGTCCTGGAAAAATTTCCGCGATTTAAGGATGTGCCTGAACTGGTATGGCATCAATATGAAATGGGTATGCTAAAGTCTGAATTTCATTGATCAGAACTACAGTTTTTGATATGGCCAAAACCATTGAACTTGTGTCCATATTAAGCATGTGCTCACAGTACTGTAACAAAAATTCTCACTTTTTATACCCTTATACCTGGAAATTCAAATAACATGGCACTGGTATCAAACAACAATTTCAGGTTGCAAGTGCTATTACTTTAGTAGAAGAAGAGGTGGCCTTTCATGAAACAAACACTTGATTGGACGATGCATGTTTGTTTTCTTTTTTCAAAATTTTCTGTTGATTCATTTTGCACTTCCTTATTATTGATATTTCACAATTTTCATGTTTATTTTCAGATCAATGCAGACTTCGCCCAGGTGTACCCAGAAAAGTGCGATGAGATGGTAAAGAGATGGGGGCCATTCTATGTCCTAGAATAATTGCACTTGCCAAGCAAGACTACCCTAAGTTGCAAGACATCATAAGAAGATGAAGACATGGATGGAGACAGTAAGTCCTTCCTCATAGACCTTGTGGCAATGAATCAGGTCCTGCATTAAACCATGGTTAATTGTTGGAACAATTTCTGTCCATCTGTTTCATGTTCATTATAGTTAATGACATATTGAAAATGAAGTACTGTAACAGTAAAACTTACCCAGCTGTTCATGCTTCATTGCTATTACACCTTTCAGGGAGGTGAATGTGTACGTACTTGCTCTACATAGACTAATCTTGATAATGAAATCAAAAACTGAATGTTAAAGATTATCATAGCTGATACAATATGTCATATTTAATATGTTAAAGTTAATATGTGAAATACTTGAATTTGAAAAAAAAAATCATTTGTATCGTATTGCATTCTAGCGGACTTGTGTGGGTTGTCACTACTCGTAGCGATGCTTCACAGACCCACATGTAGACAAAAGGGAGGACCTCTCACGCTCCCGAGGGGATGCCCAGCACTACCTGGTGCATAATGTGCCTGTAAGTACAGTATGTTTTATGTTTGTAGACTTGAAATCAGTTTATGATCATATCATTGAGCTTGAAATTTTGAAAATTATCAATATACAGGTTTCATTGGGCTTTTAAGTACCAGCTCGTGTTTAGAGAAGAATATTTGTGCTTTGTATCCCAGAAAGCAAGACTCATGCAGAGTCTCCATGTAACAGGTTGATTTTAAAAATCTGAATTTCTCATGCTGTCCTGAGAAATTCAAAGTTTTCTTTTCTGATATATCAATGTTTCTGAAGCAATTCTTCGTAAACTTTACAACATTCAGCAATGAATATTGTATCTATTTTGATAGTTGTTTTCTTTTAAAATTGTCAAAGGGCACTTAATCAAAAATGCATGTTGACTTCTATTGATTTGTAATAATGTGTACATCACATATCTTATGAGTCTGGGATGTAAATATCCAGTAATCCAGGTGGATCAACTTATAAAACAGGTAAAAATCAAACAAAATGACAACAGATTCCCTAAAGTTTAACACACAAACAAGTTAGATAATCTTAAGGATGTTTGTTTTCATGGTACAATAACACTGGTTTTAGCAATTCATATACACAAACTAAATTTACAGTTATTCTTTACTTCATTAGCTTATCTAATATTTCATTGATTATTCGATATTACTCTTTTTAGAGTTACTGTTTACTTAGTATCAGATTTGATATGAGATAAAACATTCAAATCAAAATGAAGATTATTGATATGGTCAAGATCTACATAATATGCAGTCTTCTAATGACAGGTTTAAACATTGTAATTTGATGTATACTCTGCATTCACAGCAATGTAAAATATCTTTTCCCTATCTGTTTCTGAGTGATTTTTTTTATCTTATTTCTTTTCTTCTTTTTCATTCCATTTTATTTTCATTTTTTTTTTTACCTTTGGAAGTCTTTTCAGATAGAAATCTTTACATGAAACTTTATCATCCAACAAGATAATTACTTTTGCGAACAATTTCACCTTGTATCTCCTACATCACTATCCCTGGGAACAGGACTTGCTCACTATGTACACACAAAAGGACTGGAACTGTTAAACAAAAGCTAATCACAGAAACTTTTCAAAATATGTCTGTTATATAAATGCTCCTAGTATAGTTCTGTCTGATGAAGTGAAGGATGTGATAAACGCTGAAAAAGAAGTCAAAGGATGGACTCCTGATTGGAAATAAAGATGGAACGCAATATTCAATTCAGGGAATATCTGATAAGGACCCAGATGCTCCTTGTATTCAGCTTTATTACAATCATGTTGAAGTGTGCAATCCTATTGGCTCAAAAGGTGCATTCATAAAGTTGGAACTTTTTACTACAGTCTGGAAAACCTCCCAAAAGTCTGTAACAATAAAACAAGGTCTGTTTACTTCTTCGCTGTTTGTCACAGGCTTAATTTGAAAGAATGTGCCTTTCCTGAAGCCCTCTATCGGGGAAATGCACCAGCTGGAATCGGATGCTGGTTACAGAGTGAAGCTGAAGAATGGATTCAAAACAGTGCATTCATGCTGTTCAAGAATTGAATAGGCCATTGAGCCATAAGACCTCTTGACTTGAGTAAAAAGATGTAAACTAAGTGGTGCAGGCACATTGCACAATCATCTGGACTGGCTAAGGCTGCGTTTATCTAACTTGAGAGAGAGAATCATGTTTCAAAACGCGTTTGGAACGGTGCTTGCAAACGTGGTTTGAAACGCGATTCTCAGGGTGCCGCGTTTATCTAACCATCATACAATCGTGATTCAAGTGGTGTCACTGCGCAGCTGCTCTGCGCAGTTTGACCCGGGAAGTAAAGGTCAACTGCATACCACCAAACATGCCTCATCAGTCACACACAAATAATGGGTAGAAAGCACAACCGGAAACAGCTGGGATCTGACCTTGAGATATAAACGTGTTTCAAAACGGCATTGCATTTATCTACTCACAGAACAGCGATCGTGGTCTCAAACACGTTTCAAAATGCCCTTTGAAAGGCATTTCAAAACGGCGTTTCTAAACATGTTTGAAAACACGGATGCGTTTATCTAACCCCTGGAAATGCCTCAAACGCGTTTAGGATCATGATTCTGCCTCAGAAAATTTGTAGATAAACACAGCCTAAGACTATCTTCTGCAAACAGGAAGAGTAAAGAGGCAGACAAGGAGAAACGATGGGAAGACAAGGAGAAACGATGGAGGGACAACATCCAAGGATGGACTGGCCTTGACTGGAGTGGCATATTGTCAAAAGCTGATATCTGTGAGGAGTGGAGGAAGCAGGTTGTAAAGTGTTCAGTGGTACCCCAATGGTCATCATAAGCATTCGCGAGTATTTCATCAAAACATTTTCCTTCCGAAGAGCATTTGTCACAGGGAGTGCAGCACCTAGGATAACGGATGTCCTGGAAAAATCTCCTCGATTTAAGAATGTACCTGAACTGGTAAGGTATCAATATAAAATGGGTATGCTCAAGTCTGAATTTCATTGATCAGAACTACAGTTTTCGATATGGCCAAAACCATGGAACTTGTGTCCATATTAAGCATGTGCTCGCAGTACTGTAACCAAAATTCTCACTTTTTATACCCTTATAATTCAAATAACATGGCACTGGGTAACAAACGACAATTACAGGTTGCAAGTGCGATTATTTTAGAAGAAGAAGAGGTGGCCTTTCATGAAACAAACACTTGCTTGGACGATGCATGTTTGTTTTCTTTTTTCAAAATTTTCTGTTATTTTATTTTGCACTTGCTTATCACTGATATTTCACAATTTTCGTGTTTATTTTCAGATCAATGCAGACTTCGCCCAGTTGTTCCCAGAAAAGTGTGATGAGATGGTGAAGAGATGGGGGCCATTCTATGTCAATAGAATAATAGCACTTGCCAAGCAAGACTACCCTAAGTTGCAAGACATCATAAGAAGATGAAGACATGGATGGAGACAGTAAGTCCTTCCTCATAGACCTTGTGGCAATGAATCAGGTACTGCATTAAACCATGTTTAATTGTTGGAACAATTTCTGTCCATCTGTTTCATGTTCATTATAGTTAATGATATATTGAAAATGAAGTACTGTAACAGTAAAACTTACTCAGCTGTTCATGCTTCATTGCTATTACACCTTTCAGGGAAGTGAATGTGTACATACTTGCTCTCCATAGACTAATCTTGATAGTAAATCAAAAACTGAATGTTAAAGATTATCATAGCTGATACAATTTATGTCATATTTTGTATGTTAAAGTTAATATGTGAAATACTTGAAGTTAAATACTTGAAGTTGAAGACTTTCTGAAGCAATTCTTCATAAACTTTAGAACATTCAGCAATGAATATTGTGTATCTATTTTGATAGTTGTTTTCTTTTAAAGTTGTCAAAGGGCACTTAATTAAAAATGCATGTTGACTTCTATTGATTTGTAATAATATGTACATCACATATCTCATGAGTCTGGGATGTAAATATCCAGTAATCCAGGTAGATCAACTTATAAAACAGGGAAAATCAAACAAAATGACAACAGATTTAACACACTAACAAGTTAGATAATCTTAAGGATGTTTGTTTTCATGGTACAATAACACTGGCTTTAGCAATTCATATACATAAACTAAATTTACAGTTATTCTTTACTTCATTAGCTTGTTTAAGACTTCATTAGTTATTCGATATTACTGTTTTTAGAGTTACTGTTTACCTAGTATCAGATTTGATATGAGATAAAACATTCAAATCAAAATGAAGATTATTGATGTGGTAAAGATCCACATAATATGCAGTCTTCTAAAGACAGGTTTAAACATTGTAATTTAATGCATACTCTGCATTCACAGCAATGTAAAATATCTTTTCCCTATCTATTTCTGAATGATTTTCTTATCTTATTTCTTTTCTTCTTTTTTATTCGATTTTTTATCATTTTTTTTTACCTTTGGAAGTCTTTTAAGATAGAAATCTTTACACGAAACTTTATTATCCAACAAGATAATTACTTTTGCGAACAATTTCACCTTGTATCTCCTACATCACTATCCCTGGGAACAAGACTTGCTCACTATGTACACACAAAAGGACTGGAACTGTTAAACAAAAGCTAATCACAGAAACTTTTCAAAATATGTCTGTTATAGAAATGCTCCTAGTACAGTTCTGTCTGATGAAGTGAAGGATGTGATAAACGCTGAAAAAGAAGTCAAAGGATGGACTCCTGATTGGAAATAAAGATGGAATGCAATATTCAATTCAGGGAATATCTGATAAGGACCCAGATGCTCCTTGTATTCAGCTTTATTACCATGATGTTGAAGTGTGCAATCCTATTGGCTCAAAAGGTGCATTCATAAAGTTGGAACTTTTTACTACAGTCTGGAAAACCTCCCAAAAGTCTGTAACAATAAAACAAGGTCTGTTTACTTCTTAGCTGTTTGTCACTGGCTTAATTTGAAAGAATGTGCCTTTCCTGAAGCCCTCTATAGGGGAAATGCACCAGCTGGAATCGGATGCTGGTTATAATGTGAAGCTGAAGAACGGATTCAAAACAGCGCATGCATGCTGTTCAAGAATTGAAAAGTCCATTGAGCCATGTGAAGACCTCTTGACTTCAGTAAAAAAGATGTAAACTAAAGTGGTGCAGGCACATTGCACAATCATCTGGACTGGCTAAAACTATCCTGTGCAAAGAGGAAGACTAAAGGTTCAAAACCACTAAATATGTACAATTTAGTGAAATACTTGTCGCAATAGTTTTACCAAAGAAAAAATAAAGCAACGACCGATTGTCATAAGTTTCGGGTAATAGTTACCGTTAGTACATTGTTAACTAGAACTGCCGAGAATTTGAACATCCAGTTATGATTCTTTCGGAAGTTATGCATTCATAAAGATGGTAAACCCGCCAAAAACAGCATGTCGCAAATTAATAGTTTTACCAATATGTTACTATTATGCAAATGAAAGCATGATCTTTTTTCATTAAAACTTGTTCTAAGGCAAATTAAGCCATTTGCCTACACGTTAGAATAAAAAGAAATATAATTGAAAACTATTCAGTTGAATTATTTTACAAGTCAAAATTGTCGCAAAGGCCTGTGAAACATACGTTACCATGATTTCAAGTTTTCCTTTAAAACATTCCCTGGGGTTGAAATTGTGAATTATCCGTCCTAAAAACTTAGAAAATGTCTCGTCCAATGCTGTAAACAATAGTTGTGCCACCTGGTTATCTGCTGCAGAGAAAAAGCTTCAAGCACAAACATGTTTCAGACCGTATGGTTAAGAAATGAAACATACGTTACCACCGCTATGGAAAATTAAAAATGAAAATGTTACAAGGAAGATACCAAACATAGGCATACGGTACCCCAATCTCTCCACTGAGTTTTCAATTATGAGCCATTACTAATCGCTTGAAAAAGTCACATCGAAGGTCAGATTTAACTTACGTTACTGAAACATACGTTACCCCCGAAAAAATAATCTTAATTAGATTCACTAAAATTGCAACCATTCATTGATAACAAGTGCTATCTAGAACCATCTTACTCCATAGTTGCTTAGAAACAGTCCTTGCGACAAAATGGCGCATCACGTTGACGACTCACAGGGAATGGACTGCACGAGATCTTTCTCAGTATCTGAGCGAACGGTATATATATTTTCAAAGTCATGTTTAGCGTAATTACATTCAAATATTGGTACACTTTTACTATAAGCAAGTACTTTGGTGTGTGTTTTGTCGAGGAGAATAACAAGTTTACATCTCACTCAGATATTTATACAACATTAAGGTACCTAAACATAGGGTCAATGTTGTAACGTAGGTTTCACTTAAGGTAACGTAGGTTTCAATTTTACATCTGCATGTACACTGTCGTACTTTTCACCAAAGCTTTATCCTAAAAAAGACTAATATCCATAAATAAACAGATGAAAAACATATTTAACTTTTAGGCTTGAACTAACCATTCTTTTTGGCGATAATCATTGTCAATGAGGCCCTGAATACCCTGGTAACGTAGGTTTCAATCATTATCAAAATCAATCCAATATGTATGTTAATGATGTATGAATGATGAAAATAATTGTTTTCATTTTAATTATCATATCATTTACTTCAAAGTTATAGTGATTGTAGTCTACCAAATTCATTACGTGACACTTCATTCCTTGAAATTAGAGGTAACGTAGGTTACGTAATTATGTAAGAATATCTTATTACTGATTTGCAGTATGGATTTTCTTATTTCTCTGTGAAGGGAATCTTATCATTACTCCTTGGGTTCCAAGAGGTCAAAATGGGAAAATCAAGAGCCAAGATTCAGGCCGATTACTGAAGAAGGAAAAAGGAAAAGATTGGAGAAGAAGCCTTCCTTACTCTCTTAAAAAATTGAGTGAAAATATTCACTCTTCATGGAGTGAATACAAAAAAGAGTGAATTTAGAGTAAAATCGGAATGAATTTTGAGTGAAAAAAAGTTCATTTTCGCTCATTTTGGGGTGAGCTCAGGGATCACTCGAAGATTTAGGAGTGGTCCCTGAGGTCACTATAAAAAGAGTGAAGATGAACATTTTCACTCTAAATTCACTCTTTTTTTATTCACCCCGTTAAGAGTGAATACTTTCACTTGATTTTTTTTAGAGAGTAAATCCGAGAAACAACGTGTAAAAAAGTATTACGTTCCTGTGGAAAATCTTAAGAGTTGGGAAAAACAAGAGCGCAGATAAAAAAATGAAAGAGTTAAAAAGCACAGAGCCTTCGGCAAGAAAATAAAAGAAGACTTAAACCGATCTCAGCAAAGGGAAGGTGATAATGTCGACTTGATTGACAAGGATTGACAAGGAAATTAATTTACAAATTTAAAAATTTGCTAATGATGTATACTTATGTATGCTTTACAATGAAAGGTACTGGATAAAAGTGTTGGTTTGTAGATATCAAATTGAAAGGATGAAATGTATGTAAATTTCCTTGTTTTTGCACCGAAAATAATTCATAAAAATTTCTACCCAATCTAAACTCTTCCGAGATATTAATGAAAATATGATGTTTAACCAAGAAAATAGAAGAAAGCGTCATACTAACGCTCTTAGTCTTATACCAAATTTTATATAATTTCACTCTGATACAACTCGCCACTTTTGCATTATTCTCTCCTACACTGGCTTACCCACTATACCTTTTATTGAAAGTTGCCTTTTGCAGAAAAATACCAGATTGTGAGTTTACAGTTGTCTTTTACAATGATGTAATATACATTGAAGACATTTTATATGTCACCGAACTTTTATTCTATGTAATGGAAATAGAAGAATTGCAATTTGTTCTTCTGACATTTCTATGCCTTTTCCATTACCTCTCCCCCCCCCCCAAAAAAAAGAACAAAACAAGGGGGCATCCAAGTTATGAAAGGTGCGCCTTTTTGTGTTTATCATTGTTGTCTTTATAGACTAGTGTGTCATAATAGGTCAGTTATACTCTCAATCTAAAACCGTGAGAAAACTGTCTATTTACGTGACCACTCTTAAATTGTTCATAATTCTGTATTTTTGTGACTATTACCCAACAATGCATTATTGTTGCTTAAAACTTACTATGGCACATTATTGAATAATGTGCCAAGAAATCTGTACGTTTTAAGCAACACTAATGCATGGTTTGTTCATTAATGAACTAGTGATAATCATGCATTATTAATCATAAAGCAGTGCTGGTGTTTGCATTTTAAACTTCATAGGCTCGCTGTGATTTATTTCACATTTTTCACTCTTATGCCTGATATACCTTTTTGATGTAAACTTTGGTATGCTAAACAGTTAAGTGCTGACCAGCTTGTGCACTCACACTGTGCAATGTTGTTTAGCGATGCATCAATCCTTTTTAATGCACTTTCCAATGCATCTCCACTTTCGAGTGATAAATATTTCAATCTGGAAACCTTTGAAACATACGTTACTATTGTTTAAAGTACACACTGATACATTTTAGGGGCTCTTGACAATGTCTTTAGTGACTCTTATATAAATGCATTCCTTTGGTTTTAAAGAGGGCACTTCAACAGGTAATTTTGCAGTGAAACTGATAATATTCAGACAAAATAAACTCTTGAAATTTAAATATCTTATTCCAATTTTTCATATTAGGCCAAATGTATGGTACATTACACTATAAGGACGATAACATCAGACGGCAATTAAATAAATCTGCTTCCAGAAGTTCTGAAGGTCTTGCAACGCTGGTACTCTTGATATTTATTAGAACTCTTAAAATTTATCTTCTTTTTTAGTGTTTAATATATTTATGTAACATACGTGACTCATATGCGTAACAAACGTTACCAAGGTTTAAACAGTCACATTTTCATTTGTCATATGGTGACTGAGATTGTTTGAGAATATGTGTAGGACAAATCCATCTAAAATCATTTGGCAGTTTTCTGCAAGTTCTATGTGTACGAATAAAAAAAATATAGGAAACAATCTAACTTTACATAGTTAACAACCTCCATCATATCTATCAATATCTTAATTCACCGTTACAGTAACTCATAAAATGAATGAAAAATATAGCAGGCACATTGAAATAAGAATGGTCATATCTTCGAAACTATCCACCAATAGAAGGATAGTTGCATTGTCCATCCCTAAACAGAATGAATATGTTCAAAGAAAAATAAGCGCAGTAACGTAAGTTACAGTGGTGAAATTTTCATTTTCAGCTTCAAATTTCAGAACATAAAAAGTTTGCAACATTTGTTGCTCATTTTTGTTTAAGTTGAAATTCAGTGTATCCTCTAGCAATTTTTCGTTGTCGGAATGTTTTTGAGAAAACTTTATTTTTTCAAAATTCCAAAACCTGAATTGTACATTTTTAATGGTTTTGGCCCTAAAGAGGCAGACAAGGAGAAACGGTGGGAAGACAACATCCAAAGATGGACTGGCCTTGACTGGAGTGGCATATTGTCAAAAGCTTATATCTGTGAGGAGTGGAGGAAGCAGGTTGTAAAGTGTTCAGTGGTAACCCAATGGTCATCATAAGCATTCACGAGTATTTCATCAATACATTTTCCTTCCGAAGAGCATTTGTCACAGGGAGTGGAGCACCTACGATAACGGATGTCCTGGAAAAATCTCCGCGATTTAAGGATGTGCCAGAACTGGTAAGGCATCAATATAAAATGGGAATGATCAAGTCTGAATTTCACTGATCAGAACTACATTTTTCTATATGGTCAAAACCATTGAACTTGTGTCCATATTAAGCATGTGCTCACAGTACTGTAACCATAATTCTCACTTTTTATACCCTTATAATTCAAATAACATAGCACTGGTATCAAAGGACAATTTCAGGTTGCAAGTGTGATTATTTTAGAAGAAGAAGAGGTGGCCTTTCATGAAACAAACACTTGCTTGGACGATGTATGTTTGTTTTCTTTTTTCAAATTTTCTGTTATTTTATTTTGCACTTGTTTATCACTGATATTTCACAAATTTCGTGTTCATTTTCAGATCAATGCAGACTTCGCCCAGTTGTACCAGAAAAGTGCAATGAGATAGTGAAGAGATGGGGGCCATTCTATGTCAATAGAATAATTGCACTTGCCAAGCAAGACTACCCTAAGTTGCAAGACATTGTAAGAAGATATGAAGACATGGATGGAGACAGTAAGTCCTTCCTCATAGACCTTGTGGCAATGAATCAGGTCCTGCATTAAACCATGGTTGATTGTTGGAACAATTTCTGTCCATCTATTTCATGTTCATTATAGTTAATGATATATTGAAAATGAAGTACTGTAACAGTAAAACTTACTCAGCTGTTCATGCTTCATTGCTATTACACCTTTCAGGGAAGTGAATGTGTACATACTTGCTCTCCATAGACTAATCTTGATAATAAATCAAAAACTGAATGTTAAAGATTATCATAGCTGATACAATATGTCATATTTAATATGTTAAAGTTAATATGTGAAATACTTGAATTTGGGGAAAAAAAATCATTTGTATCGTATTGCATTCTAGCGGACTTGTGTGGGTTGTCACTACTTGTAGCAATGCTTCACAGACCCACATGTAGACAAAAGGGAGGACCTCTCATGCTCCCGAGGGGATGCCCAGCACTACCTGGTGCATAATGTGCCTGTAAGTATACAGTATATTTTATGTTTGTAGACTTGAAATCAGTTTATGATCATGTCATTGAGCTTGAAATTTTGAAAATTATCAATATGCATGTTTCATTGGGCTTTTAAGTACCAGATCATGTTTAGAGAAGAATATTTGAGCTTTGTATCCCAGAAAGCCAGATTCATGCAGAGTCTGCATATAACAGGTTGATTTTAAAAATCTGAATTTCTCACGCTGTCGTGAGAAATTCAAAGTTTTCTTTTCTGATATATCAATGTTTCTGAAGCAATTCTTCATAAACTTTAGAACATTCAGCAATGAATATTGTTTTCTTTTAAAATTGTTAAAGGGCACTTAATTAAAAATGCATTTTGATTTCTATTGATTTGTAATAGTGTGTACATCACATATCTAGAGTCTGGGATGTAAATATCCTGTAATCCAGGTGGATCAACTTATAAAACAGGGAAAAATCAAACAAAATGACAACAGATTCCCTAAAGTTTAACACACAAACAAGTTAGATAATCTTAAGGATGTTTGTTTTCATGGTACAATAACACTGGTTTTAGCAATTCATATACACAAACTAAATTTACAGTTATTCTTTACTTCATTAGCTTATTTAATACTTCATTAGTTATTTGATATTACTGTTTCTAGAGTTACTGTTTACTTAGTATCAGATTTGATATGAGATAAAACATTCAAATCAAAATGAAGATTATTGATATGGTCAAGATCCACATAATATGCAGTCTTCTAATGACAGGTTTAAACATTGTAATTTAATGCATACTCGGCATTCACAGCAATGTAAAATATCTTTTCCCTATCTATTTCTGAGTGATTTTTTAAATCTTATTTCTTTTCTTCTTTTTTATTCTACTTTATTATCATTTTTTTAACCTTTGGAAGTCTTCTAAAATAGAAATCTTTCCATGAAACTTTATTATCCAACAAGATAATTACTTTTGCAAACAATATCACCTTGTATCTCCTACATCACTATCCCTGGGAACAGGACTTGCTCACTATGTACACACAAAAGGACTGGAACTGTTAAACAAAAGCTAATCACAGAAACTTTTCAAAATATGTCTGTTATTGAAATGCTCCTGGTAAAGTTCTGTCTGATGAAGTGAAGGATGTGATAAATGCTGAAAAAGAAGTCAAAGGATGGACTCCTGATTGGAAATAAAGATGGAATGCAATATTCAATTCAGGGAATATCTGATAAGGACCCAGATGCTCCTTGTATTCAGCTTTATTACAATGATGTTGAAGTGTGCAATCCTACTGACTCAAAACGTGCATTCATAAAGTTGGAACTCTTTACTACAGTCTGGAAAACCTCCCAAAAGTCTGTAACAATAAAACAAGGTCCGTTTACTTCTTAGCTGTTTGTCACTTGCTTAAATTGAAAGAATGTGCCTTTCCTTCAGCCCTCTATCGGGGAAATGCACCAGCTGGAATCGGATGCTAGTTGTAGAGTGAAGCTGAAGAAGGGTTTCAAAACAGTGCATGCATGCTGTTCAAGAATTGAAAAGGCCATTGAGCCATGTGAAGACCTTCTGACTTCAGTAAAAAGATGTAAACTAAAGTGGTGCAAGCACATTGCACAATCATATCGTCGGTGTTTTCACGAACCGACGCTATTTCGATTTTGGTCAAAATTTTCAAAATCGAGATATTGGTACCAAATGAAAGTGCTTTCAAAACTCTACCAAATCCCAAAATTTTAGATCACAAAATCAATTATTCTTAATTTTATCAAAGAAAGAAAAAAACGACGGTACTCGAAATATCGAGAAATTGAGAAAAAGGGGTTTCACGAACCGACGCAGTAAAGATACGCCGGTTCGTGAAACCCGAATTGCTAGGGTGAAGAGCAATGCGGGTTTTACGAACCGTCGCAGTTGCATTATTTTGAGCTTTGTTCAACTTACTGGCCTAGAATTAGGTTTTGGCCCTAATCCAGATCTCAGAGTGAGAACCAAACCATCTGAAAGATGAATGACGACCTAAGCCAGCCCACTGTCCACGAGTGAAGTGAATGGTAAGCTATAATCCTATTAAAATCATGCTCAAAATAACAGTTTCAGTTGGACTACCATAACCATTAATTGCGGTAGAGTGTAGTCCCATGTATTCAATTGCGTGATGCTTATGAAGCCTAGTCTGTAAACGCCATCCAATTTAAAATTAGATCCCAAATTATATTATTTATAGTTTCTTTTCAACTTATGTCGTTGCTTCTGAGACTACTGAGTACTGTAGTCGTAACGTCTGTGTGCAAGACATGCAAGATGTCAAAGTCTCGAAGACACTCATGGCTATGCCTTGACTTGAGTTGAAAATGAAATCATGAGATTGACAAAGTAGGCCTACTTCTAAACTAAAAAAAAAGTAAAAAGTCTAAAAGTAAAACTCAAAGGAAGAGTAAAGAATAAAGTTAGACATGTTAGACTTTAACTTTCAAGTTTAACTATTAAGTCTAAGTTGAGACTTTACTTGTAATGTCAGTTACTAAAACTAAGATCAGCTGAAGTCTAAGACCAAGTCAAATTAACACAGAGTCTATAGTCTAGCTCTAGATCTACATCTAGACTAGTGGTAATAGTAGGTAGAGTCCACCCATTTTTTCCCCCAATTTTTACTGGTCCATTCCTGAAAAAAGTTACTGGTCAGTGTCCAACAGTGATTTTTCCTGGTCAGGGACCGTCGGACCAGTGCCAGTGTGCAGCGTTGGTGTAGATGTCATCTATGACAGTATGTGGTCTAGTGATACTTGTACTACCTAAACACTACGAGTAGTACTCTACAGGTTAGGTGGCTTTCCTGTACAGTGCAGTGTTATAGTATACTTGTGAATTCAGCCCTAGTACCGTACTGTGTGTAGATATGTGACATTATGTCTAACGTTAGTTCGAGTGGAGTACCTTTGAAGCACAGCGGTGGGGCTGTTTTTCCCTAAAACTTGTGAATGCGGCCCAACCAAATGGCGTTTACATTTTCACGCGTGATTGATAGTTATACAGTAGCGCTGTCGATTTCCACAGCAGCCATACATAATCTTTTGTCCTTTCTTCTTTCCTTTTTTCCCTTTGTTCTTTCACCCTTTTTATTCTTGGAATCGAAGGACTTCTAAGAAATGTCCCTCGACTGATTTAACCAGGACTCTTGAGTGCTGGTAAACCTAACCTAACCGAGTAACCGTT
Source organism: Diadema antillarum (assembly GCF_040938485.1). Lineage (NCBI taxonomy): Eukaryota > Metazoa > Echinodermata > Echinoidea > Diadematoida > Diadematidae > Diadema > Diadema antillarum. Next base: position 771,983 of record NW_027271344.1, on the reverse strand, counting down.
AACATTTGTTAGGCCTAACATAACAGTAACACTGACTTAGCCCTGTATTGACTTTGTCTTTGGCCGACTTACTGAGGTGGCGAGTCTAACTCTTTAACGTTAGTCTAAACGTAGTCGTTAGATCTGTCAGTGTCAGTGTCACCGGTTATTGTATATGGTGCCATCTCTAACGTACGTTAACAAGTTGATGTTAGTTATCTATGTCAACTTACTGATTCAGTAATAGTGATAGTGGTACTGTCATCCTGTTGGATATCGCCGCAATATCATCCGTGACGTGTTAATTTCGTGTCACAAAGACAAAAGTTGCCAAGATCTATTAGTATTAGATGTCTAGATCTAGATGTAGTCTAGATCTATAATATGAATTTTGTGAACCACTGGTAACTTAAAAGTGAAAGGTCTAGACTTCACTTAGTCTATAATTAGACCAGACATTCATGAGGCAAAGGCCTATTTAGTAGATCTATTCTTATTCTATTTTAACGTCAATTCCTACTAACTCGCCACGTGTTATTCCTAAGGCCAAGGACTTCCGGGTTAGTGATTTTTTTTTTCATAAATACCAAACAGCAGACGTGTTTCATTTGCATTCTTGTGCAGACTTCATGAAAATATGTGCAGTATCAAAGAAATATGATGCACATGACAATGCCAGTGTTTTATAGGTGAATGGTTAATACCTTTAAAAGCTGAATGATAATGTAGAGTCTAGGTCTAATTAAGATGTTACAGTCTCTGATAAGAAACAGGTTTGATTGTCATAGACTGTTTCCCAAATGCAGGTACATGTAGTAATATTCAGCTATTTCAATGCAATGCCTTGTTTACAAATACATGTAGATTTATATTCATGTGAATGATAATTCAATTTCTACATGAGACATACTAAGTGCTAAACATAATATCTTGCATCAGTAAAATGTGTAAATGAAGAGACAATTTGAATATGCATCAAATACGAACAGCAGCATTTTTTGACATTCTTTGATCCTGCATAGGCCTACCATTTTGTTTTATGTTTAATATAAATAGAGCAAAATAATTTCAACTTCAGTTTTGTTGGCTGATTTTTTTTTTCTTCTCAAAATTAAAGTTGTATCTTGTGCCATGATGTTTAATTTTAATCAAAAGTTCTTAATTTCTTTCTTTTCTTCCAGATGACTGGTGCCATGTAGTAGCGAAGAAATGGACTGTCTCAGAAAAGAAAAGGAAAAGTACAGGGTCGTGTACATCACCAACGGATGTGAATACAATGGTAATGTAGAGTCTAGGTCTAATTAAGATGTTAAAGTCTCTGATAATAAACAAGTTTGATTGTCGTAGACTCTTTCCCAAATGCAATTAGTAATATTCAGCTTTTTCAAAGCAATGCCTTGTTTACAAGGACATGCAGATTTATTCATGTGAATAATAATTTAAATTCTACATGAGACTTACTAAGTGCTAGACATAAGATCTTGCATCATTAAAATATGTAAAAGGCGAGACAATTTGAATATGCATCAAAAACAGCAGTATTTTTTTTGACACTCTTTGATCCTGTATACCGTTTTGTTTTATGTTTAATATAAATAGAGCAAAATAATTTCAACTACAGTTTAGTTGGCTGATTTCTTTTTCTCAAAATGAAAGTTGTATCTTGTATCATGATGTTTGATTTTAATCGAAAGTTCTTAATTTCTGTCTTTTCTTTCAGATGACTGATGCCATGCAGTAGCGAAGAGCTGGACTGTTTCAGAGAAGAAGAAAAAAGTAAAGCATCGTGCTGATCATCAAGGAATGTGAATACAATGGCTTAGGAAAGAAGACAATCTACAGATAGGATAGAAGGGAGAAATTGGGATGAAGGGCGACAACATAAGGACGGTATATCTACAGTGAAATGTGATTGTAAAGTGGAAACATGAAAGGAGATCCTAAGATTGAAGGTGAAAACAATGCATTCCATTCTGTGATGTCGTAATTACAATTTTGCTACACTTTAATAACACTACAGAGAGACATTTATATCAAGGAAAGCTTCATGTGGATATGGAATGTTAGATTTTTTAAAGTGTTCATTGGTATGTATTTCATGATAATAAATCTTGAAGGTTTTGTGTGGTAATCATAACCTTGTGATAAATCTTGATAGATTTCTAAGTGCACATTGGCAATATTTAGATGATGCTGTAATCAGATTAAGTTCTATTCTCCTTTATTCTTTTATTTATTATTTTGTTGTCTTCAACCCACTTTGAATGTGTCACGTATGATTCCTATAAACATGGGAACATGCACTCCATGTAACTGATAGGACTTATAACAAATTGACATAATTATTCAACCATCACTAGACAGTTCTGTTATAAGATGTTCTTTATCTAACTAAAATTGTAAATTATGATACGTGTATGTTCCCATGCAAACTCACAACAAAATACAGAAATTTGATTTCTTTTAATAATAATTCATTATGTCTCTAAATTTACAATTAAAGAAAGTGATTGCAATAAGGATGTCAAACATTGTATATTAAAATAATAGATTATTCATATGTCTCCATCCGTAGTAACGCACGCAACTGCAGTGTGCAGTTTGTAGGCTGCTGTGAAAAAAAAAATCACAGGCAGCCCAAGCAGGATTCGAACCCACGACCTCTGGATTACTAGACCAGCGTCATAACCACTAGACCACCGGAGTGCCCTGGCGCTACCTTTACACATGAATAATTAAGTATAGAAGGGCTTGGGGGGGCTTCGAAGTTTACTGCTCTTATGTAATATGTACATGTCATTTGCAACTCAACTAAAGATGATTAAACACACTGAAATTCTTACTTTAAATGATATTCATAATCTGTTTTTTTTTTCTTTAATAGCTTGGGATGTACACTTTATACACTGTATCGGTCTACATTTCGCCTACAATATGGAATTCTTTACTTCGAGACGTTTGTTTTTAACAAACAAAAAATTAAGAGTTCTTTAAAGGTGCTGTAAAACAGTGGTGTTTGTTTGTTTGTTTGTTTTTTGGTGGGCGGGAGGGGAGTCAAATTAGCCTTGGCCCCTCTCCGCCGTCTTTTTTTTTTCCTTTAGCTGCATTTTTTTTAGTCATCACATGAAAATTCGTCTGCATCCACCCCGTAGTTTTGCTGATGACCTTTCTTTTTAATTATTTTAGCCACACACAATTTTGGCTGAATTTCCCCACCCCTCTTGTGAATTTGCTAGTACATGTACTAAAACACATTCTCAGAATGTGTTTATAGTACTGGTGGATTAAGGATTCACAGGGGGGGGGGGGGTCGGCCAAAATTTCTCTTTTCTCATATGTAACAAGCCTTCGGGGCGAAAGGCTGATATTATGGGCTTTCTACACACATTTTTAGATGCTAATTATTGGTTAACATGAGCATGATCATTTATGTTGTGATTAATTTGTTTCCTTATATATGTATGACTTCTATTAGAGACTTAATTGGCTTGGCACTCCTTACATAGACCTATTTTAGACACCCATTTCCCTCTCTCGTGCTTTTTCTCTACTATCCTGTGAATAGTGTAACTACATGTACATGCAGTATCTCTTCTCTTTTGTATGATATACATCAAGTTTTTATCTGACTAAATAGCATATGGGTGTTGCAGCACTCAAGCTTCATGCATATGCAGCAACATCTTTGTGTGGTCATATACATAGTTATGCTTGATATATTAATTTGAGAATGTTATTCTTTCTCTTGTATATGTTCCGTCCGCACTCTATAGATGTAAATGTACGATGTAAGATTTGGTGTGCATGTTCGAACTGTGTTCCTCTTTTTGTGAACACACAAGAACTGATATAATAATGAACTTGAATTACACATATTCTTGAATCTTGATTCCATCTCCATTTGCCATTAGATATGTATTGATTTATGGAGCTCTTCCACAATTGTTATCCTTCCCATTGTCATTACTCATCTCTGAATAATTCAAATTTGATATTTTATTGAGGACCTATGTTTCTTCGATTACATAATGTACCTCTTCAATATATTGCTGCAAAAGGCATAATAAAACATGACCATTATTATATATTTAAAATGAAGCTTGAAATTCTGATAGTGTTGATATTTATGTATTTTTAAGAGTTTATCAGTTTTGAAGAGTGCATGCAGGATGAGTTTTATGTTTTTATATGATCAGGTGCAGCTATCATAGAATCTGTTGAGCAGGAAAGAGAAAGATGGAAAATGAGGAATTATGAGTGAATTCGCATGCGAGCCAAATGACAATAATGACACTGATAAAAATTGTGACAAAGTAAATGTCACAAATATGTGGAATAATAAGAAATAAAGAAATTAATATATTATTTCAGAGAAAGAAATAACAGAGTGCATGCATGAGTATGAAAGATGAGTAAATACAAGTAATTATTACTGACTGGCACGTCTTTTTCCCAAGATTTAGCGGTATCCTTCATCTTAGAACAAACACTCATAATTATTATGAAAGAAGTGAACTGAATTTGAATTAAAAATAATGTGAAAAAATGAAAAAGTAAGTTAAGTAAGTAAAAAAAAAACAGTAAAAAGTAAAAAATATGAAACACAGTATACCGAGTACATGTATTACCAAATGATAGATGTCCAAATGCAAAAGTGTTAAATAATAATATATCCACAAAAAAGGGGGGGCAAAGAAATCTTTGGAACGATCAACCACAGCTATAATAACAATACATGCGTGTACTAAATGAAGATGAAAACAATGACAACACTCTTTGTAGAACAATTAAGAGAAACTGGCCTGTATTATCATCTTAATTATCACTAAATGTATTGTAATCATCACAACAATCATTACATGACAATTAATTTCAATTAATAAGGTTTATTGTTGATAAGCAGGTATAGCCCTAATAGTATTTGTATGTAAACACATACGAAAATGAAATAGCGACGGTTCGTAAATACACGCGTATTGCACGTTACCTATTGTACAGGCCCTACAGCGCGGGTCTCACGAACCGGCGTAATAAAACTTACGTCGGTTCGTGAGACCCGCGCTTAAGTACATAACCTATGGTGCGCGCAAGAAACGATGGATTTACGAACCGACGCAGTGAGTTTGAAGACAGAAATATCGTAAATTTTTTGAATTCACACTAAAATTACACTATGGATAGGAAGAACAACTTCCACTCTCATCACCCTGTCAAAATTTTCACACACAAGACAGGAAAAGTCATTGAAAACGTTGTCTAAAACTTGTGAGATCTTTAAACGCGATTTTCTCAGAATTGCATTTTCGCTCAAAAACGAAATAGCGTCGGTTCGTGAAAACGCCGACGATATAGACTGGCTAAAACTATCCTGTGCAAAGAGGAAGACTAAAGAGGCAGACAAGGGGAAATGATGGGAAGACAACATCCAAGAATGGACTGACCTTGACTGAAGTGGCATATTGTCAAAAGTGGATTTAACCATGCACAAGGAGTGGAGGAAGCTGTTGTAAAGTGTACAGTGGTTCCCCAACAGTCAGCCAGACTATGAGATATAGGTGAGGTGAGACCACACTGTTCTAACTTCAGTTGTTGGCTGGCTATCCATGACATGTTTGGACTGTCAAGTCCATCTGCAGACCGATTTTGTCACCTATGTCTTTAAAAGCACAGAGGATCAGGCTCAAGAACACTTCCTTGACAGTGATTTTATCATGTGAGACATTGAAACCCATGATATGCACTTAGAGAGAGCAAAAAACTCGGACAACGGTGATCCCACTATACAGGTGTCAGAAATTTGTATTATTTGAACAGCCTGAAAACCTTTTGCAATGTATCAAATTTCAACTTTGACATAATGCATGACATTTATGAGGGCATAGCTCCATATGAAGTCAAAAACTAGTACTGAGGAAACTTCTCATAGAGGACCAGGTCATGACAGTTCGTAAATATATTGAACAAATTTTATTGTACCAAATGTTTTTCAAACAGATACACAGACAAGAAGAATAAGCCAACAGCAAATATCACCAGGGCTGGACTGTCCAATCTGACTGAACACAAACTTGGACAAAAAGCTTCCAAATTGGGATGCCTGATAAGGATGCTAGCTGCCGTTCTTGATTGGGGACAGAGTAAATGTTGGAAACGGATATTATGAGATCATTTTGCCGCAGCCAAAATGTGTGGAAATAATCATAGCAATTCCAGTTCACAAATCGCATGTCATTTGATCACTGAGCACCACATTGTTCAGAGGTTTGTTCCCATATGCAAGATTGATTTACACGCACCATCACTTGGAACACTACCCTTCCTGCATCCTGAAGAGTGGGCCCTTGGTACTTTGGTAAACCATGCATGTTTCAAATACGAAGCAAAAACTACTTTTGCAAAGAAAGTCGGTCATATCAATGGAAACTTAAGGAATATCAGTAAGTCCAAACGGGAAAAAGTTCATAAGTTACAAATCCATGGAGTCTGGCATTTGTACAGCAATTTTTCTCCTGCCTTCAAAGAGCAGTGACCTCCAGGCTCATGAATGACTTGGGAGAGACACACAAGAAAGAGTGGGCGAAATCAAGGCAACCCACAGACATGCACAGAATTCCACAAGCCACCCTGCTCCATCATCAAACCCAGGTATTACTGAACAGCAAACTGATACCTTCATAGGGAGAATTATGGCCCTGGGAGGAAAAAGCATTCCCCTGAAAGGCAAGGAAGGGGCTTGGATTCCTCCAAACAAATATATTTAGTCCCTCTAAACAGCTAACTCATACACTCCATCCTTAATACCCCCTCCAAAAAAAAAACAAAAAAATCAATAAGATAAATGAGATAAAATTACAGCAAATTGTTACAAACAGCCTTGTGAAAAGACTAACCCTACAAATTGAATTTAACATGCTTCTGCAGGGTATAAACTGTAAATGCCTATCAAAACCCATAAATCCCCCCAAAGTGCCTCTCAAATTTACTAAGCCCCTACGCAATCATGTACCCATATGTGTCATGTTTCCTTTTGTGGAAATCCTCGTATCACCTTTAAGTCAAATATCAAACTTTGGTCACAGAGAAAGGGAGAAAAACATGAAGTGGGGGATGGGGTCAATGAAGGTATAAGCCAGGAAAGGTTGTACTCTTTATTAAGGATAAACAATGACAATACATACTTGCAACTAGGAGGGCAGTTATATAGGTTTACCCATTCTACTGTATACAATAGCTATAATTTATGTTTAAAGGGTATGGGAAAACTCAATATCTGTTCATTCAGTTTCACATTCATCATTCAGTCAAAGATTATGATACTCACACATGGGATTACAACCCTTGCAAGACAATCTCAATATGCTACAGGATATTAATCAATTTCTCATATCTTTTCTTACAATACATTATAACAGGAAGGAGACTGAAAGAGACTAAAGGACTGTGTGGCCTCACAGTGTTACAGTCTTAAAGGTTAAATGTAATTCTCAGAAGGACTTTTCTTCTTTTTAGGGGCTAATATTTTGCATGTCCATTGTTACCAAAGTGAAACTGTGCTATAAGAGCAATATTTCACACATTTCTTATGAATACGTGTCCACTTCAGAGCAAAAAACAACAGTTTCTGCATGCATATAAAACTGTGTTTTACCTTTAAACAATAATCACAGCAGCAGAATTTCAACTATGGTTTTGTGAGCTCCCCAACGCTTGCCTGACAACATTCATGTACCGTACCCAGGGCACACAATTTTGCTTCACCTACAAGATGGCACTAGCCACACCCACACACTCCCGTTCCAATCTTGGGACTGTGCCTCAACTCTCTCCTCTTCCTTGTTCCTTTTCATCAACTGTCTCTCCCACTCAGTCCCCTTCTGTTCTTACAATCTCTCCAATTACCACTACAGTTTGTTGATGGCATCATCTGTCAGTGAGAGGAGCTCTCCCGCTGGGTGTCGGATCGCTGGTGGAAAAAGTTAAACAGAGTTTCTCCCTGCTATGTTCGCCCCGGTGGAGTGAGACACCTGCACAACCTGCTAGGCTCCCTAGCTCGCTTTCTTTCATTTTTATCTGCACAAACTATCCCCCAATTCTTTCTTGAAAGGGTGAGCAAAGGAGGTGATCATCCACAAAGAAGTTGACATGGGAAACAGATGATTTACACAAGAGAGCTGCATCATGGCATGGAAGGGGTTGTGGTCCTTTGTTAAATAACCTCAGGTACACAAGGGTTGACATAAACCTAGGATCAGGGGGTAAACCCACAGATGATACCTTCCATACTTGTATTATAAACCCATTACACAAACTCTCCCTGTGGAATGACTTTTGCCAGCACTTACTTATGAAGAGATAACAAGAGATTTTTTTTGGAAAGGTTTGGGTTTACACTCAAAGACCGAAATGGACCTTCATCGGCAGCTGTGGATTTGGACAACATCGGAACTTACTTAATTCTTGGTTAATGGGATCTACTTATGTTGACCACAAGCCCAATAGGTTAAAGGATCATACTGTATGTTGGACATTACTTTGTAAATTATCCTAAACTGAACTGCCACTGGAACACAATGTCCAACATTTTTTTTTTCTTTTTGCTTGGGGCTCCATTTTTGTTATTATCTCCCCTACCAAGACCACTCACACATGAATCCACTCAAATGCTTGTTTGAGGAGTTTGATACTGCGTGAGTCACTCCTTTGCTATATATATCACAGACACAGCTTACAGCTAGCTTGTATGCATAGTGACCAGACACAGTGGTAAGGGACAAATTATCAGCTATCGTACAACAATAACACAAACTTATTCTCTTTGTAGTATGTTCATATCTTCTGGGGATCAGGACATGTTCTGCAGTATAGGCTGGCCACGCATGAAAAACCCATCATTGGGGCAGATACCTTCAAAATATTAATTTGATATGATGACTGTCCAGTAATCAATACATACACTATTTCTAAATTGTTCCAAAATAGTGACACTTGATAAGGAGAATCTAACTAGAAGGTGATGATGTTGACTTCCCACAGTGGAAGTCCAGCTATAACTTGCTGACCAATCCCAAAAGACCACTGCTGTGGCTGTATTCTTATAAGCTGCAGCTAGACCCACCATGGTCAATGTGAAGAAGCATGTAAGGACAGGAACCTATTACCCCCCCCCCCCCCCACCCATCTCACATGACATTTCACAATGTTACGAGACCTTTTTTGTGTGTCTGACTGTTTGTATACTGTACTGAAGCACCATATGACTGTATAACATAATATGGCTGTAATATGACTCTGGGTTTTTTTTTTTTTCACTCTGAGCATTCTTGTACTAAAATGAAATGTATTTGGTATTTAAAAATTTGTGCTCACAGTAGATCAAAAAAACGTTCTCCCCACTGACGTGTGGACATTCAAATATCATCAGCAAAGTCTGCATCCCTGTCCATGCTGCATAAGAATGAGACTGGACACCCTTGCAGAAATCATATCTATAGAACATTATACAATGTACTATTGACTCATTTATTCACCCATCCGTGGATGTACAACTGTCTCTATTTAATGACTGCACCATGTATTCTCATTGTCCTTCAAGTGATCTTGGAGGCAGTGTTCAGTAAGGAAGCCCTTGCACGGGGGGAATGCCTGCGGGCAGCGTAAAGCAGCAAACACAGTGGAAACACACATCCCCAGGACTCCACACTAACTTTTTTGTTTGGTGGCCCGATGGGGCCACCAAAATCCTCATTTTCAAATTTTTGGTGGCCCGAGAGAAAAATTTGGTGGCCCCCCCCCAAAAAAAAAAACAAACATTAAAAGTCCTCTTTTTTTAATGAGTCAAATATCTAAGTTTTATCATAGTAAGAACTGGAAGTTGGACATATCTAGAACCTACTCATAAATAAACCTCAACAAACTCGCAACACTCACTTTCAGGCACTCATTCAGTCCTTTTCATCCATCCTTTAAACAAATTTAACTGCTAATTTCCGGCAAAAAAAAGTTATGAATCAATTGACACACTTTTCCAAAACCCTTTTTTGAAATTTGGTGGCCCGACTTTCATTTTTGGTGGCCCTGGGCCACCAGGCCACTGTTAGTGTCGAGCCCTGCATCCCACTGGATAAAATGAAACTCGCTCAGATCAAAGGTAAACACCTTCATTGGATGTCTTCTCTTTCTCCTTTCAAGGGTTACTGGTACCCATTTAGTGCATTTGAACGATAACCATTTTTCTTCCAGCTCCATTTACTTGTCAAAAATGATGGAAACATCAATGAGAAGACAGGAAGATAAGAGAAGCACAATTTTCAGCAACCTGCTGTCTTGCAAGCAGGAGTTGATACCATCCTTTGGGTAAACCAGTTCTACATTCATAACAGAAAGGCATGTGGAAATAGTACCCTAACATAATCAACTTATCACAGCTTTACATACATCATGAAACTTGACTTGTAAAATCTCATGGGTTTTCCTATCTCACCACAGTTTATACATAGCATGATTGTGAGCAAAAAGAAAAATAATTTCATATTGAAATATTATCCCTCATTACAAATCATGCATGCATTTGTTTGTTCTTGAATGGAAGAAGTAAACCATGGAAGGTGCACTGGTTCAAACATAAGTGCAATAGGAGAGTGATACAGTGTACTGAAAAAAAAAAAAAAAATGGCTTGATGTAGATTTATGCATGACAATGTTCTTCATTGTACAATCAGAGTTCACATGGTTCCAATCATACAGCATCCTGGGGGATGGATACCTAGAGACCACGCTTATCAACCGATGGCCTGATAGAAGTATAGCTTGTATTCCGTGTGGTCTAGATCTTTATACTCTTTCTTGTTACATTGGCCTCAAGTCTACCCATGGGATATTATGCATAATGGGGTTGAAAATTGAGTCAGCAGTTATGCTTGATCTTGATAAGAAGTTACCATGCTTCGGATATACCAAAGCAGTTACCACAGATTCAAAAATGCGGTGCATGCTCAACACTAACAATCATTTTTTTTTTTTAAGTATTGCGCAAAAACCTGGATTACGGGAGGGAAGGTATGCACTTTAAAGCTCAATCATTTCAGTACTGCTGCAATTGTGACTGCTGTTACTTCTTCTTCTCTTCCTCCCACTTCTCTTCCTCCGATTCCTTCTCCTCTTCTTCCTCCTATCCCTCCCTCTACTCCCTCCCTCTCAAATATTACTACCGGCACTACAATGGCCACTGCTTTAAAATTAGGAGAGGTTTTGAAAGGAGTTGAAAGAAAATTTGAGGAAAAATCAAAGATTATTGAATGCATTTCAAGAGCTGAAATGTAGCAGTGGCTGCATTATTTATTTGCATAGCAGTAAACGTCACATAAAACCATGTGTTCACATTGCTTTGATGTAAAGATATCCTGTTATAAAACTGCTTGCTCCATTGTTAATTGCACAAGGAAAGAGGTACAACCCTAGCCTTTGAAGATTGCAAAATGAAGTACACAATGCATGAGCATCTTCACAAACTTCAATTATCACAGCTGTTGTATTCCACAGATTTTAGATTCTTTCCTGATCACATATTTCTCTATGATATGCTGTTAACCATGTATCAACTGCACCTCCTACTGAAAGGCTATTTTCTATTGGAAGGTTATTTGCTGCTGCGAAACACAGAAACCGGAATTCACGAAGGTGATTTAAACTTAGAATATGGTAAATGCAAATTTCTTTTGCGTAAATACACGATAGGTTGCATAATATGCCGACAGATGATTGTCATCAATATATTCGGGTTTTTTTTTTTAATATGAAAGCCTGCCAATACCCTTAAAAATTCTTAAATTTGCCCTACATATTACCCCCTACTCATTCTGATTGGTCAAGTAGTCACTGACATTGAATGCTATCAGTTAGAATCTTGAGTGTTACAGCATTTAAGTTATGGGTGCTAAACAATTTTAGCAACACAGAAACAAAATATACACATGACACAATACTACACTACGGACAATAAAATTGTAGATTTTTTTTTTTTTTTTTTTTTTTTTACATAGTGATAAATCTGGTTTAAGAGGAAATGATGTGTCTTACAGTATCTAGAGTTTTTTGGTTTTTTTTAGGTAAAAAGTAATCAAGACATCAAGATGATAACAAATTGTGTTAGTTACTGTAACACAAATTTTTGTTATCTCATTGCCTATTGAAGGGGAACATGCACGGACGCCAAACTATATTACTGCCGTAATCTGTTTGAATCATACTGTGATAAACCTAGGTGCCTGAATTCACAAAATCAGCAGTCTTTACTATCATCTTTTACTTTATGCCGAAACCTAAAGGGAATGAGAGCTGTGTTTGGTCACATACTGGTACCATGGACATGTAGCTCCAAGGTGATTTATTGCAGGCTGTGTATAACAAACTAGGCAATTAAGTGGCGTGATCCTCTCTTTGATTTAGATACAAACAGGGTGGGATTTATTATAATCACAAAAACATGAATACGTAACGGCCCAATTGCAACAATGCATGTGCATTACATCATCTACCAACATCTACCAGAAACTGAGTAGATTTTACGGTCTGCACTTATAACACATTCCCACGTAATGGTGGGATGGGTATTGCTAGGTAAACTGCCCTCGACTGAAAAGTTTGAATCATGTTTTTACAATGTTGATACTCCAGTTATGATAGACTTTGAGGTCATCTTTGTTAATCATTGATAAACTTATCATGAGCAAACAGGGTATGATAAAGGTGAAGTTTAGATGCAGTGTTTGACATTTATAACTCCTACTCACATGTCTAAATTTATAGTCCCTATCATGATCAGATAAGCACTAACAAATAAGCGGATGAGAGACGCAATACCTTTGACTTCATTGGTCGACACTTAATGATAAATATTTTGGACTCCAATTAATATTAGACAGGGGAATCATTTCAACATTACTCTTCTACGTCACTGTTTCCCCTTTAATTGCCATTATATTTACCATAGATATTACAACAGTATTTTATAGGTCATTGTTGTTTAAAAGGGTGTGCGTGCTGTTTCATCACAAACAGCGTACATGAGACCCTATTTTTCCCCAATGAATTTAAAAGAAAAACAAAAATCCTCAATGATTCAGTAATAGAAATTGTGTTATCTGCCTGCTGGTCCAGACCAATGTTCATGTTTTTGACACAGAGATGCATCTACACATGGACAAAATAAAGAGCAGTTTATGACCAAGCATTTGAAAATCAAAACTCCAATTTCCTAGAGAGGAGCTCTCTGTTAATTATCATTTAATTTTTGTAGTGTATGACCAGTTCCCTTACGTAATATCATGTTGTCCACTTTAGCAGGTGCCCACATTGAACAAGTTATAGAGCATATCTTCCAACTGGATGAATAAAATTCTACTTCAATAAGCTATCATAAACTACAATGCTGCATGATAAACTGCTCTTCCCTGAGACTTCATTCCACCAATCTGATCTCTGTTTTTGTAATACAGCAAGGATAGGCCCCTGTTAACTAGTCGAGTCACGGAGTAATCTTGCGGTAGAAATTCTCACCTTATCCTATCAAATTGGCAACATTCATAAATTATGGAAACATGATATAAATTTTCATGCACCTTTTAAACTACACTCAGATTTAGCTTAAATACATGCTCAGAAACTCCATCTTTGTATTTCAACTCAATGTTGCTTTTTAAACGTACATGAAGTCAAAAAGAGAAATAAAATGAAATCTGGTCTTTCAGCTTTATTGTATAAATCAACCTGTATATCTGAAATTAATAACATTCTTATATTTTTGATGTTTCCCCCATTTTTGTGTGAGGGAGTACTGCTGATCAAGGCCTTGGTCCACTTTCTGCTCTGAGAACTTTTTGCAAAAATTGAGCAGAGTAAGAAAATGAGGCACCAGCCAAAAGGTTCAAATCACTCTGATTCTGACAAAATAAGAAATATTTTGATTGGTTGTTTAAGAAGAAGTAATCTGAATTATGACAACTTCATATCAAAATACCTTATGCTGCACACATGTAATGATTTTTAAGAATTCCAAATAGAAAGTCAACTCTATGAAAAAAAAATTGAAGGCTTGCTAACTTGTTTGCTACCTGTGACTGGTCAAAAACTCATGTTGTGTGGTAGGACTTGGAATGTTTCATTCACATCTTCTTTAGAAAGTTTGTGCACAAGCATGCACACGCTGTACATGGATATATGTACTGGCCAGTGTCATCTATCTTTACAATTTTCAGCTCAGTTCTGTCAACATATTATTATTATTAGAATATCAATGATTTTAGTTAATATTACAATTTAGATCTGTATAATACAATTGTTACTTCATACAGCTGTCTTCTGCCTTAGAACTACAAGAAAGGCAGTGTATGGCTGCGACAACATGTGAAAATTCTCGCTATCGCCAATACACAAAAAAAGTACCTGGATATGGCTTTTTGGTCAAGATTTAGCGCACTTCCGGGACTCGGGCACTTCTGGTGCGGGGCATAATTTGCACAGCACGAGTGTGCGCGTATGTGTACGTACTTAGCGCCGTGCCGGCCGACCACGGATAGGTGCCAGTACCCGAGCCAGGCCTGTGATAGCTAGCCCCCATATTTGCCCTCGGCCTTGCATACAAGCTAGACATACTGCTTGATCTTAGTGATCGACTTGCAAATATTCATCCACCTGGATATCGTCATGGAAGGTCCTTCTCGAAACATCCCCAGCTGAAAGCATTTTTGATGGAAAGAGGCATTCCTTGTCATGGAAAACACAAGTCGGACCTCGAATCACTGGCAGTGAAAGCAGCTGAAATGTACAGCGCTACTGAGCCATGTGATCGGGAGGAATCGGGGAAGAAGCGCCGTAGAGTGGCAGCGGCGGACGACTCGGAGAGAGACTTGAACGACAAATTCGTAACTTGGAAAGTTGATTTGAGAGCCCTACCACAATCACCTGTGCAGATATTTTGGTCTCTTTTGACAGTTGAATGTGAATGGACTTCACAGAGACTAAAAAATTATAAACAGTAAGTACACGCCAGAATACAGTCGGCCGGCTGTAAAGCTGTGAGTTGTATGTACAGAGCATTTGCGTATCACGCGCGTACGAGCAGAAGTTACTTGGCTCCCCAAACTATCCCATAATGCACCGTAAATGACACTTAAATCACCATCCTGGTACTTTTACATATTTGGCGATAGCGAGAATTGATATTGAAATGAGTAGCAGAACTTGCACTCATGCAAGGGAAATGGCCATTTTTCTGTATAAATCAATGTGTGGCTGTTAAACTCAGTCAATGCACATAAAAGTGTGGTTAAATTAATGTTTGAAAGAATAATGAAATTTAGATGTACATGGATAGCCTACAATGACTTTTATGGTCTAGACCATATATGCTTTGAATTAAGGGTTCACACTGTTTCAGATTCTTGTCAACTGGTGACTATTTCTACCATACGCATTTATTGTACAAAAGTTGTTTAAAAATCTGTTTGTTTTTCCAAGTGTTGGATCTTAAGTAGTCAGCACAGCTCTGCTTGCAATCGCGTACATAATCTGTAGATAGGTGTGGGCACTGTAGCGTAGGCTAGCTAGATGGTAAACACTTATCAGCTTCTTTAACACCAGCTTTCAATTTACCGACATTTGTTTTATTAAAACATTAGTGTTTAAACTTAAAGTCAAATAAACTTCTGCCCATGAGAGGTAAAAAATCTATCTTTAGACATGAGAATACAACTTCATATTCTAGAAGAAAAAAATTACATTTTTTTTAGTTACAACATATCCAGTGAGTCTCATATACATTATAGACTTAGTTTGTTTGAATTTGTTTATGTTCCTTCAGTGCAGTATGTGTATATTGCTTGAAAATACATTATTTTTATACAAAATTATTTTTGCATTTCATTGTACCTCCATATGGTTCAATCTAACTGTTGCGTTGTTAGTGCACCTTTATTTTGAATGAATGTTGAACTGCACTCGGTGCAAAATCATGTGATAATCTAATTGCTGCCTGGTAAAAAAGAAACAACAGTATAGAGAAATCTGCCCTTGATATTCATGTTTATGATTACTTGGTATATCTAAGATTTAATTGTTACAAAACTTTACTGTAATTGTCTTTGTGATTTATGTTCATTTTTTTTTTATCAGCCACCAGATTTCACTGCCAAGTGACTTTCACCATAATGTGCCCATTGTCTGTAATGCTGTGCAGATCTCAGAAAGAGACAAAAGATTGACTATTGCACTCCTTAACACAGGACCAGTATTCAACAAGAAGACTCCTCAGACTTCTCAATATAAAAAAGACTCGTCAACAGCTAACCTGTGTGGTATCAACATACTTGATTATTGCATATCAGTGCATGTCAAAGAAGTTAGATCCAATACTGTGTATGTAGGATGGGATAAGAAACTATCTAGTGAATGGATTCCAGCAAAAGAAGAATTTGATAGATGTAAAAGTTGCAACAGAAATGATGCATTAGCTTTACTAGGGCAACAGCTTGCACTTAAAACTAAAGAGAATCTTGTACTTTCCAGGACAAGAGACACAGAAGTGTTGATTAAAATTATAGTCCAGCATAAAACATTTGAAACATTTATTCAGGCTAGTGGATACGTCAAAGACTGTAAAAGAAGAGGTCATACAGCTGCAGGATGGTTTAAGGCCAATTTAAGGCTCAGAGGAAAAAGAAGTGTTTATATTACTTAATGAAATAATAATGATGAACAGAAAAAAATAGAAAACAAACAAACAAACAAACAAACAAGCAAATGATATAGCACCAAACCAGTAAAATGTGGCTTCTGAGACTTAGCGTATTAATCAGCAGTGCTCCTATAGGCATGAAGTCTACATGCAGTGATAATGAGGACTAATCATTTCTCTAACGAGCATATTTTTTTTTCATGGGGCCGAGAACAAAAGTAAAAGAAAAAAAAATCCCCAGTAGTCCCTAGACTTGTTTTTCTGCCCCTTTCCCTGCGGCTCATGGGGTTGCCAACATGGGCTGTCAGCACTGGACTTATTATTCCAGCAGCACAGCGGGTCATTCAATCTGGGTTAGGGGGCTGCATGAAGAGATGAAAACCGGTAGACCTGGGATCAAAGATACTGATTACAATGCAGGGAAGAGAAAAAAACAAAACGATAACACAGAGTGGAAGATGGCCTTGGGTTTTCTTAGCACAGAGTCAATCTACAACATCTCAAACTGAACAGAAATTAGGATTTGAATGATTCCCCTGTCATACATACAAAGAGTACATATTCAAACTCTGCATACTGTTTTATGCTTTAATGGAAGACTGCTCAAGCAGAGCACACGACTGTTATTGTTTCAATATAGGTTTGGAAAACAATTACATGCACACACAAAAAAGAAAAAAATATGCTAATTACTTAACTTTATTCATCTTTTTATGCTATAACCTTAAAACATCATTAACAGGGAATGCTACAGAGAACTGTTCATTAGAAATGTCTACTTAAAACATCTTTTTTTTCCTTACTGATTTTAATTATTGTTAATCATAACAATGACTGTAATATGATCATTCCTTCTTTTAAAACCAGTGTCTCTTTCTTTTAAAGTACACACATATCGCTGGATCTTTTTCCGATGTATCTTGATAATGGAACCATATTATCTGGAACAATCAGCATCAGGATATTGTGTTTCTGTTACTCTTTGCTTTCAGTGACATGTTCCACATGTCTGGTCTAATATCAGTCCTTGGTGGCTGATGATTGTGATCTCTGTAACTTGCACCACTTTGACCTATGACCCTCGTAATAAATCAATCTTTGGACATACCTAGTTGCAATTAATGATGTGTCAGAGCTCATACTTTTTATCGAGATTTATTGAATTTGTCAGAAGTCTCAATCTTACTCTTACTACTGCAAACTCCTAGAATTGGACTGCTCTATTAGAATGCCCGTGACCTTTGACACAGCCAGCCAAAAATCATTGCAAGTCATCTCTCAGTCATAGTTTGTGGAATCATCTCACTGACATTTTCAGTCATGCCTATAAATTCTTGGTCACCACAACAATAAAGGCAATGCAACTTCTGACCCAAGCATGTGATCAAGATATACTGTAAACTCTATTTCTAAACCTGAAACCCATCCACACACACAAAAAAAGAAAAAAAAAAACATTTCTTCTGCCCACGTACATAATTACATTTTAGGAAACACTTTAACTGAAAATGATAAGATTGAATTACACCCATGAGCTTTCATTCCTGACCCACTGAATCCTAACCCAGCTCAACTTTGTTAATCCTTGCATAGATTGATCATCATGCGGATGCCCCATGTCATAATCATATTCAGGGTATGAAGGCAATGAGGCCAAAGATTCTGAGTGATTGATGGATGGATGGATGGTATCGACAAACAATTTAAAAGCCAAATGTTTCTTAGTATAACAACTCCTTGAACAGAGTGTGATGATACACTGACATAAACTGGCAGTCCATCTACAGTATACAGAGTTCTATGTTCTTGGTCTTTTAAGATTTTTTTTCTTCCCTCTCTCTCAAAGGAATAAGATGAAATGTTGTCGAACATCTCTCATACTGTTGGTAAGCCATCGATTAATCAGAAGCACTTTCCAATCTCTGCAATCCCAGCATTGCATGGAACTAAGGCTGTACCTGTGAAATCGTGATACTACGGACTTGAGAGGGGAAAGCCCCTATTCCTCTCCGGGGTCCTGCCAAAACTAATTTTGTCTCAGGCTTCATTAGGGACGAAAACCAGCATTGAGGTCCGCAATGAGCTGGCTGCACTTCAAGTCATGTGTCAGGCAAGTCTGGGGTTAGGCCCGGCTCAGCAGTGGATTATGATATATTGTGCAGCAATAAATCATGACCTACTGAATTTTGAACATAATTTGCTTTCATACATCCAACTTCCCTGACAGCTACTATGTCTCATGATAGTGATGGCTGCACTACTCCATTCACTTATCAACATTTCTAACTTCAAACTCTCAAATATTTACATCTCTTTGTATCATGAATACTAAGCAAAGTCAATAGTTTTATATCAGTCATAGTTCATGTGGAAAATTGCGGCACATATGTGCCTTGCCCTGATGATGTAAGCATCCCATTATAAGGGTACATGAAGTGTTCATCTATATATCTACCCATCTATCTACCTACCTATCTATCCTCTATCTATCTATCTGGGGTGGTTGATGCATGTCTCAACATTCAGGAAATAAATGCAGAACACAGAGCAACTCAACAAATATTACTTCAAAGGGAACACTACAGAACAGCACTAAAATTATTTTATTTTGAATGATAATAATATTACTACTACTACCACTACTACTACTACTACTACTAATAATAATAATGATAATGATGACGATAATAATAACAATAGGAGGTATTTATAATGCCCTTTATCACTCAGTCTGAGTGCTCAAAGGGCATGAAAAACAAAGCAAACAGCAAGAATTCTGTGATATAATCTTTTTATTACAAAATTTATTTATTTATTTATTTATTTATTTATTTGGACATATTTGCTTTTGACACAGCATCAGACATTTAAGGGAATTTTCCCAAGTACCTTATTTTATATAGTGTCAACAGGACTTTTTTCTTACTTCCTCCATTCACTTATATGTCATACTGTATATGCCACATACTTGATTTTTTTCTAACTTTCAAAAATTTCTCGTGTGAACTGATATGTAGGTGGAATAAATCTCTTGAGAGAGTATCACTGCCTTTATTATTTTGTATCATGGGTGGGACATAAAATCAGATTTAAATCAACTACGAAAGAAGCACATTTTGTCATTTCAGAAGATTGAATACTTGTAGATAGGATAAAGTGAGATGAATTTATTAATGATCTGACATTCCTATCCATATTTTTTTTGGCTTTGTCAAACAAAATACCACAACATCACTCACAGGAGGGATATCATTATTTGTATTAACAGATATAACTATCCTGACTCGTAACACTAATAATTCTTTACGAATCTTTTTAACACTTGACCTACCATTATGTAAGGTGTAAAAAACAATCATTGAATTGGTTAGCAACTAAGACAGTCAAACTGGTGTTGTTGTTGTTCTTTTTTTATTTCAATTTATTTCTGCAATGTTTCTTTTCTTTTTCAAGAATACAATGTACAGACAAAAATACAACACCCATTTTGGTTAAATAACATTTTCTAAGGAAGATCAGGTATTCAAACAAATTGATAAATAAAGAATAAATCTTAAAAAATAAATATAATACTGTTAATCATTGCATTTTCACTTTCATGACATGTTCCACATTGCAGGGGCCATCACAGTAAGCATACATGATGATGTTTGATGAGATGACAGCCCTTTCCTGATAGAATGACTAAGAACTATTCTTGGGGATTTACCCCCCCCCCCCCAAAAAAAAAAAAAAAAAAGGCGGGAGGGGGTAAAAAAGGTGCAAATACGGGAGGGGGGGGGGGTCACAAATGACCAGGCTTGATTTCACTTTAATAAAAAGAAAATATGAGTATACTTAAGAGGACCATAAATGAACATAACTACGTATTAATATAACTACACGATTATGCTGAGTGACGTCAGCTGCTGCTGCACAATGGCGTAAGCTCTCTGGAATCCATCAGTGAAATGTGCAAGCAGGAGTGCAACGACCTGAGAGGTTTTAGACACCCCTAATGTCCCCCATTAGAAATCAAGACGGAGAGACAAACTTGCATGGGGTGTTAATTTGGAAAAGTGTAGAAGAGTGACCATGCCAAGGTCACGTGGCAGTTCAACATCCTTAGTTAGTGGGCGAGAGAAAGGGAGAGACAGCGAGAGAGACGGAGAGAAACAGACAGACACGACAGCCCGAGGAGATGAAGGTTTGAGTTTAGCCCTTGCCTCCCTTTTCAAGTTTAGTCAAGGAGAAGAAGATCTTAATCCGCAGTAATCTTGACGATTTCCTGAGCAGTGGGGGCAATAATCAAAGTCAATATCCGTGCCAGGGTTAATGTAGCTGCTTGCCCTACTACTCGCCTGCAAGACACCACAGTGGGCGTTTTGCACCATCTCATAAATTTCTATTTCTACTGAAAAGAAAAATTCACAAAGTTCTCTTTACCATGATCGAGTCTAGATTATTTTTTTCTTTGTTTTCCTTTTCCTTGGTTTCTTTTCTTTTCTTTTCTACACAGTGGAGGGAAATGAAGAAAGCTGAGAAAAAACACGACAAATTCATCAAATTTGATCAATGGTTAGATGAATTTTACAGAAATGGTACTCTTGTTCGCTGAGATCAAGGGGATCTCAGTGCAGGCTGTTTCTGTTTGTTTGTTGTTGTTGCTTTTTTTCTCCCTAAACAGAAATATTTTGGTATCGTACCTAAGAAAGTTAAGTCTTACGGTAAATCATATTCTTCAGGTATCGCAGAAATGAGAATGTATCTATACTGGCATACACAAGAGTTTGATTGACTGCTTATAGAAAGTCATGAAGAAAGGAAATGACGTAGGCCTACTTGACTTTTGATATCTATATCTTTATGATCACTGATCACCATATTTCCATTTTTGACTACCAGTTTATTTTGAATCAGGTTTTGAGCAACTTGCTGATAGTTCAATCGTACTACAGCCAAGTAGCGCTATTCAAGTTATCAAGCCTCTACCCCCGTATCATTTTTTGCTAACTTGGTTTAGGTATGCCCATTCATGGGGGGTCTCCTGTCCACCCTGATAACTTCCTGCATCATCTTCCTCACCCCGCTTTTCCAGGAACTCGTTAAAGGAACAGAGTTAACCTGTCTAGCCCCCACAGAATAAGAAAGGGAGGGAAAAAGGGCCATCCAATTTGTGCAATCATCCCACGCAAGCCACAAAGAGAGATGACCCATCATCTGGTGCCAGGGGGTTCCGTCGGCCCACACACTTCCACGGAGCTGCTAAATGCAGGCTGTACACATGATGGGGCCCTCCGTTCTTCATTTAGTTCGGTGACGGAAAACGTTTTGGTGGCCTACAAGGGAACTTTTATTCTCAATAATGCAATACATATGTGGTTTAAAAGAATGTAAAAATATTGAGACATATTACCCTAACATAATTCAGTAACAAGTTGAGGGAAAGTCTATTTTTCATAAGAATTTAAACTTTGTGGAATTCTCTCTAATCCTTTATCATATCCTACTACCATGACAGTATACATTGTTGTAGCTGTCCAATTCCGTCATGACAGTACATGGATTTTTACTAGAAACTGTTCAAAAACAGAGACATGTAGTAACATTGTATGAAAATTGTTTATTTCAGTGAATGTAGAATTATGTAGTTACTATAAAAAAGGAAAATATTGCAGTAGTCATTATGTACACTTCCAAAACCTCTGGCAGTCACATTGCTCATGGGTAACCTACCGTATATGTCACAAGCTATGCTTCTTTCGGTTTTCCTCCCTAATTATTCACTGTATCAATTTTGCCCGTTTAAGAAGACCTAATATGTATTGTTTATATGTTTTCATTAATGTTTTTTTTTTTGTAATGTTCTTTCATTGTTTGTTTGTGATTATTATGGAAAAATAAATCAAATAAAATCAAGTTAAATCAGAAAAACTTTATTCAGGCCTTACTTCTTTCTGTTGTTTGATTGCTGCTCTGTTCCAGTAATGTCATGTGTAGTTGATTGTTTGTATCAAAGTGCCATGAGTATTGAAGGTTGGACCTGTGCACTATACAAGCAGCCATGATTATTACTATAGAAATGATAATCATGATAATAATAATAATAATAATAATAATAATAATAATAATAATAATAATAATAATAAAATTATTATTGTTATTACTATTACTATTATTATTATTACTATTATTATTATTACTATTACTATCATTATCATAATTATTCTTCTTCTTATTATTATTATTATTATCATTATTATCATTATTCTCTACATTCATTAATTCCACATAGATATTATCGATTAAATTCCCTTTAATAAGATCTATGAATTCAATATTCACTGGTAAAATCCGTTTGTTGATTCATTATGCCCATTTTTTTTTCCTTTTGAATAAAAAGAAGAGGAAAGAGAAGGAAAGTTGTGTAATGGAAATCACCTATATCACTTTCGGTCTGTTGCCGCTATCAAAACTTTGACTATTACTGCTTCCTTCATCAAATTTTGACCTCACAGTAGCCAATGTCACTCTCTTCAAAATTTATGAAGTCTTCTTCCTGTTGCATGGCAGTACAGCAGTAAGCCTTTAATGATCTATTCACAAGCTTTTCTCGGGAGGTACATACTGTAGAAACACATGGCTCTCCTCAGAAACAGCCACGTATGCAATGCTGATAAAATGCTCAACCCAAGTCAACACTGATACTTGAGAATTCAAGTTCAATCAAGCCTTGCACATGATGTATGATGCTGTTTCTGTTGGCTGGTCTCAAACTGATAATCAGTGAGAATGAAAACACATGGTGGTCAGAGGGGGAAGCCTAACACATAGGACTGGGTCAATGGTGGTAATATACATGGGGTTATCATATCATTAAACACGTCGCCTGAGGGACAGGTGCCTATTGTCTAGGTTAATCATTTGCTATCTAAGATGCACTTTCTTATTTTCAATACATAGCACCAAGAAGTAATATTAATACTAGTTTTGTATATTTCATAGTATATTTCAGTGGTATTTATAGTAATATTAATGACATCCATCATGTGATTATTATCATCATTATTATCATTATCATTATTATTATCATTATCATTATTATCATTATTATTATTATCATCATCATCATCAGTATTATCATTATTATTATCATTATTATTATTATCATTATTATTATCATTATTATTATCATTATTATTATCATTATTATTATCATTATTATTATTATTATTATTATTATTATTATTATTATTATTATTATTATTATTATTATCATCATCATCTTTTTTTGGGGGGTGTGTGTGTGTGTGTGTGTGTGTGTGTGTGTGTCTTTGATGGGCAATTTCGTAAGACTCAGTTTATCCTTCCCCTGCCCTCTATCTACCTTTTGAAAAAAAAAAAGACAAAACCTGACCATTTTTTGAAGCATTTCAGTTTTAGTCAGTGACATCAATATTTGCGGCTATGCAAGAAATTGTCTTCAATAAGCAACAAACCAAATCAAAACATTGGATAGTCATTGCAAAGGTGCACTACTGGTATATCAATCACTTGAAAAATATGCACAAAGAATATCTGCATACCTGCATTCCTGCCCTGGGTTTGTGTACTGGTATGTGTGTGTGTATAGGGTGGGTGGATACAGAGTTTATGTATGTGTGGCATGAACACTGAACTCTCGTAGCATTATAAAACTGATATAGATTAAATGTAAGAAATTTTAATGCAGAAGGCATGCTAGATAGCATATGGCATCTAGGCGACTTCAGACTTTCAAATTCCAATTGGATGAATTTATGAATTAGCATATTGAAACACACAGTAGCGGATATCAATCAAATTCTGCACATGTTTCATAATATCCACGTATCAGCAACTATGTAGAAAAGACCTACCATGCACAAAGAACATGAGCAGCTGTTATCTATCTCTGGATAGGATGAATTATAGATGGCCTATTGACATGAGACATGATACTTTCAGCACATTAAAATGGTAGTTACGTGACATGCAGGCAAGAAATGCAGAGTTCTTCCATAATACACTCAAAAACATCAATTTTGAGCAATATTCCCAGCAAAATAGGTGATGCAAAAGTGCATGCAACATTCTCTAAAGTCACGAAATCATCTGCTTTAAAACATACCTTAGATACATAGTTATTGTTTTTGTCTTCTGACAACTTAAGCAATCTTTATCTACAGTACCAAAGAAAATACACAGGATGCCAATTTGACTCTCATGTAAATGCAGAATACTTTGTGGTGTGGACATTTTTGTGAAATTTCTGTTCTACTGAACTAGTGTGAATGTTAAACACGTCAATGTATGACAGAGATATTATTACTGTTATTAACAAGGGGAGTTTGCTGAAGTTTATCAAGAGCAAAATTTAATCACATGAAAGTTTCCACTTTTACAATATCCGGTCTCCTGCTCTGCAAGTCCTTGAATAGCCGGTAGCATGGAATGATGGTATGTTTATAGTTAAGATATTGTACAAACTGAAAATTCTTTGTTTCCGTTTTGCATGAGAGGTTGATTCTATTAGACTACATTTTTACTTCTATTTTTCATTCTTAAAACTTTCATTTTGCATTCAGCTTTGAGTGCAGCACACATACAAATGTAAGCATCAGACAAGGCTACAAAGGCTTCACTTTGCTTCCCTCTGTTATCATCCTGTTTTCTTGTATGTTATCAAATGTCTTCACGTCACAATTTTATAGATCTTGCTTAAAAATGATTATTTCTGACCTGATTTTCTTAACTATGATTGCTCAATGTATTTCAACTGCTCTAATGTGTTCCTACATATTTGTTTTTATGTGACACATGATTTTACCAAAAACTTGCAAAATAACTGATTTTTTTTTTACTTAAACCAAGGCGCACACGAAGAGCATGCTTCTAGCTGGGCCCTAAATGCGACTACCACTCCTGTTTTCAAACAAGACTGGATAAATAAATAAACACGTCTCAGGAATGAGAAGAGAAAGAAAAGAAGGGAAAACCCTTTTGATTTGAATAGACACAGGTGTACATACAGGCAAAGGGTGATGAATCATGCATAGTGAATATTTGCCCTCACCTGTTGTGGGTCAGGGCAAGGGGTAAAGTATGCATTGCATGATCCTGGCATTCTGGATAGAATGAATGCGTGAGGAAAAAGAGCAGGAAGCAACAGGCATACTATTTGTCAAACTACAGGTTTTTTGAAGTTATATAAAGGACATGAGATGACAACATGTTGGATTTGGGACATTAGCAAACTACTATACAAATGATGCACAGGATAGAGTGCGTTAGTGGAGGCGTATAGCGTACTTGAGGGTATTTACAATTGTGAAACATGCACGAGGCAAAGCCGAGTGCATGTTGCACTACATTGTAAATACCCGAGAGTGAGCTATGCCTCCACTAACGCCACGAAATAATCCTGTGCATCATTTGATTTATAAAATGGGTCGAAAATTCGAAAACTAACAGCATTTTTCAGCGTTTTTCACGTACCTTTGTGGGTCAAGACGTCCGAAGATGTTCGTCCCAAACATTTACGCACGTCGCACTCGGAAATCCCGCACATACAGTATAAGTATGATGGGGGGTTGGGTTTCCGGACACTTAAGTTCCCGCATGAAAACTTACTTATTTTACATAGAATATGCACCCTTTACCTTAAAGACTTGATATAGACTCCTCATATAGGCCTACTAGACAACATACTCTGAAAACGGCGTGAGAATTAACCTGCTAAATCGTTGGATTTGCCCTTCAAAGTGACTCCATGTACGCGTCCGGTCCCACAACGCTTGGTCTACTGTACTGTATGTATTAAGAGTATACGTACGCCACACTACGTTATGCACAAGGGAAGAAAGGCCGGCCGGCCGGCAGCGCAGCCCGAACTAGAAGTTGTTTACAGGATTGACAGCGCGTATGCATACAATTCAAAGCAGCCGCCGGGCCGCGTGCACAGACGATCGGCAATAGGATTTAACACGCAGTGCAATGGGACTAGAATAACCAAAGCACACGTGACTCATTTCAGCGCTTCCTATTGGCTACATTCTTGAACCCATTTTATAACAGGCAATATTACTTCTTGCAACTGGAAAGTGAAGGGGATAGGGAGAGATAAAAAATCTTGGCATGCCAAAACTTTCACTGTCGAGTAATAATGCACCAGTATTTCTTAATACTAGTAGATGCTGTTACAGTCTTCACATCCAAATTTATTCAAATGGTATGGACCTCACACACGGGTCTAATTGTTTGAAATGACAAGTGTCATGTTGATTTTGTTTGAAATGACATCACTTGCGTACAAGGTCATGCCTCCACCTTAATAGATAATTGGGTATACCATTACTACAAATGCTATCACACTGTGACTTTTATCATAACACAGTTATCCAGTCACCATTCAAGGTGTAAAGAGGTAAGACAGAAGTACACGGCGTGTAGCACTTTCTCCATTACTGTATGCAGGTTCTCACCTACTGATAAAAAGCCTGATATTTTGTGAGGCACACTAAAAGCCTCATAATCAGGATCTATGGAAGTCATGATTCATTAACTCAAATCATAGGAGCTGGCTCAAGACAACAGTTCACTAGTCTGGTGGATAGAGTGACTGCCTATACTAATCATGAGATCGTTTGATAAAATCCAACTCGAGTATGTACATGCCCATGATATTTGTTATCATAGCTACAACTGCTAAAACACTAAATAATTGTTGCTTATCTAGGTTGATGAAGGGCAATTTGTTAATCAACAGCCTGCTGTTCATTATGCCAGCAAATTGGGCACATATCGGACTCTTGATATAGTGATAGGGATCGTATGCACATTGAAAATCAATCATTCTATTTCACACAGCAGCCCATGACTGCTTTGTGCAAAACACCTACCACAAGCAAATGCTCTTCTCTGATCAGAAACAGCAACATTCAGCAGTTTGTTGTTGCTTTTTTTTTCTTTCAAGAAACAAGAACAGTGAAAAGCATACCCAAGATCGAACGTTCCCTCCTTTAATTCCCCTACACTAAAAAAGACACCCCAAAACAAACACATACCATCAACAAACACTATCTGGCAATTGGGGGCATCACTCCTGATACTGCAGTTTATCAAACCAGTTGCAATGTGCATGGAAATTCAAATATCACATTACAAGTTTTGATGTCACAATATTTTGCACTTGAGAATGGGCCTGTGATGTATTCTCTCCTTCCAGATAACAACATTCCATACCCTGTTTTGAAACCATATTTGCTAGTCAGATACTGGAAGAGGTATTACAAATGACATAGGACTGTGCCAAACAAGGATCATTGAGGGATTCAACCTAAAATTCACAGAAGTTCTTCAAAGATAACATGCCACTGGTGTCTGACAACTGGAGTCACTGATGGAAAAAAAAAGAAGAAGAAAAGATTGAGAGAATGAAGCTATCAAAACATTGACATAACAATGCAGTCTGGCATGCCACCATGTATCAGGCTGTTTACCCAAATGATATGGGCAACAGATGTTGGCTTTAGGCTTGGAATGAGTTTCTCTTGCATAGGATCAATTTCCAATTGCCATCCTCTGGGTTTGGGTTTATGTTTGGGTTTGATTTTTTGTTTTTGTTTTTGTTTTCGGGAGGGGGGGATGGGTGTATACGTGTGTGTCCTCTAACATTCTATAAGAAAAAAGCAAATGCACATTGATGATGATGTGATGATGTTGCAATATTCACTGATATATTTTAATGCAGCCATTAACTGTTTACCCTTTACTCTTGTTTGACTAAATTTCTCAAATAACAATTAGGAATTTTTGCAGGAATATGCTATCATAAATGTTGAATTTTAAAAGAAAAAAAAAAATAACAAAACAGATTCTCTGAAGGACTTGCCATACACATCATACTCTGGCTAAGCCCTCTTCGACTGAATTTGATTATAATTTCTTCAGGTGTCAACCACATTTTAGTATTTGAGACTTCTGACCTTGTCTTCTGACCTTGTCTTCTGACTTTCACCATCCATTCACAATGATATACCACTGACTACTGTAATAGTGGAAATTTTCGCGGTGTTGAAAGTTTCGCGCATTTCGCGCAACCAGAAACTAGCGCAAAAATAAAGCACGCAAATATTTTTGCTTGCCATACATTCCTGCGCGTGATGTCTTGATTCCGCAGAATTAAAAACACACGAAACTCTTCTGACCCGGCCAAGCGCGAAAAATTAGTCGCACGAAAATATCCATTTTTACAGTATTCTTTCACAATGATATAGGCCTACCACTGACTTGCCCTGTTAACCAAAGATCTGTGACCAGTTTAATGACACTTCTTCAAATGGGTTTAAGTGTTTAGCAAATAACTGTAAAAATGCAACCACCTGTGTCCATAATCCTACCTAATGAAAATTATGTGAGCTTATTAAAAGTCCTCCCAACAATGCACAAATCAGGCCTGATTTTCAGACAGCACTTTTCTAATGATTGTCAGGAAAGTTAAATTTTGGCCAGTATCCTCACCCCATAAATTTTTATTTCAGGCTTAAAATCTCAATACCCATTTGAGAATCTGTCATAACGATTTTCATTTTCATAACTGATCGTCCTTCAGATTATAGTCCTCAGACTGAGTCAAGAAGGCCAGAAAGATTTTCCTCTGTATAAAATTTACCTGCATGCTGTACAAACACAGAATATGCTAGGTCATTCACACACACATTATGAGATGCTTATAAATTCCATGAATGTCGTATATCCTGTCAGCTATGATCTGGCTAGTTTCAAATCAAAACAAGCAAAAAACAAACACAAAACCAAAATCAGAACCGAAAGCAGAAAACACCAGACAAGATTTCTAGATTGATTTTTGCATGTTTGTGCAATAAAGATGATAGCATCACCACAGGGATGCTTGTTTGCTGCGGATAATCACCCCTTGTAGCAAGTAGTGCCACCAAACAAACTCGCAACAAATTTGAAAACATGGCCTTTGTAACTCTCAGGATGGCTGGAATGTCGTGGATATGGGCTTTGATGTAGGTTGTGCGGAAGAGCATTTTACATTATTATATATACGAACAAGTGTCGTTTGTTACTGTGGGATGATGCTTGTTTATGGCAGGTCTGACGTTAACATGCTAACTGTTGCTTGCGATGTAGGTTGGGTCAGCCAAGGTCTGGCTTATAAGCTCCTGTTATTATGGCAGGGATTTTCCCCAAGCATGCACCATCTGTGTCTTTATTAAAGGGAAATTTACTTAAAACATATATGTGAATTCACATGAATGCAGAAAAGGTAGGCCCACAACACAACTTTCAAAACAGATTATTCAACCTTTCTCAAACTTCATGAATGTAATCTCTTAATATTTCTGAATTCACAATTACACAAGCCTCTGCATTAGTCATGTGACTGCGTTATGACCACTCATCGACTAGAATTTATTCAGATCATTTTATACATAATTCATACAGTCTATAGTTTGTACTGGTCTCGTGGCATTGGTTTTTACGGAAGGTAACGTAAAAGTGTGGTATGTTTCTGCAGTTTGAAGTTAACCTTTAGCTGAGAGGCTTGTTGTCTGGGGAAATACAAGTATTCAAATTACACTGTCATTTTTTCCTTTCAATTGTACAACTATGAGGAAGCACATGGCAAATGTAAACCTTTAATAACTATTTACCAACAGGAAAATGTCCGTGTATAACAATTCTCACCTTGAAAAAATGAAGGTGTAAGGAAAAAAATTGGACGTAGAAAATGAGGTCTGTCATTAATCATACATAGGAAATGAAACCATTCGCCAAACATTCTCGAAATATAACACAAGGTACAATACAGTGCCAGACATTATACCCACAAAATGATCCACAGAAAACACCAATCTTTCTGATGGGCCTTAAATTTGATCCAAAAGTCACTATGATCTGTACAATCCCGAACATAAATGACTGCAATACAAACATCAGGTTATTTGATGAAATGGTCATTATCAGATTTGCAGCTCTTTTGCACACACATCCTGTTTCACTGCTATCTAAACATATGGACATGTAATTTCATCAGGTTTTGAAGAGGTAACACTCGTAGATCTGCCGTGACGGCTGTCACTGAATACAGTAATGTCAGACACACAGGGCTCTCACTAATATCTTCTGAAATATACTACTCCTGATCATTCAATTTTCAAGACACCAGGATTTCTTTTATCATCATGCTTGATCATGTGCTTCGTGTGTAATCTTTACTGGTCCAGTTACGACTTACTATTTTAGCTGACCTTAAAGGGACTGTACAGTACTGGTTGAGGTAGGGATTCATGTTTTGAACATTCCTAAGTGAGATAATGAAAAGCCTCTTATGAAATATGAAAGAGCATGTAATTTTAAGAAGGATTCAACGTTTATTTGATGAAAATTGGTTTTCAAATGGCTGAGATATCCAAAAAAGTGCTAATAATAAAAGGCGACATGCCACAACTTTATTAGGATCTCTTTGTTCCACGTTGTTTTTGGATATCTCAGCCATTTCAAAACCGATTTTCATCGAATAAACTTTTGATACCCCTTAGAACTGCATTCCCCCTTGCATCTCATAGAGTGGTTTCTGAATATCTCGCAAAATGTTAAAAGCTAAATCTACACCTCGACCAGAACTGTACACACCCTTTAATGGGAGAAAGTAGTGCAGGATTTTCAGTCAGATACCAGAGAACAAAAAAACAAAAACAAAAACAAACAAAAACAAAAGAAGATGAAAAAAAGAGAACATTTGACGGGGTCTTGATAGGATCTATCCAAATCTTGGTTGACTGGACATGGATTGACCAAAATGTGAAGTGTTCATCTTGTCATTTCTGCAACCAAAGGGCAGCACAACACTTATGGCACACCCAATTTTTGTGCTGAGATGTTACCGAGCAACAGGTTGTTGGGTCCGTATATTATGAGGTGTGACAAGCCATCTC
Source organism: Diadema antillarum (assembly GCF_040938485.1). NCBI lineage: Eukaryota > Metazoa > Echinodermata > Echinoidea > Diadematoida > Diadematidae > Diadema > Diadema antillarum. The sequence goes on along the minus strand of NW_027271344.1, from coordinate 740,309 downwards.
TTTGCAACATGCATTAACATCTTCACTGAACCACATCCACAGTACCCCCTAATAATGATCCACTAGCTCAGGAGTGAGCAGGGGAGGAGGGGAAGGGAAAGGGAGGATCAACCTTCGTCATTGGGGGGAAACCACTACCACCACAGGGGGCACGGGAACCTTGACACCAACCCACTCTGACATGTAAATCCTACCTCTACTCACTAGTAAACCGCCCTCTAATCTTGACAGAAGAGAAGACGTCTCTCCCCCTCTCTCTCCCTTCATCTCTCCCTCTCTCTCCCCACTGAAAACCCTGCTTCGTTGAAGGTTTCATTAGTCACAGATAGTCTACGGGTAAGAAGCGTCTTGGAGTCTTTGGTCCAGGAATGGGTCTACCCAGAGCTAACCTGCGGAGAATGGGAAATGATCACACTGAACAGCTATGAGCGGCTTTTCTTGCTTTTTTCTGTAATTGATGCCTGAGTTTTGTGCCTAGTAGTGCTGTGAAAGCTAGTATCCCCTTATCCAACATCCTTTCCTTGATGCTGATCCACTCTAGGTGTCCATTCACACACAAGAATCAACCATTTTTGGATCACGATGCAAAAATCAATTTAATTTGTCTTCATTCACATGTGGCCAAGCAAAAACTCGTTCAGCTGCAAGCAAGGCGTTTTAAATCTGCCAACTGTGCATGTATAAACAATGACTGGAGCATGACCCGAGGCATGGCCCCCTCCCCCAAGATCATGTGTGATGAGCTACATTATTAGAATAAAAACAATCTATGTTTTTTAAACATGCCATTCATGCTCACTGCGCATAGGAAATAATTTCGAGGGTTTCCTTAGGAAAAAATTAAGGCGAAATGCTTTTGCATCAAGATGTGGATCACGGTAGTTTTTTTATTTTTGTGTGTCCACACACAGGAATTGTCAAGTTTTGTATTGTTTAGGAAAAAACTGATTTTCAAAAAAAAAAAACATTTTGGGTGCGTGCAAATGGGTGTTTTTTAACAGCTCGCACATACGTACAAATGCAGTGCACTGAAGGTTGATTAGTGCACCATCAAATGCCGTCATCTCTCACAGTAAATGTGACTGAACTTCAAATCGTACGCACCGATTTGCTGATTTTCCAAAATATTCACTGACAAATCACATGATAATGGTTAAAACTATGTTAGTTTTAAGTGAGATTTGGCACTGAAAATGCATAAAAATATGCACAAAATTGTAAGCCAGCACACATTCACATGATAGAGAGATCCAAATAAGTTATAGCTGGATAACTGAGGTCAAACTGTACTACTAGTACTGGAACAACAGGCCACTGACAAGCAAACTCCAAGATGATTCAGTGGTTCAGATCACTGCTGTAGAATCCCTCTCAGAAAAGGAAGGTAAAAAGAGGTGATGATATCGAACATGACAATAATCTACTGAAATCATATTCTTTTTATTTATTTATTTTTTATTTATTTATTTATTTTTTTTTTTGGGGGGGGGGGGTAAATGACCCCTTTTACTAATCAGTAAAACTGGTGGTAGATAGAACCTTAACTTAATTGTATCAATATTGAATATTTGTCGTACTAATCACATTAGTTGTTCTGCTCTGTAACATTTCTATCAACTTCTTTCATCTTGCATAGTGGGAGATATCAACAATGACTTTGAAGTGAACTACATTCCACCCTTTGTAGCATGATAATCGCATTACACACAGCCACATATAGTGGCATGTTTGATAAGGAAAATATTCTAGAAGTGATCATTCATACTGTGATTTACATAGAGAAGGGGTCCTCGTTAACCTTTAGTGGTATCTTTAAATAGCTGAACAACTCTTCTGCTCTGCACAACGGCACAAAACATTCGGGAGTTAGGAAAGGGGGGGGGGGGGGGAGGAGAAAATATGAGGCAGCGATCCCAGCCAAAGATATGCCATAGTCTGGAGTAGGGATCATAAAAATTTGCGCCATAACGTCTTAGCGAGGACGAAAGTTGTAGTTGTAGTAGTAGTAGTAGTAGTAGTAGTAGTAGTCGTAGTAGTCCTGTGTGTTTTGGGAATGGGGTGTTAGAGAGAGCTCGTAAGGGATTGTTAGCATCCCTGCTTGGGCTCTAACTGGGTACTTCCTGTGGGAAGCCCCTCCAGGCTTGTGACTCAACCAGCCAGGGGCCCCCAGGCAGGGGTGGGGCACTTGCCACGGAAGCCTAGACGACAGACTCTCTCTCTCTCTAATGTACACAGCAAAACTCAAACCACACTGAACCACCCCTCCCTTTCACATCGCAATCACTTCTTTGAAAAGTTTGAAGAAAATCCCTCCCCCCCCCCCCCCCAGACGTCAGGATGCAGAGTAGCTTTCACTTGGCAATCCAAAACCACAAGCAGAATATTCACCATCAATCATTTTTCACTTAACATAGAATGACATCTTGCAGTTGTACATCGCACAGATCTGTACCACTAATTTGACACATTTACAAACAGTGTAGAAGTTTGTGGTTGTCTTCTGACCTCTTATCAAAATACATCGACCAGTTTAGAGAACATGCAACCTTGGAACTTGCTTCATGAGTTAATGTCATTTCAAATATGCTTTTTGTACTTAACCCCTTGAAGACGAGTCCTGAGTATACTCGGGCAGGTGTCTATGGGAAATGTGTGTTGTAGCAAAATCAGCCCCTTCTCAACGAAAACAAAATTAACTTTGCAGAGTTTGCCAAAGTCCAACAAAATCAAACACATAACATGCTCTGCTAATGACTGAGAAGCTTTGATGTCAAATTACATATGAAGATAAACTTTAGTGGATTTCATAGAGAGGGGAGCAGGTTAATGGATATGATAATCCCCCATATGCTAGCACCATATAATCTGGGGCAGAATATGGTTGGTACAGCCTACACACATGCAGCACCCCACAATGCCTCCATTCTCGTGCATGTCAAAGATGACTGGTCTATAACCGGCAAAAGGAATTTTCTGACCGAGCAGAGTAGCAGCACTGAACATTTCACACAACTTTTAAAAACAAATAACAATCACTATATTTCTCCTTTCAAAGTGAAAGTCAAATGCAGAAGAGAGTGTTCACTTGCTTTCTCATTGTTTTCTAATGACATTAACAATATCAGGTGAAGTTTTATCATTACTGTTTGTCAAGTCACCTATGCTTTAAGCCAATGTATGGATAGTTTCTAGAAAGTTCTACAACACACAGGAAACCATCACAACTGTAGACAATAATGCTGCTTTAAACTGAGAGTAGAACTTTGATGTCCAAGGACATAGGCCTATAATCATCTATAGACAGAAGAGAGGTAGACATATTGAGATTGAAAATCTCTCTGTATCCAGAAAACCTGTTAAATGCCAGATACAGGGCACTCCATGTCCAAAGTGCTGATAGTACATCCTGCTGTGCTATTACCAGCTACAGTTTGAAAATCACTCTAAAAGGAACAAATGAGCAATGAATATTAGGGGTTTCAAGGGATGAACACTATACTAAGGCTTTCTGTGGCTCAGCAGGTAGAGCATCAGTCTAGCAATCCACAGTTCTCGGTTCAAATCCTGTTGGATTTCATTCATTTCATTCATTAAAAGAAAGAAATGATGAAACTTTTGATCTTTTTGTATAAAATCCTTGAATGCAAGACCTTCCACCAAGATATAATAGCTGACTTCATTCAGTTCTAACACAAGAAGTTAAAAAGCAAACTCATATATAATTTCACATCAAAGTTGTGCTGGCTGATAGAAGCAGTTTTGTTGTTGTTGCTGCTGTTTTATTTATTTTTTCTATAAAAAGGAACAAGGGAGGAGATATTCTTAACATACATGTACATTGTAAAAAATGCATTCATATACGGTATCTTTTTCTTTTTCATAAATGTGTCAGAAAGGCATTGGAATGAGGTTAGACTGAAAAACAGCAGACACTCTGCAAAGTTAGAAAATACTTGATTTGAAAGTAACTCTCATCGTGAAAGCAAAAACTATCTTTTTTATGGACAGTGAGTCAAAACTATCAAAACAGAGACCAAGTTGAGCACTCCAACAGAAACTCCGTGTTACTTGTTTGTTCAGGGACTAGGTTAATGCCACGGAGCACCGGAAAAAAGTGGCTCCCTCTCCAGAAGATTCATATCTAAACTCCGCTCCAACTCCAATTCTGTCTGTCGGGGGACCCGGGGAAGGACTGGTCTGGGTGCCACCTGTGTTCACTGAAAGCAAGCCAAGTTGTGCTGTGGCTAGCTGGCATTAGTCCCACCACCCCACTACCCCACCCCTGTCTCACATCACGGCCTCTCGCGCAATCCTGTTGGATCAAGTTGAATGAACTCGCACAACTCTAAAAATACAATATCATTCTGTGAACTAATCAGACACTTCTATCTCGTGAATCACGCAGGGTTTTTCAATCTTGATCCATTCATGGTCAGAATAGAGAAAAAGAAAGCCCTTATGATTTCATGTGGTGTGCAATAACTTTGATCTGACATACTTCTGCTGAAGAAGAATTTAATACATTTTTGAATGTACAAAAGGGCATGCATTCAATGGGTAAGGTATTGATTTAAAGAGTTGGAAGTAATGCTACAGTTGCAAATCTGCAGTATGACTTACATATGCACAGCTGAGGTACTGACTGAGTCCATACTAAAGTTGGTGATAATGATGGAAATAATTGCACTTCAAGACATAATTCAAATTACATTTTAATGAGCATTAAATAGCGAAGAAAAAATATGTATATTCTTATATCTTTAAAGAAAGTAAATCTCAGGACTGAGATAAATGCTTCCTTGTAGAAATTTTACTATTTTCTCATGTACCTTCCGGGAGAGTTTGCATATGAGAAGGCATGCTTGACACTCAAATGTCGTAACTGCGTCTGATGTAAACATCAAAAAGGGACAGTTGACAATTATGGTTTCACAATCTTGTATAAGCTGTTATTTCCACATACAGATATCTTTGCGAATAAGGAGGCCACTGACATTTTCGCGAGATGTTGTTTTTTCGTGAATTGATACTGAGGCTAATGTAAACGCGCGATTTTCCTGGCGCATATATGGCGACGTTTTCACGTGTCGTTAAATTTGCGGTCCAACGGCAATTCACGAAATCCGCGAAAATGACCCTCGCAGAAAATAACAGCTTATACAGTAATGGGTGAAGGGAGCTCATGGTGGAAAGATGAGACTGATAAGTAGGCGATGGTCTGTGAAACAAAGTGCAGGTAGAGATGAGGGAATTGATACAGTAAAGGATCAGGTGGCAAAAGAATGAAGTGTAATACCACATCATGTTCAAGTTGTCTTTAATGTGCGAAATGAAACAAACAGAACAGTTTAGGTTTTATCAAAATTAGACATAACAACATGAAATTTATGGATTAAAAAAAGTTCACATGCTTTCATAAAATGGTGATATTAGCTGCAACTACATATCCCAATTAGATCAAATAAAGATGTCATAACTTCACAATTCTCCTACTGACCTATCCCAAACCTTCACTGATTTCTTTACATACATGAAATCAAAAAGACAACTCTGTCTTTGAAAATGTGTGTGTGTGTGTGTGTGTGTTGCTATGACCTGAGCAATGATGACACTCATAGGGAAAGAAAAATAAAAGAAATGAAGTAGGTTATAGTTGCCAATCATCCACCATAAGCATGGCTGTTGTGATATATATGTGTGCAAAGTAGTGGAAGAGATTTGGGCTGATGATTTTTTTTTTTTTTCACCTTTTCTACTTTGCATTTGTGGTTGTGTCACCAATATAACCCATTCAGCATTGTGAGGTCTCAATTAGAATCTGGTTCACTGCAATTAATAGGATTCCAGGCAAGCCATGTTTGATTCTTGGTTACAAGGTTCCATGCTCTTCAAACATGTGAAGCTGCTACAAGGTAACTGAGAGGTACCTTTAATTAGTTGGTAAAAACAGGGTAAACTTTGAGGTACATCTGCATTTAGGCATTGTTTGCATGGTCTGGTTAAAGTTACACTAAGCATTTTTCTTCACCTGTGTCAACTGGTTTGACAGAAAGCAGGTACTGATGTGCAGATGTCATACACAATGATGTGTCTACCAGACATACAGAATTTCAAGTTCAATCATAACTAAAACACTCCCTTATTTCATATGCAGCAACCATTTCGTGTTTTTTTTTTTAAATTCAAGGAAGCAACATTCTAGCCTAAGAATCCTATGCTTCAGTAAACTGTTGATTGACATATATTGCAGAGTACTATATTTCATTTTTCCAAGGGATAGCATGTGGTAACAAATGCAGAAGATGTCACAGCTGATAACTATCTAAAATTGTCTCTTCATCCGACCATGAACAAATAATTTATTTCTTTGTTTTTCTTGAAAGTGTTACTGCAGGTAAATGACAAGGCTGCCAATATGCTGTTGTCATAGATTTGATTTTCAAGCATTTAACAGACACAATATACTAACATACAACTTAGTTAGGTTAGTTATAGGTCTCCACATCTTAGTTTCTTTGTTTTTCCACTTTTTATGTATATCAGTCTATCAATCACATAATTTGATGTATTACATGTGGGGGGAATGCACCTTACAAGCACTGCTTTTTAGCATTCCTCCCCATTTCCAGCATTTCCGTATACTTACAATATTTTGTAAAATTATCCTTTATTACGTATTATGACGAAATTTATGTATTCAATTTCTGTAAAATATTTATATGTTTCTGTTGGAAACGGAAGAATGAATGAACGAACGAACGAACGAACGAACGAACGAACGAACGAACGAACGAACGAACGAACGAACGAACGAATGAACTTAGGAAATTTCTCCAGCAGGAAAGATCAAGTAAAAGGAAAACATAGCAGCTGAAAAGAAAGAAAAAAATGCCATCTCATATTCAGTGTGTGGGTGGTGGTACAAATCAACAACTTGCCTACAACCTACAGATTGCAAGTTGTTTGATAATCCTATGAAGCTTGTTAAGCATTTACAGTATTCTCTGAAATGATTACGTGTCAACCAAGGTTGTCTCTCTATACTTTCGCACAAAGAATGCATGAGACCTTTGCACTGGTAGAAGCTGGTCATCACCTCTAATTAGATCTTTCTTAAGTCCTTATCTCATTGTCTTTTCCTTTCCTTGATATGAGAAGATCACTCAAATTGCACCCAAAGGTCTGGATGAGTTGTTTTTCTTCCTCACTCTGTGTTTGCTAAGGTGGTTAGCGTAGGTGCATTTCGTCATTCATTTAGGGGTAATTACCAGAGCTTGGTGCCAAAACTGATTACGTCACCTACTATGTTTCCTCTGTAGTTCTCACAGCATGACTCTTTCCTGCCTGTCGCTCTCTCCCTTAGCCCCTCTCCCTCCCCTCCCCTCCCCTCCCCTTCCCTTCCCAAACTCTCCACTCCATCCTTCACAAACAAAACTGGAGCGGGCCATCAACAGCCATTGCACTTTTTCTCCACCACCTCAATTCGTGAGTCATCTTCCCTTTAAAATGCCGAGCGCTGGGATAAAATGCTGCACCTCTTGTTCCTCACCGACTTCCTGATTCATTGTGATGCCCCCACCTTAGCAGGGAAACAAATGTGGCATATTTTGTCTGCGGGAGCAGCTGCTACGCTTTTGTTGCCACAACGTTGGCAAATGTTCTCCAGTTATCAGCAGTGATGGTGGAATGCTCGCTCTCTCTATTTCAATCTTCTCTTGCCCTATTTGTTTATCTAATATAATTTTCGGGGGGCAAATCCCGATTTGCGCATGAATTCTCACCACACCTGTCTGGAACAAGTGCCTGCTCACCGTTGATATATGACCCGAAGTTGAAGATGCACGCTGGCAGTCAGTGTCTTGTCATCACGGGGGATGAGCAATTGTTTGCGACGGGTAACAGGTACTTCCTCCGCACCCAAACTCTGCTCCTCAACCAAGTCAAGCAGATCATGGAGGGCTTTTTAAACTTATTTTTAGTCATGTCTTCATGAAGGCCTGGAGAGGAAGACCAATTACACACACTTTTTCCTCTTGATTTCAACATGAACTCTGGGTTAAGGAGGGTTAGGTCTCCCCTTGTTTGCACCTTGTCTGAAGTAGAAACAGAATTGGCAAATGAACCTCTACTCAAAGATCTTCCAGTCAAAATCAATACAAGTCAATGTTACTACATGTCCCTTTGACCTTTAGGACAAATTGTGTCACAGTCTTTTTATCTTCTTTGACAAACAAGCAACACTTTCAGCTGCTTCCAACCTTCCGTCAAGTCTTACCACTGATCTGAGGAGTATTACACAAGTCCTGATGAAGGCGCTATCACAACACTTTCTCACTTCATTTTGCTCTCTTCTTTGACTAAGGAACAAACTTCACTTGACCATTTTATTCAACTACCAGTGAACACAAACATCTAATCCACAATTCTCCAAGATCATCATGCATGATAAAAGGACCATGAAAGAATCTTCTTTGCTGTTTTATGAATGGAGAGATGATGATTGCATGAGACGTTCACCGTCAGGAGAGCAGACCCATCAGTCTAGGCTACTATGAGGCAGCATATGGGTAGATTGGAGCTGCATATCTTTACCTGAAAAAAAAAAAAACATGCATGGCTTCCAAGTGCTTGGATTACAGAGGAGAAAAATTTCAATAAACATAACATTCAGAATTTATCGGAACTTGAATCACAGAAAAGTCAAAGTTTAATCACACAACATTGATGGTTTCCACATACTTGTTGACAAAAAAAAAGTTTAATTTCAATTCTCATGCAGCGAACTTTAGTTTTAATGTTCACTCAAGGAGTGATTTATGATACATGTCACCAGAGTTGAGACTTGAATCAAGTATTCATTAAAAAAAAAAAAAAAACAGCCATAGCTCTATAATCAAATTCTGAGCAAATACAGGAATACTTCCTCATCTCGCTTTTTCTTTGCTGTGAATGAACTTAACTTGCAAATCAAACTACAACAGGTTATCCTGTGGAATTACCAATTTTGAAAGACTTAAAAAGATTGTTTAGACCAGCACACAAGCAAACATCATCAATTTCTTGGACCACAAAGAAACAACAAATTACATCCCGAATAATGGATCTAATTGATCAAATGAGAGCAGGCAAGACTATCTACTGATCAGATGTTATCAATGGCTTTTAACTCGATTGTGATTTTGAACCTGCATTATGTCACTAGGACTGTTGCTCGATGACAAAATCATCTACATCATTGAGAACAATGTGTTGACGACACTGCACCGCCCTCGAAACGAACAACTTTTGTTACAAACAGCATTTTCGTTGACATGGCGGCAGTACCACGGTGCACCTCCGGGGTCAGTGTCATGGAGAACAATGAACACTACACATGCTCCACTTTACTAATCGACAATTTCATCTCCTCAAGGCTACGGGAGAATACGTCATCTATTAGGGTCACCTTTAACGACTGGCACGCAGACAGCAGGAAAGAAGAAACAAAAAAAAAAAAAATTGAAGAGAGTCGGAGAGGGTGAAATGGGGCACAGGTGTTTGATTTATGACAGATGCCTTTTTTGATATGACACCGCAGAGAGGGAGAAGGTAATGAGACTAAAGACAATCACCTAACCCTCGCAACCTTTCAGCAAAGGTGACGTGGAGTTCAGCGGGAGAAAAGTTTACTCTACTGATATTGTGTCTTTACACAGAGAAGCAGCCAAAAAAAAAATCTCCATAGATACTAGAACTCCATGAAGTTCCAGGTCAAACATGCATTCAAAGTCTCTGCATATCGAGATATGAATATGCAACTCAGCTCTGCACAGATCCACTTGAAATAAAGCTCTATCATTTTCAGCCTTGTCAAAGTACTTTTGCGATTTGTCTAAAAAATCACTTATGTGATTTTTTTTTGGTCTTTCCTTCAGATGCTGAAATAAAGTATAACATTTAACTGCATTTCCGTTTTCATTATGTGATTGAACTTCTCGAGTAAATGAGGCATCTAAACCTACTTTTTTTCTCTCTTTTGGGAGGCCTACAAAATGCAGAATAAGAAATAGCAATCAGCATAAGAGATAAATCTATATGCAGTGAGTACATAGATCATCCACTAAGGCAAGTATTCATTTTATGATGTAAAATCCCATTTGTGCTGGCAACAGCAAATTGTTAAATATTTGAACTCTAATGTTTTTGACTCATTGAAATGCCTGATGATGAGCCTACTCCAATTACATGTTTGTTGTAATCATGCTTTGTCTGGGTGAAATCCACCATGCACATATCTAGTGTCACTAATGGTAGGCAGATGAAGATAAACCCTGGGCAAAATTTGAGCCCTAAATAGATGGCAACCGTAAAATGTTCATGTGAACTATAAATACAGCTTGACACCAGTTTACCAGCTTCACATCATCAACGTACTGCAACATCGTCTTGACTGTCATTCATTAGCTAAGTTGTCACTCAAGAATTCCATCTTTGTCTCTGATTGCTGCTTAACAAAATCACAGCGAAAGAAATTCATACATTATCCACAATTGTATATGATACATGCCTGTTTTTATTGTACCTGGAGGACTTTGTGTTCTCTGCAAATTTGACTTTTCTTACCCTGCCTTTCACACAATGTATGGCAGAGCCATTTTGTATGTAAAAGATGTATCTATCTGCATTTGATATTTCAACCAAAACAAACAAAATAATCACTACATCCTCTGGCACTAGATCGAGACTACACTGTCACAGTTGTGTACAACATGACATATTCTTTGAAATTCTTCCACTATCACTACGTGAGCAGGTTAACTCAGCTCTTCATAAGTGAAGATAGATCCTACCCTGTACAACCCTGTCAGTGCTGTCCTTCACTAGTCAGCTAAGGTTATGACAACATGTTAGTGTGAAGGAGAAAATTTCTTGCCACACATTATGTCCTTAAGTACTTTGAAGACAAAGATTGCTTTAGAAACATTGTTTTTTAAACACACATAATTATAAAGACAGCAGCACATAAAAGTATCTCCTATATTCTGTTTTAAATGCTCAGTGCAGTGATGCTAAAATCTGTGTCTTTTCAAAAACTTGGGGATAAAAAAAGGAAGTTTGACCATAGAAACATGCTGCAAATGTTCAAACACAGCATAAGACCATCTGCATCTGATTATATCATACATCCATCTGATGTTGCGTGCGTCATGGTGCTCGTTACAGTTTGGGGTATGATGATAGCAGGCAAGCAGCCAACGTAGACAGACTGAAATATGCAGAGTTTCTGGGAAGACTCTCCCCCGTGGATGAATCACTTGGTGGCCACTGTGAACAGGTGGCCTGTGGAGACTTGACGGGAGTCCCAAACTACAATGCGTCAAGGTTGACAGTTCAAACAGAAATATACCAATCACACATAAGACTGACGAAACTCAGTAAGCAAGCCGTATCAGACTTTGACTTTCTTGCAGGTGAGAAATACTCATGAAAAAGTGACACTAGAAGGCCTGTTGGACTTCCTACACATTCTTTTAATACCAATGAGACCAATATTCTTTCATCCTAACATTGGATGACTACTTGATCGCAGTTTTGAGAAATGTGATGACACCAGAATATATATGGAGATAAAAAACTCTAGGAATCTGTGAAACTTAGAAAAAGGAAGAATGAGGGAACGATGGTTCTGATATTTGTGTCATCCACAGGTTTCCAAACAAGATAATTTGAGTGTACTTTTAGATGCATATAAAGTGTGACCTCGAAACGCTAGCGCACTTCAAACATGAGGGCCCCCAAAAGCCACCGCTGCAACTAGCTTGTCTCACAGGTAGATTGATTGTACTGCTGTCACATTGTCAGTGTCAACAGACACATGAAAGCAAGTGAAAAAGATATGATACCACATCTCTCTGCAGAAAGGGTTCAGGGAAAGTTCATAATACATTACAACTGCAAATAAAGAGGAGGTGGGGGTTAGGGGGGAGAAAAAGCGTGGGGGTACGGGGGTGGAGGAGTGGAAAAGCACAAGAAACGCTTTGTTGTAACTATTCATCAATCCATGCTTTATGTAGTAATGACTGAAAGAAAAAAAAAATGCACATGGTGTGTAATTTTCCATGATATAAAATAGCATTCATAATAAAGTGCTTTCACCTGGCTAACATTTCTTCAAAATGTTTGAGAAAGCCTTGGAAGTAGTGGTTCTAGACTCTAATCTTTGTCCCAAAATGTAGTACCTCACTCCTAAGTCCTCTCCGTTTTTGGCAAAGTATGTCTGAAGATTTGACCTTATAAACACCTCTGCAGCAAATCTAAGGCAAAGCATTGTGCACACAACAGGTGGAATTACAGTGTCTGCGTTTGGCTATGCATCATGCATAGCAGTCCTGTGAAAGGACTGTTAGTACTCTTTCTTGGTCGAGTTCTGAGAAGAACCAAGCAAAACACTTTGGTTGGGCAACACTATGATCCGATTTTTATTTTCAGGTCTACTGCCACTCCTACCATGGACTGTCAACCTGTTCAAAAAGTGTTGTTGACTACAACATCCATTGGTTGTTCCTCTTTGATGCAATTTTACTAGTCATTCGCACGGCAGGCAGGGTTTAGCCAACACTGCCTGCCAGGAATAAAATGATAGAACCAGAAAATGAAAACAACTACCAGAACAGTCATAAAATCCTTAGTGAGTATTGAGTGTTTCCAAATGACTACCAACAACAGAAAAAAAAATACCCTGTCTAAGTTAATTTGTGGGAGTGAAAGTAGGCTAAGATCACTCCGGGGGTCAGCATATGACACTCTCAGTGGTGGTTCAGGCATGGTTTCATTGTCAAACTGACGTGCTAGAGTTCTCCCACATCTCCACTTGTCATCGAATTTCCTTCGATTTCAACCTTCTTGCATGACAGGCAATCCTGTTTGACATTTGGCTTCTTTCCGAGACATCTCCTACTGTCCCGCAAACACCTACACCAAACTTAGACTCACCCAACTATCAAAGCTCTCTGGTGCTGCACTTCCCGCCAATTTACCTCCTGCTACTTTGCTTCTTTGAGCAGACAGCTGACGAAATGTGACTGAATGAAACAGGATGCCTAGATGTAAAACCACAATTGAAGAGTCCAACAGATTGACGGCAACACGACAGTCTGTTAATGTTTATCATTGGCACTGGATGGAAGATTGGCCATTGAGGTACCTTGGCCACTGAGGTACCTTGATGCTCCAGTTCCCTGTCTACACCAACGTGGATCTGAAAATGTTGCAGTGATTTCCTCTGAGCCTTAACATCAGACTGAATACCTGACCATGCACTGTGAAGACTCCCTATACACATCATTTTGCAATACTTTTGAGCTCTTTAAATCAATTCCTTACATATTAAGTGCACGCCCTTTACGGAAAAATCACGAGCAGATGCTTTAAATCTCAAAGTGAATGTCCACAACTCGATTCATATGAATGGAGTGAAATCATTTCACAGTATTTTGTTTGCATGACATAGTCAAAGCAATGCTGGTCAAACAGATGTACATGGCAGTTACATGAAGGGACAATGTCACAGCCTGACACATTGACCTGCACATTAGTCTTTTCTCTGCTTCCTTTTTGAAACAAATCCAAAAAGAAGAAATGATATCCTTGCATCAAATCATTCTACAGTTGTAATGATTTAGCAGTAACAGCCTTAAGGAAGGAGTCTCCATAGGTACCTCACAATTCACAAGATTTTCAAGAACAGACCAATAGGAGAGTTGTAGTCTGATGACATCATGACCTAATCTAATTTGCATACATGACTATGACCAATATGACTGTTTCATGAAAAAACAAAAAAGATTATTGGAAGGAGACTTTCATCTCTTCTGTTGATTCTTATTTAATTTCTTTATCAAGGTCACCTTGAAAATGGCATAGAATTTACCTTAAAATGCTCAAATATGCTCTTGGGTCCAGAGGGAGTCAGCAGAAATTATATTCATTGCGGCCAGCAAGTGATTGGGTTGGAAGAAAACTCCTTCTATCAATGCATGTTTAAAACTCAGACACTTAAATTGGCAATCCAGTGCTCCAAGGTCACTTTGTCACCTTACTTGGTGGTCTCTCACTGGATCAACAAATGTGTGTGTGTGTGTGTGTGTGCGTGTGTGTGTGTGTGTGTGTGTGTGTGTGTGTATTGTACCTGAGGGTGCTTGCTTCTCTCTTCATTTGTAGAGCTGCAGATTGAACATAACCATCTGTCCACATGAGTGCTATCACATCATATCCTACTCAAACACACACACACACACACACACACACACACACACACACACACACACACACACACACACACACACACACACACACACACACATACACACACACAAACATCCAAACCGCACAAAGCAGACATCATGACATACAGCCTACCCACAGGCATTCGAAAGTGCACATTTAAGACAAGAAATGCCCGGTATGCAGGAGGTTACTAAAACTCTATCAGAGAGAGTGTGTGGCATAAACTTGGTAAAGTTACCACTCAGTCATGCTGCCAGTATGCTTGAGCTTTACTGCACAGGGGAATACTATAAAACAGCACAATATAAGATGACACATGATGTGAGAGTAGGACTTAAAAGTGAGTATATTGAGGGCTTGATCACACAAAGCAGCTATAGTAGTGATACACAAGGTAGAGTATCAGAGTACAACACATACAATTTACCTGATACTGCCAATCAACTATATCTGAAAATTCCTTGTAAAAGTTTGCTGTTCTGTATGAATTCTTCCTTCTTATTATACATATCAAAGAAAAGAAAAAAGAGCACTTATAACAAAGACCAAAAATATTAACCCGTTGAAGACGGTTTGATTTTGCTACAACCGCATTTCCCATAGACACCTGCCCGAGTATACTCGGGACTCATCCTCAACGGGTTAAAGCAATCCCTTCAGTTACAAGTTCATTGAGGTACAAGTTCTCAGTTTAAGGTGTGATGATGTACATTAAGTCGAACCATTTTTTGTTCACCTTGTTGTTGTTGTTTGTTGTTTGTTGTTTGTGTTTCCACTTGATGAAAAAAAATGATTTTGCAGAAGGTAATTGACAAACAAATTAAGCACTTGCATTCATCTGTTCCTCCTCCTTGCCCGTCATCTCATGTGGAGCAGAAGACTCGTCCTTCTCCACACCTTCCATTGCCCATCGGTGAAGCAGCTTGATGCGGTCAACAATGGTATCCACGGGGGAGAGTAGGGTGAGTAGATATGGAGCCACATAGAGCAAGAGGCAGGGGTGTAAATCCCATGCCAGAAGGTCTGATACCAGCACAGAATGTAGAGGAAAGAGGAGGAGGGGGGGGGGAGATCAATACATATCAAGAGAAAGGGGAGTGAGAGAAGAGATGATAATGCAAGCATATATGATATGTCAGGATAGTTAACCCACTGAGGATGGGCTAATTTTGCTATAACACACCTTTCCCAAAGACACCTGCCTGAGTATTCTCAGGGCTCGTCTTCAGCGGGTTAAGTTACTAACTCATCAAGTGCAGCATTCCAATGTTGATGATTTGAAACATTGACAACACTTGCATTTTACACACTTGACGAACCATACGTGATCACATGTTCTATGATATGGTCATTGAATTGCTTCTCAGCACTCAAATCTACAACATATTTGATATACTACTATCAAATACTAAGTTTCTTAGATATTTATCAAGGTGAAATCTTGGAGAGTGACATTTATGTTGCAAACGACAAGTCAAGTCTGTGAAATTTCATTGCAACGCGAGTTCAGGCGAGTCTGTGCATTAATGGTTACTGTACACATGAACAGTCTATTGTCTAATGAATCCCAAAGAAAGCAGCTTCATTTGTCTGATTTTTTTTTAATGAACTCAACCAAATGAATGCAGCTCTTGATTTGCTCATTTGTGAGCAAGAGACCATAAATGCAGCAGTGTGTGTGACATATGAAAGCAACATGTTTTTAAAGACCCTTGCCCTTAGAAATTGTCACTGTAAAATCTTCAGCACAGAGAAGATGTTCTCACAGCTCAAACAGAACAATACATACTATCTCTAAATGTGCAAGCCTTTACTGCTGTCTCCTTACCTGGCAGACTACCATGCTCCCAGCGTAGCATGATCCGGAAGACGGCTTCAAAAGGCTCCAGAAGGGCCTTGGTGGTTACCATGACAACACTGCTCTCCTGTAGACCCAGTAGTACAGGCCAGTCACATGACAGCTGCTCCATAGTGCTCTGGTGAGTGCACAGCCAAAGTGAAAGTCAGCCCACAGAAGTGATGCAAAATTGGTAAACATGATACAAATTTCATTGGGAAAGCAACGAAAAAACAAACAAACAAACCCTGACACACACAAAAAATAGTGCTGTAGTAAACTGGATGATCCGCAAAATCTACTTTTGATAATCAGACCTACGTTTCTTGTCTGGCAGGAATTGTCTCCAGTATGCACATACAGACAGACAGACAGACAGACAGACACACACACACACACATGAAATATTTGCATATTTCCATCTCTTTTGTGTCTTTTTGTTGTAGAGGGTTGAATAATGCCATTAGAGACTTGCTAGATGACAAGACCTATCCCCCACCTGATGACAAAAGCTAAGATTCATTAAAAAGTAAGTTTGACCACAAGGATGGGACATTGACGTGGCCCTAAGAATGAATGACCTTTGACTGATTGCCACACCATGGACATCCACCTACTT
Source organism: Diadema antillarum (assembly GCF_040938485.1). NCBI lineage: Eukaryota > Metazoa > Echinodermata > Echinoidea > Diadematoida > Diadematidae > Diadema > Diadema antillarum. The sequence goes on along the minus strand of NW_027271344.1, from coordinate 723,588 downwards.
TCCACAAACTTTAACCCATTGAGGACGGGCTGATTTTGCAACAACACGCATTTCCCACAGACACTTGCCCGAGTATACTCGGGACTCGTCCTCAACGGGTTAGAGAAAGTGAAAACTATGAATGCATGACTTAAAAAGTTGCAGGCCTTTCACCATACATACAGTCCTACATGGTTGAGGGAGGGCATGGGGGTAAAATAAGCTACTAGTATCAAATATATAAGACCATCAGTTCCCTAAATGGAAACACTCTTCAAACCAACTTTTTATCTTTTAAAAATCCCAAAGAACCTGCAGACCAGATTAAAGGTTATCTGTAGTGTCACATAAACATGAAAATCACAGGTTCTGGTGAGAAGCAAAGAGTTCCAAGTCCTTCACCTATTGAGTTTTTTTTTTCTTTTTTCTTTTTTTTTTAAAGAAAAAAAAAACACACCAACCAGCTAGGTGCAGTTAAGTCAGACATAAGTCAGGCATAATTTACCATTTGCAGATAAAACAAAAACCCAGCATTAGTGCTTTAAAATAGTTCTAAAATGTGAGTCAGGGATAGAAACAACCACTGTAAAAATTTGAATCCGTATAATCGATGTTAAGTGTTGTTAAATGCACAAAATGTGAACAATAGTTATAATAAGAATACTTCCGGATTAAACCGTCTACAGTTACGATTTATGAGAAAAACACTGATATCTCCTTATATTTTAGGTTTTATTGTGAAAATCTTATATGGTAGGATGTTTTGTGACACAGCAGACCGACACATATGCATCAAATGTGATATCTTGAACATTTTTGAAATCACTGCTCCCAAAGGTAAACAGGACCTTTAACCGACTGGGATGGATCGTTGTTGCTTTTCAATCATTGCATGCCTCAATACTCCAAACATATGTACTTGTATGATCATGTGCAACTTCCATGGAGAAGACTTGCACTATATATGAAGATATTACAACATTTAGAGCCATGAAAGCAGAGTGGGATCAATGCCAGACCAATACACTCTGCACTGTGAAGATGAAATTTGTCAATGGCCTTTTCCTTCCTGTTTCCTGCAAAAACACCAAGAATTCAACCTTGACAATGTAAACATGAGCAGTCGCATAGCATTAGATTATTTGATTTGATTCCAAATGTTTGGAAAAGTATTCATTAAAATACAGAAAGGAGAACCGCGCACATACTGATTTTTTTACTGATAGCCAGGCCTGTAAAAATGCTTTATTCAATTTTACATTACATATAGCAGGGCTCGACATTAGCAGGGGACTGATGGCCCTGAGCCACTAAAAATTGATGTCAGGCACCAAAATTCCCCCAACAGGATATCTTTTGATGGCCCAATCAGGCAACTAAGATTAAAAATGGATCATTATGTTTCATTTTATTTCAGGCTGACACAATTGCTTTTCAGGCCACCAAAATGTCAAATTCAAGATTTTTATTTAGTAGTCGGAAGTGGCCACTAAAGAAAAAAGTTAGCATTGATCCCTGCATATACAGTCCAATACGATGTCCACGACTGTACAGCAGAAATGAATAATGATGAATATCAAGCGACAGTCAACTGAAACAGTGGCTCTATTCATACCTCATCTATGTGATCACTTGTGGCTATGTCCAGCATGACATGATCCAGCAAACTTTCAACGTTCTCCACCTCTCCTAAGCCTTGGAAAAGTTCTGAGAGGAGATACAAAGGATCACACATAATCTTACAAAAGCTCATTATTTATATATGTACAAGCCCTCACAAACATATGTGCATACATACATCCAGGAAAGCACAAAAATTTGTTTCATTATTTCATCTATTTTCACTCTTTCAATTGCCAAGTAGGATAGCCAAATCACCGATGAGCAGTATTTCATTGTCTCCAGATATTACAAAAATGCTGCAAAAATTGCAATGCCAGACACAGAAAAATAAAGTATGAATACTGTAATTCATATACACAATTGACACAGATCGATAGAGACATTCAACTTGTGGATGCCCAGTCTATCACACGAAAATATCAAGTTAGTGTGAATGTGGTACTTTATACTTCCTCATCACCTATCTAGGGCCAATCTGAATTGACTTTGCATGCCCAATCAAAAGAAGGAAAGGATGAAAATAGTCCATCAACGGGTTCATGCTGCTTTTAGTTTGTAAACTGTGACTGTGATATTACTGGGTTTTGATAGGTTCACTTGGTGCAGCTTCAGGCACTGCCACACTTGCATGGTGCGAAAGTGTCTTCAGTGGTTAAAGAGAAAGCATAGTTCACATCTGCCTGCATAACTGTCAATCTTGGTTCTAAAATTTACACATATGCATAAGAAATGTGAGAAGTGATGCTATAATAAGACAAATTCAGTGGGATTATGATGAAAATGTGAAATATTACCCATAAAGGTTTGCCAGAAGTACTACAGTCTCAGAGCAATGGTTGCTGCATAATTTATTTCTAACTTTTTTATTCATATATATTTTTTTTTTAAATAACCAATTATCGACAGTCAACAAACTGGGCCACAGCAGAATCCACAATCTTCAGCGCTACAGTGAAACGAATGCAGCTTGTTAAAGATACAATGGCTAGGGCATGGTCAATCATCATGTAACATTCTACCTGCGAACTACTGAATGGGGAGGGCGCTTCAGGAATAAAAGTTATGAGCATATGATCAAAATTATTGGACACTTTTGATCTCGCAATACTCCAAAATAACTCTTATCCTGGCAAATCCTGTCATCCAGACAAGTTTCTTGGTAGACCCTTTCAATGTATTGCAAGCAAATTCCAAATGGTGGATGATTAATTTTGAGCCCTTCTGAGAACTATGTTTTGGTTTGAACTTAAACCAGACATTGCATATGAAAGGAGGAAGGAGCAGGTCTGGAGTGTGCAGTCAGCAGGGCTGCCTATAGCTGAATGCTTCACGGGTAATTACCAAAAGTCTGTGGAAAAGACATGGCTGCCTTTATGATGAGGTGCAGATGCAGGCAGAATCATAGTTTGGAAGCACCAGTGGGCTGTTGGTTTGTTTCCAGGCAATACGTTATGTTTGGTAGTTGCACCTTGTTTTTGGAGCAAGAAAGGTCAAGACAGCCCTTCCCCCTTCTTCCCCCCCCCCCCTCTCATTTTCACTGAGGGTATCATCACTTTCAATAATGGCACTACAAATGCTGCCCTCACACTATTGACTGTCAAAGCAATCACCAAACCAGACCTGATCTCAAGGACATCACTTCCCCTTTGGAATTGGCATTTTGGTGTATGCAAAAGTCTGATAACTTGCTTTGTGCAGATTTAACAAACAGGATTTCTATGTATTTGACAAAGGAAGTCACCTGTTTCATCAATATCTATATTTATCTCAGTTACTGGTATCTGCCATAAATTTCATTCAAGTTCTACACATTACAGTGATGGGCAGACCTCAAGCCAGGTGATAAAGATTGATTTTGTTCTTTTGAGTGTAAAGCAGGGTGTGAAGAGTCATTCACTGTGTGATCACTACCAGTAATTTTCCACAGCACAGTCAAGATCCAACCACACAAGTGACATAATTCAAAAAGGGAAAATACAATCATTGATGTACACAGACTGCATGAAAGGAGAAACAATACACAGATTCAAATTCATGAAATTCTTCCGTCGTGATGTGTTTATTGCAACTGATTGTGCAGATTTAACAAACAGGATTTCTATGTATTTGACAAAGGAAGTCACCTGTTTCATCAATATCTATATTTATCTCAGTTACTGGTATCTGCCATAAATTTCATTCAAGTTCTACACATTACAGTGATGGGCAGACCTCAAGCCAGGTGATAAAGATTGATTTTGTTCTTTTGAGTGTAAAGCAGGGTGTGAAGAGTCATTCACTGTGTGATCACTACCAGTAATTTTCCACAGCACAGTCAAGAATCCAACCACACAAGTGACATAATTCAAAATGGGCGTACATACTCGAGCAGGATTCGAACCTACGACCTCCTGATCACCGGACAGGCGTCATCTCCACTAGACCACCGAGCTTTCGCCGGACAGCAAGTGTTGGTTCTAATCCTTATAGCATGCAGCGGGTTCTGCTTTGTTATTCAAATTCATGAAATTCTTCCGTCGTGATGTGTTTATTGCAACTGATTGACAAATTGCCCTACATCGACGTAAATAAGCACTGAATTGATCAGTGTTTTAGTAGAGTAGTAGCCACGATAAAAAATCATGGGCGTACATACTCGAGCAGGATTCGAACCTACGACCTCCTGTCAATCAGTTGCAATAAACACATCACGACGGAAGAATTTCATGAATTTGAATAACAAAGCAGAACCCGCTGCATGCTATAAGGATTAGAACCAACACTTGCTGTCGGGCGAAAGCTCAGTGGTCTAGTGGAGATGACGCCTGTCCGGTGATCAGGAGGTCGTAGGTTCGAATCCTGCTCGAGTATGTACGCCCATGATTTTTTATCATGGCTACTACTAAAACACTGATCAATTCAGTGCTTATTTACGTCGATGTAGGGCAATTTGTCAATCAGTTGCAATAAACACATCACGACGGAAGAATTTCATGAATTTGAATAACAAAGCAGTACCCGCTGCATGCTATAAGGATTAGAACCAACACTTGCTGTCGGGCGAAAGCTCGGTGGTCTAGTGGAGATGACGCCTGTCCGGTGATCAGGAGGTCGTAGGTTCGAATCCTGCTCAAGTATGTACGCCCATGATTTTTTATTGTGGCTACTACTAAAACACTGATCAATTCAGTGCTTATTTACGTCGATGTAGGGCAATTTGTCAATCAGTTGCAATACACAGATTACCTTCCTGTTACATTTTATTTACAAATAAATGAATGAATATTATATATGGTCACCCACCCAAAGACTTCTTGGCAAGACTTCTGTATTAATCAAACTTCTGTTTCTAAGACTTAGCTCACTCACCCTGTTTGCTGTTTGCCCTGAGCTTAGTGTAGACTTCTGCTGATACTCTAGACAGACACTGGACAACTGCCCCCTGAACTCTGAGGTCATCATCTTGGAGAAGGTGTACGAGGACACCTATGAGAGAGCAGCGCATGGAACCTGTGGAAGAACTGGATCTCTTCAGTCTTTTTATTTGCATACGTGAGCACTGCTAATGGCATATTTTTCTTTAAACATAACATTTCCTTCTCCAAATCAGTTTCACTTCCCCTAAGAATATCCCATTCATTTCCAAGAGAAAGTTTCTGCGATACTCTACAGCCTACATTACCAGACAAGTCACATGACTGCCGTGGTCAAATGAGTTAAGAGCTCTGCTGTCAGTACCATTGTAACACGCTGTGATTACGAACTTTCATTTACCAGAAAGAATCCAACTCTATCTATTCTTACAAAAAAACTAAATGATAATAATAATAAACATACAGAGCATATATTGGTCCTTTGAGTCAGCTTAACTTCAATAATATAGATCGATCATTTCAATCTGTGACATATGCCAAGACAGATTACAGTCTATGTTTGTGCCATGCTACACATTTGAAGATGTACAACACCCTATAATATCCTCTTTTTTTTCACCTGCCACACGAATTCAAGTCCTACTTTGCTAATACACAGAATGATGTAAGTAAGCCATGTCAATGAAATCAGGGAGGGGAGAATTACCCCATGGAGTCATGAGGTATTTTTGCAGCAGAGATATTATCTTGTTCTCATTAACTTAGCACCTCTGAATAGCACTGTGTATCGTATATTGGAGAAGGATTACACAGAACTGGTAAAATTTATCAAATCTGCACAAAGAAAAAAATTTACAAAAAATCACCAATGTGAGACAGATATAGGATCTTCAATCTTCTAAAAAGTGTTGCCAATTAAGAAATCAGATATATTTAGGACTGATGTGCTGTTTGAGAATTCTACAAATGTAACAATTAGGGAATGAACATGTATGGGCACCAACAAAAGATACTGTTCAAAACTAGAAGTTTTCACATGCATGAAACTTTCATGAATTTTGCAAGGAGCCACGATACAAGAAAGTGAAATGCACACAAACATGTTAGTCTACACAGTGCATTGAATGCCAGTGGTGAATTGTGAAAGTTTCAAGCCCCAAATGTTTCTGGTTTTACAGTAGTTTTTAGTCTACCTCATGAAATATCAAAATATCATAGTAAATATTGTAACAAAAAAAAAATGCAGCACCAACTAGATAATGTATCAGGACAATTACCCCCTGGCTAAATACTGGTTAATGATAGGGTTGGAGTAAAGATAAGGGCAAGGGAGAGGTTTAGGGATAGAATATGGGATAGGGTTCAGATTAGTTTCAGGATATGGTTCAGGATTAGGATTAGGGTTAGGGTCAGGGGAAGGGTCTAAGGGAACTGTCCAGGGGGTAATTGTCCAGCGAGTAATTGTCCAGGGCCATAAGATAAATGTGGTCTCTAGATCTCAACAGTGTAAATAAATTGACATCATACCTCTGTGCAGGACTGGTCCCTCCACCAGGAGAGGCAGTGCCAGGTCAGCCAGGAGCTGTGCCACACTAAGTCTGAGCTGTGAGCTTCTCTCTGTGTCACTACAGGACATCATGAGTTGTGTCCACTCCAACAAGACAGTTTGCTCTTCATCACTGCCAGCCTGTCATCCAAATAATCAATCAAAATCTGCACTAAACATTTGCTTACTTTTCTTCTCTTAAAGGGGACTTGAATAAACAAACTTCCCTTTGCATCAAATCATTTAAATATTGCACTGATTATATGCTACAATGATTTGCTTTAAAAGGGGAAGGAAAGTCATTTAAATCATTGATTAAAAATGGTACTTATCATCCTCTCTAAGCCGTTGAGGACGGACTGATTTTGCTACAACACGCATTTTCCATAGATCCCTCCCCGAGTATACTGGGGACTCGTCCTCAATGGGCTAATGTACAAATCAATTGAAGGAAGTGGTAATGACATTATCATCCCATGCAACTTTATACTTGAGCTTTCGTGCCTGACATGAGACTTTTCTGCAACATAGTCATGTGAAACCTAGGATTTTCTTAACATTATCACTGTACATGTGTAGGTCAAATATCAATACACCTGTTCAACTCTGCTCATTTTTATAACAGTTTTAACTTCATTCATTTCTACATCCACATTAAGGTGAACAAAGACAGGACTTTCCCTTGAATGCTTATCAATTTCTATTCTCAGAGTCTTATAATCTGTAAATGTTCAACATACATACATCATCCACTCAGTACTTGACTGAAGGTGGAAGTGTAAAAACCTTGCTGCAGAATGTATCCACTAGACATACAAACTTACCTGACCGCTGGCAGCTAGCACTGAAGGCAGGAATGCTCCAGTCAGGGATACAACAGCAGACACAATCTCTTCCCTTGAAACCAACAAAACATAGAAGCCATTAAAGGTAGGGAATCCCATTTGCATGCCTTAAATGAAGAGTTGTATAAATACAGTGGTATGTTGAAGAGAGTATCATTTTAGAAACTCCCATAAAGTATTGAAAGTGGAAGGTAACATTTAGTACACTTTTTTGACCGTTAGATTTTGAATTGAATTTTTTTCGGGGCTCACCGTAAATTCCAGTACATTACTAGGCTACCTTTGCAGACCCATGCATTGCATGTGTGTCCATCATGTATATTTTGTGAAGAAAGTTCATCAAAACTTACAAACATTTCTATATACATTCTTGCCACACACTCTATATGTTATTACATCAGCTCTTATACTTTTAGATTTGTGTTTATAGATAAAAAATACAGAAGACTGCAACAAAAAGGCTTAAGTGTGGCTGACACACAGAACTACTGAGTAGTTGAGTTTTGTGCATTATTCAAATTGTAGATAACTGTTGACTTCCATATTTCTCAGCAGTGGCCTAAACAAGTCCCCTGAGGTTCATATTTAATGTTTTGCTGCATTTTGGGAGGTCTGTAAAAGGTATCCCCTACCTTTAAATTGAGCTCTATGGGGTCTTCATGTACATCTTGGCTTTAGATAAATTTGACCTTGATTCAACCTTCTTGCTGTGCCCCTCAAAGGTAACAGATTACACTAAATTGTATATGTGCCTCTTAGATCCAGGCCCCCTCGATAGTCAAAGTTCTCTATCATTACAGGTATCTACATAAAACACATTTTACCTGTACAGCTGAATAGAGAGGGGAAGAAGAATTGATGTTTGACATTCAGTGTTCTGGCACTCTGCATTCACCATCCCATGATATGAATCCTGCTAAATATGATCATGCATATTGAAGACTAGAAATGTCGCTACGGCGACTGATGCCTCCGCCATAATGCATGACTCTCCCAATAGGTGTATAGTACAATGTCTTCACAATGTGTGATGACAGTTTCACATAACTGGCAAAATATCGAAATAACAGGTTTATCAGAAATATCTTGAATGTTCACTTTCCACGAACTGGGTTTGCTATAATTGTCTATTAAAGAGTGCAGGTACACATATTTGGGGAATTGGAAATTTTTACTTGACTTCTGACCGACCTTATTATAAGTTTATGCATTGAGTATAATTTTCAAAATATGAAGAAAGAGTGTAATTACCAGTACAAAATATATATATTTTTTTCATTTAAACCTAACCTTTGACCTTTGACCTTCTGGCTGGAAATTTCCAAGAGAATCTCCATTAAGTAATACATGTACATATATTAAATTTTAAAACTAATAATGCAATCATTGCATATACTAGTACAGGCGTATATGAGGGAAATAGTAACATTTTGAGAAGTTGACCTTGACCTTTGACCCCTGAATATTGACCCATGATCCCTAAATTCCCTAGATAATCCCTGCCAGTCAGTACATGCATGTACCAAGTTCAATGAAGATACATTGAACCATTTGTGAGAAAAGTGATAATGCAACATTTTCACCTAACCTTTGACCTTTTGACCTTTGACCTTATGACATGAAACTCTCTCTGGAGAATCTTTATGCAGTAGTACATGTCTACACTAAGTTTCAAGAAAATAACTGCAGGCATTGCATAGATATGGGGGAAATAGCAACATTTTTAGCATTTGACCTTGACCTTTTGACCTTTGACCTCTTGTCAATGTCACTAAAATCTACTCAACTAATTGTCCCATCATACATCATCCTTGGACCAAGTTTGGTGAAAGCTGCTTCATCCAGTTTTGAGTTATCACGTAAACAGATAAATTTTAGGATTTGACCTTGATCTTTGACCTTTGACCTCTGTCCGATTTCACTGAAAAACTAATCAAATAATTGTCCCATCATACATCATCCTCCAACAAAGTTTGGTGAAATTTGCTCCATACAGTCTTGAGTTATCGCGTAAACGGATAAATTTCATGATTTGACCTTGACCTTTGACCTTTGACCTTTAGCCAATTTCACCTAAAATCTAATCAAATCATTGCCCCATCATACTTCATACTTGGACCAAGTTTGGTAAAATTCCAGTAAATATTACTCAAGTTATCGCGTAAACGAAAGCGGACGGACGTACGGACGTACGTCCGTACGGACGGACAACCCGAAAACATAATGCCTCCGGCACCACTACGTGGCGGAGGCATAAAAAGTAATTTGAGGATTGAATCTTCTCTGACAGCCTAGGGTGACCCACATCTACAAACACAGTACAACTATGATGTCCAACTTGATCTGGAGAAAATGCTTACATTATCACCATTTTTGCTGTTTGGGGCATGGTTTTGGGACCTTGCTTCTTGACCGTGATGTGGAATACAAACAATTTACCTTGGACACCCCGCCCCCTCCCCACCCAACAAGAAACTCCCACTGTAAGTTCAATTAAGCCACTTCAATCATTGTCACAAACAAATCATATTCTTTATCTCTACAAAAATCTTGATACAGGAATATCCCCCCTAACTGGTTCAAGAAAATGAGATATGTTAAATTCAGAGTTGCTGCCCACAAGAACTCTACTCCTGGGCCTTGAACAACTACACCATTTGAACAAAGTTGTGTCCTATGCCCCTTAGAATGATGGCTTCAGACTTCATAGAAATATAATCGGACATTTCATGGGAGGATAAACCATGGTAATTTCAAACATTGGACCACATCAAAACTTATATGTCCTATCAGGTTACCACTGCCATTGTCATTAATAACTAGTGCCAAAGGTATTTCGTACCTCTACAAGTACCTAAATGTAACAAGACCTGGCTGTACTTTTTTTAGAACTGGAAAAGATCGTGTTTACTAGTTATAAGTTTGGGTTTTTGGAGCTTTTTCCTTGGAGCCCAAATAGGGAACACCTCTACCACTTCAGCAATTTTGTATCCTATGTTCATCATAATGATTTCTGATGAGCGTGGTTGAATTTTAAATGGAAGCATCTACACAGGCAATTTTATGGTTACATAATCAAATCATTTATTTCAAGGTTCCTAAAAAACACATAAGCTATTTTTCTGAAAATCAAACTGTTTAGTTTCGCATTTGATTTTGGTTGGACTTTCCACTGTTCTACCACATGCAACTTTCTCTTTTAGGTGAATTCCTCTTTAAACTGAAAGCTTGACATGGTCAAGGTACCTTGTGGCATGGTTCTGGGCAAGGTGTAGGCATAGACGAATACAGCTGACAGGTTTCATCAACGTGGGACCAGAGGATGAGGAGAAAGATGTGAATGGTTGATGGTGCATCATTGGGATGAGGGAGCATAGTGCTTGACATGTCTTCAGCACAAGATATGAGAGATAAAAACAACAGTTGCTCTGTATCAAACTAGGTGAAAAAAAGAGACAGTCATATATATAACAAAATTGAGAAATACTGTATAAAATCTTCATCATCGTCTTCCTTCTCTAACTTTCATACTTCATTTCCTCCTTCTCCTCACCACCGTCATGACCATTATTGTTAATCTCATCATTATCATTTATGAATAGTATACCTGGTATGAACTTTAGCATCTGTTGTCCACTATGGATTTAGCTCAAGTAAAGAATTCTTAGTGAATTATTAATGTGGCCATGCTGGCTACTGCAACAGAACTAGTACAATTACTGTCAGTCTAGTACAAAAAAAAAAAAAAAAAAAAATCATGACATGATAATGGATACATATCTGAGACCTAACTCACTTTGGACAGGCAATCAGGCTCATGTTCTTCCATCAACATATCCATGAGTCTGTGGTATAATAGCAAAGCATTTTGCACACCCCTGTGGTGATGTTGCAAGTGGCCAGGTCTTCCATTGCTATCTATACAGCTGGAGTGTTCCATTTCCTGAATGAGGTGGGTCAATGTGACAAGTTTGACTTCCAGGAAAGGTGAGCTGAGGAAAAATAAATAGGGGCTTCCACTAGCACTAGTACTGTGTGATGAGTTGGGAGCAGGAGGCAGCCCTGTAATTGCATCTTGTGGTTGCTTTTGTGGAGCTAGTGTGTTGTCTGGTGGACAACTTTGTGGTTGGTGCTGCTGCTGGCATGGACTCGTTATAGAGTGTGTAGCATCACCAGCTTTCCAAATGTCATCATAATCCTCTCGCTGTAGGGATGTTGCTGAAGCAAGGGTGGTGTGGACCATCAAACAAAGTGATGCAAATGTTGCTTGCCACAGGAGAAAACCAGGGTGGCTGCAAGACAGCTGAGAATGGAACTCTCCACCAAGAATCTCTGCTTTTATCAACTCCACCACTGCTCCAAGGAATGACCCAGGGCCGATGTCTCTCTCTAAGTACTGCTGAGATGCAGGCAAAAGCCTCTGCAGCCACTGACAGTCCAGGCAAGAGTCCTTGATGATGGCTGTGTAAGCTGCTCTAGTGACGAAGCAGGTATTCTGGCTGCAATATGGAGAAAAAGGCTGGCATGTTCAAATCACTATATAACAGAGATGATCAACATCATCACAATGATCACTGTATTTGGAATCACAGTTGTCTGACTAGGGTGTTAACCCGTTGAGGACTAGTCCAGAGTATACCCCAGCAGGGGTCTATGGGAAATGAGTATTGTAGCAAAATAAGCCCATCCTCAGTGGGTTAATGTTGACTCACTGAGTGAGCAAAATGAATTTAAATGTCATCTACTTGCATTGAGTGGTATTTTGTTTGTTGTTTTTTATCATTTTATGTACACGATTAAAAACACAACATGTCCACAGTAAGTTTCTGGGACTCCAGAGGATCAGATCTTTTAGTCTGAGAGCTGGCTGCTGGTCAATTTACCCCATCAAGCCCATAAGGTTTGACCCCTCAGAGTTGCTGGGGCCACCCTCCTCATTAAAAAAATGCCCGTCAGCCTGGTCCCTGAGGGCGGGTTCGGCCCCCAGGGACCCCCCGAAAAGGCCCTCCGGCGGGTGTAATTTACCCCATGGAGCCCATGGACCAAACTTGGCCTATATGAATGTCCTATGGGTGTACATAATCAAAATATAAAAACTGACAAAATATCTGGTCGGGAAAGGGGTTGCCAGACCGCTTGTTTGCAGGCATAAAACCTTGTTTTTGTTCAAGGAGTCTGCGCCAAGACTACACTGTCCCATAGGCCCTGTACTGTAGCGTCTCCCAACAGCCTGACGGACAGTGCCAGTTAGTGCATGTAGTAGTCTTGGCGCAGACTCCTTTACGCCCAACAAGGGTTTGTGCCTGCAAACTACCCATTATACCCTGGGACCCAGGGTAGTTTGCATGCATAAATTGACCACACACACACCCACCCCCCCCCCTCACACACACACATACACACACACACACACACACACACACGCACACACACACATACACACACAATTATGTTTACACATGACTCTATGTACAACTGTATATACCATAACACTAAACATGTTACAATTAATAGGTTTCTCATTAATGCAGCCATAATACCTTGCACATAATAAATGTCAAACCTATAAGATGTTCATACCTTTTGAATGTTTTACATGGATACTATCAATACACCTTTAAGGAACACTGAAGAAATTTGAAATTTGTGTGAAGTTGTATTAGGTTTTATTGGCCACACAGCCTACTCTTTCTGTATGATGTATTCACCTTATGAGACTCAAATAGAGCTTTTCAGAAAATGCTGAAAAACCTTTGTTGTGAGTAAACTTCAGTTTAAGACCAACCACAACAGCGCTAAAGGCCAGTTGTATAACACATTTAAGTAAACATTTTCATCAACTGTGCATTAAACATAACTCTAATAAAGTTTATGTCAACAAGTGGGATGTAGCTTGGATTACTTCTTTTTCTCCTGCTTGATATCCTCTTTTAGATACAAATAACAAGTCTCAATCCTAATATAAGATTCCTTTGAAAACCTCAAACTAATAACTTTTTGTGTTTTTGGCTGATAAAAACCACCCTTTGATGTATAAAATTGGCAAGGATTACAGCATCCATGCCAACATTTCCTTTATTTGACTCTAATAAATTCCAAATCAGAATAAACTGCATAACATAAGGAAGGAGCTTAATGGTTTTGGAAATGATATTGATCAATTTTCATACTCAGTAGTGCATGTCACCTCATAGTTTTGGGCAAATATCTGCATATCTATAATACTAATGAACATGTAATTACGGTGTTCTATATACATGTATTTCTTCCTTGGAACCTCAAATAACAAGCTTCACAATAGAATGCTAACTTTCTGTAATGGAAATAAACAGGCCAAGAGCATTTGTGTTCTCTTCATCTCTTCAGCGCTTTTTTTTTTTGGTCATCTTCTTATTTCTGGAGATATATTTTATTTATAATAGTTCGCAGCCCCACACAAATGGTGTCACATACTGCAAACACTGCCTATGACCGTGACCAGTACACACCAAGTTGAAACATAATAGCTCTCTTTTTATATAGCATATAGGCTGAAAGTATTAACTTGGTCTTGTGGTCTCTTTATATCAGCAGTTTTGTCAACTCCTTATTTCTGGAGATACACTGTACTTCATCTTCAGTTCCCCAGCCCCACACAAACAAAACTCAACCTACGGTGTCACACACTGCAAAGAGCGCATCATAGTATATGATTGCCGTTAACCCGGGACATATACACACAACGTGAAACATAAAATTACCAGCTAAATGAAATGTTAGCTTAATTTCTTTTCTTTAACAATAGCATGCACGTTGAGAGCATTTACATGTTGTGTTTTCTTTTATATTAGAATTTTTGTCAACTCCTCATTGAGATACTTTGTCTACCCCCCTCCCCCCCCCCCAAAAAAAAAAGATAATACTTCCAGGGTGTCACATACCATATACAGTTACAATGCAGGTCCTAGTTCATATTTATGATTTAGTTGCCATTCAAAACCATGGCAATTACACATCAAACCATGCATCACACTCTATGGAAGACTAAAGCTTACATAAATTACGTATAATGTAGGCCTATGATAAGCATTGCACATGTTTCAGTTGCAGTCTTATGATTCCTGAACTGACCAGTATTTGGCATGAATTTATTTCATATAATATAAAACATAATTTCACATTTTAGTCTATCATACAGTATAATGCATGATTTGAGAAACTGAAGTCTACTCACAACAAAGGGTTTATTTCAGCATTTTCCAAATATATATATATGTATATATATATATTTGTCTTATATGGTGGATACATAATAAAGGGTAAGCAGGTTGTGTGGCCAGTAAAACAGAATACAATTTCACACAAATTTCAAAATCTCTTCAGTGTTCCTGCTTGAAGGTTCACTGATAGTATCAATGTAAAACATTCAAAAGTTATGAACATAATAATTATAGGTATGTGCAAGGTATCATAGCTGTATGGAGAAACCACTGGTCATGTTTTGTGTTACGGTATTCTTAGTATACATAGAGTCATGCGTGAATGTGTGTGTGTGTGTGTGTGTGTGTGTGTGTGCATGTGTGTGTGGGTGTGTGTGTGTGTGTGTGTGTGTGCGTGTGTGTGTGGGTGTGTGTGTGGGTGTGGGTGTGTGTGTGGTCAATTTATGCATGCAAACTACCCTGGGTCCCAGGGTATAACGGGTAGTTTGCAGGCACAAACCCTTGTTGGGCGTAAAGGAGTCTGCGCCAAGACTACTACATGCACTAACTGGCACTGTCCGTCAGCCTGTTGGGAGACACTACAGTACAGGGCCTATGGGACAGTGTAGTCTTGGCGCAGACTCCTTGACCAAAAACAAGGTTTTATGCCTGCAAACAAGCGGTCTGGCAACCCCTTTCCCGACCAGATATTTTGTCAGTTTTTATATTTTGATTATGTACACCCATAGGACATTCATATAGGCCAAGTTTGGTCCATGGGCTCCATGGGGTAAATTACACCCGCCGGAGGGCCTTTTCGGGGGGTCCCTGGGGACCAAACCCGCCCTCAGGGACCAGGCTGACGGGCATTTTTTTAATGAGGAGGGTGGCCCCAGCAACTCTCAGGGGTCAAACCTTATGGGCTTGATGGGGTAAATTGACCAGCAGCCAGCTCTCAGACTATTTGTAGTCAGATCTAGTTTCTTAAAGATATATCTGGTACGTGGACAATAGCTTATTGCAAAACAGTATAACAATTCAACACTTATATTCTTTACCAGCTGAGGACAAGTCCTGAGTATGCTCGGGCAGGTGTCTATGGGAAATGTGTATTGTAGCAAAATCAGTCTGTCCTCGACGGGTCAAGGATAGGAAATCACATTCAAAAGCATGCAATCATCTCTCCCTAGACACATAGTATGTAGAAGAGGATAACTTGAATATCACTGGCAATCAAAGTAGACAGAAAAAAACAAACAAACAAGCATCAAAGACAGACTGCTGTGTCTACATGATCAGATACAACAGCGCAAAAGGCAAATAGAGTGAGCCGAGTATTGAAATACTGCAGCTTTTTGACATACTGCAGGCAAGTCAGATTGTACATCATCACAATACCACAAACGCTCGAAGAAACTGCAATTAGGACTATGGACCATGGAAGAATATATCAGTCCTTCAAATCTACAATGTATTATGTTTTCTTGGAGTCTATATTACACTTACCTTGATGCAAGCCAGATGAGCTGTTGAATTCTAGGTAGCACAGTTCTTACGATGTCCTCGGCAATGTCACTGGGAATGATAGCATCACTGCTGTGCCTTGCCAGCAGGCCGTGGATCTGTGTTTGTTTGAAATGATCATTGTCAAAAAAGGGAGAAATTAAACTTTAGCTGAATGTAGTTCCTGTATTGATAAATTACAAATTAGCATGTTGATATCTACATGGTTTTGGCATATTTTGGTACTGTATTGATGGTGGGTAACAAGCTGAATACTTTTGCCTACTCTCCCTCCCCCCCCCAAAAAAAAAAGAGAAGAAAACAAACAAACAAACACATGTAAATCAATGGTATGTACACAAATTACATAGTGAACTATACCATATATGTCATCACAGTTCAGCACATTTTTCTCCATCAACACTCTATTTTCAACATTGACATCATTGCAATGTTATGTTTGCTCACACGATGCTATGTTGACCAATCAACGAACAGAATTTCATTAATGAGGGATATACAGTATGTCAAAAAAAAAATTACAATCGGATTTTCGCATTGATAACACCCAATATGATTAAACCATCTAAATGCTACTTCAGTGTCTTAAAATATTACATCTCAGCTCTATTATGCAGAAACTCCATTCAATTTGTTAAGCGGTCACAGAGAAATGTGGATTGTTGTAAAGCATGTCATGAGTCTGATTCTTCCAAGTTTAGCAATTGGATGCTCCTGGAACTGCATATTAATGTGTGAACACAATAGACAGAACTTGGAGGGAAGAAATTCCTGACATGCTCTACAAAATTCCTCATTTCTCTTTGACCACTGAAGCAAATCGGATTGGGTTTTCTGTAAGATGTGGGCAATGAGTTATAGATTCATACCCTGAAATTGTATATGGACTGACTCACTATTTTCAAAGATATCGTTGAGGAGGGTACCGTTGTAATCTTTTTTTTTGACATACGGTATAATAATATGATATGGACTGACCTTGAGGGAGATATGACATATATTGCCTGAACTAGAATTGTATTGCCCGAGTCTTCTACTCGGGCAATACAATTCTAGTGAGGGCAATTAATGTCATATCCCCCGAAAGAAGCTAGTCCATATCATTATTATTACCCATTCCGGGTATCATGAGGAGTAAAAGAAATTATTATAATGTAAACTTTTTACAACTTCCCAATAACAATTTATACTTGGCGCCAACTCTAGCCCTACACCAATGTGCTGCCTCCATACCATGCACACACATACGCACAGCTCAGGCAAGCAGCACGTGTTACAGCCAGTGCGCACAGTCACACACATGCTCACACATAGAAGGCAGCTGCTGCAATCACCTTCTATTTTTTATGTGTTAACATTTTGGAATTTGCCTTTTGTCGCGAAACTCTCATCAAGAGCAAATTTTCATCACTGGATGCTCAAGTGCCCGGACGGTATGTTCCCCTGATTTTTAACATGTGAATTCCATAGGCATTTGTAAAAGAGGGGAATATCATATATACCCTTTGTATATCTTATATATCTTTTCCCTGCAGCCACTTAAAACGAGGGGAATACAACTTTGTAGAACCACAGCTCAGATACAAAATATCCCCTTCCTTAACATTATCTTGTTGTATTCCTCCTATTCTAACATTGTATCATTGCTTGCCTGCATTAAGACACCATGGATGGCATTCTGAGACAGTTGTTCCTTTGCTGATCCTGGAAGCATGTCCAGCAAGCGGTTGAGTGTGGGCACAAGTTGATCCAGCGGCACCAGCGGAACCAGGGCGGTGGCAGCAATGCTACGAGTCTTATACACCGCACTACTCCCAGCACTGATGTGAGAAGAGAATGACAGAGTATTGGTTGTGTTTCTAGAATAAAACATGGCAAATAATGTCTATGTCTGCTTCCAATAATAACTAATTAAGCATGATATACAAATTGAACAAAACTAACTTTTTTTCTTGTCTGTGAATCTGTAAAGTAAAACTTGTATGGTAAACCACTGAACAATTTGATCTTCATGAAAAGTTGTCTTGAGCTTAACCTGTTGAGGATGAATCCCGAGGATACTCAAGCAGGTGTCAATGGGAAATGCGTGCTATAGCATAATCAGTCTGTCCTCAACAGGTTATGGTAACTTGCACACCAATCTGCCCGAGGACTGTCAAAATAAAAACTCTGAACTGTATAACACACACATGAGCACTGGAGGAAACTTGCAGGCTTCATTAAAAAGACAGAGAGAGTTAGCAAGATGGTCTCACCGAATGATGTATGGCAGAAATGGAGCCATGCTCATATTAGCGTCGTTACTATCATTAGATGAAGGGTAGAGCTTGGAGAGCAGCAACAGACATGGGAACAGACTTGGGTGCAGGACTGTGACATCTTGCCTGCAGAAATCAAACAAAATTTGCATTTGAAGCAAAAAAGAATTTAGAACAATGATCAATCACATTTTCATTTTACTATTCATTCATTGATTCATTCATTGATTCATTCATTCATTCATTCATTCATTCATTCATTCATTCATTCATTCATTCATTCATTCATTCATTCATTCATTCATTCATTCATTCATTCATTCATTCATTCATTCATTCATTCATTCATTCATTCATTCATTCATTCATTCATTCATTCATTCATTCATTCAGTCATTCATTCATTCATTCATTCATTCATTCATTCATTCATTCATTCATTTGCAACAGTTGGACATAATACCAGGACGAGATTAAGACGCTCTCATAGAGGACAAGAGATATTAAAGTGGATATGAAACTGAATATAATCATGCTCATTTCAATGGCAGCCATTTATCCCAAAGTTATATGCATGCATGAAAAGATTTCAGAGAAATCTCAAAGTCACTGTGTCATTATAGGCTCTCTTTGTTATTGTTAATATAAAAAGATGGCAATATACAACTACATATTGTATATTATTCAAAATAAGAAGTGGGTTTCTTGTTTGTTTGTTTGTTTGTTTGTTTTTTTCTGCAGGAGCTTGTGTACAAGCTTCACTATAGAGGTACAATTGACTCCTGTTATAACGAAGTCCTCAGGACCAGCACTTCTCTTTCGCTATATCGAAATTTCATTATAACTGAACTAATAAACAATAAAAAAACATAGAGCCGATAATGTTGCAGCCTGAATTTTTACTTTGTTGTAACCAGAATTTTGTTATAACCGTGTTCATTATAACAGGAGTGCACTGTACCTGCACTACACGAGCCTACTCATTTTCATGACATTTCACAACTCCTCTAAAGTGTAGGTTACCCTCTGAAGTACAGTTGATTAAATGTGGACATTGGAAAATGTTAATTTTGAGTTGAATAATGAGCAGAAGACTATTTGACCAGAATGATACATAAGGGGGGGGGGAATGTTGCTTACCTGTCTTCTGTAATGATTGTGTTTATACCATTTGCTAACTAATGCTTGTCTCCAAAGGCAAACTGAAAGGGGTCGGCATTATTCCCCCGTCATTTAGGCATGGGTTGGGGGGGGGGGGGGTTAGGGGACTACTTCACTGGGTTTGCATCCTAGTTTTTACATGATAGTGAACTGGAAACTTTTATGGTTACAAGACATGACTCTCTCACACAAGGGACTCCCATTTTTAAGCCTTATTTGAGAAACTGAGTGTTATTTCTTCTTTATACTGCAGGGGACAGTATGTTTCAACACAACATTGCTCAGCTAGCATCACTGGAGCTTGAACCCAAGCCATTAATCACATGGCAGGCATACTGCCAACTTCACCTTACCATCTCACCACCCTGGAAAGTTGAGACAATTAACTGACCTGGACTCCTTCTCCACCCGTTCTGCCTGCCTGAACTGGTCCAGCAGAAAACCATGCAGAGATGGGAACCGAGTGAAGAACTCTGTACCTGTCATGCTGTTTGAAGAAAATTGAAGAGGCAAGCATCTCATAATGGTAGCCAATGGGGTAATGACCACAATGGTTTCTATGATTTTAGAAGCATCATTGGCAATCGTGATGTAGCTAATGATATGGTGAATTACTTGATAACTATTTTCTTTCACTACACTGTTTATATAAGGAACATGTTACTTGCATTCTTTACAGCAAAAATTAGAAATGTCGCTACAGCGACTGGTTATACCCCCGCCAAACAACATTTCATAAACTTTGGTCAAAAAACTGAGGAAGTAGTTAAATTCGCAAGATCTTTCCTCGATCTTCTGCCATTAATATGCCGTTACCATGGCAACGTACTTTCGGGTACTGTCGAAAAATGCGTCTTGCACATCTACAACCAAAGGCACACATCTGTACCAAATTTCATGGAAATTGGGCAAAAACTGAGGAAGTAGTTTGCAACACAAAATTTTCCATCATTTTGGCTCATAATACAGTGTATGTGAGCTGTTACCATGGCAACATACTTTTTGTAACTGTCAAGAAATGTGTCATGCTGACCTATATCCTAAGACAAACATTCAATATGAATTCCATGAGAATTGGAAGAACACTGATGAAGCAGTTTTGCCATGAAGCATTTTGCCCTATATTTTACCAATAACATGCCGTTACCATGGCAACGCACTTTTTGCCACTGCGGAAATATGTGTCTTGCACATTAACATATTCAGATGAACATCTGTACCTAATTTCATAAAAATTGATCAAAAACTGTGGGAGGAGTTTGCGACGCAAGATTTGTACCCATTTTTGCCCATAATATGCCGTTACCATGGCAACATACTTTTGGGTACTGTCAAAAAATACGTCTTGCACATCTACAACCCAAGGCACACATCTGTGCCAAGTTTTATGGGAATCGGTTGAAAACTGAGGAAGTAGTTCGCGATGCAAGATTTGCAACGGACCGACCGCCCAACCGCCCGACCGACCGCCCGACCGCCCGACCGACCGCCCGACCGCCCGACCGACCGCCCGACCGACCGTCCGCTGATTCCTATATACCCCCTTCAAACTCCGTTTGGCGGGGGTATAAAAAGTTATAACAGGTAATTTGTCTAATAAAAATTGATAGAATTTTAAATTTGAAGACTTGTTTATCTTTTTATCATAGTGTAAAACAACAACAAACTATGAAATGTTGAAAAAAAGAATCATATTCACCAGTTTTTCCTGGCCAGCTCATCTCTAGCCCGTTTGACACCAAATATCCTGGATATAAGAGCACTGAAAAGCATTGTTGCAGAGTTCCTGACCTGGATAAAAACAACAACAACAACAACAGAGGAAAAGCTCAAAATCAATTTCAAACTACAAAGACAGAAATGTAGTCAGATAGATGTAAATAAAAGGTAGGAAAATATAGGTATATGCAGGAAAGTATTGATTCCACAATAAACAAAACTTAATATATGGGGAAAAAAGAGTTCACATTCCCCTTTGACAAGCATTACCTCTTGCCATTTTGCAAACATCTTGCAAAAAAAAAATATATATGCAACTAATAATCTAATAATTTGTGGCTTGCAGATCAATGAAGACAACCTTGATATTCTCCATGCTTCCCTGAAATAACAACTACCATCAAGCTAAACATTCGATGCTGGAAGGGCAATTCATTCAAATGTTAAAGGAGGCACAAAGCAATTCAATATACACGAGGCAGAAAGGACGACCACACTCACAGCCCAGAGCTTGGCGGCGAATCCCAAGATGGCGACTTTCATCCCATCAGCCACGTAGGGGAGCACTTCCTGTCCCAATCGGGTGTCTCTGAACAAGGCTCGGAGGATGTTGAGGGCATGGACCTAGACTCAGATGAGAGCACAAAAGCACATTGACAATATGGGTATTTCAAAGCCTTAATCAAGACTCACATTTTTTTTTTCCGCCGCACATTCAACTGCTAACTCTCTTGGCGGAGTCTGCGCCTTTCAATGTTTTCTAGAACACATATATGGGACTGTTCAAATGCTGTGATTCACCACCATCTTGATAGAGATAGATGAAATCAAAATGAATTCAAAGACTCAATACAAGTGTGGAGTCACACTAAGCAAAAGATCAAACAAAAATACTTGACTGGATAAAAGATTTGGCCTCAGAATACATTGTAGATTTTGACTAGATTACAATAGTATATTCCCTTTTGTCTGAATGAAAAGCATGTGTTTCTAATTGCACAGATCTCATCCATTCGTTCATTTTGGAAGTGAAGTAAAAAGAGGTCAAGAGGGCAAGTAATTCTATCAGGAGCCCAATGTGAATGTGACCCAGGGTTTGTTATCATTAACAGCAGAGAAAGTTAACTGGACTTTTTTTTGTTACAGCCCCACACCTTATGGCCATGCTGTTTGGTGCAAAGGTAAAGGAGTATAAATAAGCATGAAGACTCTTTTAACTGACTCCTTTTCTCTACACATCTAGTGTCTCTCTCTCTCTACTAGACCTACATCACACAGATTGTTCCAAAGTAAACAGTTTCAGTGGTGATGAGGCTTTATTTTAAAGGGAAGAAGGTGCTAAGCTTTTCTCCAGCTAATATCCTTTATATATAGAAGATATATTGTTCAGTGTGCATTTATCAAAGTACCAACAGGTATGTGATTTCAAGTGCGGTAAACTCTGACTTGGCAATGAAAATCATACATCGTAGACATTATAAAAAAAATCTGCTACACAAAAAAACAACATTCTGTGGAATACATGCAATACAATGAATACAGGCAGAGCACAACATATGCCACATTTAGTAATCATTTTGTCAAGAAAGGCTTACAAAGCAAAACAAAAAAGAGAAAGACCTGGCATTGGGACAAATTACAACTTGTACAAACACAATTAAAGAAGTACAAAATTACCCAAGTACAGAACTGCACATCAAACAGGATAAACTCGGTCCTACAGAAGATAGTGACACCCCTGCCAAAATAGTGCCCTGCCTTGATATGTACTTGAGGATTCTTTAGAGAAAGATGTCCACAACAGAGAGAAAAGCAAAATAAAGAAAAGAATTTTACTTGTATGCTCAAATGATTGTCACTTCTTATGAAGCCTACCCTTGCTGTGTCATCCTGTTGCTGTGATGGCTCTGCTAGGGAGAGAAGCTGCTTCATTGACTGGTTGAAGCAGGGCTTTCCCAGCTCCTTGGGCTCTGGTCCTACAAGGGCCTTGAAGAAACACAAGAAACACACAGTGGGGATTAACCAATTAACCTGTTGAGGATGGGTCCCAAGTATACTCGGGCAGGTGTCTATGGGAAATGCGTGTTATAGCAAATCAGCCTGTCTTAAATGGGTTAACTATCAAAATGCCATTTGGACAGTTTATCACTTGACCCTTCATTAAGGATACACACCAACACCTTCATATTGCAATATCAAATATACACATCTTTCAGTCTGACTTGATTTTGGCTAGCATTTTCTCATATTTCATTCAATTGTCTATCATCAACATTTGAGAGGAAATTGTTGCTTCAAAATTAAGGCGTCATTTTTTTTGAAATAGTTGAAACAACAATTGGCAATATATAGTGGTGGAGGCATTAGGCAAACAGTGGTGAGTAATAACACTTCTCTGTATTCATCAGAAATGACAACAAATGTGTATCAGTCCATTTACCTGAATAGCAAAGGGAATTCCAGCACTCCTACGAGTTGCACACAACATGGATTGGTTGCTGGTGATCTCTTGCAACAGTCCAGACAACCAGTACCACAGTAGTTGATGGAGACAGCCTTCCTCACTGGTTGGGGGGGGGGGGGGGGGAGGAAATGAGATACATGATATACTAGCATCAATATTTCCATTTATTCAAACTACTGTAAGGGCTTGCCTTTTACCTGTGGACACCACACTTCTCACCCTAATAACTACTGAAGAAATTAACATTACTTTTTAACTACAACATAACATGCACAGTGAAGTACACAATGTAAAGATTAGGATTAAAGACAGACAAGAGGGGGGGGGGATGCAAACATTAGGGATGTTGTAATTCCAATCCAATACACGAGATAAAGAGCCAGGCAAGTTATTTAAGAAATATCTTTTTAATCATTTCCATTACACACGACAATGGCATTCAGAAGTTGCAGCCGGATTTCATCATTACAAGTAACATGGCACAGCAGCAGGGCAGTAACTGTTTTGTTTTGTTTTTTACATTCTTTCACAAACAATCTTTCCATTAGACTGAAAACGCAACTATTTTGTTGCAATCGGACTCAATCAGTAAAAGGGTGTTGCAAGTCGCTACCTCCAAAGCCTTGTGGTGAGTTTGATGAAGCCAGCGTACGCAAGTTCAAATGCTCCGCTGTGCTTAGACTCTTTCAGCAGTTTCATGAAGAATGCACCAATAGATTCCATCTGTGACAGAATACAAGGGGAAAACTGATGAAATATTGCCACCATTCAGTCAGCAAATCCCAATCAAGAGTTTTACATGAATACTCAATGCACTCATTTTGTTCAGAAATTTCACTATTGTTGGATAAATTTGTTAAATTTCTTTCTACAGGGCCTAATCCTTTCTATCTTTCTTCTGTGATTCTGCACACATTAATCTTGTAAACTAAAAAGCTTCACTACATCTGGAAGTACCAGTATAAAAGTTGGTGACCATACAAAGGTTATGGAGTTTCTCACAGAGTTGAGGTTTAAGAGGGTCTTTTTCAATTTAAGCTAGCCAAACTTGGCATAATTACAAATTAGATTAACATGACAAGATTATTGGTAATGGACAGACTTCTTATGTGAGACTAAACAGGCATAGCAAGTTTTATCAGCTGCATTGCCGACATATACATGAAATAAAGAACAACATTTATCGAAGACATTTTGAATTTCAGTGAATCCCAGATTCTAAGATCAGCTCACTGACAATAACTAAACTCGTTCTCTCAGCCTGTGTTTGTCTACTCTAGCAGCAACTGGCATCATACCTATGCAGTACCATAAAAAGGATACAATTTGGGGTGAATTCCACAAGGACCATACCTGACTGTTGGAGATGATGCCTTCAGAGGAGCCCTCGGCGCCAGTCTCCGGTGTAAGCGGCGCCCTCAGGGACAGCTCTCCAAGGAGTAGTGACACCTCCTTCATACTCCGCCAGCAGCACACCAGGATCATCTGTGGCGTCACGTGGAACGTCTCCAGCTGCAAGGTGCTCGTCAGTGCGGCAGCTGTCACTAATGTGGGTGGCTGTCTTTCGTGTTGGTTGTTCTCTACACCTGCATTCATTGAGGGTGAATAATTTTCAAAGAAGTCCCGAATATGCCATGTATATTTTTAGTCGCTTTCAAGCAATTTTGATATATGACATGACAAAATAATCATTATCCCCTACAAACAAAAACTGGAGAAGCATCTCTCTTTTCCGTAAAAATTATATGTCACAACCCATATCCCAAATTGTATGCTCATAACTGTAGTCAAATTATGAATATTGGCAGGGAAATATAACATTATCATGTGCTTTCCCACAGAAACAGATAAGAGAGAGAAACTCATCAAAATCAAATTTACATAAATCATCCTCTCAAAGCTGCGATTTCACAAGTGGCAACTACAATGTAAGTATCCACTTTCTACAGTGCATGCAGGCATTTTAAACTAATTTTTGTATGACATCAGTCATGATATTGTGCTGCAATGGGCCAAGCAGCTCTCAAAGTTACATAAATGACACTGCTAACATAAATTTTGCATCAAAATGCTTGGTAGTCAGAGAAAACACTCAATGAATTATAACCTGGCTTCTCTTCCGACGGTATAAAGCCCTCAGGTGATGAGTTGCATACCACAGTTGCTGCAACGTCTGCAACACGCAAGGCTAGTCTGATAATCTTTCCAATGGTTTCTCGCCAAGACTCCACTGCCCGTAGACATCTGAAAACCAATATGGATAAGTCATTTTCTTTCCTCTCAAAAAAATATATCCAACCATTGTCAGACATACTCACTTTTTTACCTAATAATGAACAAATTTAAGCAGGCTTTTGTTGATGTTATTGTTGAACTAATATCACTGTCTCAGCGGGACCTTGTTTAAAATCTTGCTCTGGTACTCAAGAAATAAGAACTTTGTAGTACAACTGCCCTAGCTGCTGTATCAAATCATCTGGCTTTGCCTCCTGCAGATATATATATATATATATATATTTTTTTTTTTTTGGACTGTGTTGCTAAATGACAACACATACCAGAATCTGAAAAATTGGTTTCCAAAATTTCTGTTCAAAAGAGATATATTGAAAAAAATTTTCCACAATGTGCACACTGTAAGTATGAAATATAATATCAGTTCTAGTGTGGCTAAGACTTTAATTACTGCATGCTGAGTTTTACATGAAGTAAGCCTGAGCACCCTGCTGATTTTGTGGGGCATTGCTATAGTTCAGGTTTGAGCATTGCTGAGCAATGTTGCGTTCATCACGCTGTCCCCTCTTTAACAAATGGCAAAACACTCTGTCCCCTGGATAGGACATCAAGCGAAGGTTCTGCGTGTAAGAGTCAAAACTCAGACATGTAACCACATTTTACTTCTCCAAGTGGAGGAAGGTGCTAAAATAGCCTCTTAAAGTAGCTCATCCCATAGACCTCCTTGAAAGGTCGTGAATTACATCCCACCCCTTCCCAGTGAAATGGGTGTTAACATGGCAAAGTGTGCCATGTGAAAGAATCAATTAATGCAAAATAATGATTTGTATATTTCTACTACAAAAATCCCATTATTCACAATAACAAGATACAAATCACTTTTCATTTGTATAATTTTTCTATCAAAGTAGTTTTTGTTTGTTTGATTTTTTTTCTCATGTCCATCACCTACCTCAAATCTGTGACTCCAAGGAGGATGCGTAGGCAGTGAAGGAGGCCATACATTGGACCTTGGACTGATGCCTCCAGCAGACTCCGCCTAGCTACCTCCACCTGTTCCTCAAGCCGTGAGCTGAGGTCTCCCATCATCCACAGTGTGTTTGTCTCCACTGTGCAGGAGGGTTGACTCGGCAGCCCTGGAGCCGTCTGTTGGGCCAGGAGTAGAAGGGCGTAGGCTGCTGTCTCACAGTTGTAGGGCTTGCTACTGGTGGCCAGGTCCACTGCTGCTGTGTAGAGTGATTGCATCGATGCCTGATTCTGCATTTCATGTAATCAAAGTAAAATGAGGTTGCAACATAAAGACGCAATTGCAGTGTGATCTATTACAATAAAATGGCATTCAGATACATTCCTTTTTACTTAAAGGGACTGTACAGTACTGGTTGAGGTAGGGATTCATGTTTTGAACATTCCTAAGTGAGATAATGAAAAGCCTCTTATGAAATATGAAAGAGCATGTAATTTTAAGAAGGATTCAACGTTTATTTGATGAAAATTGGTTTTCAAATGGCTGAGATATCCAAAAGAGTGCTAAAATAAAAGGCGACATGCCCCAACTTTAATAGTATCTCTTTGTTTCACCTTGATTTTGGATATCTCAGCCATTTCAAAACCGATTTTCATCGAATAAACATATGATACCCCTTAGAACTGCATGCTCTTTGACATCTCACAGAGTGGTTTCTGAATATCTCACAAAACGTTAAAAGCTAAATCTTCACCTCGACCAGAACTGTACACACTCATTAAATATTGTACCCTAGGAATAACACAATACTAGTAAAGCACATGCACAGTGTAACCCAGTACATTGCAGAAAATCACTGGGATGAAAGAACGGGTTTCAACAACCAATGCAGACAATGTGACTCCCTTCAGACCGGTTTACATGCAGTTTGACCCTTGTGTAAAGTCCACCTATATGTGAAAAATATTTTTCCTACTTCATTTGTATTATCTTTCACAGATTCGTTTGAAAGGGGTAAATTTTTTTTTTGCATTGGTATATGCCAATGCATTCAATCTAAACTTTACTCAAATGTTTTGACAGTCCAATCTTTGTATTGGATACATCAGCTGAAGGACAGTATTCACTGCATCCATCTCAATATCATTTTCAATATCAATATCTCTTGAATGGCAACAGTTCTTTCTCTCGAGTCCTGTCAGTTTCCATCAGACTTTACCCTACCTGGTGTGGGGTATCGTGACAGTACATGTGTGAATACTCATATATAAAACACAATTTTTTCATTTTATCACAAAACTATACTGCCCCAACTTTTCCTCTTTTTTAAAAAAGTTTCAATGAATTTTTACCTTTTTTTTTTCAAACAGAATTTTGCTAATTGAAGACTTAGTTATTTGTCAGGTGCGGTCAGGTTCACTCTAACCTTCAAAAAAAGATATGTTTGGGACAGACTGCTAACACCAAGACATTTGGTTTACCTTCAATCCCAAGACATCTTGTGGTAGACCACAAAGCATCTTAAAGGCCATGTCTCTGTTGCTCTCATAGTTGTCTCTCAGCATTGCAAACATCAGCGCTACCCGTTCCTTGCTCCATATGGAAGAGATCTCAAAGATCCCTGTGGATATAATCATAGAGACATAAAACAGCCAGAGTATCAGCTTGCTGCTTTCTTCTACACAACAGCCTACATATATGTATGTTTGTAGAGAGGCATACATACATATAGACACAGTGTATTTATATTTTGTGAATGTTTTTGAAATTTTGAGAAATTTACAGCATTTATGCAATGAGAAACCTTTTGAAAGATAACAAAAACCTTGACAATATGTAATTACCATTAAACTATATGAATACATTGCTTTCACATGAGACTTTCCAACATATATTTGAGTGATTTAAGCGATTATGACATGATATTGTACACAAATTTTGTAAAAATTTAAAAATTTAGTGATAGTACTCATACCTGATAATTCATTACTTTAATCAGGCACAAAAGCAACAATTTCATTATTATCAAGGTGGGCATTCTATTTAATAATCCTTTCTTCCATCAAATAAAGAGATCATATAATTGAATGGCCTCTCATCAGCAGAGACACTTAACTATGTCATAATGCATCAAATACAGTAATCAAACTGTATTCTGCATTTAAAAAAATGCTTCCAAGATAATATGAACAAATGATGAAAGTATATTGTAATGTCACATTTCATTCAAATCAAATTCATACTCCTTTGCTGTCTACGGTAGCAATCCTTCTTTGAAAGCCTTCCAAGTTTCCATCAAAAGTTGTGAGAAGTCGACATTGTCAGAATGACGCAAGCAAACCTTCACCTCATATTGTCAATGTCAATTAACTATGATAAACCAAAATACTGTTTGAATCTCCTATCAAAATGTCTTCATGGTGGACATCTCCTGGCTACCTTGAGATACGACTGGCAAAAGATCGAGAAGTTCAAGATCGCGAAGTCCCTAGTTGATGTGGGAAGTTTTGCGAGAAGTTTGGGGGTAAGTTTCGCGGGAAGTTTGCGGTCACACTGGCAAAACTTCGAGATCTTAAAGATCGCGATCTTAAACTTCTCGATCTTTTGCCAGTCTGACCGCGCCTACAGATGAGGTGAC
The DNA here is from genome assembly GCF_040938485.1 of Diadema antillarum. Taxonomy (NCBI): domain Eukaryota; kingdom Metazoa; phylum Echinodermata; class Echinoidea; order Diadematoida; family Diadematidae; genus Diadema; species Diadema antillarum. Next base: position 694,098 of record NW_027271344.1, on the reverse strand, counting down.
TATCTCGTTACACCATGAGGTGACTCTATGGTGTCTACCAAAGGAGCCATTCATTTCAACTGCAGTCAGCTTATTTCTGTTTGAGACCCCTGAGGAGGTTCTACTAGGTGTTTCAAAAAACATTTCCCACTTTTGATTCTTAATAATTTCTTAAAGTCTATATCAGATAACACTGTCATTGATATGAGTGATAGCTGAATACTGTACAATTTGGTTGAAGGTGATTTAAATATGAATGCATAAATCAGTTTCATGAAATCCATGATTAATTTCACGGTTAGGTTCCAGATTTTGCTCTATTTTCAACCCTCTGTACAAATTTCACTTTGCACAGGGGTCAATGGGTGTGTATGGGAGTGTGTGGTTAACACCCTGACAATGATCCTGAACAATGGCCAGGGTTTGAATGCTTCATTATTTATTCATGAGAAGTTCCACTATCACAACTAGTCTTTATTCAGCCTCTGGCAGTATCTGTGTAATGTCAAACACCTGCTGATACTGTCTTTGAGTCGCGACAGTGCTCTCCCTACTTCTGAAAAATGAAATTACAATGAATACCTTCTATTCTATCGTAAACATGGACCCCGTTTACAGTGCGAGGCTCGACCGCGGCTCGGCCGCGGCCGTGCCCAGCCCCGCTTCAGTGTAAACGCGCAAAAGGCCAAATGCAAGGCCCAAATTGGCCTCGCATTTGGCCTCGCTCTGGAGGTGGTCTCGGCCGCGGCCGAGCCCGGCCTTTTCTTGGTGTAAACGCAAACTGGGCCAAATGCGCAGCCAATTGCGCGGCCAATTTTAGTCTGACTTCCAAACCCTCTGCCTGTATCTTTCGCTATTCAGGATATTAACCCCCTCAACGTCGAAAACTAGTATAGTTTAAGGTGGTTTTGTCTTGCAAAGGATTCTTTCCTTCGGCAAAGGCCTTTGCCCGAACGACGGAATTCATTTGGCAAAGGGTCTGAAAACCAGACAATACCAAATTGCATTTGTTTTCAAGCAGAGCGCCACTACGACAAAATAATAAAAGGTTTGAATCAAAAGTGCGGCTGAGCCCAGCAGTGTAAACGGAAAAAATTGCGAGGCTCGGCCGCAGCTCGGCCGCGGCCAAGCCCGGCCCCGCACTGTAAACGGGGTCATGGTGACAGGAAGCAAAGAAAATCAATTACAGTATACACTTGTGTATATGGAGCCTTAAACAAATCTACTGTGAAACAAATCGCCCCAATGATAAATGCTGCTGAACTCTTTACCAAAAAGATCTCTTTTTATCGAAAAAGCGAAAAATTTTGTCAGACTATTTTATTAGTGCCCAGATTGTACACACGCATGCTCAGGATAGCCCGTAATGTGTCATGGAGTGGACAGTTGTATTGAAATGAGGAACTTTAGATCATTCACGCTTATTTGTATCCCAAATTTAGTGATATGTGAAGCAAAATTTGAAAATGATTGCCAGCTGGAATGAAATGTGGTGTTTGCAAGCACATGGAAACATGTGCTTACTTTTTCCATGTGCATGCATTTTACCCTTTACCGTGCATGAATCCAGACTACCAGTGCCCAGGGCAATCCACATGAATTATTGATTAAGCATTCATGAGCCAGGGAGGGCAAGACTGACGCCTAGTCAACAGGTGGTTCAGGCATGTCCATTGTTCAGGGCCATTGTCAGCACACACTCACATACACATCATTGGTTTCTGTGTAAAGTTCATTTTTGTACAGAGGGTTAAAATTTGACCAAAATCTGAAACATTACTTCAAAATCAATCTTAGATTTAATGAAACTGATTTATGCGTTCACATTCAAATTACCTCCAACAAAATTGTACACTATTCAGCTATCACTCATATCTACGACAGTTTTATCGGATGAACAGTTTCAGAATTATTAATGATCAAAAGTGAGAAATGTTTTTTGAAATACCTAGTACCAATCAGGGCTAATAATTGCAAGACACTGAGTTTGCAAATGCCAATCACTTTGTAACCCACAAAGCTCTCATGTCACTTCATGATTTTTCCAATGTTATCCTGTTCTCTATGTTAACTCAAGAGATAACATGAAGGTTATCAACGCACTCACCTTTAGTTGAATCAGAGAATGTGTTTGTCACTGCCGTAAGAAAATGTAAAGAAGTTGCCCGCCGGGCATACCCAAATCCAGGAGCAAGTCCATGGAAGGCGATGCTGCACAGCCACTGAAGAAAATTCTGTGGAGAAAGACAAAGAGGAATGCTTGTTTCACGTATGCCCACATTTCCATTTACTGACATTGAAGACAACATGATTTTGGATGGAATTTCTTCACACCAGCTTTTGGAGGCCATTTGACATTTGAATTATACTGCAGCTTCTTAACATGGCATGAATATGCACTACTGAAATGGAAGAACATAATTTGATATTTACATTACTATGCATATATCATGTAAAATTTTGCACAGCCACTGAAGAAAATTCTGTGCAGAAAGACAAAGAGGAATGCTTGTTTCCTGTATGCCCACATTTCCATTTACTGACATTGAAGACAACATGATTTTGGATGGAATTTCTTCACACCAGCTTTTGGAGGCCATTTGACATTTGAATTATACTGCAGCTTCTTAACATGGTATGAATATGCACTACTGAAAAGGAAAAACATAATTTGATATTCACATTACTACGCATATATCATGTAAAATTTCATTAGCCTTTGCTTTTATATCTCTTCAATCTCCAAAACACCTGATTGATTTTTCAAGATGAATGGTGCACATCATTATCTACAGTAACACACACCTTGACGACAAAATAACTGTACTGCAAAACTTGCATGATGAACAGAAACTCATTTGTCAAAGAATGGTTCTGCCCCAAGCATTTATTTTGACACACTTCACAGTCTATACTTTACCTGATATTGAACCTTCATGTCTGTCGAGTTGCTCTTGTCAGACAAGCTTGATTTTGCCTTACTGCTGTTCTTCAAAAGTATTCTTCCGCTCTCCCTGAGGCGTAAAAGAAGCTGAAAACAAAGCAAAAAACAACTTTTGACATTCCCGTAAGAGAAAACCAATACAAATGTGAGAAAAGGTGGATACCAACAAGTCTATGAGTATATTTGATTTTAGTTGAGTTTCAAGACTTTATTATGCAACATTCAGATCACAGATGCTTGTAAAATTGACTGAGGTGGAATTTCCTTCTCATCTCAAAATTATGCTCTTGATAAACTTGACAAAGACATATTTTTTTTAAAATCCAGTAGTTGCCACGTCCCTAGGAAGTCCTGATAGTATCATTTCGTACAACAGCATGACATGACAGATTAAACCTGCTGCACATCAGTTAGATGTAAGGACTCTTTATACAGTGTGATATATTTATTACACAGAGCTTACTTCAAATCAAATTGAAGTTAAGCTGACCTTGTTAGAAAACCCCTAGGATCCTATGTGAACATAACTCAATTAGCTAGAAGTTATAAGCAAAGCTCCTAACTACAAAAAAAATATTAGGTTTATAGGTCATGAATAACTGCACTCCTCACAAAGCAGCAGTGAGCAGGCCTAAGTGAATGTAGGTATCAACAAGCTTGTGGTGAAGTTTGACCCTCTGAGCACTAAATCACTTCCAGTATAAGAACACATCAAATTATTTGCACACCATTTCCACAGATGTTTTACGCAAACACTCACTATTCATTAAACGGGGTCAAAGCATGTGATGCACTCTACTCGCAGATTTTACCACTGAGTGCAGCTTGTTGTTCGATAATTATGAGTCCTACACGTATCATCCATGATAAGCACCATGTGAAGGTAACCTGTAGCTGGCACCAATTCTACCTTTCATAGATGACATGTTGCCAGTTTGAACATGGCCATACTTCATTCTACAGAGAAATACAAAGCGAAACAAACTGTCCATATGACATGCATGGGGAGCTTGGGCGATTTTAATTGAAATTCAACAAGTTTTATCTACCTTCTTGATGTGAGTGACAAGCTGCTGTCTGAAGGATGGAGACGGGTTGCTGAGATTAAAGGGAATGCTGATGGTGAGGAGGTCAAGCTCCGTTGGTATCACGCCCTCTGTGGTTTTGTTGGAGTCACATAGCAGACCAATGGCATCCAAGCGGATCTACATTACGACATGAGTGTGGAATGAAGCATGAATTTATTTTGACTTCATGAAGAAATTTGTTTGTTTGTTTGTTTTTACTTTTCCACGTGGATATGATGTGGCAGGGTTCAACATTGCTATTAAAAAAAATTGAAAAACGGTGGAACGTCACACAACTAAGAAAAAAAAAAATAGCACTGCAGGTATCTGAGATGTACCTGATAGACTTCATGGAGTCCAGTCATGATTGAGGGAAGTCACAGTGACAATTTGACAGTATAACAATATGTAGACTGTCTCAGCAGAGTTACTACTGTTTGTGGTATGAATTTAGTGATCCCATCTAGCTTCTATAGAATTTGACATCATTTGCACATCTCACTGACCTTTGACCCCAAAGGCTGGAATTCATGAAACATGATTTGGCCTGCATGTCTAAAACTGACTCTGAGACAAGAAATTGCACATGAATGCCTTGCTTATGTGTCAGACAGCAAGTGGTTTATTCACATATCAGGTTGGTTCTGATAAAGCACTTGTACACAAGGTCTATTCGTCAGATGAACTTGGAAAGAAAATGACTTTGGGGACCACAAGGATTGAGATGTTGGTAGCGGTGTTTGGTACTGTACTGTGGTGATAAATCATGATAGGTGATTATAATAATGCTTTGGGAATAGAAGTAACAGAAGGCAAACAGAGTGGGCACATATCTGCTGTGGTGGCAATGTGGTGTTGAGTTAAATCTTGCAATGCACAATTCTACAAGTTAGCATACGAGTATCAAACTATGCAAATACAATAGTATACCTGGTTAACCGAGTGGCAGATAGCTCGCTGGAGGAGCGACACCGGCACCAGACCCTTCCATAGCATCTCTCCTCCTGACACTCCTCCCTCCCCGAGCCTGCAGTCGCTGGTAGCAATCCTCACATTACTGCTGCTAGGAAGAAGCCCCAATACCCTGGCCGTCTTGAGGCAGGAGAGGAGTGCCCCAAGCTTCCCCGCATCCGGGACCTTGGAGTTCGTTCTACGTTCTTCCCCTGGAGCAGTCCCACTTTCCACATTTATGTTGTTTGTGCTTGGGAAAGCGTGACCGCTTAAGTGCTTGATAATGAATACCAGGCTCTCGGGGCTACTTTTTAATAGTTTGGGAATGAGATACTAGAGGAGAAGAAATAAGGGGAGATGAGGAAGGGGAAAGAGAGAGTGAGAGAGATAAGATGATATTTTCCTTGACAAATCAAAAAATGCATCATTCTCTCTTTCATTCAAACAAGTGGCCACAAACTCTTAATAACAAGAATTAATACAAATTAAGCAACATTTATCAATAAAGACAGAATGCAATTAAATACATATCAAATTACAAGTGCTTACATAAAGAAAGAAATCATTAAGTTAGTAAAGACCATGTAACTATGATTTTGATATGCTGGGATATGAATCATATATCTGAAGCAGATACAGCCTGATGTTTGTCTAAGCAAGTAGTTAGAAAAAAATGCTACCTGGGCTCTTTCCTATTCACAAAATATTCCTTCTTGAACAGCACTTTATCTTTTCTCTGTAATACACATACTATGACATCCAGGCATCACAGGATGTATACCCATTTTTGACGGTGTTTCAAATTTCACTGGGAATATCTAAACCAACTGTCAAGTCAAGTCCTGCTTCCTCCTTTAGAAACTGCATTACTATTATCATTTTTCTTTGTATTTTTGTATTTCGTGTGTGTAAACTTATACCTACAAGCATGCTATATTCAATACATTGTACAGACACACACAGCCAGAAGGCACAAGTAAGTTCTGTGCCATTTCAGATGGCCTGCAGGATATTAGCACACTCACATCAATGATAAAACCCTTCTGTTTGTCTGGTTTGGTTTGGTCACTTAACTCCTGCAGAATAGGAACCACCCAAGTTGTCTGCCACTCCAGAAGAGAGTCACCATCACCCCTTTGTAGTGTTCTCTTGTGTTGGGTAAAGAGTTTCTCAATGACTTCACAAGCCTTAAAAGCAAGCAGATGAAAATGAGAAAGAATACAACATTATACTTATGTTACAGAATATGCAAAATTAAGACAAGTTAAAAGTTCAGTCTCCCTGTCTTGATACAAGGTATGAGGTCATAAACCTATTAATCATGTTTTGAGTTCAGAATTGCTGACACAAATCTAAAACATGGGGAAGGCCAAGTTAGAATTCAGAGAACAACATTCTTTACTTTACATTTGCTTTCCACAGAGTTTGTTGGTCCTGTTGGTAGTTCTGTTTGTGTGTTTTTTTTCTTTAATAGATAAAGGACACAGACCTCATAACAAATAAAAAATTTCAAGCAGAACTCAATCAATGGAAGCATTTTTTGTGTCATGAATGAAGAGGAGATCCAACATGGCAATATTAATTTGACATGTTACTCTCTTTTTTTTTTTCTCCCCCTCCAAACGTGTGTCTCCTGTTTAAGGTGTATTTGCTCCAGCTTAAATTTAGCTTTCTCCCACCAAACTTTTTTTTTTGGTCATATGTGTTCAAAAATAAGGCTGGAGATGGCAACAGAGAATATCTTTAACCGTAGAGCTGGACGCCAGAGGCAAGGAACGCCATGCTTCACTCTAGTGATGTGCGCATAGCGTACATGATATTGTGTAAAGTTTTGTGTGATTAGAGTCTCCAGTTTGCTTGGGTCCAGGCAGGCAAATCTCCTGTTTAAGAGAAGCTAGGGGCTGGAGTCTCTGTTATGTTCAAAATATGACTGATGGTGTAGTAACATTTTTATTAGGTGACTCTTTTTCCCCACTTGTTTTAGTGAATTGCACACCAGAAAATTATTTATCATGCTGATACTATGCTAGGTTTGACTCACATGTGTGGCCATGGTGTGTTCTCCCATCACATCCAAGAGCTGGGCCAGTAATCCTGGGTACAGGGCTGCCACATGTTGTGCTCCCACAGCCTCCGCCAGACATCCAAGAGGGGCGTACTTGCCCCTAGTGTGCCGATCAGTGGCCACAAGCCGTGCAAGGGTGTTCAAGAGGAAGGGGTCCAGATGGGGTGCTGCTGTTAACGTAGGGGATAAAGATCATAATGTCACAAACAACAAGCTTCAGTATCTCAGTATCTCAATATCTTGTTAAAAGAAAGAAAGAAAATTAATTGCAACATGAGCTTCAAGAGTTTGCTGACATTTCCCAATTTAACCCACTGGAGACGAGCTGATTTTGCTAAAACACACATTTCTCATGGACACCAGCCCCGAGTATACCCGGGACTGGTCTTCAACTGATTAATAGCTGACAGAGAAGAATACATTGTTTTTTTAAAGGCGTATTGCATGACTCTATCAATGCCTAAAGAGGCAACCTTCTTCTGCCCCATCAGTTTTGCATTGGTAAATATTGAGTGCTTCCTACAAGAATTTTGCGAAGAATTTCTGTGAAAGTAACACAACTCTACCAGCTGCAACCGATATGTTAAAATCCATTTCAATCCCAAAATAATGACAAACCAGTTTTTAAAATACATTTCCACACATTATTGTGATTTAGATGGAGTAGAATATGAGGCAATGATTGCATAAAATAATTCCCATACACATAGTTTGGCTAAGGGCAACGTAGAAGTGCATTTGGCAATCAAAGGAATGTGTTGTCTCAATGCATACAATGAATGGAGCAGAACTGAGTTCCATGGAACACAGAAAATTCAACTAGGAATTACAATCTATCAAGATATCAAATCTAAAAGTATTTTATGATCATGTTTCATTGTGTTGATTTTTTCTTTCATGATTCAATATCAAAGTTTTGTGTAACTCTTTAAGCTCAGCTGAAGTAAACAGTATCCCCATCTGTTGTTAAATAGAGAAAATGCGATTGTTTGTAATATCTGTTCGTATTTGCATCCACATTGATCAGATTAACAAGTGGAACAAATTATTGTTAGGATATTGAGGAGATGAAATCAAAGCTGTAATTGAATACAATGCAAAGATTGTACCAAGCCATGTGTGAGTACAGCTGTGTAGATTCATTCATGTGATTCTGTCAGCTCATTTCAGACTTACCTCCGTGTAAAGTTGAAATGTGCAGTTTCACCAAACCTTCAAAGATAGCCTTGGTCTGGTGTCTCAGGCCCTGAGATTGCAGCGAGATAAAGATGATTAAACATTTATATTCAGGCAAAGAAATTCATGATACTGTATACGCTATATATTTCGCGGGGGTTTTATTTTTGCGAATTTCGCGAGTCGGGAGCTATTCGCGAATTTAACAACACACGAAAATATTACCTTCCAAAATGAATCCCTTGCCTTGATGATACGAAAATTTCAGTACTAGTAGTAAACTGTACCATGTCATGGCTTACCGAACAGACCATATACTAGTACTGTACTGGCTAAGCTTGTTTACGTACATATAGCACGTCCACGTCTACTTACGAATACTGTAGAGAGCCAGTCCATTATCGCAAGGGGACCACTCATCAGAAATCTAGCGCGATGGACTTAACCACTTCAAAAATGTTGAATTCTAACTTACTAGTTAGCAGAGTTTGGTAAGTTTTTTTTCATGCAGTGTATAACTAGTATCATTCTTATTTGCTAGTAAGTTGAAAATTCACACTTTCTTTGCCACTTCATATTTTCTCTGGTCCCCCAATCGCGAATTTAACCACTAGCGAAAATGTGTGACAGCGGCAATTCGCGAAAATTTATGTACGCGAAAATTATAGCGTATACAGTACTTGATGAATAGGTGCACATGAAAATTGAAGATTGCATTGCAATACTAAATTCATTTATTTGGGTACAAACATGCATGAAACAAAAAAACAAACGAACAAACAGCTATATATCTTCGAGTAACTGATGGTTTTCAACAAGTAATGAGAGTCAGCATTGATAGGAGAGTGGCATATTGTTTGTGTGTTGATATGTCTACAATATCAACTAGGGACTAACCCTGTCCAAAAAGTATGCAGACTAATCCCTTAAAATGCCTTTCAATATATCCTAAACTTACCAGCAGTGGGGAGAACATAATAATGGTTATATTTTTCTTGAAACAAGCGAGTCTTTGCTTTTCTCCGAGCAATTGTTTTTCTTTTAAAGATTTGAATTACTGAATTACAATAATTGATCTTCTCAATGTTCTTCACTGCTACAGGTGTAGAATTCTGGAACTTACATCAACAGGGTGGTCCCAGTTGGTCGTGACATAGTCAAGTAGCTTTTGGGATATTGGAGAGTGGCCAGAGAGGGCCTGCTTTAGATGGGAGGACACATCATTGGCTGTAAGTGCCTCTACTGCCACAGTCACCCACTGGGACAGAGTTCTTGCAGCTGGGAGGGACCCACTGTCAGAGAGAAACATTGATTTGAGTTGGTTGAAGAGATTTGTGTTGCAATATATGATAATGAAGGACTACTACAAAACTGTAAAAGGGGATATTGTCACGTGACTAATTTTTCGCGCTTGCCCGGGTAAGAAGAGTTTCACATGTTTTTAATTCCACGGAGTCAAGACATCATGCACAGGAACATGTGGCGAGCAAAAATATTTGCGTGCTTTTATTTTCGCGTTAGTTTCTGGTTGCGCGAAATGCACGAAAATTTCAACACCGCGAAAATTTCCACTTTTACAGTAACCGAGGACTGACAACATGCATTTCAAGGGTCTACTGCATGAACAAGAAGAAAAAGACAAGGGAGTTAACTATTGACCCTGAACTCATTAGAGTTTGCCTCACAACTGATACGTAGATTGTGCTGATACCTGCTGATACGTAGATGTTAAGATATAGACTCACTGCAAAGATCAGGAAATTTCAGACCTTGACATATGTTCACAGAAAGAAAAAGAAGACACTTCTCTCAGTTCCTGGTGATGCATGCTTACTAGTATGCTACCCGAAAAACAAATGTTACTATCATACTGCTTGCATATGCACAACATATAGGTGTGCATGTGCACATATAGTAGGCTAGGCACTTGTGTGCATCTGCTACCTGCCCATGCTGCATGTGCACACACCGCTGTCACAATTTGTACTCAGGTAACCAGAGGGAGATATTTTAGCTGGTTGCATCATTTCCAACTTTCTTTTTACCCACACACACACACACACACACACACACACACACACACACACACACACGCACACACACACATAATCATAAAATACTTAGCATCTGCAGTAGTTATCTCTGTCTGATCTGAATCAGTTATTTTGACAACTATCACACTCACCCATGACTAAGAGTATAAATCTCTGGGAAGAGAACATCAAGCAGCAAAGTTCTCCCATCTGTCCCAAGATCTTGCAGGAGATCCCCTGGATCTAGCATGACCAGGAAGCCATGGCAGATGTAGAGACGGGACAGAGCAGGAGAGCTGGCATAGACATCTACGGATGACAGGAGCCCCTGGAGTCTTACGAAACGATCGGATGCGTTGGTGGAAATGTGTTCTATGTGGTGTGGGTACAAGCTGGATGAAATCTAGCAAATCATGTAAAGGAGGGGTGAAAAGAAGGAGATTGTAAATAATTTCACATTGGCATAACAAGAGTAGGAAGCTTTGTTCACTACAAAATGTCCAAATAAAATTGTTATGTCGCAGGTAGCTATCAGAGCAAAAAACAAGTTTTCCAAAATTATCTCTCCGTCATTCTGTCTAGTCTGAATACTCATTGATGAGCTATCCACTAGTTAACCTGCCTCTATCAACTAAGTATCTTTGATTAGAATTCCTCAAGCATTCATTTTGTTAAGGTGGGAAGCGAATGGAAAATCAAACTCAAGATTTTGAAATAGAATGAGTGAGATGCATCGAGTTTGACCTACTTCACTATTAAATCAGGTTCATTTGGGACTAATTGAATGATGGTGCTATTGGAGTATTGATGCTAAAAACCAACTTTCTAACATACTCAGGTTATATATTAGTTAATCAATATACTTGAAAATATTAGTAGAATCAACCTACCTGCATCATCTGTGTTATCAATAAGCATATAAGACAGGTTTAATAAAAGCCATTAAAAAGTAAAGGCATGGTGGCATGAAAAGAACAGTCAAACTCTAAAGCCAACGGAGCCATATAGTTGCCTCAGAACACCTCAGTAAAGCATTCTTTTGTGCATTATAAAATCTTTCAACAGCTGGATACTCTAGCATATGATAGGTGGCTCTCTGTGTATGTGTAAATGGTTGATTGTCCTTGAATACCGCACTGTAATGACCTAAATGAGTGGCCCACTGCAGGAAATAGTGACTTATGAGCATAGCACAGCACTCTGAGAAAGTGCTGGTTGTTGTTTTGTTTTTGTTTTTGTTTTCCTCTCTCCCTACAGACACAATCATTTACAATGAATATCATCCAGATTACGCTTTATCAGCTAGATGGATGACATCCAACTTCTCACATCATGTGCAAGCAGGAATCAATTCCTTTGAACTACATCCACTGGAAAAAAAAAATTATTTAGTCTCTTGACATTACACATCCTGATGGCCAAATTCCTGGTGGGATGCACTTGGATTGATATATAACCCATTGCCCACAGTAAAACCAGGCTGGTCCTGTATGAGTCTACTGGACATTTCAGAATCTTTCAGGGGGAACAAGTCAACTCACCAACTCTACTCTCTCCAGTGGACGGCTCAACACCTTGACTATGAGAGCAAAGAGCATGCCAGCAGCAGCTTGGCAGTCAGCCAGAAATGTGTCTGCAGATCAGCATACCACACAGGAAACAAACACAAATTTTTCAAACACATCACTCAAACAGGTCCAGAAAATATGTTTCCTTGACACTTTGGTTTTATAGTATAGTTCGAAACAATAAAATAAAGGTTTATTATTGGAGAAAGATGACTTCACAGCTCATAGGTATTATGAGAATTGCTATCATGAATCAATCCATCCAGTAGTTATAATATTCTGCATCATCATCATCAATAAAGACACTGGTTAATGCATAACATGTATTTGTGACTATGAGTTCCAACAAAACAGAAATCCTTGCTCAACTCACCAGTCTTCAAGATAGCAGTCAGCAACCTCAGGATCTGTTCCAGGGGTGCAGTGACTGAGTCTGACTGCAAGCCCATCCTTTCCTGCAGGACCCCATAAGATTTCTGGATGACAGTCATACTAGTTTTCACCAAGGACAAACACTGGTTCATGGCTTGTGTCTGGCCTACCGCACTGCCCTGTGATCTATTCCCAACAGATTTCCAGACAAATGATAAATAAAACATAGCTCAGCACTGGTGACAGTAAACTGATAACAATCAAAATAACCACAATGAAACCACTCTTCTCGCTAGGTAAAATCATATTTGCAATCATAACAGCAACTACAACATTTCAGATTGTATAAGAAATGATAAAGACAAAATAATTTTTTTTTTTGGACTGATAAGTCCATTTGTTCTGTTTTTCTGTATTAGTCTGTTACATCTGAAAGATATAAATTGCTCATATTTCTTTTTAAATATGACAGAAAAATACAGAAAATGGAACAATGAATCATGGAAACAATAAATTCTTACCTAGTATGCTGCAAGAGGGTACTCAAGGACTCCTCTGTGAATGACAGAACTGAAGGAAAAAGAGTTTTTGACAAATCTTATTTTGTATACACATAACATACTTGAATTAAGTTGATTTGAAGAGAGAGATCAGCACATGATAAGCACACACTTAGTAAATAATAGAAAACTACATGGTAGATTGAATATCAGTAAATCCTCTAGTGTGATGAAATGTCAACATTATACTTGTCATCTTGGCCACATGACTGAAGAAGACATTACTTCACTATCACTCCTACTTTCATTTACTTTTTCATTTTTGAGTGTACAAAATATCAAACAAAGAGTACTAGAGGGCTTGAAGATTGATTTAACTTGGAAACAACAATCCTCTTGTGCCCCTCAATGATAAATCATTCCTCAATGATAAATCATTGCCTAAACCATAATCTATCATTCCACAGACTGTAACATTATTTTCCATTGCTGGTTTAAAGGTACCTTAATAGGTTGATACCATTAAAGGACAGGTTCACCTTAATAGACATGTAGATTGAGTGACTACAACAATATTAGTAGAACACATCAGTGAGAGTTTGAAGAAAATCGGACAATGCGTTCAAAAGTTATGAATTTTTGAAGTTTCTGCTCAGTCAAGGCTGGATGAGAAGACTACTATAGCTTGTGATGTCACATGTGTACAACGATATAAAGAAAGAATAAAGAAAATTCAACATATTCTGACTTTTCTCGCATAACAAAAGAACACTTAACTTCTCTCTTTCAGAAGGCAGGGGAATAATATTACCCTTATCATATGTCAGTAACAAGTCGAAGAAATGTACCCTTTATTCAAAAAGTGAAGATTTGTGAAATTCTCTTTTTATTTTCTTTACATCTTTGTACGCATATGACATCACAAGCTATAGTAGTCTTCTCATCCAGCCTTGACTGAGCAGAAACTTCAAAAATTCATAACTTTTGAACGGATTGTCCGATTTTCCCCAAACTTTCACTAATGTGTTCTACTAATATTGTTGCATTCAGTCAGTCCACATGTCTATGAAGGTGAACTTGTCCTTTAACCTTTATCACCTGAGAGAGAAATGATCCTTGAAACTCACAGTGCACTGGCTCTGGGGAGCAACTGACATTTTTTCCCCCTCCAAAAGCATTTTCATACAATGTGACTGGGATGTACAACTTCTGCATTGGGTATAAATGGCCTGTATCTATGGAAGTGTACGTTGATCCTGAATGCTGCTAAATCGTAAGTACATTTGTTTATACCACAAACAAATTCTATGAATATTGGGGACTACTAGAGTCTCTTTTAACTCTTCAACCAAGATTCAAACACTTACTTGATGTGACATGTATTTTCACACACTCCTCCCCAAGAGGAAAGTTTTCCAGGTGAGATGCCACCACAGCAATGACATGCTGCATCGCCGCTCGGTCTGAGGTGGATGCTGTGGACATGACACAGTCTCCGAAAAGAGAAGCCAACTTTTTCAGGACATCATAAGAGAAAGTTTGTGGAATGCCTTGGATGATACTGTAACAACAAAACATTTTTTAATGAAAATTTCAACAAAATATGCAAAATATCTTGTTGGTAAATGTGACAGTAGGTTAGTATCATTCAAGCTGTTTCAATCTTTTCATTTTCTTGTAATTCTTTGAAAATGAGTTATTTCATCTGTAAGAGAACTTTTGAATGTGGTAGAATTCACCCCTGAGTAATGCAAAGTTGCATTGAACACATTATTTTTTAGACTATGACCTATACGCACACATGAATAAATCCATTAAAGTATGCTTGAATGAATAGAAGAAATCGAATACATTCAGAATGAAAAGATAGATGACTTCGGTAGTCGGTTGTAATTGTTTGAGCGATGATAAATCTTTCCAGACTGCATTGTAATTCATTCATCTTTATCACACACACACACACACAAAAAAAAAACTATATTTCTGCTTTTCCAAGTTTGACATAAATACCATGAGACACATAAAAGAATTCATGCCACCAAACAAACTGGCTAAAAAGGCTTACCTGGCAATGGCTCTGCAAGCCATTCCCTTGGGATCAACAACCATGTGTAGTCTTGTGAGGAAGTCAAACAGTAATTCCCTCTCTTCCGTACTAACTGCCTTCCATTCCAGTTTCCTGACTTGCACTCCAAACTAAAACAGAAATGGTAGGGAAGGAGGGAGAAAGTAAAGACAGAGAGAGAAAAAGAGCAGGACGGAAAGGACAGGAGACAGGAAAAAGATCCAATGAAAAAAAAAAGAAGAAACAGTTATATGTGTTTCCTCTACCACTATTTATAAGATTCTGACAATACAGGGTAATTTCTTCATTCATTTTCACCTCATCATGGGCTCTTTTATTATACATTATACTCATCAGGGTTCGACCCTAGCTTCTTGGTCTGGTGACTCATTTGGGCTGCTAAAATCTTTAGATCTGAATTTCTGGCCGCCTGAAAAGAGATATGTAGTGCCCGCCCCCCAAAACAACAACAACAACAACAACAACAACAACAACAACAACAACAACAACAACAACAACAACAACAACAACAACAACAACAACAACAACAACAACAACAACAACAACAACAACAACAACAACAAACAACAACAACAGCAGCAGCAACAACAACAACAACAACAACAACAACAACAACAACAACAACAAGCAGCAAAAGTAACAATCCATTTTCAATCTTTGATAGTTGACTGATGGGCCACCAAAAGATAAATTTGGTACCTATTACGTTATGTATGTCGAGCCCTGCTAACACACAAAAGTGCTGCTTGAACAGAATATATGGGTAAGTATGTGTAACTACTGTGAAAGAGCAAGTCACTGCAAGTACCCATCATGAGTAATATCTTCAGTCTGTAGCCTACATTTCATGCCTGTATACTACGTGCCGTGGATAGATCTTAACTATATGAATGCACTGATGTATTGACTAACAATACTCTTGCTAACTCTAAGACCCTCAAAATAGGTGGTTCAGTATATACACATTAGTACAGAGTAACTGCAACTTTTGTGTCCACAAAAACAGTCTGATTCCACACGAGTTCCTCATTTGTATTCTTCAGTAAAGCAGAAGATCACGTTACAGGGTTCGGGATGTTTCTATATTTTAGAGTCTTAGAATAACAGGTCACTTTTAGTTCCAACTGAGTCCCAAGCACTGTGTGGTCCAACTGCTCACAACTGTAATAACCAGAACTCAGCTTGCACTGAACTATCTCAACATATGATGACACAGAGACCATCATTTTATATCAAATTGATGGGGTCATGGGTACCCATATATTTTGCCTTGTTTTTGCTTGTTTTTCTATAATAAACTCGCTAGAACTCAGGGGTGCTGTCACTGCAAAGTTTCTGACATCTATTACTGAGCACAGCATGGTATCACAAGAACAGGATGAGTGACTGATGACACTTAATACCATGCATCCTGCCATATGAAGTGAATACTGATAATTTCAATTCATAATTTTCAGGGTCGGCTGCCACTGTGTCCATTCCAAAATTGATTAAACAGACAGCAATCCTTCATTTTTTTTTAAATGATCCCCCGAAATGAGAAACACTATTAAACTAACTGAATTCAATCATTGTCATTGCCATCACATGAAAGCACATCATATTTCTAGCAATCCACAAACAAGTAACTGAGGGCACTATAGTCATAACTATAAGAGTGCAGTAACACTTGCACGAATAAAGGATCCTCAAAGGATCAAAGGATCAAAGGATCAAAGGATCCTCCCCCTACTCGAGTTCAAGTTAACATTTTGTGGTATAAGAAAGCAGACAATACAAATCAAAGCATTTTTTCATTTCTTCCATCAGGCAGCACCATTGTAATTTTCCCTGTTAACAGTTGGATATTCAGGTGTATAGGTAGATTTGTTCTCCACTTGTTTTATTATCCTATCAAGCACTAAATATATTCTACAAAACTCACCACTTTTATTTTTGAAACTTGCTGGCTGCTATGGCACTGCTCCAATTCATCCAGAAATGTTGCCCATTGTAATATGAAATCTACATCATCGTCATTACTTTGAAAATCTGGTGGGACATAAAGAAAAAAATTTGGTTATTTCAGAAGATACACATGTATACTGAAAGGTAATGCTTTTCACTTAATGTTCAAGTATGCATCTAAGCAAAGCAAATCACTGATGGAATTTATGCAGAATCATAATTACTCTTCTCATCTGAACAGAGGTAATGTGATTTTGCATAAGTCACCAAATGGGCAGGTGGCATTTAACAAGTGTAGCAATATCACATGTGATGAAAGTGATAAGACAAAAGTGTGGTTTACCACAAATCATATTCTTGGAATGCAATAATCTGGTCTTACTTACACTTGCACACTCCTTTCAGTATGAGCTTTATCATTCCTTCAAGTAGATTGCTGCATCTATACACTAAATACAGCTCACAAGAGTCATGCCACGAATGGAAATTTATGATTATTATCTGCTTCTTCATGTTACTCAGAATCCACTTGATCTATTCTGGGTCTAGGGCAACTACCCCCTGGGCGATTACCCCAGACCCTTCCCCTGATCCTAACCCTAATCCTAATCCTGAACCTAATCCTCACCCTAACCCAAACTCTGACCCTAAACCTAACCCTATCCCTAATCTTTACTCTAACCTTATCACTCACCAGTATTTGGGCGGGGGAGGGGGTAATTTCCCTGATATGTCTATTCTTTTTCGATTATATGCAAATTACACCACAATATGTTCACTGTCCCTTTGCCCTTCTCACACGAATGGCGGCAATGGAAGTCCATAAAAATCCCCTGGTATTTACAAAGTACACTTGTGGTTGCCAAGGGTAAATTCCTCTGTGCAATACAGCCCCAGAATTCTTCAGTAATATTAAATTTTCATATCCTTACAGCTAAAATACTCCTAACCTTTCCAGTAAATGTAAAGAAACATTTCATCAGAAATCAAGTTTTGGTCAGAGTTCTTTGACAATGTATTCTAACCATTGTTCTTAAAGGCATAATTTACCATTTGCAGATGAAACAAAATCCCCGCATTAGTGCTTCAAAATAGTTCTAAAATGTGAGTTAGGGATAGAAACAACCAATGTAAAAATTTGAATCAGTATAATCGACGTCAAGTATTGTTAAATATACAAAATGTGAACAATAGTTATAATAAAAATGTTTCCAGACTAAACCGTCTACAGTTATGATTTATTGAGAAAAAAATAGTGGTGTATATCTCCTTATATTTTAGGTTTTATTGCGAAAATGTTATACGGTAGGATTTTTGTGATACAACTGACCTACACTATGCATCAAATGAGATATCTTGAACATTTTTAAAATCACTGTTCCAAAAGGTAAACAGCTTTAAGCTTGTACAAAGATTCAGTAAAGCTGAATTTTGCAACAATGCTTTTCAGTGTCTGGCCCATAACACAGCAGATGGAAGCAGACTGTGTCTATAAATTATGATTTTTGTAGTACAACTGAATCATGATTTTTGTATTAGTGTAAATATTATGATCTGTTTTCACAGCCACTACACAGGAAGCAATGAATGATTGTAAGCAGGCAACAATGGAACTGATGGCTTTCAACTCCAACTGATTAGGCAATGATGGTAAAGTGTCTTGCCTAGGGTACAACCACTGACACCAGGGCACTCAAACCAGGGACCTTATGAATTATAGTCCATGGTCTTACCCACCGAGTCCCCCCCCCCCCCCCCCCCCCCCCCAAGCTTAAGCATCTTTCAGCTTTAAATCATGCGATCTGGTGCATACTAACTGTAATATGCTGTTACACTGTTGTCAAGAGGTTCAGTTAGCATGTACTGCCCTTCTACAAGCATCAATAAAATAACAAGACTCAAAGTGTATCAAGACTCAAATGGTTAATAAATTATATCTTCACTTATTTTTGTAATTACTGGTACCAGTTTCTAGGGGATATGCTAAGTTTACATATATGCAAAGCATCTGACAAGTTTCAAGAGAGACATATAAGATCCAGCTAGTTAACCCGTTAAGGACAGGCTGATTTTACTACAACACACATTTCCTATAGACACTTGCCCAAGTATACTTGGGACTCTTCCTCAACAGGTTAAGATATAAATGTCTTTTTTTTTTAGCTGCAAACAGCTCTTCATAGACCTTTTTTTAAGGCAGCAAATACAGCCACATATCTTTTCCATCAAGCCACACGTGTGTGGTTATAAAGTATCCATGGCCAGAGTTGCTGGACACAGCCATGTATGTGACTGTAGATGTATCAATAGCCCAAGAGGCCAGCTGGATAGAGCCACATTAACCCGTTCCTTATAGGAACCTGGTATACCAGGTTCCCAAAATGTAGACAAGAGTGGCTTAAATTCATGTTTATTTGTGCTATGCTAGCCAGAAAATTGGCTTTGATAGAAAGGTTAGAGTTTCTTTTATCAATATATCCCTTTTCTTTCAGGATGAAAGCTACATATAGGCAGTATTACTTGCCCTTTTCCAATATAGTTTGTGCTTATTTTGCTGTAAAACTTGTATGAAGATGACATGTACTTGTACATGTACATAGCAATCAAGGCCGAGCTCAGTAGATTTTCGCTGACCCCATTCGGGTGCCTCTTTTGTGTTGAATGAGAGTTTGTGAGCCCATCAGCTCACGCTCTATTCATACCTTGTGCCTGATTGATATTTTGCATTGTTTGATGGCACATGTTGAAAGGGGGAAACATGCAGTGATGTACCACTTGACTGCTTTTGTGAAGGTGGATTACCATCCTGTTAGTTCTAAGTCAATTTGCAAAAATGAATCTCGTTTGGAGGCATTGGAGGCTCTCAGAGAATTGTGGGAGGAGCGGGTTGTTATTAGCACACAATGCACTGTAGTCTACATCATATAAAAATTCTGACATTCTATAAATTTCTGGACAACTTGGTTTTCTTAAGATGGTTTCCACTTCATTTTCATTGTCTTTTCTCCTCGCTTTTGTAGGTCTTGTCACAAATGTTCCATCTGCTTAACTGCAAGTTTTCTCATTATCAAAGAAGAGCTTAGATCTACTTTCTAATCCTAACCCAAGGTCCCTGGTTTGGTCCATTCCAATTTCACAATTCCATCATCAGGGCATTACCACTGATCCTACTCAATCGATATTCCCCTAATCAATTAAAGAATAGAATTTTGATATTAATTCAATTCTAGTACCGGTACCTTTTGGTACATCCATCTCATAGGTATAATTTAAACAAACAATGAGAATGAAGAATGAGGGAAAAACATACAAAAATTAAGCTGTTTAGGTGTAGAATTAAATTATGAAAAAATGGACTTGTTTTCTTTGCTTTGCCATTCATGCAAGGTGGCATGTCATGATTTGACTGAAAGATCGGTCTGTATCTTGTCAGGGATATGTTCCATGGAGACTGCGTTTGGCTTCACGGGCTTCGAGCTATGGACAGACGACCGACGCGACGGATATCGGATTTTTCCGTCTAGTATGATGGGGGGTTGTGTTTCCGGACACTTAAGTTCGCGCGTGAAAACTTACCTATTTTACATAGAATATGCACCCTTCTTTACCTCAAAAAGACTTGATATAGACTCCTCATATACTCAGTTCGGGAAACCCACTCACAAGCGGGGCCCCTCCTTATAAGTAACCCGTCCCCCTTATAAGTAACCCCGTCCCCCTTATAAGTAACCCCCGGGGCACTCCTTATAAGGAGTCTCCACGCTTTTTTGCAATGCAACGCGAAAATGAAAGGACTGCGGCAATTCGCTTGATTATGTCCATAAAGCTTCACAAGTTTCCTAGTTACTCACGAAATTTGAGCAAAATCGGTTCGAGGCATCATATCTAAAATCATGGATTTAAATGCGATGTCAAACGACCCATGCGAATGCTGAAATGCGAGCGATTACTGGCGTGAGTGTCGCCAGGCGCGGCGGCTCCGTACTCAGTCGCCACGTCTGCACTCAAGCATTGCCGCGCCGCCGCGCCTGGCGACACTCACGCCAGTAATCGCTCGCATTTCAGCATTCGCATGGGTCGTTTGACATCGCATTTAAATCCATGATTTTAGATATGATGCCTCGAACCGATTTTGCTCAAATTTCGTGAGTAACTAGGAAACTTGTGAAGCTTTATGGACATAATCAAGCGAATTGCCGCAGTCCTTTCATTTTCGCGTTGCATTGCAAAAAAGCGTGGAGACTCCTTATAAGGGGTGCCCCAGGGGTTACTTATAAGGGGGACGTGGTTACTTATAAGGGGGACGGGTTACTTATAAGGAGGGGCCCCCCTTGTGAGTGGGTTTCCCGAACTGTACTACTACTAGACAGGATACTCTGAAAACGGCGTGAGAATTAACCTGCTAAATCGTTGGATTTTCCCCTTCAAAGTGACTCCATGTACGAATGTATCAAAGAGAGAGTTGTGCATGCGTTGATTTTGTACGGGAAATATATGGGGAGCGAGCGTGCACGGTGTTTACATTCTCGCCGTACGATCGACGCTATCGAACATTCAATCGAACTGGCCTAATGACATATGTGTGTATAAATAACTCGTAACACCTTGTGAGACTTTCACTACGTCATTTTCATTACAGACGCACTTACACGCACTTACAATACGCGTCCGGTCTCACAACCTGTCCGGTTCCACAACGCTTGGTGATAGCAGTAAATTTATGTGGTGTAAAGTTAAATTAGGTACATTTTTTGTCGATGTGGTGAAGGCCACGCCACATCCAGCCTCTCCTCCATCCATGTATGGATATAGTCTGGTCACACGCGTGAAGTGTGTTGTGGAATATCCAGCCATTCGGGCCATACAACCACCACACGTGCACGTGCGTGGCGTCTGGTCGGACTAGCTTCTCAGTTCGGCCTCGGCCTAGGTTCTACATGGGGAAGACCCAACCTCATTCATTACATATGGGACTGCGCCGAATACGCCTCGGTGAAAGACACTCAAAACAATGAGCCAGATCATTCCTAGAATCGTGAATCGTGTTTCTTATTCTTACCTCTACATCTCTGCTTGAAGTAGCTTAGTAGCAACTTGAGAGAATCCATGTTCTTTTAAAAAAAAAAGTAAGCTACCAATACAACGTTTACAGCGATCAGTGAGACACAGCTGTGGTTTGCCGACCTGAATATATGGTACGCCACTTGATACAAAGTGGAAACAAAGGAAAAAGCAAGTTGAAAAGAGCGAGAATACGGAAATTTCTGTACCGGTACGTCGGTAAATACATGTAAAGAGATGTGTGTGATGGGAGAAAGTGCATAGATATCCCAAAGATTTTGATGAATTCTTTGTGTCTATTGTGTCACCACTGTGGACAGGGACTTCAAATAATTTATGATATCACGCCGGAATGAAATTATACTGAGGAGCTTTAAGAATTTCACAAAATTTCTTTCTTTTTCTTTTAAATGAAAAAGGAAACATTTCTTCCACTTGTTTGACACTGAATTAGCAGAAGTTTTATCAGTATCATTACAATTCCCTCTAAAAGAGGATGGTCAAGCTTTTTTTTCATATTGATGTCACTAAGATGGCGATTTTTTTAAAGAAAGCTTTCATTTGTATATGATGTTCTGATGGACTGACATCGTAAATTTGTCACACTCCGTTTTCATCTGGATGGGGTGTTGATGCCTGCGACATCTGGGCTGCGACATGGGGGTAACTTATGACAAAAACAAGAAAAGAAAAAATAAAGTAATTTCTGAATAGATTAACTTTCCACAAACTTTCACTGACGTAATAATTTCATTTTCGGCATATATTTGTGTTTCACTCTTCTTTGTATGTGTGCTTATTTAGGCCTACTTTGAAAAATAATGTTGACTTTAATCCGTAGGGAATTAAAGAAAGATAACGTTTGACATTCACACAAATCTGACTCTCATATAGACTTCTTTTGTTAATGATCTTTTTCGTCTACACAGATTTTACTAATTTAGTGTGAAGTTTAAAGAAATAGCTCTTTAAGGCCCACAAAAGAGCTCAAGAAGATTTCATTTGGACCTACCAGGCCTACACTTTTAATAGTTATTCCTGCATGTTCTTTTCTTTGACTCAGTGCATCGTTTCTTTTACTTTGTGTAATCTTTCATGAAATTTCTATTTCACAACGCATTGGATACCTGAACGTGTCACATATGGGAAATTGTACCCGGTAATGTAATTGTACTCTGTAAAAAAAAAAATCGAGTGAAAATATTCACTCTTAAAGGAGTGCATACAAAAAAGAGTGAATTTAGAGTGAAATTGGAGTGAATTTTGAGTGAAAATGTTCATTTTTCACTCATTTTGGAGTGACCTCAGGGATCACTCGAAGATTTTGGAGTGATCCCTGAGGTCACTCTAAAACGAGTGGAAATGAACATTTTCACTCCAAATTCACTCTAAATTCTCTCTTTTTTGTATTCACTCCTTTAAAGGTATTAGCCCACATTTGCAAACCCACGAAAATCAAAACTGCATAAAACAGGTCCAATATGACTTCAAGTACAAGTTATAACAGTAACATACCTCACCTGTTGCTATTTGTCTATACCATTCGATAAAAGAGAGAAAATCGTTTTAAAATCAATTTTCAAACCGGGTCAACCCGACCCAAAATCGAATTACGAGCGCGGGCCAGCTACGTACATGTAACTTACACATGTATCGCATGCATGTAGTACGTACGTACACTGGACCGGAGCTAGCGAGCGTTATACGCATGCATACGGTGCATTTTCATTTATTTTTATGAAAGTAATGGACTAATTGGAACGAAATTTGCACAGGTGTTACTGCAATCATACCCAAACTCCATGCTAACTATGAGACCAATTGCTGCAGGTTTACAAATGTGGGCTAATACCTTTAAAGAGTGAATATTTTCACTCGATTTTTTTTAGAGAGATATATGATTGTGATGTTTCTTTCATTTCTTTTTGTCAGGGCCAGCGCAACTGTTGGGGGGGGGGGGGGGGGAGGGGGTTCCACTGGGGGCTCTGGGCCCCGTCTTATAAAGCCTACAATTATCAATCACAAGTCCCCAAATCAATCGCAACTTGCATTGCAGCTCTCAAAAAACTTGTGATTGATTTCTATCACAAGTCTTTATAAGACAGGCCCCTGGCCCCCTCTTGTTATCATAATACATAGGAATACGTAGGGCCTAACCACCGTTTGCCCCCCCCCCCCCCCACACACACACACTAATAAAAGTGAGTAAGACTTAATTCTTCCTTTTTTTTCTTTTTTTTTTTTTTTGCTTATCAGCCGATTAACTCAGGAACAGCTGATGAGACCCGGAAGTGGCCCCAAAAATATAACTGCCCCTCTCCCCCCCCCCCCCCCCCGTTAAAAACGCGGCGCCGATCTCTCGAGAGATATACTAAGGTGAACTTCACAAATCTGTCATTCCAGCAAACAAAAACAAACTACAACTGAGAGTGTAAAAACAGCGGATCAATGTTTTCTCCTTTTTCATTTTTTTTTTTGCTTAATTATTCGTTTGTTGTAATTAAAGATGCTTTATTTGTTTGAATTTGTTTTGATTAATTTTGCTGGCAGGAGAACACAGCAGGATCGGAGGTGACTCGTGTACAGGAATGGCTTCACAGAACTCAATCACAGCACGTCATTCTGCTTGCAACTGAGGGCGTTCCATAGTTGGGCATGGACAACACACCGATCGTCCTGGCCTGCGCCTAGCTGCTAGCTGCTCGCGGAGTGGGAGGCAACGCCAGAGCCGAAACCCTGGCGGAGTTACGTGGAGTGGACTAGGTGTCTGCGAGTGAAACCTTGTACTGTCCGTACGTGCCGCGTTAACGCGGAGCACGCGATACGATTTGCACATAGCGGAACGCGCCACGACCGCAGTACGGACGGACAGTGTCGACCGTGTGGGTAGGTACTGTACTCTCACGGCCCATCCCGGGGGTGTAAACCGAAGCGTGTAACTTTGTTAGAGCTAGGAGTAGGTGACCACATCGCTTACAGTACCGTACCGTACATACGCGATACGCGGTGCGTGGATCATAGGAGTGCAAGTGGGTGACGATTGTCGATACACAGACGAGGCAATTCTATGAGCTACCAAAACCTGTATGAGGAGGTGCCGAATTGACGACGCGAGAAAGGGAAGATTTTTGCATTTATTTATGGCAGTTTGTCTTGCGTCTCTGAGTCTGAGTTTGGTTCGGGCATCAAGCCGTTTTCAGTAAGTAACTTTACGGGCCTACTAACGTTAGTACATTTTGTATCTTACTCAGTCAGTTGAGTTGAGTTGGATGGGTCGATCACCTCAGTCACATATTGAAAGGGTCGGTGATGTGCAGCTTCGTAATTCCATGCGCATGCAGCGGAGTGTTGTGTCACTGCCAGATCTTTCCCATCCTCTCACGATCCTAGTCAGCTGCCTAAATAAGGGATCTAGCTGTTAGTGTTAGCTGCTACAAGCAAGAGTAAGGAATAAATCAGTTCGGCCCATCAATTATGTACGCGTAACATTAATTAGCTGAATGAATAAGTGCATGCTATGCATTGATCTGCTGCCTTTCTTTGGAGATAAACTTCATTTACTTTCTTTGGTAAAATAGAAATGCACAACTACTCCGTAGTCTGTACTCTTTGCTGTTTGTCAGTAAATTAGGACCTACATTTTGTGCAGCTGTTGGAGTAGACAGAAAAATCACATTGTTTTTATGTGGGTAGGTGGGCAGGTTTCCACTTTACCAGGTTAGCACCCAGCTCTTTGCGATGAATGAATGAAGCGGGATCAATTACAAAGGTTGTATGTGCATGAGTTGTGACTCTCACATATATGGGACCTCCATTTTGATGTCCTAATCTAGGGACAGACTGTTTTTACCTTTTACGAGGGGACATGATGATTACACACAACATTGCTCTGTAAGACTCTCTGAGTCAAACCCGGGTCCTTTGGATCTGGAGGCAGACGCTCCAGATTGAGTCATCTCCTATCACCTTGTGGACCCGTGGAATACGTGACCTTGTGAAATACATGTACATTTCACCGTTGCAAGCTGACGTATCTGTTCTGAATGTCAAACGAGGGAAATGGTCAAATTTTATTCTTCTCTGTATTTTTACCCACGCCGATGAAAATCGGCAGGGGGTTATGTAAAGGGTTCCGTATGTTTGTTTGTTTGTTTGTTTGTTTTTTGTTTGTGTGTTTGTTTGTTTGTGTACAAAATAACAAGAGAACGGGTAAACGGATTTACACGAAATGTTCAGGGGATGTTTGGATAATGACAGGAAAGAATCGATTAGATTTTGATGATAATCGGTTGATCCTTGCAAATTCTGTGTGACCTTGAAGTTTTGACCCCATGGTATAGTGACCACTCCGAAAATTTCCCGTTTCTCACTTTGCGATTTTCCGCTACCATACGAAAACATAAAACTCCCAAACGATCCGACTTCGCTGCTCAAATGTTCGTAAGAATTCCAAAATTTACGTTTAGGCCTATGTGAGGGACTATGTCCTTCTGGATTTATGAAAGTTTGTTCTCCGTCGTCACAAACTGGCCCATATTTTGATGATTTTTCAAATTAATATTGATTGTTTTTTTCGTTGGAGGAGCATTTGCTCGGTCGCAGTCACACTGCACGATATGCGCGCTCAATGTCAATGCGTGTGCAAGGCCGCTGAAAATGCATCGCGCTTTACCCTGTTGGTGCAAAATAGCATCGGGGACGTTGCGGCGCTCATTGGTGACCGAATACTGGTGCAGTAGACATTTGCATTCAACCCTTGCATTGAATAATTCCCGTAGACACTAATCATACGGGTAATTGCCTAGGGGGTACTTAAATTTTGTTTTTCTTTTGCGCTTTTGTGGATACCATCAAAGATCGTACAGTCATACGACCTTTGATATCACACTCTCGGCTTACTATAAGCAAAATATCCCGCAAGAAAACGGCGTATTTCTCGATTTTTAGCGCTTTTTCGGCGACCCATTGCGTAGACAATACTCTTAAAACTGGACTTAATTCGCACGCGCTTGGAAAAGTTCCGAATCTGCACTTTTGACGGTGGAATTTGGGATTTTCGATGGATTTTTGGAGGAGACTAAAGGACTTTCCTGTGGTGAATGAGTGTTACTGTATGTGAAATGATGTGATTTGCGTGTGATGTGACTGTAGAACCAAAGATCGTACTCTGAAGTGTACGATCTTTGGTAGAACGCACTGGCTGGTGATAAAGGACACTGGCAATTAAGTGACCGAATTCTGGTAGATGACCGAATGCACAGTTTGTTTACCTCGACTTTGTACAAGGCGTGGGTCTGCCGCCTTTGACGGCCCCTCTCTAGTTATTGTTGCTATCATTATAATCACTATAAAGAAAAATTTATAAATGAGATTATTAATACCAGAATTGAGACATCATTTGTGTCAAGTATTGATTTTATCATGACAGAAGTTGTTTTTACATATTTATCATTAAGCATACACCTACATGCTCCATTTCTAAACATAATTCATTATCAAATATGCGGTTCCATTATATCTACAACATGTATTATAACTAAGCATTTACCATTGTTACCTCCACCAAGGAAGGAAGTGATTTTGAGGTCTATGGCATTGGTTTGTGTGTTTGCAAATTAACTCAAGAAGTTGTGAACGAATTTGAATGAAACTTACAAGAAAAGTTGCCAATGACACAAGGAACAGATGATTCAATTTAGGTAGTGATCCAGGAATTTTTATGGATTTTTGAAGGATTTTTTAATCTTTTTGCCGATAGGGTCAATGAACTTAGGAGTTCAAGCTGGACGTATTTGAGGTTTGCATACGCGCTCTAAAATGCGTCCTGCTCTGGCGAGGTGCCACATAGCTGGAAGCTGATGATGTAAACAAAAGGTTTCTACTTTTAAAGTGGATATTTTTGCGCAAGTAATTTTTCGTGCTCTGTCGACTACCTGTTCACATCTAATATTTATCATGCTTTGATTCAAATCGGAATGAAATGTTACATGTAACCTTAATGGCCTTAGTCTGATTTTGCACAGAGGGGACATAATCTTTGCATAAAATTCTCTGTAGACTGGATTGACATGTACTGGCTTTGTAGTTTCTGCTACTTAAAAAGACTGCCCAACCAGCTGAGATGAATGTGTGAAATGCATTGTATGAAGACCCTACAGATTTCTTTTTGTTTGCTGCAGCACTGAAAAGGATAATTGTAAAGACAAATCCTTTAGTAGAGTTTTTGTTTCATGTGTGCTCCAATTATGCTGAATGAGTTATAAGTGAGATTTAGAACTAAATCTTTCACAGTCAAAGCACACTGATCTTTTACTCGAACTGTCATTGTCTAATCATATCTTTTCACCTTTAGTTGTAGACCACATTTTATGGGAATGTCCTGTAGAAATCTAGGACTAGGAGGAAGAATACTGTTACACAATCCCATGCATTCATTGTTTTTGTCTTTCATACAAGCCTGTAAGGTTGTGAGACATCTTAAGATACGATATGTTTTGATACATAATATTTGAAATTATTGATCGCACAATCAATGATTGTGGTAAAATGATATATTAGTGATACATACATGTACACTGTACATGTACTTTCAAAAACAAATTTGTTGAAGGATCTGTTTTTAAAGTTTAATGATGCGAGTATTTTGGTATGTTTTATTGCATGGACCAGCAAATTTGTTGTTTGGAAAAACACAATCTGACTGAGTCCAACAGGTCAAATTTAATATGTACTTTCCTGATGTTAAATATTAAATTCAGGTTTACTTGCAAATAGCTTTTATGATGTCTCTTGTACATGTGATCTTTGAAAGAAAATGGAAGTTTCCATTTTCAGTATCTTTTTTAAAAAATCAGATCGTGTAATGATTATACAAATTGTGCACACCTTGTAACTGCTTTCCACACTTTTTTATCTTTGCAGTGGCACAAATTCTCGGCTAGCAAGACTGATCTCGATGTGAATGAAAGGAAGGAGGAAAGCATCAATTGTGGGTGTTTGTTTGTGTGTAGTGTGTGTGTGTAGTTGTGTGTGTGTGTATGTAAAAGGGAGTAGGAGTTTATAGGGGTGAACGCAGCAATAAGTTTTGACCAGCGTGACCATCATGAGAACTCACTACAAAGTTGGCCTGGCCCTCGGAGCCATTTGGCTGGTCAGCCTGGTGTACCTCACCTCCTCCTTCTTTCCTGCCATGGAGTCCAGCCAGAGTCGAGGCATCAAGTCCCTTGAGCTGGAGACCCTGGCCAGGGAGTTGAACAGTGTGAGACAGCAAAATGAAGAACTGAAGAAGCATGCTCAGGAATTAAGGTGAGTGGCACTAATCTTAGTTATTTGTCAAAAATGCATTCTGAGGGATCATATAGGTTATACAAATTTTTATAAACTGTTATGTGAACTGATTCATAATCCAGAAAAAAAAAAAAAATGTGCTTGCCAACCTGCAGTGGAAACGCTGTACAGTCCACTAGACAAAAAAAAAATAATAAAAAACTTTTTTAAAAAAATGATTAATTGATTAATTAATTAAATTTAAATAGATTAGAAAATAAAAAAATAGAAAGGAATATCTAGAGGAGTGAGGAAGTCATGGAAATGTCAAAAAGGTACTTTCTCCAAGTTTGCTCTTGCTATTTGCTTTGAATTTTCTTCTGAACATTAAATACCATCATTCTCTAATACAACACTTTTTTCTTACTCTTTTGTTTTGCAAATCAAAATAAGAATACTGGTATGTAGCTATATGTCTAACCCTGGAAAGAAAACACATACTCTATCATTTGATGAAGGACTTGATTTCTCTTTTTTTTATTTGTAACAGAGATCTAGTTTTGAGTTCTACGAATGGTGCTAACGGCGGGATCGACGCAAGATTTGCCAAGGAGAAAGCGGAGGGTATAATTGCCAAGATGGGAGAAAATGCAAAGCAGCCAGAGTCGGGTAAATAGCCTGCCACCAGGAAGTTTTGCAGAATGTTAGTGAACTACACACAAGATACAAGGCACATTCTTGAGTCATGTCAGTGACCTCTAGATATGACGGCATATTAACTCTTTTTGTGCCACAGTGTATACCTCCATGTGCCACATTATTCTGAGACAGCAACGTATGATCGCTTTTGGAAAGCATAAAAAACAAAAACATTTGTTTTTTCAAAGCCATGTAACCCTGTCGTAATGAAGTCAACAGGACTGTTGATTTTACCTTGATATAATCAATACCTCGTAAATGTACTGAAAAAGAGACCAGCTATTTTTAAACAGCAATGGGAAATCGGACCTCACTTTGTTAAATGTGGCATCTCAAGAGCGATCTTGTTATAACAGGGTTACCCTTTACACAAATTCACTGTCTGCTTGAGTGCATGATGTCATTGTGTGTGAACTGATAATCATAGATCATGCAACGACTGCTGCAATGAAAGCATGTTTCATGCATAGTGTGTGATATCCATGTGTCATTCTGTTGCACACATGACAGTTATCATCAAACTGATATGTGCTTGTGGATAAAATCAAGCTGACATACAAGTAACAAGCTGTTAGTGTTGTGCTCCTGACAAACATTTACAGTGATGTACCTTTTGGAAGCTTTTTTTTTCACCATAAACGTGATGTACTTCATCAATTGTGTAGTAACACTTTTGATTCAATTAACAACAAGCTACATTTGTAGTGATTTGTGCATATTCCTTGCCCTGTTTTGCATAGTATTTGAACCCTTCAAATGATACAAGTAAATAGATGTCAAAACACAGCATAAGATCATTCTCCTTTATACAAAGCCACTGAATTAGCAGGATGTAAACTTTAAATGCCTTTTATAATGTTATAACAATCATAAAATAAACATATCAGCAAAAGAAATTAAGACTACTGCATATGAGATGCCACAAAGCCAAGGAGGGCTTTTTTGTAGTGCCTGTAGTCAACTTATCTGTGGTATAATATATTTTTTCTTTGACATTTAAATGACATTCACTTTATCAATATTTTGTGCCTTCAATCAGATTATTATCATTACCTGCTGCTGTACTACTTTGCCACTTTAGGGGAATTTTTCCAAAGGGTAGATTATTCTTTCATTAGAAGCATTATTGCATAGCACCACTCTTTGAAATCGCAATGTGCATTGAGCCGATATTTCCTGTATTGATCCAGCATTATGAAGGAGAATTCTTACAGAGATAGCTCTCCAGGACTGTAGTTGGTGCCCCCTGATGCAATATAAGGCTGTGACGCATGCTGTTCATGTTAGTATACAGACCAGAGTAGGATTCACAATCGATGCTTGCCTGCTTGCAATGATGCGAGGGGAGAAATTTCCTGAAGCTAATGATTATTGAATTCTGCATTTATTTTGTTATAGTCTTGATCTTTAGTTGCATGTTGAAAATTAATGGACCAGCATTCCCTATATTGTTCATTTGGCCAATTCACACTGAAGTTGTCAAGGAATACACATAAAGGAGATGGTGGAACAGAAATATTACAAGGTTTGTACTTTTGTGACTTGCTTGCAGTTGATGATCGCACAGCACCTGGAAAGAACTCTAAATAACAAAGTAGAAGTGATATGAAATATGACGCTTATTAGGTGATACGCTATCAGCGTATCACCTATTGTGATTGCCAAAATTTCTCTTTTTTTTTATTCTTCTTTCTTTCTGCCACATTTTGTGTCGTCAATATCTCAACAATGACATTACGGAATAACATGACATTTTCAGTCAACATGTCTCATAACAATATCTAGCCACAATAAGGTTTTCATGACAGTAACATATCTATGACGTCATCTAGGCGCCATTTTGTGATTTTCGGACCTTGTCACATGATCGATCATAACTTCATAACTAGATATCATTTCTGTATCATTTTCGGTGGACATAAAGTTCAGGTCAGGCTCTATCTTACGTTTTAACGCTAGTTACCAAGGTCATCATTACGCGCGCGTTTGCGCGCGTCAAAATTTTAAAAGGCTCAAAACGACTTCCCAATGGGAAATCTCGAAGTTTCAGACAATTCTAAGCGTTTCAAACATTTTCTCGCGTGCGCGTCCGTCCGCGCAATTTCGCGCGCAGAGGGCGTAACCAACATGAAAATGCAATTTTTTTGACTGATTTGGATTTCTGATACTTTGAGTAACAATATCCATTGATTTCCGATCGATTTTGACCTATAACAAAGGAATGCACTGGCGTCAAAGTTGAAATTCCGCGCGCGCGTCTTTCTGCAAATATAGTGAAAAAACATGTTTTTGTTTATGTCGCCATAGCTCTTTAAATCGTCCATTGACCCTATATTTCTATTGCATATTACAAAAGCATATGAATTGGAAATAACGTTTCAAGTACCAATATTGCCAGGAAAACTCATGACGTCATCATATCATCATCTGAAATCAAAAAAGTGGAATTAATTTTTTTGAGGTACTCTTTCTGACATTCATTTACTCGTATCTCTATTGTTTAAGCTTAATATCACCCCAAATTCAGATATGTTTTACTTTGAACATTTGCCTTTCAAGTCCATGTCATGGTTTTGAAATTTGATGACGTCATCATACTTTAAATTGTGATTAAAGGTAAAGACGCAAAATTGGACAAGTTTACGTGTTATGTCTATGGGAGGTGATTTTTTTTTAAACCATACATTGACTTGACGACGTTTAAGCACCTTTATCTCAGATGATTTTGCTTCATTTCCTCTGAAAATTAAGTATGTTGTAGCTGTGACAATAAGCTGCAGTAATCATGCATTTTATTCTTTGAAATCTCCTCATCAGGTTGACAATTTTGCAATTTAAAACTGAAAATGAGAATGGAATGCGGACGAAACGATTCCTGATTCATCTTTCACGTACATAAGTTTACGTTCCTCTAATTTTCTCGTCGAGACGTATGGCCGAGTGGTTAGAGGTGTCGTCACAGAAACGTGAGGTTGCACACGTACGGGTTCGAACCTCACAAGAGCACGAAAGAAAATAATAATTTTTTTTTACTTTTTTTCTTCAATGGAGTACTACACCTTCGTCAATGTAGAAGTCACGTTCGCATGTAAACACACCTATACGCACACACTCACACAGTATCCCTTTGTTTATCGTTGGAGACTGCATTGCTTCGACTGCTGCAAAATATTGCAGGCTGGGCTTTTCAAGCTGATCATGGTATAATGTAACAAAATGAAATTTGTTCATATCAATTCAGTAACACAATGTAGTCGTGGTTACTTTGTGCTGATTTTATACATGTAAGAAGCTATACATTGTAAAAAAAGGTATTTGAATTGTTCCTTTAAGTCAGTCTTCTGTATTGATGATTATTTGTCAATTAGTGGTTTTTGTGGAGTTTCAGATAATGATAAAAAGTATGTATGATAAGTGCAGCGATACTTTCTACAGTTAGTTCAAAGTTGTGTTACAGAGGTTTGATACATACATTTAGCATTGTGTTTGTGTGTCCACGTGTGTATACAGGTTGGCCATATGGCACATTCTAGACAATAAATCTTAATTAATTAGCAAACGCGATCAGCTATGGAACTGAATATGGTACTAATGTATGATGTTCATGATTCTCATTAAACTGTGACGAGTTTAAAGAGATAGCTTAACTGTGTGTAAAAATAAAGCAATAATAAGGAAATTTTAAGGGAATTTGATAACCATGCCTATAATAATTTCATACAGGTACTAATAGCTGCCTCATATTCGTGTGATTAATCGTCATGTCAATAGCAAACTGACAACGTACGATTAATATATTATACATTAAACAACTGTCTTTCAAATCCATATCGATGTTTTCTAGTTTGATGACGTCATCATACTTTAAATTGTGATAAAAGTAAAGACACAAAATCGGACAAGTTTACATGTTATGTCTATGGGAGGTGATTTTTTTTTAAACCATGCATTGACTTGACAACGTTTAAGCACCTCTATCTCAGCTGATTTTGCTTCATTTCCTCTGAAATTTTAGTATGTTGTAGCTGAGACAATAAGCTGCAGTAATCATGCATTTTATTCTTTGAAATCTCCTCATCAGATTGACAATTTTGCAGTTTAAAACTGAAAATGAAAATGGAATGTGGACAAAACGATTCCTCATGTATCTTTCACATACATAAGTTTACGTTCCCCATATTTTCTCGTCGAGACGTATGGCCGAGTGGCTAAAGGCGACGTCTCAGAGACGTAAGGTTGCGGGTTGGAACCCCACAAGATCACGAAACAAAATACTTAGCTATTTTACTTTTTTTTCTTCAATTTTGTATTACATATTCGTCCATGTAGAAATCACGTACGTATATAAACGCACCTATACACACACACAGACACACACACACACGCCATATCCCTCTTTTTTGTGTGTTGGAGACCACATTGCTTCGACTGCAGCACAATTTTGCAGGTTGACTTTGTCAAACCGATCATAGTATGTAATGACGACGACTGAGGTGTTGTACTTTGAACAATTGTCTTTCAAGACGATGTCATTGTTTTGTAATTTGATGACGTCATTACACTGAAAATTGTGATTAAAGGCAAGGTATCAAAACCAGCCGATTATAGGTTTTATGTCTGCGGGACGTATTTTTCCCAAGTTGCCAGAAATGGC
Organism: Diadema antillarum; assembly: GCF_040938485.1. Lineage (NCBI taxonomy): Eukaryota > Metazoa > Echinodermata > Echinoidea > Diadematoida > Diadematidae > Diadema > Diadema antillarum. The sequence continues at coordinate 659,730 of NW_027271344.1, read as the reverse complement.
ATAGCGACCTCAGTCGTTACAAGGCCGCTTTTCCGTCTAGCAATGCAATAGATGTTCACACGGCCACGTTGGTTGAGTGGGCATTGACTTTCCCCCTGTTATATCTATACATTGTTTTTTTTTTTGTCTTACCATTTCCGTGGATGACCCGTGGCCGAGTGGTTACAGAAACGGTTTCGCATGTACGCTCAATATAACTTCAAGGTGCCTATATCACATTCTTTTCTTTGTCGATCACAGATGACCGTCATCTGATGACCACAAGCGTATCACCTAACTCGTCCTCAATGTGACGAGTTTTCATGTCTCGTTCAGAAATTGATGTTTGATGTAATTCAAACTGACATTGTAGATTCTTTATGAATTGAGATAGAAGGAACTAATGGTAACAGTTAACTTCACACTTTTGTGGTTGAACGTGTTTGCTGTTCATCAATTCCACTTGCACTCTCTAACTTAATGTTTTTGACGTAACTGTGTGCAAGCTCCTGTCTGTTCTTACAGGCCATGTTCTCCATGAAGTTAAAGCTTGATCTGTGAAAAACATAAGTGGCAACAGGCATTTCAACTTTTTTTTTCCTCACAGGTGCTGCTGTTTTCTTAAAGAAAAGAGAAACATTGAAGATCCATTGTTCCGCCCCAATACATTAGACATGAAAACAAATGTGTCAATGTTTTGTCAATGGCACAATGGATGAAAACAAAGCAGCCAGGAAATCATTACAATGTTTCTTTTTATTTAATTATAGTCTCAACAGAATATAGCTTCTAACCGAGTGCCCTGAGACACAAACTTTCATTGTTGTAGTTTTTAGTTATATACAGGTATTCACTCTATGACAAATTGATGAGTTGTGGTTGCTTTTGGTGGGGCTGTAAAAGCCTTGTTTATGTCCTCCAACATTAGTTATGGCATATACCTATATGTCATTCCTCGTTTAGTTTGTTTTGTATGTTTTGTGTTTTTCCTAGCACACTAGAGTCAAGGACTTGGTGAACTCAATCACTTAATGTCTGTTATTCATGTACCATTCTTCATCATCCATTAGCTTATTGCACTTTCATCATCTTTTCCAAAACCAGTGATCAGATTTTTTACCAAGCTTGCAAGAGTTATGCTTGCATGCAGGGGAAGAGGGGACAAAGTTATTAAAATGGTCCAAATGGTCCCCATGGGGCCCAGGATGTGCTATCAAGGCCCAAGACTACATAAATTTCAAGAGATCTTTGGACCCAGTAGTAGTACAGGATGTTTTGTATGTAGATATTCTTAGAGGTTGTTCATGACAGTGGCAATGGGAATCTGATTGGGCATTTAAAGTTTCATCAAGTTTGGCTTGGGTACACTGGTTGACATAAACATTTTCAAACTTTTTTTGTCTCCTTTGAAAATGCATGATTTAGGAATCATTCTCAGGAGCAGGGGATGAAAAGTTGTCCAAAATGTAGAAATGATTCTCCCACCCACCCAGCCAAAAACTGAATGAAATATGGCATCTTCTTGTCATCCAGGAACAGTACAGCCATAACATAGAGACCTGTTCAGTTTGGGGTGTTTTACCGGTATATGTTAATGCTTGTTAATGCTTTCTGTGTATGCCTATTTCAGCCACAACTGGGAGGTTTCTATATATCTAGCAGTTGTTAATGTCTACACTGACATAGCAATGCATCTGACTCATTGCATAACCCATTGAATCATCTTTTCTTCTCATTTTGGAAGTCCCCCCCCCCCCCAATGGCTGACATTTCAATGATGCTTTAAAACCCAATAGGGTCTACAGACAACTGCACAAGTGAATGACGTAAGTTGTTTATAACAGTGGCAGTGGTGGCCCAAGCAGGGCCCCTGAGAGGGTAACATGTTTTGGAAGGGGCAAATTCTTGATGGTGTTTGTTACTAAGGGTTTACAGAGGGTGCTTCTTTGCACTACCCACTGAATTTGATGCGACAGTGCCATGACAAGTATGTCTCGGCTGAAATGTTCTGGCAAACCTACTGCAGTCATCATGTAAGTTCTTTGCCATTGTGTGATGCACTATGCACAAAGTTATGTCAGACCAAGGGCAGTGCTCCCATGATGGGTTTATGCACTAGAGCAAGAGGAGAAGAATGTCAAAATGATGTCCTTCTAAAATGTCTGTTAGAAACTTACTGCTGCTTTAGCAAATGTTTGTATATACATTCATAGTCTGTCAGGCTCACATGCAAAATAACTTTGAAAGAAACAGGTGATTTGCACAGGTATGTGTTATATGTAACAACAGGAACATGAATAGTTCTCTCTGTGTGATGGGCCAGTTTTAAACTTAACATTCTTTCAATTTTAAACATGCATAATACTGTTAATCGATGGTCAGAAAAAATCACCCTAAGTGGTAAGGGACACAAAATCACTCAAATTATCCATGTATCTGACGAAATGACTTATAACGAAACGACGTATAGCGAAACGACGGTCAGAGCATCATTTCGAACTAGAACTCGATAACGAATCAGCATTCCGTGTGCTTCTAAACGTATGGCGACCATAGAACGGTATAACTGGGCGGGGCTTTATGGGAGCGCGCACGAAAGGTGACCCCACAGCTGTCACTCATGACTATAACAGCATGCGCAGTGGGAAACTGCACATCTATACGACGTTTCCCAGAACGGTCGAAATTAGTGTCTGAACGGTCTGTCGGCTATACGATGATTCTTTATACGTCGTTTCGTTATCAAGTTTTGGTATAAAATGGCATGCGTCTAAATAGGGGGTGGTACTGAGATCATCCATACAGGAGCCTTGGGACAAGGCTAGAGGGTAAATCTCAATCATCATTTGTTTGTTCAATTTTATAAGTGAATTGAATTGTGTGGGTAGATGCCAATGTTGTAAGTATGGAGTAATGACTGTTGAGGGGCTGGCAGAGAGGTTTTTGCAATCAGTTAATGACACCACATCAAGAGGCACAACAGAGGTTGCAACATTTATTATCAAGCACAGTTGAGTCAAGCCCCTCCATGCTCTTGTCTTGTAAAGTACAGTTGTATACTAGACTGCAAAGCCCAACTATCCATGCCTAAATATCTGTTGCTACAACTTGATAAGTTCAGTGCTATTGTGGTGTTAACTGGAAAGTGGTGAATATATTACACAAGTGAAAAAAAAAGTTGGACTCCACTCATTAGCACACAGGATGATGAGAAACCTCTTATGAAATATAAAAGAGCATATAATTTTAAGAAGGAGTCAACGTTTATTTGATGAAAATTGGTTTTGGACATTGGATCACTGACTTCCAAGATTCTGTCATATGTTGAAATTCATTTCAATTTGGCAAATGAATCATAAACCTTTCATTTCTTGATGTATTTAGGTGATCAAAATATTTAAAAAAGAGATAATTGTGTGGTTATTGATGGCAACTTTTGTGAAAAAAAGCATGTATAGAATTTGAACCATTACCAAAAGAGTGTAATGAATCATGAATCTTTGCATCTTTGCATCTTTGCATCTTTGCATTTTTGCATGCACTGCAATGACAGCACCTATAAGATTTCATGCTACCTGTGACCCTGAGCTGGAAAAGCAGGCTGCTATTAATTGTAGATCTATACCAGTATGTTGTATATTAGTGCATATTATGATCTCGCCTTGGTCTGAGAGTTGATATTTGCTATAAAAAGAATGAGACCATTTTCTTGACTGAGGCTGCACAAATGTTAGGGGACTTGTAATGCTAGAGAAAGATGATGTAACGAAGTTTTCCAAGGAGATAGAGCGTAGAAAATCTAGAGGAGATACAGGATTTTGTGTACCAGCATTCATGCAAATTTCATCTATTAAATCATAATATCACCTAATCATGATAGGTTCACTACATAGTTGGTTTTGTTTACCTCCCATGCTTAGTGAGTGATTGGGATATTAGTCTTTGAATTCGATATTGATTCAACATATGCTGCAAGCTATCAGTATTCGTAAGCCAATTAATATCACCATCAAAGCAGCTGAATATATTGCACACATGGTACAAGCCTAGTTGATATTGATTTGTTGTCATAAGGAAATCATTATTTGCAGTATGAACTCTTATCTAGTATGCTTTTACTTCACTTCAGGCCTGTGCCAAAAGACGGTGGAGGCATTGTGTTTCCATGTTGTCTACCACCTCATCCAGGTTTTACATATACAGAATTTTATGACTATTTCTCTTCCCCTACACCCCCCCCCCCCAAAAAAAAAAAAAAAAAAGAAGCCATTGTGTTTTTTGGTTGTCTGTCTCCAAGTTTGTCTATTCATTTACCCCAGATCTTTTATGCTCTTTGATGCATGTAGTTGCTGTTTGTAGTTATGTTACATACATGAAGTGAAGATGCATGGATTAGATTTCAGGCAAAAATACCTAAAGATCAATGGTGAAAAGTTCCTGTACCAGCTATTATTTTTGGGGTAATATAGTTTGGTTTAAGAAAAATAGAATAAATAAAACAAAACAAAAGATAGATGTGATAAGATGTATTTTCAAGGAACTCTTCACTTGGATGAATGCTTAAAGGTCACTGATCATTGGCTTAAATATGTCATCTATGCAAGTTCAGTGGAAGTGTAATTTCCTAACAGAGTATAGAAATAAGTGGATTGATATTTTCATCATGTAAAAGGGGATTAAAGATCATTCTGGAAGGTCAAAGGTCAAGATAATTCATTCTTTATGTAAATGCAGGGTACATATGTGTGATCAATGCTATGTTAGTACTGCTGGTATGAGAAGTGCGAATGTATCCTTTAGTTGACTGCACACTGCTGTTGCATTGCTTTAATTCATTTATTATACACTATAATTGTAGAGGCCTTGATCAATATTTCATATATATATGAAGGTTGCATGTATCAGATTGTACATTTTTTGTTAATGCATCCTATTATGGTAAAGGTCAACGATGAAAGTCAAGTCATCATCCACTCAAATATTTAAAGGACAAGTTCACCTTCATAAACATAAGGATTGAGAAAATGCAACAATATTAGTAGAACACATCAGTGAAAGTTTGAGGAAAATTGGACAATCGATGCAAAAGTTATGAATTTTTTAAATTTTTGTGTTGGAACCGCTGGATGAGGAGACTACTACAGCTTGTGAGTCATATGCGTACAACAGTATAAAGAAAATGTAAAAGAAAATTCAACATATTTTCACTTTTTTCGCATAATAATAGAGCACTTGACTTGCCTCTTTCTAAAGGCAGGGGGAATAATATTATCCATAACATTTGTCGGTAACGAGTCAGGGGACTGTGTACTTTTTTCAAAAGATGGAATTTTGTGAAATTCTCTTTATATTTTCCTTATATTGTTGTACGCATGTGACATCTAAGTTATTCATACACTGCAGTAGTCTTCTCATCCAGCGGGTACTGCACAAAAACTTCAAAAATTCATAACTTTTGAACGGATTGTCTGATTTTCCTCAAACTTTCAATGATGTGTTCTACTAATATTGTTACATTCTCTCAATCCTTATGTTTATGAAGGTGAACTTGTCCTTTAATGTAAGCCTGATTGAGCCATTTATATACATGGATATCACATGATTTAGAGCCAATGGGGGTTGGAGGATCTGGGAGCAGGAAGGTATTACGGTAGGGGTGTATGAGGATTTTGAGGAGGGTTAGGAAGGAAGGCCTATATAATAGAAGGAGCAAGAAATTTTTGAAACATAAGGGGGGATAATCTTTTTTTTTTAATTACATCAATTTTAATATAGATGACTGCTTATAATTCTTTTTGAAAGAACATTTCATTCATCTGCTTATTGGAACCAATGAAATCATGCAACAATACTTTTGATTGGAAGGTGATCAAAAAGAACATGGTAGTATGTACTGTATACACATGTAGCTGCCAGCTATAATAGTAAAATTTAGTAATTAGTAATTTCAGCATGTGATCACTTCTTTTGCCTCTTAGAATTCTGCTTTATTAGTATTTTTTATGATGTACTGGGTGGTTCTGTGCAAACAATCTGCTATTAGTAGTTTGCATGAGAATGATTAGTAAATCATGCAAAGATATGTTGGCAGCTATGACTACTGTACATATATATATATGGTGCATCATTATGTTACCCACATAAAGTCAGTGGTCATAAAAGGAAGACAAATGCGAGTAAAGCCTACTTTATGGTAATGGACAATATACTCTACAGTTTTCAAACTTCTAAATCTGTTTTTGTATATTTTCCTTGTAATGAAGTAGGACAAATTACATATCTTTTTGAAGCTTAGCATCTAACAAATTTATTCAATTCAAATTCATTTCAATTCAGATGATTTGATTTTCTTTGTAGGTAAGACAAGGTAATTTACATAATGCTTACATGAGTAAATAATTTCATATACCCACAAAAATTTCAGTAGTACATAGTACAGTCATAGTAATTTTGTCTTTATATTTCAATAAGTGAACAAGTAAGCAAAAAGAATATTTTTTAACTATATATGGAAAAGAGAAATCCACTTTAAGTAAAGCATAGCTTGTAAATTTTCTGAATTACTCTGGAAAAGTAATATTTGCCAAGAACAAAAATATATATTCCCGACATCATACAACTTTTGTGACGTGGCATCACATACATAGATTTAGGCATGGGGTTGGGAAGTCATAATCAATGTGTTAAACAATTTCATTTCATTTTGACCATTGTGCTCTTTGATGTGAGACATTATGTTTTTGATATTTGTTTTGTACTTAAATATTTTAAGTGGAATGTACAATTGTATATTGATAAATGGAATGGAAATAAGCAAAATTAAAAAATGAAAAGAAGGATGAGAATTGAAAGGGGAGCACCCACTGTAATGAATATGAATGGTCGTATGTCATTATATCATGTAAGTAAGTATGGTTGGGCTTATGTGTCACTGTACGGTAATGACAGTGACATATTCCCGGGTGTTATGTAAGAAGATTAAAAAGAACAGATGATATTTGATTCTGCATGTAATAACATGGGGTACTGTCATACTCCAGATTATGGCATTGTTTAGCACCACTTTATTTTTACATATTATGCACTGCCGTTTTGGCAGCAGGATATTAGCGATTCCAATGCCAATTTGTTATCTTTTTTGAAATGTTATTATTGTAGACAGTAATTCAGAGAGAGACTATTCTAGTCCCCGCACTAGAAATAGATTACTTAAATCTTAATACTAAAATGATAACTTATTTTCACATGTTGACTGATAAGTATTTTCACATGTTGACTGATAAGTATTTTCACATGTTGACTGATAAGGCATAGTGCATTGGTACTGACCAGTGCTGCTGCTACTGCACAATGCAAGCACTGCCTACACTACCACTGCAGCAGCGGGGCATTAGCATTAATACCCAGTACCGGTACCTAAATTACGGGATTTATTTGATGTAGTAGCATTCATTTATCGTTGTGTTAGGATTACTAGCGCAACAAATCTTCTAGCATAAAGCACTTGACCTATTGAGGATGGGCTGATATTGCTACAACACATATTTTCCATAGACACCTGCCCAAGTATACTCTGTACTCTTCTTCAACGGGTTGAAATTACTCACACTCATTGTTTGGTAGCCAGGGGTAATGCATTAAAAACTAGAGAAGCACTCTAAGAGTGCAGACCTCCGCCAAGCATGCAGCTCATTTCCACCTCTTATCTTGTTCTTCCATCGAGATTTCAGTGATTTCTACACATACGTACTCAAAGCATTGTGTGCTGAAAGTCCCCCAATTTCCCAATATAGAAGCCTTTTACCCAAGGCATCATCATGAAACTGGTACCCGGTACATACACATGTTCTACCTGACAGTGATTCTCTCGGGAATTTAGGGTCATAGGGTCAAAGGTCCCTATGATACTGAAATTACACTTTTTTTCTCCATACCTTGTAAGTTACTTAATGCATAGACTTATAAAAGTGTCAAAAGTCAAGTAAAGATCCTCAAACCCCCAAATACCTGTGCTCTTAGGCAGTATAGCCATCCATCCAATTAAACCTTGTTCAAGGAAAGTGAACATTCAACACATTTGTGACAAACCGGTCATTCTCATATCTTGCCAATTATGTGAAACTGTCATCACACATTGTCAAGATGTTGTACTATAGACCTATTAGGAGAACCATTCATTATGGCGGAGGCATACCAGTCGCCATAGCGACATTTCTAGTCTCATTTAAATCACAATAGACAACCAATTTTTTTTCAGCATTGTGGTACCTGCACGGTTTGCTCAAGTAAGTCACTGAGTTACTTTAAAAAGAGTAAACATTTTTCATGCTCACTTAAGTGACAGAAATTTGGCATGAGTTGATTTTTACACTCTGCCAACTGCTGAAAATAGAGGTGGGGATTGTTGCCCTTTGACCCAATAATTAGCACTACCGCAAGTATCCCCCACCCCCTCCAACCTCTACTCACACACTCTTTAAAAAATAGTAATGATAAATAAAACCTACACAGGCCCCTGTAGCATACCAGTGTAAGCTGGATCCTGCACTGGATATCTGTTATTGCAGGCAGTGGAGTGCTTAAAGGACAAGTCCACCTTGATATACACCTGTACATGTGGATTGATGAGTGAATGCAGGAATATTAGTAGAACACATCAGTGAAAGTTTTTGGGAAATTGGATAATCCGTTCAAAAGTTATGAATTTTTTAAATATCTGCATGGTTACTGCTGGATGAGAAGACTACTACAGTGTATGATGTCACATGCGTACAATGCCATAAAGAAAATATAAAGACAGGCCTCGAATTAACCGACGGCCACTGATGACCATGGCCGTCGGTGCCCCTCTCGTTGGCCGCAATGCCTTTCTTTCCTTGATCAAAGTTACGGCCAAAAAAAAATGTGCCCTTTTTCTTGTGGCAGTGGTGCCCCTTTTAGAATGAAAGTTATTATTTATGACGTACAGTATGATATGCCCTTTCTCAAAGTCTACTCAAATATCATACCTTCAGCTCACTCGCGTCCCAATATATCTGATTCAAACTCAAAGTATCTTTCCGAGATACGAGATGACGTGTACGTACATGTGTCTACACCCGACCGGCTTTTACCGTCCCGATCCCGACTGCCTCCGCAGCGCAGCGGCCATAGAGTTACTAGCTAGGCAGCGGCGAACCGGAGCAGGTAGTCGCAAGCCATGCTAAAGAATGCCAGGCCTGTCCAACGGCTGCGAGCATTGCCATCTCTCTCGCTCTGCATTCATGCCTGTCCGCCCGCCCGACCCGCGCCGCATGCTCAAAGCAAAATGGCGCCTGAAGTGCTCCAAAGTGAGCGCGGCGTGTGCGTTGAGAACGTACTGTATTACAGAACCTACATCGTATTGCGTATGGCCGACTGCCTAATGTCGTCTGCTGCGGAGAGATCTTATGCGTGCGTGCGCTGCTAGAGTGTAGCAGCACGGTCGATAGTATACAGCTCTATGGGGCATTCACATCACGTATAAACACCCAATATGCCCTTTCGAATGTGGCCTTGGTGCCCCTCTGACTGACCCAAGTGCCCTGGCCTCTTGGAAAAAGTGCCCTTTTCTAAATGGCCTTGCCCCTCCAAAATCCTATTTCGAGGCCTGTAAAGAGAATTTCACAAAATTTTAGTTATTGGAAAAAAGTGCACATTTCCTTGACTCATCACTTAACGTACATGTTAAAGGTGATATTATTCCCCCTTGCCTTCTGAAAGAGAGAAGTCAAGTTTTCTTTTATTATGCGAGAAGAGTGAAAATAATATTTAAGTTGAATATTCTCTGTATTATTTTCATTATATTGTTCTGTGCGTGTGACATCACAAGCTGTAGTAGTTTTGTCATCCAGCAATGGTGGCATTGAAACTTCAAAAATCCGTAAAATTTGAACAGAATGTCTGAATTTCCTCTAACAATCACTGATATGTTTAATTATTTTGCTGCATTCTCCCAATCCTTAGGTAAATGGAGGTGAACTTGTCCTTCAGTGACTGTAGGGAGTTGTCATCTGGAATGACTCTTCTTGCCATTTCATATTAAATCTCAGTGTAATGACTGAACTAAATTTAGCAGAAATCACTGATTATAATTGAAAGCAACTTAATTGAATTAATTTTTCAAGTTTTTTTTTTTCATATGTGTCAGTTGTTACAGAATCATGATGTTAGATTAAAACATTTTCTATTCTTATGCATAGATGGTATCTTCCAACTTTTGAGCATTTTGGTGGGGGGAAAAAGACCTCATACACAAAAACATACATTATCCTGTATGTGACGCATGTGTGCTTGGATTCAAGAGGCCTTTTGGTTAATACCACAAACTGTGCCTTGCCTCTCAGTAGAGAGGTTTTCATAACATGTCACATTTATGTAATTTCTAAATTAGATTGAAATTAAATTAATGCTCCTCATATACCAAGCTTTGCACTTGTTGCTTTGTGTACTGTATATTGTCTACACCAAGTATTGTAGTTGCTTTTTTTTAATCTAGTGTTTATCATATTGGTCCACGTCATCAGTAAATGATATTTGTGAAATCTAGCCATTTTGTGTTGATGATTTTGGAAACAATTGTAGTACAGGGCATACCAAGATTATAGTACAATGCAGAACAAAATATATACTGTGTAAATACTGTAATTCCTACTTTCCCCAATTGGTATTTAGGCAAGTGTACTATGAATAAGAAGCAAGGAGATGCCCATTCACTTTTTTTTTTCGCCCAGCAGTTAGAATCAGTTTCCCTAACATGCAGGTAGGAATATGGGTGAATAGCTCCCTGCGGTGTACTGTAGTCATGTCTGAAGAGGTCTTGCAGGAGAGCTCTCTCACTCTGGCAGGTGGCTTTGTTGTGATCATGGTCCTACAACGAATGTAGGTCCATGTTGTGACCCAGCATTTACTCACACTTTAAAGGGACTGTACAATGCTGGTTGAGGTGAGGATTCAGGTTTCTAACATTTTTTGGTGAGATAATGAGAAACCTCTTTTCTGGGAAAGAGCATGTAATTTCAAGAAGGATTCAATGTTTATTTGATGAAGATTGGCCTTGAAATGGCTGAGATATTAAAAAAAAGTGATCCTGATAAGATTGACATTCCACGACTTTTATTAGGATCTCTTTGTTTTACCTTGTGTTTAGATATCTTGGTAATTTCAAAACCAATTTTCATCAAAATAAACTTTTGATTCCTCTTAGAAATGTATGCTCTTTAAAATTTCACAGAGTGGTTTCTAAATATCTCTCAAAATGTTACAAACTGAATCTTAACCTCAACCAGTACTGTCCAGTCCCTTTAATTCACTGGAAGCCCCTAGGTGGAATAAGGCAGGGACCATGCCAATGGCAAATGTACGTTTACGGTGGCATTCAGTGTGTGAATGTCATGTTTATCCTATGTCAACACTTCCCCCACCCCAGTCACGTCCAGTTGACGCCATAATGATTAATCAATCCATAATTACTGCACTGAAGTTGACACAGGTTGATGAAAATATTCACCAAATATTCCTGTCATACACATGTTCTATTCCTGTCCTACATTATATGCTGTGTGTGTGCATAGCAGGAGCTGTACCGAGAGATAATTTGAGAGCTTTGCCTTCTTTTCCCCCTTTTTGTATTTGAGACATTTTCCTGCTTATGTTGTGTAGGAAGAGTGATGTTTTTTATTTTCACGGATGTCCAATTTTGTTAGTCAAGAAAATAGTGAAAAGTAACATGGCTTTGAGATCTGTGGTAGCAGCATATTTTTATGTTGCCTGTGATAGAATTCACAAACAATGACATTCTCAACATTTCAACATACTACCTTCAGTATGTGCTGCAGCTTGCAAATTTCAGAGTTATCCACCTTTAGGTGGCTTCAGCAAATAGGGAGTTGGGGATCTTCACACCTTTCAGCTAACACTTTCAGAATGGTGAATGCATTTACACCTTGTGGAATGTGAACAAATTTCCCAGATGATGATGCGCTAGACAAAGTTAATATGTTTGATGCAATATACTTTGTATAGATACCATTAGGCATTTTCACATCAGCCCAATAAAAATCCAAGCTCGAGATATTTTTCGCGATCACAAATTAGCGCACTTTTTCATTTCCTATTCACATCAGCCCGAAGAGAATTAGCCCGAAATTTTTTCGAGCTAATTTGACAACTGAGCATGGGCAAACAGTGTCGGGTATACCAATAGAGCGTGCGCTTTAGCGGGTCACACACGCTAGGCATGATGGGATGCGTCACGCTAATTTCTTGAGGCGATTTCAAATTGTCAAATAGCGCGCTAGTTTGCGAATTATCCCACTATTTCGGAAATTTCCCGAGTTAGACTCGAGAAATTTTCTCAATCAGAGCGATGAAATTAACGTGCTAATTTGTGTTCACATTATCAAATAGCGAAAATAGCGCGCTCTTTCATAACATCGGGCTGATGTAAAAACGCCTATCGAGACAAAAAGGTAATTCTGTATTCGCGTGCTAATTTGTGTTCACATTATCAAATAACGCACTATTTCGTGATCGGGTTAATTTCCCAAGTCAGAAAATAGCGCGTTATTTCGTAACATCGGGCTGATGTAAAAACGCCTATTGAGACAAAAAGGTAATTCTGTATTCTTTACTGTGGTTATCTGATGGCTTGTGCAATTATATTCCATTCTGTAATTATGGTATCTTCATTGATATTACATAAGAGCTGAATATTATGTCAAAAAAGAGGTCAATGATGAATGCTTTAAAACAGCTTTGTATTTATATATGCTCTGTATTTGTATGTATATGATTACTTTTCTTGTTCCTCAGAAAGGATTTTCATACATTCACAAAAGAAATGTGTTCCCTTGGCCTTGTGAATTTTATATGAAATGCAAACTATTTTGGATGCAATCAAATGTGTACAACGAGAATGAATTATGACTGAGCCAGTCACTGAAATGCTAGCAAATATGGATCTTTTTGGCCAGAATTGCGGGTCAAATACACAATTTGTAGTTCGACATTACAGATGATACAAATGTACCAACTTATCCCAGAAGTACTGCAAGAAATATGGTCAGATTGTGCAGTACTGACACCAAAATAAATTAGCCAGATTTGATGTACCATACCTTTCCAGAGGTCTGATACTCCAGGCTGGGGTGAAATATGTGACGGATGTCACCAGCTAAATGGAAACAAAACTGAGCTGAAATACAGATTAAACGGTGATCAAGTGAGTTGCTGGTGATAGGGAAAAACAAATAGGGTAGCTGAGATTTGCTTAGATTATCTAAATTCTCCCTTATCTTGTATTGGTGGTACACTTCTACTGTTTTCTTTCATTTGACAAAGAATATGTTATAGGCCTACTAACATCAGTATATTCTCCATGTATCAGTGTTAGTGATGTAATCTTGCAGGTACACATTCAGTAGAGCGTTCCACTGAATTTCTAACTGTAGCAGGATCATGCTATGTTTGATTTAACATGTAAATACAGAGTATATAGATTCATGTGGTTTCCTTATAAATGCAATATCTTTCCTTTTGTGTGTCTACAGACCTAATACCAAATTCGCAGTACTGTGGGTCGGAACCGAGCCACAGCTATGAGAAGGTGCGGAGGAAAGTGGATAACGGAGTGACAGAATTCTGGTATTACCTGCGATCGCAGCTAACGCAGCTGAAAAAATCTGTTGGGGACCAGAAGACACAAATTAAGATCGACCAGATACTTGAAGATGGAGGAGAGCAGCAGAGGTGAGAATGTTTTAGACTACATTTGGGTCCCACTTCATTTAAAAACAAAAACAAAACTAATAGCAACTCTTGCTAAAATTGCAACTTCTCATAGCAACAGCCAATCAGGAAGCTAGATTCTTGTCATTACCGTGACATTTGCCATCCCAGTAAGAGTTGCACTGTCATAGCAACTTTTCTTGAAATGGGGGCACTGGTATGGCACATACAGGAAACATTGTTACTACAATTATGTTATCACTATGTAAACACATTCACACAATGCAAGTCTCCATGTCAACAACATTACTTCAAGTCAATCTAAAAGCGGTATGTTGTGTGCCAAACAGTCAATAGGATTAGATGTCTCAAGTCATTTTAACACACACACAAAAAAAAATGTAGGTATGAGATAATTCAGTAGGTAGTCATTTTTTTTTTTTTTTTTTGAGGGGGGAAGGGATGTATTAGCTATGACTATTTAAAGCTTACAGGTGTTCAGCACCTTTCTTGTTTATCTAGTTTTGCATCTTTGTGCATGCAAATGTCAATGTCAATTTGCTCTTCATTGTTGCAGATGCATCTTTCAGAAAACTACTCACCTTATTAATCCTTTAGCTTTACCAGCTTTCCCTGACATCATGTGAATGCTCCCCTAAGACAACTTAAACCTGTAACTATCTCATCCAATCCTCCCCCCCCCCCCCCACACACACACACATTTCTGTGGTTTCACGCTCTATGTTCTGCTTACAATTTGTAAAAAAAAAATAGCTGTATTGTTTTAAGCATTTTGATAGGTCAAAACACGTCACATGACATGCAACTTTGTTGTGCAGTTTTCACGGGAGTGCAGAAGGTGTGCAATGAAAAGCGATATTGCAGGCTACATTGTAGGCAAGCTTGAGTGACCATGTTGTGCATCATGTTTGAACGCAATGCAAAGGAGATTTCTAAACATTGGTGCCGCTTCTGTGTACAAGCCTCTAAAGAAATTTGGGCGAGTGCACACTGCGCCCCATCTAATCTTATGACCGACTAGCACTAACAGAACTTTCAATGACTCCAGTGTTATAGACTTTTGTTTGTTTTTATTTTCATGTGTCGCTTTTATATGAAACAAAGCACTTGACCCTATTGTGTGTCAGTGTAAATGCAGTGAATGCTCCACAACTAAATGGTTCATACTGCACTCACTACAAGCAGCTCATACACACCAGTCTAAAGAAACCCAGCATACACTGCAAACAGGCAACTGAGTTGAACAGATTAAAGTTCCTATTTCTTTCTCATATTAGGAAATGTTTGCAAATTCTTTTCAGATTGTGTGCAGTTTTGATAGATTTACCCTGATCTATCAAATCTATCTCCAGTACAAGATATACAGTGACATTCAGAGGTGCCAGTTTAGAAATGACCAGATGATGATTTCTGTAGCAAAATCCTCCAGGACTTAATGGCTGAAAGCCTCACCCGGCCTGTACCATTGTGAATCTGACCGTGCATAGGGTGAGATGGAGGAGGGGTAGTTTGTGTGTATGTTTAGATTTAAGCAAGGTATGATGCTGATTGCAAAGAAGGCATTATAGGGAGGGCAAACCAACCATAGTGAGTCAGGCCCATGTAGCTTGTAGTGGATGTGGTGAGTCACAGGCAGGTTGGATAGAGAAATTTCATGAGGATCATGCAAGGCACAGGCCATGTGGAGTGCCTAGCAAAGGAATGAGTAGTATTATGCATGTCTGGTTTCGTCAGGCCATGACTGCTAGAGCATGAAATAAGCAACTCCTACCGTGAACGGTCAGCCCAGTGATTGATGGTAAATACCATGCTGTGCTGACAGTGAAGGGTTGGATAGTGTTTGCAGTTTTCATCAGTCCAGACCTTCATATTCAAAATGCAGAGAGGTTGACTGCCACTATCATAGTGTGTATATTTTCAGCTTGTGCCAAAGTATTAATCCTGCAGTGCCAGATTAAATTACAACCTCGATTAGCTCAAGTACTGTATAAAGTACCATTGTTGAAGTGTTATGCCATAGCCATTCATCGCCATGGAAACTGATTCTTAACAACCTCACCTGGCCTAAATATCTGTGAACACTATTGTTGCTAACCATTTTCACACCAGGTCCCAACCCGAGCTTTGATAAAAGACTCTGACATCATCACTTTGGTATTCTATTTACCATTGTCTTAACCATACTTCCGATCTGGCCAATTTAAAAAAAAAAAAAGATAAATGAATAAATAATGGAAAAGAAAATGTGTTGGTGCTCTTACACCTTCAGTTCTATCCATTTTATTTTCGTGCATATTTGGAGGTTCCTCATAAATGTGTATCGTAGGAAATAATGGTACTTCGTATTTCAATTTTTGTGGTTTTAGCTTTAAATGTAGCTTTAACGTAGCTTTTTATGTAGCACACAAACAGGTCAAAAGCACTCAAGATGGTATGAACATTCATGCTCACATGTAGGTTCTAAGTTTGTAAACCCTTTATTGACATCTGTGTACAGTCCAAAGTCTGCAGAGAGTAGCATATTGTGAGTGAGCTTTCTGTAAAGTATACTTAATGTTCCATGGAACTGTGGTTCAAGTGCAGTTTGGTGTTGTGGTCTTTCTCCATCACTAGTGCGATCAAACTGTTGTATCATCATTACTCTGTTGGTTAATGTATCCAGAAAAGTAAGGCCAACAGGATAAAACTGCATGGAATTTTGCTCAGAAATCATGTACAAGGTGTTCTATTTATCTCTTTCTGCCACTGAAGTATTCAGAATGTGGTTCTAACCTAGAACAAAAGGGCTCAAGTACTCATACCCAGTTGGTGGGTTTAATCAGCATTGCTGCTATCTACACAGTCCCATTTCCATCATATTTACACGTTGAATTTGAATGCTAGTGTTTTGGGAGTGAGCAGTGCTCACAAGCTTGGCAGAAATTCAAAGTGAATTTACCACTCTATTAACCCTCTAAAATTTAGAAAATGTGATTTGCTGTATCATTAGACACGCTGCAAATCACAAGCTTTCATATTTCTGTGAGTTAAATATTGTCTTTAGGGATGATTTCTTTACAGCAATGGTTTTTATTTGTGTGTTTTGTTTGTGTTTGTTGTTGTTTTTTTTTTTTCTTTTTTGGGGGGATGGGGGTTGCACTCAAAATTTGCAGCAGCTTTGCATATTATACACCTCCAAGTTTGTTGGTCTTCTCATTAGTGACAAACTAATGGTTGACAAACTTGAATGTAGGAGAGTTGGCAAAAGCAAGGGATTTCTTTCGGGCAAAGAATGGAAACTGGTGCTGGAGAAGTATAAAAAGAATGGAATTGGCCATTCATACAATACAGTCCACCACGATTAATAGGCATGGATAGCTATGGACTACAAATTATACATGCCAATTGAAAAAAGAAAATGCACGTTTTATGTAAACAGGGTCTCCATTGGAGTTGAGTAAATACGATAATGGCACGTTCAGGGTCAAAATTGATTTTCACAGCATGTGGGTAATCCATGGTCTATCTCAAAATCCTGCATCTCTGAACTGATTGAGCTAGAGTGGCTCTTCATGTTAGATGGGCAGAAAGATTGTTAACTGGACAATGGTGTTCATCTTCTCAGTGTATCATTTCCATGGACATCTCTGTGAAACAAGCATGTGCATATGATCTTTTTATTGACGTATATATTTTCTATCCTGCTCAGTTGAGTATAGAATATTCTTAACTTACTGAAAAAACAATACTTTGTTGTGTCATGAAAATAACAGAACCTTGGTATGTAAAAAATATTTTTGTGTTTTTGTATTATTTTGGATTAAATCTTAATTTTCCGGTAAACTGTGCGCTTGCAAACATCCATATTTAAGCGCCTAATAAATGTATCATGATATTATTATTATTGTTGTTATTATCATTATTATTATTGTAATTATTATTATTGTTGTTATTATTATTATTATTATCATTATTATTATTATTATTATTATTATTATTATTATTATTATAATTATTATTACTATTACTATTATTATTATTATTATTATTATTATTATTATTATTATTATTATTATTATTATTATAATGCTGCAATTTATACATCTGTGTTAATAGCCATATGGGAGCTTTGGGAGTAATGGATTCTCTAAGAAGATCCATGGTGACCAATGATTTGTGTATCTGGCGCTAAGGCTAGAACTCTCTTTATGAGTTTATCATTTTCCCATCGCAAAGTATGTTTCTCTCACCTACCCCGCAACTGTAAGACACTATCATCCTGTCTTGTATACTAGATGTTGATAGCATACTCATGAAGCGGTAAATTGAAACCGAGCATGTACAATGTATCATGATGTCCTTTATGTGTACATGGTGTATATTATCACCTCACATTACTTGATCTCTGTAGATGGATATGATTTTCAGAGAATATTCAGGGAAGCCGAGGAAAATTCAAAAACATTTCCACCATTAATCATTGTGACTACGGAGCTAGTAGAAGCAAACTTGTGTATGAATTGTAATTCTGTGATGATTTTGATGACATGGTAAAAAGAAACATTTTTCTTATGTATATACCGTTTTTTTAATCTACATGTATATTTCATGTGCTTTATTTTACTGACTTATCCTTTACTTGGCAGATCAATCATAACAGACATCTACAACCTCAGCAGAGTGGATGGTTATGCGGAATGGAGAAGAAAGGAAGCAAAAGAACTGTCAGATCTGGTCCAGAAACGACTACGGTATCTACAAGTAAGTGCAAAAGGCATTTTGTCTCCAAATTCTCTCTCTTTTCCTCATATTTTTCTCTTGCATGCTTCTTCACTCTTCTTTAGGTTATTTCCTTGAGAATTGTTCAAGTTCAATTCTTCTTCCTTTTTTTCTTTTTTTTTAGGGGGATGGGCACTTGTTTATTATTGTAAAGTTATTTGTGGTACTAAGAATAGTACTTATAGTAGTTATCTGAGTATCAGTAGCAGAAGCAGTCAGGTGGCAATAGTAGCAATGATGATTACAGTATGAGATTTCTGTAACAAAATCGTATTTTGTCAGTGATATTGATCTGTGACAAATTTGACTGTGCAAGTATGTATTAATATCTTTATGTATTAGTGCTCTTTTTTATTCATTTAAAAAAAATCTTTGAAGGAATAAATTTCTGTCATGGATGATGTGAAGTGCCTTTCTCTATTTGATATGATTTGCACAGGATGAATGAGATAATCAAAAACTAAAAACAGATGTCCTGTTCTCCATACAAACAAACAAGGAATATTGAGATTAAAATTGTGTAGTTTAATTGTGGCACCAATAACAAAGTGTTCAGTAGCTCCATGGTTTAATGAAAACACAGCAACATGACAAGGTGACCATTTCAAAATGTGTGTTGTGACTTGCCAACCTATAAATGGTCACTGTATCAAAATACCCAAATGTTTACTCAAAGTTTCACAGATCCATTACTTTTTTTTTTTTTTACTTTTGCTCTCAGAATGCATTTAAACATCTTGTGGGTTACATGTTCCTTTACTTGTTTGAGGCACTACTGGTTGAAATTTTGTCAGACTTTGCTTTGAAATATCAATGGAAGGTTACACCCTTTATATTTTCAATGAAATACTACAAAAGCAAAAGTGTGGTTAAATTTTGATACTGGATTTTATTTTTCCATGCAATAATGCAGGAAATATCTGATGATTAAATTTTATTGAATTTGGAATGTTATTTAGTGCGCATTAATTTTGCCTGAGACACAGCCAAACAGCAGGTACAAGATTTTGATGCAAAATCTCATTTGGCAACTCAGATTAGCCTATGTCAGGGATCAGATTAAGTTATTATGCTGTACCAACTGTGGTAGAAAAAATGTTTTGGGAATTTAGGAGGATTGTCAACTAGAGTTTCATTTTAATGCAGTGTAATGCATTAAGTACAGAAGGGTGAATAGAGGTATTGCAATCAACTGTTCAGTGTTTAATTTTCACCCTTGAAAGTAAAAGCACAAATGGATTGAGTTGTGCTGACTTTCAAACACTTTGCTTACTGTACCAGTATTATACAGTACTCTTTGCATAATCGGGTAGGCTCGGGCAGGTAGGTGAATATTTGAAGCCATGTATGTCTACACTTAAGTATTTCTTTAATTTTACATAGAAACTGACAAAATTTGGAAGAAAAATAAATCATGGGTACACATAAGAACTGTGGGGAGTCTATAAATGCAAGGTGTTTTACATGCTGTTTAGACTTTAGTAGTGAATGTGGCATGATGTACTGTGGTTTTATTTCAATTTAATGCTGATATTTGAACATGATGTATTGATTAGTCAACATTACCATCTGCCAGTGGACATACAAGCCGTGACTTCTGCCGAGCGCAGTGTCATCAGAAAACATTTGAACATTTGAACAAAGAGAAGGGCCGATTAATGTTTTCTTGTGATCAATATATTTGCTAGGGCACCAAGCCTGGTGACAGGCATCCTCCTAAATTTGACGTAGCTGCATGAAAGTTTAATATTTGTGGCTCTCAGCCACATTGGATATGCATGTCAATATGATAGCCAGACACAAATATGTCACTGCTGATACATACATGTTGTATGTACAAGCTTGTGGCTTTCGTTAGTGTCGGCCGTGTGGGTGTGACATTCTGTGTGACTTAATTAATTGCAGGAGTACGATAGAAAATCTAAAATGGACCCCTCAAAAAAAGAAAAAAAGTTTGATGTTTGATATAGAGAAAATGTGCTTGAAATTGTAATAAGTCAGATAGAAAACGTTTTCGCGCTTTGCATCCAGTGGAAAAGGGGCTCTATAAATGTCTACTATTATTTTCACCTCTGTTCTTTTCTTTATGTTCGTAATTCATGTAGATTAGAAAGTGCCTTGAACAGGTATTTGTCTAGGCCTATATGGTAGAGTTGAAATACCCAATGGTTTCTGCAGTGAGTAGATGACAATGAGGATTCTGTTTGTAAGCATACTCAGGCCAAGCATGAAGTTCTTCAAAAAAAAAAAAAAAAAAAAAAAAACGAAGAGAAAAAAAAAAAAAACAGCTTTTTGGCCACCGGGTAGAATTTACTGCTGAGATTTTCCTTGCAAGCT
This sequence comes from Diadema antillarum, assembly GCF_040938485.1. Lineage (NCBI taxonomy): Eukaryota > Metazoa > Echinodermata > Echinoidea > Diadematoida > Diadematidae > Diadema > Diadema antillarum. The sequence continues at coordinate 638,889 of NW_027271344.1, read as the reverse complement.
TTCAAACAGATAAGGTGTGCTTCAAGGATGTTCTCTGAATTCTGCCCAAGACTTACCCCAGATTAGTGAGGATAGTAAACAGTCCTGTCAAGTTTCACCATGGTTTGTGCAAGTTCTGTAGATACCAAGAAACTGCCCGGTGATCATATTGTGCCATCTGTCTTATCAGACAGTTTTGACTTTAGGAGACTATGGAGCGGCCTCTGATGCATTTATCTTGTGACAAATGACTTAATAGTTATGAATGCATCTTAAGGTGTTAAGGCCCTGTCACAACTTTCCGGGGAAGCCTTGTGTGCGACTTGCGAAGAACAATTTTTGCTACCTGGAGGTCCCCGCAGATGACCGCACGTGACAATACGTATCACCTCGCAGGCAACTCCCACACAGGTACTTCGCTGCTGTAACGCAGGTACTTCGCAGTCCCCGTATGTCGCTCGTAACTGAAAACGGATCGGTTTCAAAGCTCTCAAGCAGATCACACGGAATACACGCAAGTAGCAGATAAGTAGCACATGTCTAGCAGGTAAGACGTGAGTCCGAAACTCACCAACGTCCTTGTCTGCCCGCAGAAAATTCTCCTGCGTGCTGGAAAATCACTACTTGCAACAAGCCCGTGTAGCTTGCCCGGAAAGGTGTGTCAGGGCTCTCAAGGTTTTTTTGTAGGGAGAGGGAGATGTCTGTAGTAATTACAGTAGGCTGCATTAACAGCTGATGGATGTGTGAAATTTAAAGTAATGTGAACAGAAGGATATATGTCTATACATAACACACTTCAATTTGCATACGATGAGTTCGCCTCCCATGCCAAGATAATCCTGGCAGTATTGAAAGAGAAACCTTGGCATTTGTTGTTCCAGTGAGAATGATAAGAGACAAAACACGATGAAGGGTAAAAAGTAGTTTGTGTTATAAAGGAAACTGGTAGGGAATAATCAGAAGCTGTAACCATATCTTTATCACTGCACACAATAAGCTGAGCTCAGTTCAGTTCAGCTTAGTTTGAATTCTATTATTCCACTTCACAGCCAAGGCTGAATTACATGATGATTTACACTTCAGAGCACACAAGTACAAACAAAACATTCCTGATACATTGATAGGTAAAAAGAAAAAATAGGAATATTCATAGCAACTTAAAGGTTTACAAGTGATCATAATCTTCATGTCCTTGTGCAAGTTGATTAGGATTTTAAAAGTGACGGTGATATCTTCAAATTTCATGCACACACCCTCAGTTATTCTTCAAAATCAAAACTTTCCTGATACATTAAAGTTTGGTGAAAAGAAAAAAAAAAGAACATTTATAACAACTTAAAGGTTGACAAGTGATCATAATCATTGTGTCCTTCTTCATGTCCTTGTTCAAGTTGATCATCTTATAAAAGTGATAATGATATCTTCAAATTTCATGCACATACCCTCAGTTATTCTTCAAAATCAAAACTTTCCTGATACATTAAAATTAGGTGAAAAGAAAAAAAACACAGCAACTTCAAGGTTGATTAATGATCATAATCATCATGTACTTCATGTCTTTATGCAAGTTGATTAAGATTATAAAAGTGATGGTGATATCTTCAAATTTCATGCACACACCCTCAGTTATTCTTCAAAATCCTAACATGGAGCTATGTTATTCCATTCATGTCTGTAAATCTTTAAAGGAAACAAACAAACAGAAATTGTCATTTACAAAATTGTATTTAAAGCACATGAGAACATGCAGACATACTAAAAAATTGTATTTAAAGCACATGAGAACATGCAGACATACTAATTGTGTTTTTTATTTAAATTCAGAAAAATGATGAAAGTTGTGATTGGAATATAGTCTACCACTTTTTTTTTTCTTCGTTTTTGATAATCAATTGCCAAATTCGGGATGCAGCTTGCACAAAGCTGTGGCTTTATTACCGGCAAGTGCAGTACCTTTTGTTAATCAGATTGGAATGGAAAAAGGTACTGCTACCATTCACATGGCACAAATTGATTAGAATCAAATGTAGTTGAAAATCCTGACAATCCTGCAATGACACAACATTTCCAATAGAATCATTTTACTAAATATCAATTTCCTAACATTTTATCTGATTACCCAAATAAATCAATAGTGGGGTATCATGTTTTATGTTTCATGGTGATATGTTATTGGATGGCATGGAATGGATAACCAGAAAATAATGCAGTAGCCAGGACCACATATTGCACTAGACATGTGAAATTTTGTCCAGCAGCATCGACTGTATTTGTGGTAATCCATTTGAGAAGGCCATCCGATATGATTTTTATCATTTAACAGATCCAGTAGATTATAATGTAATTGTCTCCTCTGTCACAATTTCATCTTTTTTCAGCGATCGATGCTAATCATTAATTGGTGGATGTGTGCAATAATTGTATCAAAGTACACACTGTATTTTGTGGCTGGCATCGTAACTTGGGCTGCTATTGCTCAAGTCATGCAGTCAGTACATGCACATTTTACACCTAACAGGCCTAACAGGTGTTGTGCAATGTTATGTAGCAGCAGCTGAGAAATGTTCATCTGGTTGAGATGGTTACTTCTACATGTATTTCCATTCTGTCAATGTAGCACGAGATTATAAATGAAAGCACTTGCAAAATTGTGTGACAAGTCCATACTGGTGAAATGTACTTGAGGAATACATGACGGACAGACAGTATCTCATACACTAGCTGCAGATAGTTATTGCACAACAAGATTTTATCATTTTTTTTTTTTCATTTGTGCTAGTACCTTGTATTTATTACCAAGTCCATCAAAATGTTCTGTGTATTCATGACATTACAATAGCAAGCATTTGATAATTCAAGCCAAAAAAAACCTGCAAAGTCAGCATTATGTTTTACATTTGAAAACTAGTGTTTACACTATCGTTTTATTCATGACAGAGTATTTTAACAAAGTGTGTGTATGGTATCTATAGAGTTTGTACTGTGTTGTAACTTATATACGATTGTATACGACAAACCATTTTTATGTTGTTTTTTTTTTCTAAACAAGAAACACAGAATCACACACCATGAGCTAATGCAAGTGATGTATCAGGGTCGTCTATTGTAATCATGTCAATGGTTTTGCACTGCTCCCCTGTATATCTGGGCTCTGATCTGAGTAAGACCGTAGTAATTGGTGGTGTAAACAAGTCCAGGAGACTGCTATTGACTCTCGTTGATTAAAATTACTCGATGGCATGGGCAAGGACAGGATGGGACACTGTGGTTGTCCATCAATGTCACCGATATTATCAATATCGTGCCGTCAAGATTTGCCTGCTGCCGCTGGGTGCCAATCACCAACTGCCAGAGATCATGCTATTTTATTACCTTGATAGGATTTTTATGAGCATCCACCGAAATGTCTCTGAGATGGCAATCTACAGGCTTGAATCCACAAGCTTCAATCGGAGCATGGAATAAACGCTGAATAGTTGGCTGACATTCACATTTGTAGGTAGTTATCTTCCCTATCACTTGTATCAGCTTTAGTTTAGATTGAGAAAATCTACAACACCACACACTTCATAATAAAGTGGTTGGGACTGAGGGTCACAACCACTTTCAAGTCATAAGTAATACTAGTAACGAAATAAGTAATGTTACTGAAACATTACATCGATGTGTTCAGCCACAAAACAGTAAATGTCTAGGCTTGCTTTGTCTCCAATCTAAAGGGTGTGTACAGTTCTGGTCGAGGTGAGGATTTAGCTTTTAACGTTTTGCGAGATATTCAGAAACCACGCTATGAGATGTCAAAGAGCATGCAATTCTAAGGGGTATCAAAAGTTTACTTGATGAAAATCGCTTTTGAAATGGCTAAGATATCCAAAAACAAGGTGATACAAAGAGATCCTAATAAAAGGTGGGGCCTGTAGTCTTTTATTATTATCACTTTTTTGGATATCTCTGCCATTTGAAAACCAATTTTCATCAAACAAACGTTGAATCCTTCTTAAAAATACATGCTCTTTTATATTTCATAAGAGGTGTCTCAGTATCTCACTTAGGTATGTTCAAAACATGAATCTCCACCTAAACCAGTACTGTACAGTCCCTTTAAGACAGAGAATCAGTGATTATGCAGGTGTGTTTTCATTATGCATAGCAGAGCTTGACACTAATCTTTTGTCTGATGACCCATTCGATTCACTGAAATCTTTAAATCTGAAATTTTGATGGCACAAAAAAAGATATGTAGTGGCCCAAAATGAAAACAAAAGTAACAACCTATTTCGAATCTTAGTTGCCCAATTGGGCCACTGGAAGATAAATATGGTGACCTGACACCCATTTTTAGTGGGCGCGGGCCTCCAAATATTTATATTGTGAAGTGTTTGGGGGTTCCATATCATTCAAGTTCAAGTTTCAAGTTTCTTTATTTCACCAAAGCAAGGAACATATTAAAAACAATTACATATATCAATATTCGGATATGATTACAAACATTTCAGTAAGACAGTGAAAAGGAACAAAAACACATAAATAGATTGACAATTACATGTACATAGGTTAACAAATATGCTATGGTAGGTAGCAGCCAGAATGGAGATGTCCCTTATTTATAGCTGACCTAGAATAATTCATTCAATTTCAATTATATATAATGTGTTCCAATGAAAGTAAAAATGTTAGAACAGGACAAGTCAAGACAAGCAAAACATAAAATGACAATAATACAGGATGTCTCAAAACATAGGGGATAAAAAACATACTCCTTACCTTAATAAATTTGGCTGTAATTATTGAGAAGAGCTTTTTTGTAGCCAGATTTAAACGTATTCAAAGAGTTAGCGTTACGAATTGCACAGGGGAGAGAATTCCACAGGGTAGGACCAATGTAAATGATAGATCTTTGATAAAAAGAAGTACGAGATAGAGGTAGGTGAAAATCATTGGCGGATCGCGTGCTATAATTATGAATTTGATCATTAAAAGTGAACAAATCTAAGAGAGTCTTTGGTAACAAATGATTTTTACACAAATACATAAAAATTCCAGCTTGATATTTGTACATATCATTCAACCGCAATATCTTCAGGGATAGGAACAGTGGTTGGGTGTGGGCAAGAAAAGAGGCATGGGAAATGATTCGTATTGCACGTTTTTGAAGCACTGAAAGTCTTTGAATATAACATTCGTGAGCATTGCCCCAAACAGTTATTCCATAGTACAAATGAGGTGGAATTATGGCATTATAAATTGATTTTAAAACAGACTTTGGAAGAAAACTTAGTTTATACATTACACCAATATTTTTTGATAATTTATTACAAACAAAATTAATATGATTCGACCAATTCAATTTATTATCTACATGCACTCCAAGGAATTTCAGTGAAGATGTCTGCAAAATTTGAGAACCACGCATGTTAATGAATACAGTGTCGGTGTTACATTTTTTCTTTGTAAATATCATAAAGTTGGTTTTTGATATGTTCATTGATAATTTGTTAGCTCGCAGCCAATTTGTAACATTTTGCAATTCCTTATTAAAAACCTCTTGCAGAGAATCAATATTATCATGAGACAAGAATATACTTGTATCGTCTGCAAATAAAATACATTGTAAAATATTAGAAACATTGGGTAAATCATTTATTTATATACAAAAGAAATAAAATAGGCCCGAGGATCGATCCCTGGGGCACTCCACATCTTATGTTTTTGTAATCTGATAAATTCTTATCAATGGATACGAACTGCTTTTGATTGCTCAAATATTTTTCAAAAGTTTGAAAGTGACACCACGAAATCCATATAGACTTAATTTAGCTAAAAGAATATTATGATCAAGTGTGTCAAATGCTTTGCTGAGGTCTAAAAATAAGCCAAGTAAAATTTTTCCGCTATCTATTGCACAGATCACCTTATGAATAAAATCAATCAAAGCAGAAGATGTGGAGTGCCCCGTTCTAAATCCATACTGATTTTTCTTAATGATATTGCACTTCGTAAGAAATTCAACAAGCCTAGTAGAAATACATTTTTCAAAAACTTTGGAAAAAACAGATAAAACTGATATTGGACGATAATTTGTCATTACATCAGAGGAACCATTCTTCAAAACTGGTACAACTCTGGCTATCTTCAATTTATCTGGAAATATACCAGATTCCATACACTGATTAAATATTGCACATAGGGGATTACATAACAAATGAATAGCTCTTTTAACAATTCGAACATCAATATTATCATATCCAGCACTTACATCATTCTTAAAATTGTTTACAATATCAATTATTTCTTTACAAGTAATTGGTTTGAAAAATGCTGTTGTCTCAACTTTTGTAACATATTGAAGATAATCATACTCATGTGAATCATCAAAAGAAGAATTAATATCATTACCAATATTGACAAAAATGTATTCAACAAATTACAAATTTCTTTACTATTTACTACTGTTTCATTATTACACTTAATAGATTTGATAATTGTTTTCGTATTGCACTTTTTCCCCAAGGCAGTATTTATCACATCCCATGTCTTTTTACTATTTCCACTACTGTCAGCTAGCTTTTTCTCATAATATTTCGTTTTAGCTAATTTTACCATATTAGTTACTTTATTTCGATATGTCTTATAAACAGCTTTACGATAATCATTCTGATTCTTCTTATACAATTTATACATTTTACATTTCTTCCTTATCAGTTTACGAATATATTTTGTACACCATACATTATCATTTTTCCTGTGTTTAAAACAAGTTGAAATTAATGGAAAGGATTCATTGTATTTGTCAGTGACTACATCAAAAAAATTGTTATAACTAATGTTACCATCATCTCTATCACATACCCATGATATAGATTCCAGTGATCTTAAAAAACATATAATATTATTTTCATTTAAGTCCCTCTTTACTTGTCTTTGCTCACTTTTTGAAAATGAAATTACATTTTTACAAATGCAATAAACAGGAAAATGATCTGATATATCAGTAAGAATAACTCCGGACTGGATTTGGCAAGAATCATTGGTAAAAATACTATCAACATTTTATTATTTTATTAAAATATTATTCAACATCCTCTAACAACTCAGCAAAGTTCTAGAATTTCCAAAAATGTGCCACTATGGGTGCGTTCGAGTGCTCTCCTAAAGCGAACTGTACCGTACCGTACCCGCGCCAGAGGAGCGCTCGAACGCTCCTAAAGTGTACTGTACCGTACTGTACCGAGCCAAAAGTGGACCACTTCCCGATGTGCTCCAAAAGCATACCAAAGCGTACCAAAAGTTCGTTGTAAAGCATGCGCGTATCATGCGCATACGTCACAGTGCAAAGACATCATTCTCTTTGTTCGGGACAGCTGTAAGTAGGTCAAGCGCAAGGTGAATGACATTCTTGCTGTAAACAAGCGTGACCTTTTCTAAAAATAGCTCGTGAGGTACGCTTTCTCAACAGAGCGCTCGAACCCTCCAAAACTGGCACAGTTCGGTACGGTACGCTTTAGTTCAGTTCGCTTTGGTTCGCTTTAGAGCGTTCGAACGCACCCTATGTGTAACAGTGTCCTTAAGTTTCAATGTTGATATCAATACAATTTGAGCGATGAAGTCAAGTTTACAGTACATTTGATACCAAGTGAAGACTTTTGGCTCATATGCAAATACAACACATAAAGAGTGATTTCTTCTTTTGTAGCGTGAACCCTCATTGAAGCAAAACATGATCATTACTAATAATACAAAGCTTCCTGCTCTTTCATTAAAAGTGAATGTACAGGACTGGGCAGGACTGGGCTGGCTGGGGCTTGAGTCGGCTATTTTGTCGCATACTAATCTGCTGTGACAAAGCATGATAGCTTACCATCATTTATGTATGTACCCGTGTCTTTTGGTACACCTGCCATTTTGTGTAATGCGTTAATCACTCAAAAGCAGATTCAATGTGCTGCAACTTTGCCCAGTGCATTTATGTAATGGGGATGAGGACATGTCACAAATGTACTACGTAGGTCCTACTGCTCATTACTCATATTTAATGTCCACATTAAAGTACATTTGACCTTACAATGCTTTTCATATTTTAATGTACAAAGAATCATAGTGACATTAATACATATACCACAGGTCACAGTAAAAGGCCAAGATTTTCTCTTTAAAGGGTGTGTACAGTTCTGGTCGAGGTGAAGATTTAGCTTTTAATATTTTGTGAGATATTCAGAAACCACTCTATGAGATGTCAAAGAGCATGCAGTTCTAAGGGGTATCAAAAGTTTATTCAATGAAAATCGGTTTTGAAATGGCTGAGATATCCAAAAACAAGGTGAAACAAAGAGATACTGATAAAGTTGGGGCATGTCGCCTTTTATTATTATCACTTTTTTGGATATATATATCTCAGCCATTTGAAAACCAATTTTCATTAAATGTTGAATCCGTCTTAAAATTACATGCTCTTTCATATTTCATAAGAGGCTTTTCATTATCTCACTTAGGAATGTTCAAAACATGAATCCTTACCTCAACCAGTACTGTGCAGTCCCTTTAAACTGTCATGCAAGATATTTGATACAATGTTATTATATTTTCGGAAACAGGATTAGCTGCAATGTACTGTGTTTTGCTGTGTGTCTGCTTGTTTCTAAATGTAAAGTTCAAAATAATCCCATATAATACATAATAAAGCAATTCAGTGATAGGATTGTCTGATATTATCCAGTTAATGGAAGGGCAAAGATGTAAGAGTGTAATGTCTTCCATTATTTCTAGAAATGTTCTATTTCATATTACAGGCCTTTGCAGGCATCAGGTAAGAACCGAGTAGTATTGAGTTGAGCATATTGTGATGGTTACTATTGTAGGGATGTACACATGTATACAGGGTTGATGGAATTGACATAGCATAGTATGAGGACCCATGTCAGTTGGCACCAAATTGTCGACTTTCCAATGTCTGCATTATTATTGGTCGAGTGGGCCATATAATTTACAAGTAATAAACATTGAACATAAAATATTGATCATTAGAATGCGCACGCAGAGTAACGTCATGTTTGACAAATTAATATCCCCATTAAAGTCTGCAGAAGCCATTGATTATTTCTTAATTTTGATTGGTACACTGGACTGTATAATTTACAAGTAATAAGCATTGAACATAAATATGTCATTAGAATGGGCACACAGATGAAAGTCGTGTATAAAAAATTAATATCCCAATTGAAGTCTGTAGAAGCCATTAATTATTTCTTAATTTTCTATTTGCAGAATGCACTGATGTACCAGTGTCAAAACTGCTTGCTGAGTGGCAAGATTAAGATTAAAAATGATAGAGAGTTGCTCAGGGTCTAGCTAATGACTGTTGAAATAATGACATACAGCTACTGTACTGTGGGAATAAACAATATTTTGTACTGAGCACATTATTTCTTCTATTAGCTTCAGCAATTCAAATAGTTTTAATTATTAGAATTATTTAACAACAACAAAAAAAAAAAGACTTGGAAGAGAGAATGTCAAGCTTACAAGAAAAGTGTTGGTGATGTGAATGTAACTGATGGACAAACTGCCCTTTGTCGACATAAATAACCACCGATTCAGTAGTTCAGTAAAAACAGCTCCACTCAAAAATAAATTTATTTCAACATGAATGTACTCCTAGCATTTAGTACCCCTCTATTTAGCATCTGGAGAGATTATAATTGTGAAACCTACTGTGTGGAGAAGATATTTCATTGCCAAGAATCCTGTACAGCATGCTATTGCCATTATGGCTCTTTATATACCCCTATTCTATCCTAGACAGCAATAGTGCACTTGTGACATAAGATGAGGTAGTTGTATGTGCTGTAGCAGTATCCCCATCCCTGCAGCTGACACAGGATAGAGGCCAAGGAGGATACATGTTATATCCAGACTCAGGCACCCAGATCATTAGCTGGCTCCTTGAAATCAATACTGGCAATTGACTCTCAGACCTGCACCACTCCGGCAGCTAAGTGAAACCGTGTTGAAGGGTGGCAGGTGGAGCCAGGTCAGCTAGAAAATGCACTCCTATTACTCCTTCACCTCGATAAACAGTGCTGTAGTGTCCAATTTCAATTCATTCTCTCTCTTCAGATGCTTGTATCTTATCGAGTCAAACCCTTGTGATTGCAAGCTTTGATTGTGTAGCCATAGATTTTAAAACTTTGTATAGGCTGATCGCGTGGCAACTTAATCTTTCATTTTCAGGGGCTGCTGAAACCAGTGAACCCCAGATTTCCACCATGGGGTCTGTTGGAGGACAGCTGCACAAAAATTGTTTTGTTTTGTTTTTTTCTTTAAGAAATTTTGAGAAGTGTTCAACCCAGAAGTCTATGATCCTTGATTTTGATCACGTTATATCTATCATTAGAGAGCAGATGGCTGACATTTGATGAGACTATGGACTTGAACCTGTGCCATATGGTGGTGGAGGTTATTTGCATAATCCTAATCTACAAAGATCTCTTGATTAACAGATGGGTTGTATTTCAGCAAGCTGTGTGAACACTGTCTATTGACACACAAGAGTTATAATTGGTTTTTGGATCACAATGCGAAAATTGATTTTTTTTTTTTTTTTTTTGGTTCCTGTGTTCACACATTGGCCAAAACATGACCAGGCTGTAAGAGAAACACTGAATATCTGAATAACCCAGGCTTAGTATGATGAGTTAGGGTTGGGGGGGAGGGGTGATTTCGTTTCATATGTACCGTCCACAAACACTGTGCAGAGCGAATTGTGGCAGAGGCTTCCTGACTTCCATAGATAAATATAACGATGATGACGCCTGCTTGGTATTCCTGACAACTATGACATTGATTATGTAGCAATGATTTTTAGTAATCATAATCCTTTATCTTAATTTTTTTTTTCCAAGCCTCATACTATCCTTCATAGTCCAGAACCTTCCTTGGTCTATTTTCTCACTTGTATTCTCACACCCGTGCTATATGAGAAACAGGCTAGAGAGAAAAAAAAAAATCATAGTGTTCTCACTCGCAAATCCTTAGCCGTATGCTACTGTATGTGGAGCATACAAATGTAATATATCTATGAGACAAAAGTATTCTACACAGCAGAGACAATATAGGATTTGTGTGGGATGTTTTTAACCTCACTTTTTACTCACCTGGTCAGATGAGAAAGGGAAATAACCGTTAACCCTGAATTTATGTTTTCCTGTTCCAATTGGCATGCTTAGCCTGCTCATCTATGTATGGTTATGAACTGCATATTGTGATGCTAACCCTACCATATTGCAGTACTACATATAGTAAGTCCTGGACGATCAGATTGGATAAGCCCACAAAAAAGCCAGTGAACACAATGGGAAGCTAAACTTAACCCCAGGTTTCACGTGAAGTAGTACAGAAAACATAAAAACTATCCATCCATTCTTACTCAAAAAAAAAAGGATAAGCAATCAATTGTCATTTACATTTGGAGTGAAATCAAGTAATTTTCAGATTTCAGTTTTATGTATTGCAATGTGTCTTCATTAACAAACTTGTACAGAATTCATGGTTCAGCCATAGAAGTAGCAAATGCAGCAGTATTCAGATTTTGCTTATCCATTCCTTTCAAAAGAAGCCAATGGAAGAAGTTTTTGAGGGCCAGCAAAGCAAGTGCGTAGACATGTATTACACACTAACACTAGACTATAGACATTCATATGTATACAATTTACTACCGTGCACTTTACCATGGAAGTCTTGCTAAAGAATGTCGCCCTGTGTTGATACAGGGAGGTGAGAAACACCTTCCTGGTTTATATGAGATGAGTGTGTGGGAGGAACAAGGGATAAACAGAGGATGACTGTGATGTAAACAGGTCTTAAGACTGAACATTAATCAAACTACTGCACACCTGTGTATAATTATGGATATCGGTAGCTTCTCAAAGTGGTGAAGTGTGTGTGTGTGTAAGAGATACGTATGCTGTTTCTAACCTGAAGCAACACAAAAGTGAAGTCATTTATAGTCCGCTTGATATTTTGAGTTAAGTCATTGGGATCATCTTCTCCTTCCATTCATACAGTTGCATCCATTTTGAAACAATCTCTACATTTCCCTTCCAGTACCACTTCCACCATGTTGATGATAGTTTAGATGGTAGAGATATTGTCCTGATCATATTAAGGCCATGGTATTGATTTCTTAGATGTGTGATGGTACATGGAGTGACTGTTTTAGGGTGTAGGGGGTTTACCCGTGGAGGGCTAAAAATCAATATACCATGTGTGAATATATCCTTCTCCCCCATCCAGCTGGTAGAGTGTGTATATGCAAATGAGGCACAGTGATGTTTATTGGAATCATAACAGATTTTTAATGAGTCTTGTTCATTCGCAGTTATTAGCTTGGTATACAGCAAATACATGACTTGTTTGCAGGGAGGGGGGGGGGGGGGGGGGGGTAGGGATCACCACATATCCCCTTACACTTGGCTCAGAAATGCAGTATACTTCGGCACAAGGCAAAGTCCTTAAAGACCAGAAAAAGCACTTCAAGTTAAGTGATGTGTGACCTGCACTATTAGGATTTAGGTTTTCGTTCAGATGCTTTGGCTTTATCCATGAACATCACTCGTTCACATCATGGCACACCAATGCACAACTCACAAAAACTGCTTTGGTTTTGTATTTAGTAGGTTTGATTGGTCACTTTGCATGCAGAACCTGTCATATGTGTATACACAAAACAAAGAGAGTACATCGGAGTTATGTGGCGGTCCATGTAGTCCTGATAAAAGTTTGCATCATTATGATAATTTGCGGAAAGATTCATAAAGTGAAGATCTCATATATTTCAAGTGAAGAGGACAAGTTTTTCCCTTTAAATATCTGATATTTGACTATGTAACTTTATCTCATCAGAGTCTTTTGCATACATGAATGCATGGAGAAATATATGAACTTTTTTTTTTTTATTGGAAGGCTTTGATTGAGTCAATTTTTGGTTCATCGCACTTGTTCTCATGAGGAGTATAGTGGGGAGGGGGGGGGGGATATTTGAACCCTGTCCTCCATATTCCCATGGCTATCCCTCTTCAGGACTGGGGCAAACGGAGGAAAGCAGCCTATAATTGGCAGCCTAATGTCTCTTGGTGAGTGCCTCTTCGCTGAGTTTAATCCGTTTCTGATGCTGAGTCTGGCTGTCTGGGTGAGAGACTGAGTGACAACCACTTCAATTGGCTTTACACTTGGGCCAGGCAGGACGAAGGAGAAAGGGGAGAGAAACAAAGAAACTAATCACTGCCGAGTGATGCTGCTTGCGTCAGACGGGGAATATTCCGCATAGAAAATTGATGATGCTTTTTCATGCGGAAAGACCACATCAGGGGGAGATATGAAAGTATTAAGAAGGGGACACAGAATGGCGTGATGTGAATTTCCATGAGGTGTTAAAGGGCAGTCAGCAGACAAGTTCGACCAAAGAGGTGTCATTACAGGTGTTCTTGTCAAGCTGTATGAAAAATGAAGGAGATAATGCTGACATGTTTTGAAAATTATGCATCATACAGCTGTGAGGCCAGAGAGAAAACTTGTCTGAATGTTTTGAATGTGAAAGGAATGTGAATATAGATATAACATGATACCTAAACATGTCCAAAAGTTTGTTGGATTGCATTGAACCAAGATAGCTTTGGACTTCAGAATCATGTATAATAATGCTCCTTGAGGACTCTACAGTGTGGATGTGGTACAGTACTAGTTACATTGTATATTATTTTTGTCCCCGCCGAACGAGTTCGAGCAGGGGACTATGAAACAGGCTCCGTACGTGTGTGTGTCCGTGTGTCCGTCCGTGTGTCCGTCCGTCCGTCCGTCCGTCCGTCCGTCCGTCCGTCCGTCCGTCCGTGTGTCCGTGTGTGCGTCCGTGTGTGATCAAAATCTTCAATTTGCTACTTCTCTGTCATTTATGAGCCAATTTTGATTCTGTTTGCTTTATATGATAGCACTACATGGGAGCTTTGAAACTTCTACACAGAATTTCAGTTGTGACCTTTGACCTTGACCTTTGACCTATATTGTACATTTTGCTACAAAATGCTACTCCTTCGCCATTTCTAACCCGATTTCGATTCCGTTTGCTTTATGTGATGGCACTAGGTGAGGGCTTCAAAACTTCTACACAGAATTTTGACCTTTGACTTCTTTGACCTTTGACCTTGATTTTTGACCCATATTGTACATTTTGCTACGAAATGCTACTCCTTCGCCATTTTTAACCCGATTTCGATTCCGTTTGCTTTATATGATGGCACTAGTTGAGGGCTTCAAAACTTCTACACAGAATTTTGACCTTTGATCTCTTTGACCTTTGACCTTGATTTTTGACCCATATTGTACATTTTGCTACGAAATGCTACTCCTTCGCCATTTTTAACCCGATTTCGATTCCATTTGCTTTATATGATGGCACTAGTTGAGGGCTTCAAAACTTCTACACAGAATTTTGACCTTTGACCTCTTTGACCTTTGACCTTGATTTTCGACCTATATTGCACATTTTGCTACAGAATGCTACTCCTTCGCCATTTCTAACCCGATTTCGATTCCGTTTGCTTTATGTGATAGCACTAGGTGAGGGCTTCAAAACTTCTGCGCAGAATTTTGACCTTTGTCTTCTTTGACCTTTGACCTTGATTTTTGACCTATATTGTACATTGGCTACAAAATGCTACTCCTTCGCCATTTCTAACCCAATTTCGATTCCATTTGCTTTATGTGATGGCACTAGGTGAGGGCTTCAAAACTTCTACACAGAATTTTGACCTTTGACTTCTTTGACCTTTGACCTTGATTTTTTACCTATATTGCACATTTTGTTACAAAATGCTACTTCCGGCGGGGACATATGTTACGCACCGCGTAATTTCTACTTTTCCTTGTTATCACTTGTCATATCAACAAGCACACATGCACACAGAAAGATGTTCACATGGACCAGTCATACTGATTCTTTCATTGTTTAATAGTGAAAAAATAAAAATAACATTCACTGAAATCTTGTAATGCACATGCTTTTGAAAATTTGCCCTATTTATATATCAACAGGTTGATCCTGTTTATTTTCCTTGGCGGAACTATATTTTAGAGTCAAGACCTATATTAGATGTAGGTAAACTCATATTTAATGCCACAAATTGATTTGCTCTGTCACTTCCTGATTGATTTCCGTTCAGTACATTTTATGAGACAGAGCAATGTAGGCTTCATAGGCATAGATGTTACAGAATGTTGTCATTCTCTGGTATTTATGCAACATGCAAAACTATTCACAACCAGTATAAATCATAGTTATATTCTTAGATGAGACTTGGTTTTTAGTTCAAATGATGAGTCCAGATAATATATCCAGATGTTCTGCCCAACTACGCTGAAAAATTGTTACTATTTGATTGGATTTAAATGCTTTCATGATTTAACAAAGTGTGCCTTTTTATCTTAGATAAGTAATTAAAGATTTGATTCTGTTTCACCTCTCCAATTACATAAGGTTCTCTCCAAGAATTAGTGAAATATTATGCGGCATGTGTACATGAAATTATTATGTGCCCAAGGGCATTGCACTTGTTTGTATTGCTAGTTCTCAAGATTGTGTTTCAGATATTATAATGCCATTCATTTTGTTAGGGAGCTATGAGCATACTTGATAGTGTATCATTGTATTATCACTTCTCTCTTGATTTAAAATTTATTGCATATGTTTGGAAAATTCTGTCATGTCAGCTTCTTTCTAACATTCCCTTTGACAGAGTGAAGCATGCAGTGTCAATCAGACAAGTTTACTGCTTGACTTGAAGAATCATTTCTGCCACAAGTTGACTGCTACATCTGTGCTGCTTCAATCATTTGAATTTCAAAATCACATTTTGTAAGAATGATTCCATCAGGAGATGGAAAAATGTAAAGGAGCTCTCTGTGCATCATAGATAATGGATAAATTAAGCCCTGTTACGACGGAGTGAAACTATTAGCAACCAAGCAAGGTGCTTCTCAACCGACTAATGCCTTACAGTATGCCTTCTGAGTTTTATATTTATAAGTGGATTCCTTACAGTAGAAAAGATGGTAACACCCCCTCACTCACAGCCCTCACTCCTGTTAGTGGGAGAGTTTCACAATGACAAAAGTGCGTGATAACCCACAATCTCCTGCAACAGCAGGCTCATCAGTATTTTGACATATTGCTGCAGGATGCACCCCTTGGGGAGGCAAACAAGAGTTTGCTCTCCACTTGAATGATCGCATCAGCACGTTTCCTTCCTCATCAAGGATGTGTAATTGCAGTAATGCAAACACAGACAAACAGACGGACAGGCCCACAGGCACACAGACATACAGACGAACGTGCATAGTATGTATTTCTGTACATACATGTAGCAAAAAGTGAAAATGAAACATTGTACTTCAAAATTCAGTGGGATGGGGGCTTGTAGGTTCACTTTCAGGAATCCCATTTTTCTTCCCCTTAAATGACCCTTGTTAAAGGAGACCTCAAGATGATTTCCAGACTTTTGCATTTGAACAACTATATTAAAATTAGTTGTACTGAGTACCGAGTTTCAGAATTTATAGTGATTAGAACAAGGAGGTTGAAGAGATGGAGTAACAACAGAGTTATTCCCTTTGATCTATGTTCGGAGCCGCCGCTCAAAAATATTTGAAGCATGTGCCAAACAGGATCTGCCGCGCTGATACGAAGACAATTGACTCGTGTCTCATTGCATAATCAGCTGCCACTTTCAAAGGAAGATATGTGTGTATGTCTTTGTGATGGTAATTATTTTTCACTATCCCTTCTTATAAAAGGTAGATGGTACAGACATGAGGATGCGCAAACAGAAATAGAGGAAAAAATGCTGAAATGAAGATGAAAATTGCTCAACTGGGCATACCCGGGCACTAATCTGATATATCAATCAGTAAAGAATTATACTCGAAGATTATTACATATTAGAATCATTTGGGGAAATTTGGTGGAAAAGTGATAAAACCAGCTTTCCAGGATGGTACAGTTTTAAACATTTTCACATAATACAGCTCTGATTTACACTTTTGCGCAAATTTCTGAAGGGAATTGACTTTTGTTTTACATGCTGTATTATCAAGTGAAATTTCATTTCATTTAATAATTAAATAAGCAAAATATGGCCAACATTATGATAACGTTCGAAATGAATCTTTAGATTGCTCAGCAAGACAGCGGCTAGGAACATCAATCATCAAAGGCACAAGTGCACCTGTGGAATTCTTTTGTACATCAATAGAAATCTGTCAACTGTTTGAATAATTACAGCCAGTTGGAACTCCATGTATAAAACCTCCTTGATTAGAATAAGAATGTTTTCACAGTTTATACCAAATTGCAGTGAACAGGGATGATGACATGCCTTACCATAAGAATGCATGAGTGGGCCTCAAAGAAGCAGAACTAAAGAAGATGCCATGCATACATTCTACACAGGTGAACTTGTTACGCAAGTGGTATTGTCATGGAATTACACTGAGCATTTCTGAAATATGTGGAGCTCCTATGTCATCAACCCTGTTCAGTGTAATTTGTTTAAGATATTTCAGAGTATTGGTTTCTCTGCTCACGGAACACAGTAAATTCTACAAATCTATTCATGGAGCTGTCGATTTACAGTATGTACTACACGATTTGAAATTATTAAAATCGTCATGGATGCCCCTTTAAGGTCATGTAACACTCAGCCTGATAGAGATTGTGAAATATGGCATGTAAGATACATTCACAATCATTTTTCCTGACAATGTGGGTAATTGTTCAGATTTATCTTGCCAGAAGGAGGGTCCCAAGGGTAAAAACTGCTTGAATTCAGAGCATTATTACTTTTTATCCAGAAAATGAAAGGGTAAGCTCTGTTGCGTGTACAAGCTGTACATGTAATATTTGAGAAATACATGAAGATGCCTGGTGATTGATTCTACAGCCTGTGAAGAGGCAATTACAGTTTATTTATGACATACCCTCAAGGGGCACCCATAGGGAGGTAGCATCAAGCTACAAACACGCATGACATTCACAGGAGTATAGAGTTATACCAAGGAGGTTTGCGATACCTCATTGGTTGTACCATGGCTCTTGACGTTTTTTGTTTGTTTCTTATTTCTCATCACCTGCCTTGGCAGTAGTGAAGTGTGTGCCTCACTATTACACGGAGAACTTGGTATAAAACATATATTTTCAGAAATACAATGAATGCCAATCATGGTACTTCAGTGCATCTGCAAGCAAACTAAAATCACGTTTCTCATATTACATGTACATATTAAATCACGATTGTGACATGTTGTGGCATTCGGGTATTTTAAGATGGAGTTTTGTTTGACTCTTTGTAATTCTTGTGCAATTCTGCAGACAACCCTCTTTGGGCATAGGGTACTGTATGCATACATGTGGGACATAGGCCTACATGTCTGAATCTTTTGTGATAGTTGCATATTTGATTGACAGGCAATGGAATTGTATGGAATGGTTGTTCCAGTTTGTGGTCAGTATGCAGACCCATTCTCACTTCTCACCAACCTGTAACAGTGACTATAAGAATGTTTCCACAGTGCTCAGTGTCTATACATAAAGTATGTGAGATAGTTTGCTGTCTAAAAACACATTATATCCTAGCCAAGTGTCATGAGTGTATGTTTATAATATAGGATTTCTCATTGCTCTTATCAGCTATGTTGTGGTTTATTTTTAGTCAGTTTTACAACTTCAGACTTCAGTGTCAAGCTGGTCATGATTTCCATTCTCCTTTTATGTACCTGGTTTTCCTAAACCCATCACAGTGAGGCGATGGGCCGGATGCATAAACGCTAGCAATTGCTTGTGCTAGCCTTTTACTTGAATCCGTATGCATAAAAACAAGCAATTGCTTGCGAGCAGAAGCTTTTGCTAGCAAGCACAAGCAATTGCTTGGAGACCAAGCATTTGCTTTGAAACGTATGCATAAAACACACCTTTTGCTTGTTCTTGCTAGCAATTGCTTACGATATTCCAAGCTCTGTGAAATGAGCTTGAGCTTTTGCTTAAATAGGACGTGAGCTTTTGCTTAAATAGGACGTTCCCTTCTAACTATCATTTTCATATTCATTATAGAAATGCCACACTTGTGCAGGAGTGGTATAAATCTATAAGTAGTGTAAGAAACTTTTTCGTTTCAACAACGGGAATGTCTGGTGTTTAGCATGAAAAATGTGATGAAAAACTGGTAGGATGTCTGGCGATGGTGGAGAGCAAGAAGACCTCTCTCCACGTGCGATCTGAGAGATCAAGCAGTGATAGGAATCAGTCAGTACGTGTGTGTGTGTGTTTGTGTGTGTAGATGTGTGTGTGCGTCTGTGTGTGCATTTATGAGTGTCATTTCGTAAGTCTTCTGCTATGTCAGGAAATGTTTCCACACACACAAGCCCTTTCAAATACATGCTGTCACACTCGCCTTTGTTCTTGTGTTCGCACAGGCGTGACGTCCCTTTTGTTGAAAACGCAAGCAATTGCTTGTGCGGGACAAGCAAAAGGTTATGCATATGGATTTAAGCAATTGCTTGAACTAGAGCTTTTGCTAGACGAACTTGTGCTTTTGCTTGAAGCAATTGCTTGTTTTATGCATTCGGCCCACTGCCACACTGATACACATATATATCCTGCAGTATGCAATGTAACATTTCTGTCTCGTGGCTTCTGCTGAGATTTTGTAAGGTGTGCAATGGCTGTATGCATCTGCACTCCTTGCATCAAACCAAAGAACAAGCCAATCAGATCAGTGGTGCAGTAGTTGCAATCTTCCTTAGATGTCGTGTCACCGACCTGGTAGCTTATAATAGAATCACTGTGCAGTATCGACTTCAGCTGGCTGCAGGTATGATCCTCACATGATGAGATCTATGTGGTCAGCTGTGCAATCCTTTCTGGCTAATGGAGCTAGTCTGCCAGTGGCATTTGTTAGATTGCAGCAATATCAAATTCTTATATTCTTCTTTTGTTGCTTTGCCTTGCTGTTGCATATCACACATTTCATCAATTTCTAGCATTACGGTGACTGTCCCTTGCAACATATGACTACGATAATAGTTTTTATTCATTTAAGTCATGTAGGATGTGTAATGCTGTGTAGAGTTTGTTTGCCGTCCTGTTTCATATCACACATTTCATCAATTTCCCACCACACCGTAACTGTCCCTCACAAGATATGGCTATGATAATAGCTATGGTTCATTAAAGTCATGGCAGAATATGTAATGCATTGTACCGCAGTTTTGTTGACATCATGGTGTTTTAGGTACTGATATGTTATAAGAGAGACTGAATTTCATAAAATTGAGTATGTGCTCTGATTTCAGAACCCACAGGACTGTGACACAGCCAAGAAACTGGTGTGCAACCTGAACAAGGGCTGTGGCTATGGTTGCCAGGTACATCATGTGGCCTACTGCATGATCGTGGCCTACGCTACAGAGCGCACACTGGTGTTGGAATCAAAGGGCTGGCGCTACGCAAGGGAAGGATGGGAACGGTTCTTCCTCCCTCTCAGTGAGACCTGCCTCGACCGCAAGGGAGGAAACTCAGGAAGATGGGGAGGTAAGCGTTGTCATTTCCTTTGACGGTTTTCATACATTTTGATAGAAAATGCATTGAAAAGCTTACCATTCCTGTACCATGTAGGGAATTCTGCAAACACTTTTAGCAAAGAAGAAAAGAGGTTCTATCATACACTGTCAACTCTGCATAGGCAATGTGCTCAATATAGCTGATGTGTTGTCAAAGAAAACATCTTGCCTAGGCACAGAGCCATTGGTGTGTGGGTAAGCCAACCGCTTCACATTATAGGAGTCATAAGTTGTCAACATGTCAAAGAATTTTTGGCTGAAACAACATGACAACAGACCATTTCTGTAAGGCTGCGTTCACATAGAAGTATACTATTCGGGTATTCGGGGCTTGTTTTCGAGGGCACGCGAATAGCTTGAATCGAACGATAGGATTTCCTAACACCGGTTCGCATAAGAGGGCACTATTCGAAAGTACCGAATAGCATAGAATAGTATAGCATAGTGGGAATCGCGCTTGTTCGATTTTCTTGCAACATATACCGTCTCTCGTTTATGAAATAATGACAATTTTGGTCTGGATTTGCCCTTTAGCAAAAATAAGCATGTAGACTGAAATTCTGATGCAGTTTAGAAATTGTTAATAAGATTTGCTGGGATCTAGGAGGAAGAAATCCGCACTGCATGGGATGGCGAGTTGACGGTGCGGGTGATGGTGTACTGGGTGCCCGAATAGCGAATAGCGAATACCGAATACCGAATACCGAATACCGTATATTTCTATGTGAACGCAGCCTAATGTATTACAGTTTATGGATGATTCTTTACCTACATCCTCTAATGAAGCATGTCATTCACCTGCTCCCTCCAAAGTTCCATAGGCAGGATTTCACTTAGTTGTTGCTAGGTAGGGCAAGCCTCTGTCAGGCTCAGTGGTTGCTATTGGCAACTTTTGTGAACAAAGCATGCATAAGATCTGAATACATTACAGAACTGGTCCATTGGATAGAATGTACATGGCGATTACAATTATTTCTCTTCCTTCCTTCTCTCTTTTCTCATTAAATGTCATCTGTTTATAGAAGAAGTCAAGAGAATCGTGCGATCAGTTTGTACTGACAGCATGTTCAATAGGCACAGTAAACACACTATTGCGTGTATTTGTACAATTGTAACACAGCGTATAAACACGCACTTACAAGAGATGGCTAGGTAGCCATGCATCAGAAACAATTTTCATGCATCAGTGATTACTGTTACACAGTTTGATCTATATGGCAAGCCAAAAGAAAATATATGCATTCAGTACATTTGCCATCAGGTTACATGATCAAAAAATGGATTTCGGGGGGGGGGGGGGGGGGGGGGGGAAATTGCCCATTCTATAAAACAGATGATGCACATGTCTATTCGTGCATTAGATTAGTAGGACTTGTGTGCTTGCGGTAACTGTAAAATTTAGCCTAAACCCACTCGGCTTCGCCTTGTGGCAAAGCATTCCATAGTTACCTTGCGTACACAATTTGTACTGATACACTCAGACCTGTGCATCATTTTTATCTTGTCATTCTAATGCACTTCAAGTGATGATTTGATAAATTAATTTGAAGTCAAGGGCCAATGCTCAAGGTCACATAATGCCGAAAGATATGAGATGTGTTGTTGCATTACGCTTGTCAGTGTCGCTAATCAGGATTCTGCCTGGACAGGGATTGAAAGATCATTTTGAAAGGTCAAATAATAGTCCAGTAGGATGCTCCTTGGTTGATTGGTCAGTTTTAATTTTCACTCTGTAAATTGTAATACGAGTAGTACAGTTAGGGTACCGGTTTTCGACACTTTAACACATTTCCTTGTTTACCAACAATACTGCACCGTTTTACCTCGGAATTTCGATATGAAGTTGAGCTACAAAGGCCAATAATAATATGCCTTGAGCGAATTCCAGTTTGAATGCACTCGTGATCAATTTTAGCGATTTCCATCACGCTGTCGCTGACATCAGATTTCGACACCCAGCATCATTTTTCGACACAATCACAGCGCGCATCACACATAAATCACATGGCGCGTACAGTACGCATACACTGCATTGTGGACGCAAACCAGCAAAGTACCGGCGCAAGAACTTGTTGTTTCCTCTATAACGTGTCTTAATATGGGAATGTCGAAATCTGGTGCCACATTCTCAAAGCCAACTCTTTCTACAAGTTTGCTCATTTATCACGAATTCAGCCATGAAATTACTAAAGACGATTATGAAATCAAACATCAGGATTTGGCAAATAAACTGATACTCAAGTAAGATAACCGGCATGGGTGAATTT
The DNA here is from genome assembly GCF_040938485.1 of Diadema antillarum. Classification (NCBI taxonomy): domain Eukaryota; kingdom Metazoa; phylum Echinodermata; class Echinoidea; order Diadematoida; family Diadematidae; genus Diadema; species Diadema antillarum. The sequence goes on along the minus strand of NW_027271344.1, from coordinate 615,985 downwards.
CATTTTACGGCGATGTTTACAAAATGCGTCATATTGTTTGAACCCTAAAAATGGCTGACATCAAAATTTCTGCTGACACTGTGTTGCTTTTCTCCTAAATATTCTACTGTCGGATTATGATGACAAGTGACAAACGGTGTTTATATAAGACTAGAAATGTGATTGATAATTTGGTTGATTGTTGAAGTCAGACATTTGTATTGAGTATAAAATTTAATAAGAATTATCTGCTGGGTGTCGAAATCTGGGTCCTGTCGAAAACTGGTGCACTAACGGTATCTACATTATTGATACTGTGGTTTCATTAAGCATGGTTTTATGCACATGGCTTCAGTGGAAAACCAGTAGGGGAGAGTGAGGTAGAAATGAGTATGCCTTCTGGTCAAATTTTGAAGTTATGTACAGTGTAGGTACCGTTACTGTGCAAAGTCGACGGCACACATCGGTGATTCTTTAGATTGGGTTTAGGTAAGAAAGGACACTTTATTGATATGATGTCAGACAAATGTACAGTCGGGCTTGCAGCATGCCTGGTTTGAAAGCGATGCTCACAGTTTGCTTCTTATGAGCTGTTACTTTTGTAAATGTTGTGTCATGGACCATCTTCTTCCTGCAGAGTTATTTTAAAGATATCATGGTCCTCAAATAGATGTGGGGTAGGGCATGGCTACTCTTGGCCACTCCCTCTGTCTAATAGTACAGATAACTTATGTTGTATGTAGATGCTTTCATAGATGAATAATAATGCATTGTATTTTATTCTTTGGGTTCATTGGATAGTTATATCACAATTTCATTGATGACATACTGTGAGATGGTGGTACAGAGAGGATACAATGGAGATTAAATGTTATTTTGAAGCTCAAGTTACGGACTGTTTCTTCTCCCCCCCCACCCCCCCAAGTGTCATTACCATTTCCATGAGTGTGTCATTTAGAATAGATAAGAGGAAGTAATGACTGGTTAGGATGTCATGGGTGATGGCTGCATCAGCCCATAACACACACTTCATGAGTCAACAACATATTACAATACGTATGTCTGCTTCAGTGCATCTACACACACTTTGCGATTCCCTGTATAAAGACAGAGGAGACTAGTGGTAAATGATGCCATAAATAAATATTAGATGGTTTCCAAGTTAATAACTGCCAACTATTCTTGTTTAATAGGAGTACTTAAGATTCTTAAAGGGATGATACAGTTCAGGTTGAGTTGGGAATCCAGGTTTTATCTTTTTGCAAGATTTAAAAACCATGTATATGAAATATAAAGAGCATACAATTCTGAAAGGAATTAAAAGGAATTAAACCAATTTACATCAAATAAACTTTTCATTCCTCTTGGAATTGTATGCTATTTTACATTTTGTACAGGTTGTTTCAAATAATCTTTAAAAAAGTTTAAACCTAAACCCTCATCTCGACCAATAATATACCCATCTTAGAGAGAAAAGAAGCTTTATTCTACCTCTTAATCATATTTTTGTAAGCACTTACTGATGTGAAGGAGTTGGATGAAATTCCTAGTTTTTGCAGTATTTCTCCCATTCATACCTGTTTATTGAATTCTAGGGTTGGCAGGTATGAGTAGATAATCAGAGAAATGTTACCTTTTGTCCCTGAAAATTTACAATCCATGGAAACCCGTCAAGGGAAGGACTCAATCAAGATTTACAATTTTACCAAATCAGTGTAACAAAAGATTATTGGATGGTGTGATAAGTGTCCCTTCATTTCTATTCAAATACACGGAATGTCAGGGTAGAGTTTGTGAAGCGATTAGTGCGCTACTCTGTTCTTACCCATTGTAACAGTGTCCATTTGAATTTGCCAAGTACCTCATACATTGTACATGTAGCTAATTCCACAGTGCACCCTCTGTTCGAAAGATTGGTAGAAATGCAACAGGAATGGTTAGCGTATAATAGAGGATGTTGCTCTTCCTTGCCTGTCAAGGCTAACTAGACATAATTCAAGTGAAATCCTAACCCCTTACATGTACATCCATGGGAAACAAAGGGAACGAAGCTTGCTGTTACTCAGTTATTCGATGGTATCTTCCCCCCCGCCCCCCCCCCCGTCCCATATATATCTTAACCCTTTCCCTAAAATCCATCATAGCCCTCAGAAAATCGAGGCAAGGTGGTGTCTCTGTACGGAGCACCAGTATTTTCCTCAGAAGCCTTCAAAACCTGTCAAGTCCTCATGATTTTTCTGCAGGACTCATCACGTCATCTTCGTTGAATTGGCATCCCTGAATTTTACTGCATATTCCATAATTAGATAGAGATCAGATGAAACTGGTTAAATTAATTAGATCTGCACAAAATCAGAAAGAAATGTGCTAAAATTTGCTATTGTCAAAAAAGGAGCAGGAATTTAAGATTGTCTGAAATGTCTTGCCAATTTCAGAAGCAGATATATATTAAGCAAATTTTTAGACTTTTGATGATTTTGCAGTTGAAATAAACAACTTGATGTATCAAACTGAGATAGGGCATAAGTGAAGGATAAGTTTTTTTTTTTTGTGTTTTTTTTTTTAGTCAAATGAAATACCAGCAATGAATGATAAAAAACTACAAAATGACAAAAAATTTCACTTTCACAACATTTTTAGAAAATACAGCAGTGTTGCTGTAATGTAGAAACAGTGTTGGGATTACATCAATAATTGTAATGTCTTCAAACTCAGTCCATATTTTCACATTTCAGAGGTGAGTTAGGAGGTTTTTTTATATATAAATGTATCATATATGACATACAATGTATATCCAATGCCATTGGAGATATGAGGTCTTGTTACCCCAGGGATGATTGTACCATGTGCTTGGGAGTGTAATGTTTCATGAGTTCGGACTTGTAAGACAATTTCATGATTGGATGAATTGGCAATTGAAAACCACACAAGTTCTTATTAACTTTTCAAAATGAAAAGTTAGCTATTTCTTACCTTACAGTTGATATACTACACATTTGTGTTATAAATACCTTTTGTTTGTTCATTTTGCAAATCTTACAAGCCGAGAGATATTCTTGAAAGTGAAAACACTAAAAGTATATTGTATGTGCCTAGTATTAGGACATCATACTCACAATTACGTTAGTTACAAAAAAGCTTCAAAAACATTGTTGATTGACACATTCGTGAGAGGCCTCAAATGAGAGACTTGGTAAGAACTTTCAGTGATAGGAACCTATTTGAGTAATGTGCACAGAGAGCACCAGTTGTAGTTTTGTTGCATTGACAAGTGTTATGTACCACCTCAATAAACAATGAGCAGAATCTTTTCAGTGTCTACTGTACATTGTAGATGCATGAACGTCAAACCTGTGTGGCAGAGATCGATGAAATATGGCTAAACCTGCCTCAGCGGCCACCTGTCTATAGCAGCCACCTGCCGTATACTGCCACTAACAAACACTCACCCCCCCCCCCCCCCGCCCCCCATCCAGAAAAGGCATGTTAAAAGACCCTGTCTATAGTGGCCAGCTGTGTATATAACAGTCACATTTTCCATCTCCCTTGGGTGGCTGCTATAGACAGGTTTGACTGTATTTTAAGTGATAGAACTTGAAATGGGGGGCACTTGAATCATTCCCACCTCCCTGGTTGAATACTTCCTGAGAATTTAAATGCAGTTTTTCAGTCACACAGTTTTAATCTACATTTAGTTTGAGAGGTGCAACTCTTCCCCCGGAGGAGTGTGTGGGGAAAGGTTGATGGAAGATAGAGATTGAGAGATGTTTGTCTGAGATGGAAATGGATCTCTTGGCACTCTGCCACCAAGTACAGCTACTTTACTTAATAAGTTATAAGGGCATCATCTAGGTATCAGATGTTCAGATCCTTTCATATGTGCTGCTATATCAGTTTCATTGTTACCAGGGTGTGTGTGTGTGTGTGTGTGATCGTGTGTGAGTGTGTGTGGGCTTTTATAGGATAGTGTAAAAGCATGTGTGTGGTGCAGATGTGTCAGTTTGCATAGTATATGTTACATTTGCTTTGTATTGCCACTGTTTTTTTCTAACAAACTGTGTGTATGGCAGGATGTGTTTAATTTGGAGGTGTGTTTTGAGGAAAGAGCTGGGGAAAGAGGGGTGTGACTGGACTGCATGGGATGATATCACTGCTGCATAGAAGCATGTGAAATTGTCTAAAGTCTACAACTTTATTGTTTTGTATGTATTTGAAAGGAAACATCCACTGTTTAATCTGTTTGATATTATGCCAGCTTACTGTCAATGTGCCACATAAATTTGTTCACCATGCTGTGATATTTATATTGACTGGACTCATCTACCCTAGGCAGATTTTCAGCCAGGGTGGCTAATTAATTAAATGATGTCTCATCCTTGAATCAGCTCCAGAATGCCCTGTGAAAAGTGAAATAGAGGGTTAAAGACCCAGCATAGTCATTGTCTTGATGTCCCACTGGGTGATTTATGTTGCTTCTCACAGATTAGGAAAGACAGCTATCACTTCTATTTCTATATGTTGATAATCCACTCTGTATTTTTGTGTCCGTTTGATTTTTGTATTCAAACTTACAATCATAATGACATGGCTATATAGAATGCTGAAGAGTTTCAAGAAGTTTGTAGCATTGAACTTATTTTTGCTCTGAAATGACAAATAGTTTTGGAGGTAAAACTATCCAGAGACATTCTTCTTTCCAAATGTGGAATGAGTGCAGAGATAATGCTGATTGATGAGTTTAAAGGAAATACAGCTTGGTTGTCTCTATTGACGTCATACAAGATTATCATCTGTTGGCTACATGCCTTAACACTCAGAGTATCATCTGACTTGATATTTGGCAAGTCTTTACTGGCTCTGACAAGGATAGACAGTGGTAAGACTGTATATGTTATAAAGCATCATTACGTACAGAATTGTATGCACCATGCCAATATGTAATCGCCATATGTCACTTTTTGCTTGATTCTACAGCTCCTGGTACAATTGAGCATATCCAGGTGATCGAGCTCCCCATCGTCGATGGCCTTCACCCGAGGCCAGACTTCCTCCCCCTGGCCATTCCGGAGGACCTATCCGCCAGGCTGATGAGGCTACACAGCCATCCCATCGTTTGGTGGATGGGTCAGATCATGACGTATATCCAGCGACCCCAGCCGGCTCTGGAGGAGGATATACAGAAGATGACGGGGCTATTGGGATTTGAGAATCCCATCGTCGGGTCAGTTCTTCTTCCAGATAGAGTCAATGTCTGCTCCCTCACACATTATGTCATGTACTGCAGATTGCTACTGCTCCTACAGCATGATATACTACTTTACCTAGAACTTCTATTAAAACTGCTACTAAAGCTAATATTCTAATACAACTACGAATAGTACTGCTTCTCCAATCCATTATGATGAACAATTACTTCTGCTTTCCGGCTACCTTTACACCTTACATTGTTGTTACTTCTGCCAAGGAGTTTTGTTTTGTTTTTGTTTGTTTTTTGTTTTTTTTAGTAGCATTTGTTTTTGTTTGTTTGTTTGTCTGTTAGTAATGTTACTCAAAAACAAATGAACAGATTTTGATGGAGTATTCAAGATAGGTTTGTTTGGGTAAAGGAACAGGTGATTAGCTTTTGATGGTAGTCCAGGTCATGATCTAGTCCAAGTTGTGTTTGTTTGTTTGTTGTTGTTTTTTAAGAGCTGCATGCAGAGTTTTATGGCATTTGTGAAATAATGGCTTTTGTGGAGGCTTGCACTCTCCAAATGCTTCTAGTTTAACCTAATAGAACTACTCCCTTTCAATTTGTTGCAACTAATGTTATCCCAATCACTCTCATGACAAAGTGTACTATGTGAGCCCCCAGTGAATATTGCACAAGAAATGATGACATTGGTTCATCTTATCCAACAACACTGTTCTCATCCTCCTCGCAGACTCCATGTAAGGCGTACTGACAAGGTGGGCACGGAGGCAGCCTTCCATGGCATCGAGGAATACATGTTCCACGCCGAGGAATACTACCAGAGGCTGGAGAGGATACAGGAGGTGCCCACCAGGAGAATCTACCTTGCCACAGACGATGCCAGTCTGCTCAAGGAAGCAAAGAGGAAGTGAGTGCATCTCTCCCGATGATGGATGGATGGGGGTGGATGGATGGATGGATGGATGGATTGGATGGATGGATGGATGGATGGATGGACGGATGCTTATCATTAAATCAGAGATTCTGAGATAGCCATCCTTCCTTGTGATACCTTCTAGTGGATAAATTAGCTCATGCTTCTGTTAAACAGTGCATGCATGTCATGGTTAGATAGCCAGCTGAATATATCTCAGTATTCGCTTGAAAATAAAACAGGAACATTGGCATATTTGTCATGTTTTTATTGAAGCTTGATTTCATTCATGGTATTTTTCTCTGTTAGATAATACAATTACTATTGAAGTAGGTCAGCAGTTACAGTGTCATGTCACACTTGCACCCAATGTAGCAAAATGAGCATATCTACTACCATGGCAAGGATAATACTGTGGCTTGTGTAATTTGTCAGTGTGAAATGAACCAATTGATTTTTGATCAACTTGAATTAATCAGATGCAAATTCTGTGAATCGGATTACTTTCATGTAGGTGGCATGGATTATCATATCAAGGATGTAAATTAGTTATGAGTTGGCTTGACAGAAGTAATTCAGTTTCCAGCTATGTTTATTAGAATCCTGCATCAATTTAATAGTACCCTGAATTTTCATTTTTGGATTTTCCAACCCAAACAGATTTCCCAGTTATGTGTTTGTGAGCGACAACGACATCTCCAAATCAGCTGGCCTTTCTTCAAGATACTCGGAGGACTCTCTTCGTGGTGTGATCATTGACATCCACTTCTTGTCCAGATGTGATTTTCTCGTTTGCACGTTTTCCTCCCAGGTTTGTTGAAGAGAAGAAAGAAAACATTACCTCCACATTTCTTTCGGTCAAGAGATGTTTTGGTATTTGTTCTGTGATTATGGCAATGAGACAATTCATTATCTAAAAAATTCTGCTATTTACTCTTTTTACAACCAGTTGTCATTTGCATTTGAATAATTAACAATCACAAACAGTGTTTTTCACAATGTTCCTCGTCTTTTTTTGGGGGGGGGGGGTGGCTTGTGTGTTATTTTTTTTTTTTACCTGCTCTCTTATGTTTTGTACACACACTTTTCTTGAAGTGCTGTGAGCAGCACCAAAAGGTGAACCTGTGCACTACCTAAGTAGCCACTCTTATTATCATTATCATCATAATGTAATGGAATGGAAAGAAACCAACATGTACAGTGCATTCACTCAATTTCCCTTGGGAGCATTTCAGTCTGACTGTCTCATCACTTTTTAACTCCAACCTCATTAACATCTTCCTACTGGGTACGCATTTACACACCTAGGAAGAGAAAAGCAGCGCAGGAAAACAGGAAAAGTGTGCAAGCACTATGGCAGGGTCTCATAAAAAATGCAGTACCACTTACACATTCAGTAGACCATGACAACCCCGCGATTAAAGTACCATGAAATTGAAACGGTTCCCCATGTAATGTTTATGACGTATCAGAAATGATCGATTGGTCATTTACTAGTAGAATTGGATGCGAGGTCAGTTTTAGTGCACAAACTGTGTATGATCCCCTCAACTTTTAGGTCCAGTTTTTCTCGCTAATGCCTCTTTTTGCACAATTTTTATTTGCTTTAACATATTCCAGGTCTGTCGTGTAGCCTATGAGATGATGCAGTACTTGCACCCAAATGCTGCCTCCAACTTCCGCTCCCTTGATGACATCTACTACTTTGGTGGACAGAATGCCCACGAGCAGATAGCACTGTACCCCCACAAGCCACGCGGAGCGGACGAGATTGAGCTGCAGCCGGGTGATGTGATCGGGGTAGCGGGCAACCACTGGGATGGGTATTCAAAGGGGACCAACCACCGCATAACACCACGGCGTGCTGGACTCTACCCTTCCTACAAAGTAGAGGATAAAACTGATATTGTTAGGATGCCAGCGTACGAGGCAGCCAAGGACTTCAATTTATAACCCAGAATTGCTTGTACAGGGGAGGCAGTGTTGGGTGGGGATTGCGTGTAAATTTGAATTTGGACATTTGCATGAGTGGCCTATTTGTTGTACAATGCTACAATCATTTTGACGGAGGTGTTAGAGCTGCAAGATCCAAGTCGCCAGAGTTCTTGTCTTCTTTGCACATCTAATATTTGATGAGCAAACACAGATTGTTGGTTTGTCAGTAATTGAAGGGCACACATTAAACTCTCTTGTGTGTTTCGTGTGCCATCATGAAAATTTGCTCAGAGACTAGAACTTTTCACAGAAAACTAGTCATGTTCATCTCATTACTGGTGCACATATCTGAAAAGGTTGCACAGGAAAATTGTGTGTGTATTTAAGAGACACTGTTTAATGTGTACTGAAAAAAAAACATCTCATTCTTGGTTGTGTACAATGTCCGTGTTACTTGCCATTTTACCAACCTGTAGGTTGCATTAATCCCTTGATATGCGACAGTGTTCTCTTAACTTGTTTGAATATACATCCCATTTAATAGTATTTTGTGTGAAGGAATGGAAAACAAGAAGAAAAGAAACATTCTTTTATATTTTGCTTTATAATGATGGCAATAAAGAAGACATAGAATGTATACACACACACACACACACACACACACAACAACAACAGCAACACAAACACACTCAACAGCAGACATAAACACATACAACACACATACAAGAACTTTCCTTTATTACTGTGGAAGTCAAATGGCGTTCAGATGTGAATATTACAGGTGAAAGTATCAGTTACATCCACAAATACATCTCAAGTTTGCAAGATTTTGCAGCTGACATTGTAATGTGAGCCAGCTCATGTTTCATTTGAGTGAAAGAGGAAATATGTGCAAAGAATACAGTTTCCTTCAAAAAAAAATATATATATATAGCAGAGAGCATTGTAAAGGAAAATGATTCAGTATTATATGTATTTGTGATCATGTCTGTGTCATTGTATCAGAATTGTGCCTAATTTTCTAATTACTGTAGATAGTGGTTTGTAATGTGTAAACAGGGATGTAAAGTGATTTTTTTTATAATCAAAATGATGGAATTGTGAATACCAAAATTTTTGTACTATCTGTATCATAGAAATTATGCAGAGAGTGATTATATATAGATAAATGTACTACTATATGACCTAGATTATGATGGAAGACAATTGCTCCTTCTTTTATGCTGAATGCGTCAATCATGATTTGGTGATGAAATGTTTGTTTGAATGTGTAGCAAGGAAGATGGCAAATGTTTGAACAAAGAATATATCACTCTCTCTTCATGGAGATTCATACAGATTTTTTTTTTTTTTAATTCAAGTGTATGTCTTGTCTGATCTTGAAAGATTCACTGTGAAAGATTCACTCCTTGTCGGACTTGAAATATACTGAGATATTTTATCAGGACTGCGGACTTCATTTACTTTCCACCTTGTGAGTTTTGATATATGCATGTATATATATCAATATCAAAATATATTACACATACATTTACCACCCATTTAATCTGGATTTGGATGGATGAGAACTTCACTGTGACAGTACAAGGCATGTTATTTTCACTGCTTAAACTAGAAGAGACATCAGTAAAACAAAATGGAAACTTTGTATAAAACTCATTTTAAGAGAGGAGGAGAATTCAGTGAATGTAGGATCAAATCAAGCCATGGTGACAAGAGTCTATTCCCAGTTAGAAAAACTTGAAGGTGTATGACGAAATACTCAACCATAGCTGCATTTTTTTTTCTGGACAATGCATTGTGTAGTGTAACAGAACAATAAGCCCACATTTGCTGCACATTTGGCCTGCCATAGTGGCTTGCACTCAAAGGTAGAACAGTGAGTGTATTGTAGAACAATTGGTAGAATGATACACTCGCAGTTGTGTGTGCTGTGAACCTTCAACATGAGCGACTGACGGAGTGCATAACTCAATGCAAAAAGCTTCTTGAGGTACACTAGATGTATAAACACACACACACACACACACACTCATTCTGGCTAAATTAATTGGCCATAAATTCATAAATATGTGTCACTTTAGGGACTGCACAACAGTTGCAAGACTGTTTTTGATATGCTTTAGAGTAAATGGAAGAAGTAAGTGTACATCATGTTTTACTTATACCTTTTAGTATGATATTTGACACAAAATACATATATATGTGTATTAGAAACCTATGGGTAACTGAAATCATGTTCAAAAGGATAACCGTGTTCAAAAAAGCTGACTGTGCCAAAGCAGTATGGAGCGTTATTATGTAGTGGCAATTTACTAATACTATTTATTGAATCATGGATTACAAAGACAAAAATTGTTCTTCTTTTTTTTTTTCATTCTTAACTCTTAACCACAATATTATCCCCAATGTCCATCAGGGGTCTTTGCATCTATAATCATGAATGTTTCTTTGATCATTTGAAATGATTATGTGAAATCATGTGGTAACTATTCTGTAGCAAAAAAGAAAAAAAAATAAATAATGTATTTTTCATGGATCATGTTTGGAGATCAGTCATTTGACCAAATCAAGAATGATGGCGCAAATTATTCTTTGTATTTACGATATAAATCACTATTTTTTTGGCAGGAACATATTTTTCCCAGTGAAGTTGGTGCTAACTTGACTACAATAATCATGCAGTTTTAAAGGGAGGGTATGGTTTTGGCTGAGATGGAGCTTCAGGTTTCCAGCTTTTTCTGTGAGATGATGAGAAACCTCTTACAAAATATTAAAAAGCATACAATTTTAAGAGGAGTTCAAAAGTTATTTGATGAAAACTGAAATGGCTGAGATATCCACAACAAAGTGATCCTAATTAAAGGTGGGACCGACCTTTTACTAGTATCGTTTATGTGTTGTTGTTTTGGGTTTTTTTTTTGATATTTCAACCATTTTACAACCGATTTTCATCAAATGAGCATTGAATTCCTCTTAGAATCATACACTTTTTATAAGTTAGTAGTAGTAGTAAAGTAGTTTCTGAATATCTCGCAAAAAGTTAAAAGCTGTATCCTCATCTTAACCAATACTATACCATCCCTTTAATGATAGCATTAGTACATCACTAGTAGTTTGCATTCATCTCTTTGCATTGTAAGTGCTAGTACATACTCAATAGACCAGTTCTGAAATGTATTCAAATTGTATGCATGCTTTGTCACAAAAGTTGCCCTTAACAACCACAAAGCTTGCCCAAGGCTTGCCCATCCTAGCAATAACTAAGTGGATTCCTACCAATGGAACTTCATTGGAGGGAGCTGGTGAGTAAAAATGCATCATTAGTAGGCTGTAGGAAAGAAACATCCATGTATTGTAATACATTACAGAAACGGTCTATTCCAAATTTAGGCAGTGGTGGATTACTAAGATTAAGTCAAATTCATATCATCTGCCCTCCGACACCTTCCTTACCATCACGCTCTTCCTGCTTTATTATTTTTTCTTCTGAGAAAAGATTTTATGCATTCTGGGATGGAACACATTGACACTCATTGTTTTGTCAATAAATTATCAGTTGTGGTGATGTAGAGAAAACATGTTGGTGCCTAAATGCACTTTATTGCACATGAGTGAAGATGTCAGTTTGATTGAATTGGGCGACATAACGCACAGATAAAACAAACGATAAGAAAACACATTTGAAGGAGCATATGCTCATTTGATGTATGGATGCTACTTTACAGACATATGATGATATGCTAAGGATGTAGACTTCCGTCTTTTCCGACAAGCTTACAGCATGTGTACAGATAAACATGGAAAAGAGAAGGAAAAACAGTGCAACTGTTAATGACCATGATGTCAAGCTGGAAAATGAGACAAGATTTCCTTTTAACCTCTAACCAGGCAAATGCACTTTTTGCTTACCATAGTTTGATTCATGTGTAGGATTTTTTTTTTTTTTTTTTGTACAACCTCATGAGGATAAAATCATGTAATTGCAGTTTCTTTCATGTGAAATGAAACTTACAGTGAAATTTCTAAATAATGATATTCTTGTTATGTGACCAGATTGTCAAGATATATTTGCATTTAGCGTGTTATCTACAAATTCCCAAGGCTTATGTAGCTTTGCTTGTTTTCTGTAAGATTTCAAAGCACACTTGAAATTTATAAAAGTTCTTTTGAGAGAAACAGTTTATTTGAAGTGCATTTGTGCAATTATCAGTAGATATGTGATTGACTATGGTCTTTGTTGGTTTATTTATATACCTCACTAGTCTGAACATTCAGAAGTATGTAGTGGAGGGTCACTAATGTGTATGCTGCCTTGGGTACATATATCTGTTTGTATGAATAAAAGCAGATATTTAGTGATGTATCTCTGCTAGATGGTGCATACTGTATGAGTGTTTGAAGTCCGCCTCTTGTCCATCTTGAATTTAGCTGAAAGAGGAGTATCGAAGTGAAAACATACAGTGAAAAATTCATTGAAACCGGACAAAGAATAAGGAAAGTGATGGGATAATGGAATATTTATGTTTATATGGAATATTGATACCTGTCTGGGACACACAACATGAAGTCACAAGTTCGTTGCATCACCTCTCTCATTGGCTTGCACACCAAATTTCCTTATTTTTGATCAATTCAAAGACAGCAAATTCTTTATATTACACTACAGTTGTCAATATGATTATAATGTTTTGTTTCTTTTTCCAGAGGGGGACCACAGTAGCTAGATTATTAACCAGTAACATAATTGCAATACTTTCATTTGCAAACCAGTGTGATGGTTATGAGGTGATGACATGAGAACTTGAAAACAGAGTAGAATTTCCCTTTAAGTCAGGCATCAAATATTGCTTGAGAATGTCATCAAATCATCAAAATTAATCTCTCCAAAGAATTGTATGCTTGAAAAGAAGGGTAAATGTGTTACTTTTTGAGTGTGGATATATGAATATGAAGAATATACCAGTCAAATGTACCTGGTATTTTTAGCTCACCTGAGCCAAAGGCTCAAGTGAGCTATTGCGATCGCCCTTCGTCCGGCGTCCGTCGTGCGTCGTGCGTCGTCCGTCGTCCGTCGTCCGTCGTCCGTCGTCCGTCGTCCGTCGTGCGTCGTCCGTCGTGCGTCGTGCGTAAACTTTTTACATTTTCATCTTCTTCTTGAAAACTCCAAGACCGATTTTCATCAAACTTGGCAGGTAGCATCCCTAGGGGGTTAGGAACTCAATTTGTTAAAATGGGCACCATGACCCACCCAGGGGGCCCCCAGGGGGGCCCAAACCCCCCAAAATTAAGGAATCTTTAAAAATCTTCTTCTCTAGAACCAGAAGTGATAGAGCTAAGTTAATACTATGAGTTAGTTCATTGATGACTGTAGTTTCAAGTTTGTTCATGGCAGAATCAGGGATGCCCCCCTTGGGACCCAGGGGAGGGGGGTGGGGAGGGGTTCTAATGGGGCCTAAATTGTACATTTTCATCTTCTTCTTGAGAACCCCATGACCCATTTTCACCAAACTTGGCAGGTAGCATCCCTAGGGGGTTAGGAACTCAATTTGTTAAAATGGGCACCATGCCCCACCCAGGGGGCCCCCAGGGGACCCCCAGGGGGCCCAAATCCCCCAAAATTAAGGAATCTTTAAAAATCTTCTTCTCTAGAACCAGAAGTGATGGAGCTAAGTTAATACTATGAGTTAGTACATTGATGACTGCAGTTTCAAGTTTGTTCATGGCAGAATCAGGGGTGCCCCCCTTGGGACCCAGGGGAGGGAGGTGAGGAGGGGTCCTAATGGGGCCTAAATTGTACATTTTTATCTTCTTTTTTAGAACCCCATGACCCATTTTCACCAAACTTGGCAGGTAGCATCCCTAAGGGGTTAGGATCTCAATTTGTTAAAATGGGCACCATGTCCCACCCAGGGGGCCCCCAGGGGGGCCCAAACCCCCCAAATGAAGGAATCGTTAAAAATTTTCTCTAGAATCAGAAGTTATACAGCTAAGATAATACTATGAGTGAGTACATTAATGACTGTAGTTTCGAGTTTGTTCATAGGAGATCCAGGGGTGCCCCTCTTGGGGGCAGGGGTGGGGGGGGGGGGGTTGGTTAGAAAGGTCCAAATGGGGGCCTGAATCGTACATTGTCATCTTCTTCCTGAAAACCTCATGATAGATTTTCGTCAAACTTGGCAGGTAGCATCCTTAGGGGGTCAGGATCTCAATTTATCAAAATGGGCACCATGCCCCACCCAGAGGGCCCCAGGGGGCCCCCAATTCCCCAAATTAAGGAATCTTTAAAAATTTGGGCCCTTATTGTACATTTTCATCTTCTACTTCAGAATGCCTGGTCAAATTTTGGTAGAGCTGTGAATAATTTAGATTAGTGACTGCATGAAAGGTGAACTTGCGATACTCAGGTGAGCGCTAGACCCGCGGGTCTCTTGTTACATGATGTTATCCTTTTAATAGACACAAACCACCTGCATTGTAGTGCTTCCAGGAAAAAAGGACTATCTTTCAGTGGCGTAATTCATACTGCCATGGAAGTTATTCCATGGCTAAAAGTGAGGTTGGTGTGAATTTCGAGTGTCGCTACCATGTTCTCAGTAACTATGATTATAATTGTGTGTGGGTAACGAATTCCCGTATTTTCCTCCAGGTCACATGCACAATGATATGCGCACACATGACCTTGCCCTCACAAGTACACTTGCTTGCTTTTTCTCTCTCTCTCTCTCTCTCTCTTCTATCTTTTTTCTCCCCTTTGCTCCATTTTTGAGTAGATCTACCAAGCCACCAGCCATCTTCCATATTATTTCCCTGTAATTGGACATTGTAGGAATTAGCTGTGGTTATGTCTAGAAATTTTGAAACTTATTTGTGGCTTTTTATTGGTCTTGCAAATAACATCTTTACATTAAAAACTTTGTATTCAGTTGTAGTAGATATGAATTTGACACATTCAGATGTGTCTATATGGATTTAGTGATGTGTTGAGTCATATCAGTTTAGTGAAATATGTGCTCAATTTTGTTCCAAATGTTTCATGACCACTTTGCAGCACTTTTGATACTTGCGTGTTATGCAATATCTAACTGTGGTTTCATGAAAAATGTTGCCTTTGTCGTTTAATGATGATGACCGCATTTGTGATGTATTATGATTTATAACTTTGTTCCTTAGCTGCAGGGAGTAATATGCTTTGAACTACCTTTTAATGGAGTTTTCTTGATACACGTTAAACCAAATTTCCAAAGTATCAATGATGCATGAATGGAAACATTTTATTTTTTTAATTTTACACTTTGTGTGTGTTTTATGAGGTGATGTAAGAGGAATTGGTGTGAACAGCTGTTATTGCACATTCTGCAAAGGTCATCAAGCAGTGTACTACCCACTGTGATAGAGCAATGACTGGCATGAGATGTACTATTTGAGTGAAAGTTTCAAAAATAAAAGGAAACACTAGTTTCAATATTGTACTGTAAAAGTGGACATTTTTGTGCTAAAAGCTTTTTATTTTGCACTCATTATGGTCAAATGGATTCTGTGTGTTTTGAATTCTGTGGAATCAAAGAGATAAAAAATCATGTCATGTATTTGTATTAAAAGCAAAAATATTAGCAAGCTTTTCTTTTTAATGCTCATTTCATGTCCAGCCAAGTGTGCAAAAATTTCCACCTCTACAGTATAAAATAATCATTTATATCTAGATTCTGTGTTGTAATGACACTCCTGTTTTTTCCCTGTAAATATATTAGATTGTACTGCGTGCTTGGAATATAGCTCTCTTCATCCCAGCAACAGACAGTACTTTATAGAGACTTCTTCCTTCATGAGAGAGGAAGGTGATTTTCAGTGAGCCTCCATTTAATTGCTTAATTCATTGTATCATATGATAGCTGTTATGTCAAATTTAGTGTGTGTTGTGATGTCTGGAGGTAATAAAGCACCTGGTCAGTGAAAAGTTATCTTAATGTTGTGCATGTGTCAATTTCTTACCTGTTATTTTCATTTTATGTAGATATATTTCCCTTCTGACTTTTGCTGAGACTGAGCTAAGCTTATACTAACCAGCAAACCAGTCATAAATCTCAGACCAGTTGTAATTTTGCAGGCTGTGTAAAGGAACTATGCAATACCAGTGCCTCTTGACTTGTTTTGATTTCTGATATCCCACTCAACATCACTTTTGTGGCCAAATGAATATCAAAATATACATTTTCAAATAAATGATATAAATTTCCTTATTACTCATATGATTAATAGAAGACATTGCAGGGGAAAAAGCAAGTTATGTTCTGTCTAGGTCGTTAGCAGTGATATACATAATTATGATGTCACTGTCAGAATGTTGGGTTGGATGTGTGTGTGTGTGTGTGTGTGTGTGTGTGTGTGTGTGTATTAGATTTTCTTTTGGCCACATAAGTGATGTCCAGGGTATTATGAACTGATACAAGTCAAAATGCATTGGCATTTCGTAGGTCCTTTAGATTTTAAGGTGTGTGAAATGAGCTGAGTTGAATTGAGATGAGGTTTGTTAACACTTCCGTGAGAACAGATAACAAGAATAGACAGCATTACCAATAAGACATACATAAAGCTTGAGAATTACAACAAGATTTATGAAAAAAAAAGAAATCAAAATGATTGAAAAGTGTTAAGAGACAGGCAGGAAGGCAAAACCTTGAATATTATCCTGTCTCTGAATGAAACAATTACAACTATATATTTTTATGAATCATGTTATTCAAATGTCGTTTGACAATGATTATATACAAAAACATTTCATATTCAGCAAATTAGTACAAGGTTATACAGGCCCATACACACACAAACATTTACGTACACACACCTCTACGCAAAAACAGAAAATTCAATGTACTTGGGAGGTAAAGATTGTTTCTCCTTTGAAATAGGCCTGATGCCATGTAATGAACTGCTTCTTTAGAGAGCTGGAGGATTTGCATTCCATATCGCAGGTCCACTGACAAAAACTGATTTTGGGGACGGCAAGGTTCTGGCAAAAGGAACAGCATATTAGTTCCCATATCATGTCTATTAAAGGGATGGTATAATTCTGGTTTAGATGGAGGATTCAGATTTTAACTTTTTTTCCGAGATTTTAACTATTTTCCGAGATAATTAGAAATCACTTATGAAATATTAAAAAGCATACAATTCTAAGAAGATTCCAAAGTTTATTTAATGAAAATCGGTTTTGAAATGGCTGAGATATATGCAAAAAAGTAAAACAAGATAGTCCTAATAAAAAGTTGGTCCCATCTTTTATTAGGACCTGTATATTTTTGGATGTCTCTGCAATTTTAAAATCAATTCTAATCAAATGAACTTTGGATTCCTTTTTATTGTTTGCTCTTTAATATTTCATAAGTTTCTCATCTCACAAAAAAAAAAAATGTTGAAAACCTGAAGCCCCATCTCAACAAAAACTATACCATCCCTTTAATATCTAACTCAAAATTATCTGATAAACGGAGGGGTGGGATAAGTGTCAGTTTGTTTCTTCTTTGATTTAAATTTTTAAACCATTTTGAATTTGGTGGCTGACTCGGAGCTGAGAGGGTAAAATGCGTGAAATTGAATGACCGGAATATGAACATGAATGACACAATCATGACCTTGTCCGGGAAAACCTGTAATGATATTAATTTTAAAAATAGTTGATTCTACATACAAAGTTTTGAAAATTAACATGTATAGGCCTGTGGCAATCATTTCACCGCTATAACAAAAGTGAATGTCTAGCCACAGCCTGTCCGATAATGTCCGATGAGGTTTGCTTCGCTATTATAGTGCATCGTTGTCATTCTTCATGAAGCAATAGCTTACGTGTGAAACAAAGAGGGGAGAGGCATTGACCTACGGAGACATAACTCGATGTCTTTAACACATATCACACCAGAGTCCTGATCGCCGTAACCGATAAAAAAAGGGGGCTTCTGGGTCTGAAACGTATCCCCATTTGACTACAAGCAAGGAGGTTTGAGAGCTGGAGTCACCAAGCTGGTCATCTATTACTCCAGTCTTCAAACAGCTGCCCCTTAATCTAGGGATGTAATAAAGAATTCCACACGCGCATTTTTACCTTTGATCTCGGCGTTTGATGTCCTTATCTTTCTGAGCAATGTGAAGATTCATTTTCACCTCCAACAGAAGTTTGGCTGTGTTTTGTTTGTTTATTCGTTAAATGAAATGAAATTTCCCTGCACGAATGATAAAACATACCAAACAATAAATAGTCAATTTCGTCCATTGTGTGCAAAGTGTAAGTCAGAGATGCATGTTGTCAAAAGTGTTTGAAACTGAGCAGCCTCCTGGAGAGCCAATGTTGCACCTTTCCGGTTTATTTAAACAAATAAAACCGACATGGTATAGGTCCTAATCTTCAAGTATAATTCTTGATAGATTGTAGTGGTGTCCGAGCGCGCCCATTTGATTTAATTTTATCTTCATTTCATCAATCTTTACGAATTTTCTATGATCTTGGCACGTCTTAACAGTTATAACACTATAATGTATAGGCCTACCGCTCATGTTTTGCAAGGATAGGAAAGGCGAAAAATAATTACCATCATAAAGACATGATATCTTCTTTTGAGAATGACTTGTCATTATGCAATGTGACATAATAATGCTCCCCGGGTTCGCCTTGCCGGGGGACGTGCACCTTATACTTGGCTGTCTTTTTTTCCCCCTCTTTACTGCAAGCCTTGTTCTACTTGGCAAAGTGGAAAAAATATCAAGTTCATGTGAAAAGTCATAGACTTTATAGGGAAATTGAAAGAGATACGATGGTGTGGAATAGAGTTTAACATGTTTTCCGGACAGTTAGAGTCCCAATTACAAATGCAAAAGTGAAGAGAACATGATTTCATCAGCTAAAAACTCACTCTTTGAAAGGTTTATCATAATACTAAGCGTATAAGTCGATAGATCACCTGTTATCTTTTTCCAAGATATCATAAGTGCCAGAACTTCACTTCTCTATAGATTTAGGCTATTTGATATGAAGGACTTACAATCGTCTTCTTCGAGTGAAAAGAAGATCATGGACGAATTATGCATAGGAAAGCAGGAGACTTTAGAGACACGACATTTACTCATCTAGCTTGACTAATACTATACGTGACTGTCATTACGTTTCTGGAAAACATGCTGAAATGTCGAAATCTATAACTTTCCTGTGCTTATACGGATTGTAACAAAAACATAATTTTTTGTGTTTGCTTCACTTAAAAATTTCTTTCTTTCTCCAAATCAACTTTACCCTATACAGTGATGTTTCCCTTTAAACCAAGAGGGGAATTAGGGATGAGAAAACACCAATCTTTCTTTTAAATCTTCCTCTCCCTTCATCCATCTTATAAACATCCTGTCCAGTTCCTCTGGTTTTGTTTTCTGTTTAGGCGTGAACGTCACCTCAGACATAGACGATAGATGGTCTGCCAATAAACAACATTGTCTAGTGTCTAATCACATGGCTATTGAATCGGTTTGCATTTCTCATCGAGGGATTCTTTTCAATAGCCGTGGTTTACGGTAATGCATTATGTAGTCTCGACGCTTGTTGCTATGTGAGGCAAGAGCTATGCCAACTAAGAAGGAAAGAAGTACACACAAACATTATGCTACCCCGGGGTCGTCTTTAGTCCTGCGAATGTCTCCCTGCTATTAGCATGACAGCCATCTCTCCCTTCCACAACATAAAGGTATAAACTCCTATACACGTTCTACTTGACCAGATACAAACTGAAAAGTAACTAGACCTATAATTCAAGTGAAACGTACTAGACGTTTTATCGATATCGAATATGACGTGAGGTTGTGGAATATCAGGGTTTAACATATTTCTCCCAAACAATAATAACTCTCCCCCACAATTACGTGACAAGCAAACTAATCATTCGAAAGGTTCGTTCCCCCCCCCCACAAAAAAAAAAATCATTCGTTTGTTGAAAGTACACCTATGATCTTCTTTCTGATCTGTTTGCTGAAACTTCATTTCTCTAGAATGTATTGTGATGTAAACGGTCCGCGTATCTTCATCGTTTTCATGTGAAAAGAAGAATATTTATTGAAGACTTATGCTCAAAGAAACAGATTTTCGAGGTCGCGCGGCTGTCATCATCTCCTCTTCTAATTTACCGAAGTGACTTGGTATGATATTACATTTCTGGAAAACGTTTAAAAATTGGGAATTCAATAACTTTTATACGAAATGTCCGGTTGTAATGAAACATCCTGTGTTGTGTTTGTTTATTGGAAAGTAATGTGTTCTCCTGTTCTCAACTTGACCATGGAGTGGTTTTCCTTTCCCTTTAAAGCAAGAGGGGACTGAGGAATGAAAAAGCATCAAGCTTATCGTTTTATTTTCCTCAGTTGTAATCCTTCCTCTACGTAGGGCCAATTTATTTCCTTGGGCATAGTTTTTGAATAAGGCGCGAACGTCACATCCGACGGAGACAAAAAAACGGTCTGCCAAAGGTGACGTAATAAACAATACAAACTATCCATAGTCAATGAAAGAGGAGCCAAACAGCCAATCGTTGCCCTCGTGACGAAATCCATTGTCCTAAATGGTTTTAACAAAATTAGCATTTCCCCAAACCCCTCCTTTCCGAAGCCAGTGGGTGCTGTAAGCATTCCTAAATAAATGAGTCTTTTCAAAAGTTGAATTCCATGCAAATACGTACAAATCTCGACCTCTTGTTGCTATGTGAGGAAAGGAGCACACACAATGCCCCCGTCGGCCTACCTCTGGGCGTTCAATTGTTTAGCATTAATTTTTCCCTTCCAGAACTTAAAAGTGAACTCTATTCCATGTTGTATTCGAAAAATTGAAAATAAAGAAAAAAAAGTGAGTAACTAACAGTATGACTTTTTCGATATCGGTTGTGAATGAGGTTGTGGGATATGAGAATTTATAACCATGCTTCCCGAATAGTAACATCTCTCCCAAGTATAAAAAGGCATATAAGTTACAAGCAAAACTAGCTGCTCAAAAGGGATGCGTTCACAATAACAGCAAAAATGCCATCTGTATCATTCCTTTGTGCCCCTATATACACAGTGCACCTACTATTTTTTCACTTTTACCGATTATTATCATATTTAAAAAGTTTACATTTTCTGCTTCTTTTTCATATCTAGGGCCTATAAGAATATCACTGAAGACTTGCGCACGAGCAAACAGGAGGCTGTAGAGGCCATGCATGACATCACCGCAATTCTGATTCGTATGCCTACAGTTCAGGGTAAATAATGTGAAAATTTGAATTCCATAATTTTACTGTATTATTATTGTTTGTCTGATTGTAATGAACCATTCTTTGTTGTATATGTTTGATATCATTTTGTTGTTGTTTTTTCTCTTTCTTAGAGTCAAATTGATCATGGATTGGATGTTCCCTTTAAAGTAATGGGGGAATTAGGGAAAATCAAGGTTTAGTTTTAAACCAATAGTTTCACCCATGTCCCTTTCTATTCATTCCCTTTGGGTTTGTTTTGGAACAAGACGTGAAAGTCACCTTCGACACAAACGGTAGAGGGTTTCCAAACGGTCAACTTTGTCAGACCAGGGAGGTGGTTAGTCCATATAATGGAGGTGTCACAAAATGAGAAGAAACAATAATCTCTCCTTGGTGCCCATGCTTCGTGCCGCGGAGGTGTTGAATCTAAAAGACGAGACTTCATACATCATTGCATGCTCTACCGTAACAAACCCAGCGAGCAGCTGTTCACTGTCCCTTATTATTTTCGGCAGCAATATTTAGTGTGCATGCAGAGAATAGGAAACGCGAACAAAAATTAGTTAAAAATTGTGGGCCTATAGTTCCTGTAATGTTCAAGCCCATTAAACACGCAGAAGTAAGCATGAATACAATGTACTTAAATCCAAAGATTTAGCATTCAAGTGCTAAACCCGAGATTACAATATACGCAAGATGGAGATACTTTCATTCTTTCTTTTTTTCAGAACCGAGGTATTCGTATAACAAGAAGATTTTACGAAAAACTGAAAGGATTTGTTTTGCACCATATTACCACCAAGTTCCATACAGGATTTCGGCATTTGCTCTGAAATACAGCTTAATATTGTTAATATCAAGAACGTCTTCTGAATTGGTCTCAATATCCAAACTCTCTGGAAGAGCGGCTTGGAGCACGGAACATAATAGCCAATGGAATCATGAAATAGAACCTATATAAGCATAAATGTGCACAAAGTGTGAAGGGATTCCATTCGTTTTCTATCACCTCCCATGATTGTATAGGCCTATAATAGTCAGCGGTATCATTATACATCAGTAGGCCCTTTATCTCACTGGCGTAGCCAGGGGGGGGGGGGGGCGATGGGGGCGGTCGCCCCCCCCCCCCCCCCTAAGATTTGGACCGGGGATTTGGGAGGCGGAAAAAAAAATGCGTGTATACTGTATGCATGCACATGAAGCGGGTCTCCTTTGCAACCTTTCATCAAATAAGATATTTTTTTTAAATATTTCACTCAAAGTGTGCACCAGATCGTTGAATTTCAATTCAAAATATGCAAAATCTCTCGTGCTTGGGAGGGGGTATCCCCCTCCCAAACCCTCCCCCTCTGTGCCTCTTTCCCTAGCTTAGTACACTTTTTAGATTTACAAAAAAATTATGAATAATTCTGAGTGCACAAGACTTATCACATACCTTCCAAAAACTCAAGGTTCCCTCATGTATAAGGGGAATTTCCCCTTTTAATCGACCCTTTCCTCCCTCAGTCCCCTCCCCCCATCAGTTTTTTTTTTTTTTGATTTCCCAAATGTTGATTCCATCAAATATGCGTATACGAGATATCTCAATTTCAACCTTAAAAAGGCAAAAGCTCCATCGGAAGGGAAAGGTGGAGATAACACTCGCCCACGCCTTCTCCCTGCTCACCCGACCCTCCCCCCCCCCCCCTTCCGCCATGCATATAAGTAGACTGTGGCTATACCCAGATCGCTTTATTTCAATTCTAAAAACGCAAAAGCTCCGCGAGCGGGAGGCGGAATTCCCCTTCCCCTAAGCTCTACCTCACTAGACTTTATACACTGACACACAGATGGTGCACATTCGGAATAAGAGCTAAATTCCGTGATTTTAACACTTCGATGAAAAAGTATTGCACCAAAAATTTGCACCAGATCGCTGAATTTCAGGTCTGAAAACGCAAAATCCCCTTCGTGTGGGAGGGGATATGCCCCTATCTACAACCTCGTGTGCATGCTTTTTCTGTTTGATTGCTGAACAGACAGCGTTCATGATATTCAGTGTAAGAATTAATACAAGAAGTGTATTTAAATATAGGCAAATTGTTCAATAATAATCTACACTAAAATATACTGCAACCTCAAACAAGTGGGACTGCTTCAACTCGTTAAAACACGCAAAAACATGCATCAAATTGCACCATTTTGCAACATCAATATGCAAAAAGTTCTCACCGTAGGAGGGGGGACACCCCCCTCCCACACCCTCCCCCTCCCCCTTCGCTCGCTCCGCTCGCTCGGGTTCAGTCGCTTTCATGATATTCAGTGAAAAGAATTAATACAAGAAGATTATTCAAAATGATACCATTTTATATGCAAATTGTTCAATAATAATCTACATCAAAATATACTGCTACCTTACACTAATGTTACTGTTTCACGTCGATAAAACGCGCAAAAACATGCATCAAACTGCATAATTGCCAACATCAAAATGCAAAAAGTTCTCACCGTGGGAGGGGGGACACCCCCTCCCACACCTTTCCCTCTCCCTTCGCTCGCTCCGCTTGCTCGGGTTCAGTCGCGTTCATGATATTCAGTGAAAAGAATTAATACAAGAAGTGTATTTAAATCATACCATATTATAGGCAAATTGTTCAATGATAATCTACATCAAAATATACTGCTACCTTACACTAATGTTACTGTTTCACGTCGATAAAACGCGCAAAAACATGCATCAAATTGCACCATTGCAACATCAAAATGCAAAAAGTTCTCACCGTGGGAGGGGGGACACCCCCTCCCACACCCTCCCCCTCCCCCTTCGCTCGCTCCGCTCGCTCGGGTTCAGTCGCGTTCATGATATTCAGTGAAAAGAATTAATACAAGAAGATTATTCAAAATGATACCATTTTATATGCAAATTGTTCAATAATAATCTACATCAAAATATACTGCTACCTTACACTAATGTTACTGTTTCACGTCGATAAAACGCGCAAAAACATGCATCAAATTGCATCATTTGCAACATCAAATTGCAAAAAGTTCTCACCGTGGGAGGGGGGACACCCCCTCCCACACCCTCCCCTCTCCCTTCGCTCGCTCCGCTTGCTCGGGTTCAGTCGCGTTCATGATATTCAGTGAAAAGAATTAATACAAGAAGTGTATTTAAATCATACCATATTATAGGCAAATTGTTCAATGATAATCTACGTCAAAATATACTGCAACCTTAAACAAGTGGGATTGTTTCAACTCGTTAAAACACGCAAAAACATGCATCAAGTTGCACCATTTGCAACATCAAAATGCAAAAAGTTCTCACCGTGGGAGGGGGTACCCCCTCCCACACCCTCCCCCTCCTCCTTCGCTCGCTCCGCTCGCTCGGGTTCAGTCGCGTTCATGATATTCAGTGAAAAGAATTAATACAAGAAGATTATTTTAATGATACCATTTTATAGGCAAATTGTTCAATAATAATCTACATCAAAATTTACTGCTACCTTACACTAATGTTACTGTTTCACGTCGATAAAACGCGCAAAAACATGCATAAAATTGCACCATTTGCAACATCAAAATGCAAAAAGTTCTCACCATGGGAGGGGGGACACCCCCTCCCACACCCTCCCCTCCCCCCTCGCTCGCTCCGCTTGCTCGGGTTCAGTCGCGTTCATGATTATTCAGTGAAAAGAATTAATACAAGAAGTGTATTTAAATTATACCATTTTATAGGCAAATTGTTCAATAATAATCTACATCAAAATAAACTGCTACCTTAAACAAGTGGGACTGTTTCACGTCGATAAAACGCGCAAAAGCATGCATCAAATTGCACCATTTACAACATCAAAATGCAAAAAGTTCTTACCGTGGGAGGGGGGACACCCCCCTCCCACACCCTCCACCCCCCCCCCCCCCCTCGCTCGCTCCGCTCTCTCGGGCTCTGTCGCTTCGCTCCCTCGCAGACTAACCGCCCCCCCCCCCCCCCCCCTAAGATGAAATCCTAGCTACGCCGCTTTATCTACTGAAGCAATTTCCATTTCTCATTAGTTGGATCCTCTAAATCGCCGAAGTTTGTGGAAATGCATCAGCAGTTACGTTCAGAACTTCGAGGATAGGTAGTTTCGAGGATGAGCTCGTAGTTAAGTATGGGGCGCCAAATGTCGCATGCATGGTCTCTTTCGTGACGAAATTGGGTTTGTTTTTTGTTTTCGTTGACACAACTGACAACGTCAGTTTTGTTGAAGAAATAACAATGATTTTTAACAAAATTATAACTTCTTAACGAAATTGTCATGTCATCGACGAAATAAAGAATTTCGTGACGAAAGCGACCATGGCGCTCCATACTTAACTATGATCTTATCCTGGAAGTTAAGGATCACCGTCTAAACGTAACTAATGTGTCCCAAATAAGTAACCATCGGACTTTCCGCATTGATAATTTTAAAAACAATTGAATAATCTAAATGCTTTTTCATGGTATGAAATTATAGCTTGCTATACCTATACATCCTGTAAGAAAAAAATGAATAAATAAAAAATGGAAAATCCCGCTCAATCTAGTTAGTGGTCAGGAGTAAAAAGAATCTCTGTTTCTTCAAAGTTTAACACTCGGATGCTCTTTGTATCAATATTATGAATGAAAGCATTTTGCTTACAATCAGCATTAACCAGGCAACCAGGGAGGTGTTGGTGAATTTTATACTTATGCAAAGAGCATTCGAGTTCCAAACTTGGAGAAATGGAATTATAACATGCTTTACAAAGATCCACATTTCTCCTTGTGACCACTGAACTATAACTGAATGGGGCTTTGTTATAGGTAACAAGGTGTAATTTGATACCCTGAAATAGCATTGGCACTGTTTGAGTGCATATTTTGAAGTTATCAATGCGGGAAGTCCGATTAGCTTCTTAGGGAGGCATATAGATTCGACTCTTGTTTCTGTGTATTGTCTGTGGAACAGGCTACTGTCGGCAAAGCATCGGAGCACACACGATATAAGAATATGTGGACACAATGCACTCCTGAAGCGTCGATGGGGATAGCTGGAGGGGGGGGGGGGCGGTGGTCATCAACGTTTGTCAGCACTGACAATTTCAGCAAAATCCTTGGTTTTGATTGGCTGAGATGCTCTGGTCACTGACTATTACTATGGTGATTCAAGTTGTCAGCGCTGACAAACGTTGATGAAACACCCCCTTGGAGTGCGTTCGCTTGCTCAGCATTCAAATCTCCCTTTGAAAATTTCACTGTCCACAGGCGTTCTGATCATTGACAATGGAAACAAAAGACAAGTCGACAAAGCAGAAAGGTATGAACATCAGGCATACATAAGAGGGAAAATGGACTTTCAATGTTTATCATGTTTTCGCAAAACAACCACTGTCTTCAAATTCATGAAATTGTCAATCAATTGCAACCACTGTTTTGGCCTATAACGTCATTATCACATAAGCATGTATGTGCATCAGTCACAACAACAACAAAAAATGACATAACCGCACTCAACTAGTTCTTCAACTTTCTTTTGGACAATGATACACTGTTACGAGAATACGACCTCTTTCCCCTCTATACACAACCGTTGTATTCCTATAATCTACCCTGCCATTTTAAAAGTCTACAGGCAGAGACAATCGACGTGGCAAATTTGTTAGTTTACGCGGAAGCGTATTCAGCTTTCCTTATCAATTTAGTGAATTATTAGATTTGTAGTTGAATCGTATAAAAAGGTTTACTCATTATAGGCCTATAGAATTATACAGCAGTCTCCATGCACGCTCGTTGCTGTGTTTGTTATAGCCCAGATGAGCTAGAGACCACCTTGCTATTCCAAAGGCAGGCAAGGGACACACTAACACACCAATCACATTGTAGGTCCTACTCTCCAGACTTCGACTTGTCACGGGTGTTTTCCTGCATATAGGCCCCTAGGCCTATAGTGTTCTTTTCTTCCTTTTAACTTAAAGGAAATCTCCACTCCTTGTTCTAAAATCTAGTTGACTACAATCT
The DNA here is from genome assembly GCF_040938485.1 of Diadema antillarum. Classification (NCBI taxonomy): domain Eukaryota; kingdom Metazoa; phylum Echinodermata; class Echinoidea; order Diadematoida; family Diadematidae; genus Diadema; species Diadema antillarum. The sequence goes on along the minus strand of NW_027271344.1, from coordinate 588,698 downwards.
GAAACGTAAGGGGTGCAAGTCAAATGGCAGGATTTTTTTTTCAAAATCGGGGGTGTAATAATTAGATGGCGCAGAAACCGCTCGAGTGAACAGGAAACGATGTCATCATTATTTACTCAAGATTATCCGACTCATGATCGGCCAAATCAAAGAAAAAAAAAATCGACATCATCTACAAGAACATCCTCAATTAACAATTTACACACTCCTCTAGCAGTGTGTGTGTGTGTTTATATTTAGACAGGCTGCTTTCACAGTGTAATTGTTGCATGCGCAGTGAATACCAATAATTATTCAATTTTGATAGACGAACTACGTTAGGCCTATTATGTTTTCCACGGGGGGGGGGGGGGGGCTTCCAAAATACATACCCCCCCCAAAAAAAACAAAAACACACAAAACAAAACAAAACAACAACAACAACAACAGCAACAACAAACAAACAAACATGTAAGCACACTTGCCCCAGACTTTAGCCAGAATTTGTGGTTACAGTTCGTTATTTCGAAGGTTTGTAAATCCAAATATGAAATGAGGTTCGTAGTTCCGAATGTTCGTTTTTTGTAATTATAGGTCCCTATAGACTAGTCCGAACATTTCGTTAATCTAATTTCGAAGGTTCCCTGATCAATCCGGAAAAATAAAAGTTGATAATTCCGAAGGTACGTTATCCAAAAATGAAATGAGGTTTATTCATTTTCGGATGGGATTGTGGATAATTATGTTCTGGCAGGTAACGGGATTACACATTGATCTGAGGGATAGTGGGCGTACACCTCTTCGGAATGAGGGCCGGAGGGGGCCGGTGGGATGGGGGGGGGGGGGGGGGGCCGGGGGGGGGGGGGGGAGTGAGGGGCAGGGTAGTGTTATCAGAGCGATTGTTGTCACCTGGCTACGAGTGGCAACGGACATTTTCGTCTTGCTTTTTGAGAAGTCGCTGGAGAAACGTGAGTAAAGGATGTAACGGAATATTTGATAGCACGCATAATGGATGCTCCTTAGATAATGACGCATGACTTTTAAGTGCTATCTCCAGACAAAGCCTTTACTTGAAAGTAAAAAGAAAAAAAAAAAAGAATATGGTCATGCCAGTCACGTCAGCTCAGTCCTGTGTGCTTATTTTTGTGTCTCCCGCTGATCGCATTTCTAGTTTGAGTAGATAGTTTGTAGGGCCTAATATTGAATTACTGATAACTTTAGACATCTACTGCACTGCTAGATAGTAGGCCTAATAGTACTAGTGGTAGTAGGGATGTTTGTTTGTGTGTTTCTTCAAAGGTCAGTGCAGCTAGTGCTTATATGCTGGTGTTGGTGCTTGGTGCTTTGTGCTGAATACAAAGGACATTCTTCCCAGAGTGCCAGACACATAAAAAGTCGCAACCAGACTGTGGAATGCTCTGCCCCAAGATGCCTTCAACACTATCACTTCAGTGCAGGGTATTCAACTCCACTGGATGGAAATGGGGCGTTTTTAGTTGCACTGTAGAAAATGTAGTTATTTCAACCTGCACTGTACATAAACATGTCCACCACACCTAACTGCTGCACAAGCGACCCCAACATGTTCATGTCGGGTTACTGGTTACAGCAGCGCCCCGGGGTCAGTCCACACCATGCTTGCCAACACTCAGTACAACGATACACCAAACGTGGACTGTGCTGAACAGTTCGTATACGGAAGTCTAAAATGTATTGGCATTTAATGTGATCTTTTCCTAAAAAAAACAAAAAAATGGCAGGACATATTTTTCCTTGATGTTATGACAGTTATTTCTTTTATGTTTTTATATACCGGTACTCTCTTTAAAAAGAAAAGCAGTTAGCCTTTAAAGGGAACGCAAACCCAAACAGCAAGTTGGATTGAGTGAAAGCAGTAACATCAGTAGAACACATCAATGAAAGTTTGAGGAAAATTGGATAATCGATGCAAAAGTTATGAATTTTTAAAGTTTTGGTGTTGGAACTGCTGGGTAAGGAGACTACTTGAGGTTATGACGTATGAGTGGACTACAATGTAAAGAAAATATAAGGGGAATTCAGTAAAAAAAAAAAATCATTTTTCATGAAAATTACACATTCCATCAGCTTGATACTGACATATGTTAGGGGTAGCACTTATCTCCCTGCCTTATGAAAGCGGTTAGTCAAGTACTTTTTCATTTTGCTAGAAAAGTTAATTTTTGTGGAATTCCTTTTATATTTTCTTTATATGGTTGTCCACTCATACGTCATAACCTCTACTAGTCTCCTCATCCAGCGGTCCCAACACCAAAACTTTAAAAATTCATAACTTTTGCATTGATTGTCCGATTTTCCTCAAACTTTCACTGATATGTTCTACTAGTGTTAATGCTTTTACTCAATCCACATTGCTCTTTGGGTTTGCGTTCCCTTTAAAAGAGCCGGTAGGGATGCTTACATGTGTGTTTGTGTTTTGTTTTCCTATACTTTATCCAATTACTTCACACTAGCAAAACCCAATTCTCAAATGTCAAAGCAACTAGTTGCCCAATGGAGAAACATAGAAATGAGAAAATAAGTAATATGAAAAAAACTTGGTAAAAGAGAAACGAGGTCAAAGGAAACTCTCTTGTATTTGTCAATTGTTCAAGAGGTCAAAGGTCACCATACCCTGACATTTCACAGTGGCTACTTCAGAGACTCCAACTCTCCCGCCTTCGACAGGAGATCTCCTGCCGAAAGCCCATTTTTGCAAAATCTCCTGTTTTCCCACTTGAGATTTAATTTCTCCCGCTTGAAATGATTTCTTACTTAGTGTCATTGTATGTTGAAAAACAAGCCTTAGATAGTACCAGATAACATCTAGAACCCTAGAGCTGGACCCCGGCCAAAAGGAACTTTGCGCTTCATGCACATCAAGTTGGAGTCTCCCGTTTGCTAGGGGTTTCGGGCGGGAAAACCTCCAGATCAGAAGGTGCTTGGGGTTGGAGTCTCTGCTACTTGAGCTGAACGGGCTCATACATATGGAGTGTAGCAAGTACATGGCTATAGCATGTGAGTTCTGTATGCATCCAGCAATGCTTATTTCTATACTCCTGTTTATGCGGCTAGAGTAGGATCACAATAACATTGCTGGTAACTTTGATTAGTGATTAAGAGTTCAGTATGAAAGTGCCTGGCAAAATTCCATGATTTCTTCATAACTCAACTGATTATAAAGCAATGCAAAACAACAGTATGGGTTGATTTTTGCCACTGAGGAAAAAAAACCCACAAAAACAAACAAAATATAAAAGAAAACCTTGTGAGCTGAGGCTTAAAAAAAAAAAAAAAATATGTACTGCCATCAAGTTAGGTTATCTTGATGCTCTGTGATGACAATGCTTTGACATTACTGGTCTGCAAGAAATATTAGAAACCTATGAATTTATATTAAATCTTTCAACATTGCGAGTTAGTTTGGACGATGATGATAATAATGCATGTGATTATTTCTTTTCTTTGCATTTGTTTATGATACAGAGTTGGAAGGCCATGCAGCAAATATGTCAGTTGTTCACAGATACACAATCCGTACCCCATACCCAACATCACTGACCCAGTTTGGCTGCAATGATACGTATGTGGCATTACCGTTCAACAAATCATCCATCGGGGTGTGGAGCCTTGAGAGTTTACAGTCAAAGGTCAGAATGTAACTTAATGGACGTTATTTCATACACTATACACAGCAATAGGCTTAAAATCTAGTAATAATCCAAGGTAGTCACTTTTTACAATCTTGGCTTAGGGGTCATGCCTGAAATTCTAACCTTATATGATGAATGAAGTAAAACATTTTTTTTTCATCTCTTTGTTATTTGTCTTATAAACAGGTTGGCCCATCATGGTCATACACTATTTTCCTCTGGAGACCATATATTACAATATGACATAAGTAAGAGACATTGATACCGCATCATATAGCTTAAGATTTGAAATACACAACAAAGACACAATCCAGATGGTCAGCATTACAAAACTGCTGCATACCTACTTACACCCTATGCAGCCTTTGCTTATTTACTTGCAGGTATGTTATTTCTTGACGTACCAGCACTTGCTATCCAAAATTTGGAGGTGAATGTTTTAGTTGGGGCCTCATTACTTGATAAAGTACTCTATTCCATTCTGTTGTTGCTATGTATGGAAAAGACATTCTTCCTAAGTTTTGATGCATCTTTTTGGATTATAAGATTGCAAATGAAAACTGCTTCATGTGGAAGGTTTTATTGTGACCGCCCTATCTATTAAGATACCTTAGACATTCATGTACTGACAGACAGACCAGGACCAAGTTTCAAGATTTCCTAGATATTGTTTAATGTATCCTAACATGAAAATACAATCAGTTGTGGTGAAAGGCTGAAAAAACAACAACTAAAAACATATGAGCAAAAAAGATCACAGGTAGGTCAGACAGATTCATAAGTGATAGATGTCAAATGTTTTGATGAGATGAGATGGTCATTCTTTCATTCCTCCACATTCTTGACAAACTAGACAGTCTATCTTGGTGCTCAGTATTCCTGGGCCACCATATTCCATGGAGTAAAATGTTCAATTTTTTTTTTTAACATGTATTTGCAGCCCCTAGAATTGGTAGCACACAAGAAAAAAGTATCAGCGATTGCATTTGGCAAACAGCACAACCCCACTCTCCTCTGCACTGCAGGATCTGACTACATCATTGTTTGGAATGTTGAACAAGCGAGGGCAACGTATGAGACTGGTAAGTCAGAGTTAAGAGGAGGAGTAGTTACATCTTTGTCTTTGGAATTCTTCATTTCACCCTTTCCTCAACTGCTGCTCACACTAACGCACTGTTGTTGAGCAACATAAACGAAAGCACTCTTGTTTCTCCCAAACGTGTCAGATGCCTGAACAGAGCTCTGACATCTGACATGGCAAATGGCATCTGAAGCAGCTATGGCAAGGTTGTTACCAGTATGTACAACCCATTGGCAAGTTACATCGTTTAAGCTGGAGTGAAGTGCCATAGTTATGAAGCTTATAACTCATTGCTTAGTTAATCCCGGCAAGTCAAAATCATAAAAATGCCTAATCTGTGAAAATATAGTCAAATTTAGCGGAAAAAAACAAAATATTTCACATTTCAAATACCCCCTGTCTTAATCAAGGTTTAGGAATTTTTTCAATAAAAAATTATGTTTTCAGGTTGCCCGTCCTTCCGTCCGTCCATCCATGATCAATTTTGTGGACAGCCTAACTGAGGTATCCTAATGAACTTGGCATGTATGAGTGGCCAAAGTTGTGCCTATCAACTGTTGGGTGCACATGCTCAAGGTTAAAGGTCAAGGTCAAATGCTCAAAATTTCATTATTTCCCCCATATCTATACAATGCCTGAAAGTATTTTCTTGAAACTTTGTGTATACATGTACTACCAAATGATACATGTTGAATTTGTCTAGCTGCAAATAGATGATATACATGTGTAAAATATCTGTATGTATATTTGTCATATGCAGTGCATTTTTTGTTTCAACTGTAGGTCAACAGATCAGAGGGGTTATAGTGGGAACCAGCTACCAGGAGCCACAGTACCTGAGCTTCAGTGCAGATGACAGTTTACTTGCTGTCTGTGTGGAGAATGATGTCTTGGTCCTTGATGCCAAGGTAATATGAGATTTCAGCAGTGTCATCTCTTAGGTCTTTGACCGAAGAAAATTCTCATAACTCTGAGTCTTTTAATGCCTCTACATGAATATCTGTGATTGGTTGAAATGTAATCATAAAGTGCATACCCCATTTTTTCCACTGTTTAAACAGATATTTCTACTATTCTTGTTATTTTGAAGTCATTACCTGACAAAACCTATTGTCTGGGTCCATTGGCAAAGGATGGCTCAGGTGATGCACAGGAAGGTCCTTCTGTAGAACTGCTCTGAATAGAGATATTTGACCTATTATTTATCCATACATATATATGTACAACATGGTGTTTGATTTCCATAATGTGCTGACAAATATGGCTGCCCCTACCCTACAGACAAAGCAGACAAGCTTTCTTTGCACCAGACTTTGTTCATCAGTTCAAGTTTCATGTGATGCACAACATGCATATATGTGTATTTAAGTTGTTGACTGTGGTGTCTTTGATATCTTGGAATGTGAGAGCCAGGGACACAAAATATGTGCATATATGTTTTGTCAGGGTCAAGGAATGCGATTGCATACCATGCATTCTTTTGTTACAATAGGCGTTTTCACATCAGCCCGATAAAAATCCAAGCTCGAGATATTTTTCGCGATAGCAAATTAGCGCGCTATTTCATTTCCTGTTCACATCAGCCCAAACATTATCAAATAGCACGCTAGTTGGCATTAATTATCCTGCTATTTCGGAAATTTCCCAAGTTGGACTCGAGAAATTTTCTCGATCAATTAGCGCGCTAATTTGTATTCACATTATCAAATAACGCACTATTTCGTGAGCGGGTTAATTTCCCAAGTCAGAAAATAGCGCGCTATTGCGAAACATCGGGCTGATGTGAAAATGCCTACTGAGTTATTCCTAGAATACTTACTCCATCCATAATGCAATGAAGTTACATAAGAAAAAAAAAGTACGACACACTCTCTCTGTATTGCAGTGTAGGTCAATAGAAAAGATGGATAGATGGATGCATAGATAGATAGATAGATAGATAAGAAGAAAAATGGTGTACGTTATCCATTTTTGTAACTTCCCTCTGTAGGTGGGTTAGATTTGCTTTGATTGAATAGATAGATAAAACAGGCATTGTCATAGATTCTTGCCCTGTCATATTTTGCTTGCTACAGGAGGAGAGGCTTGACACAAGACTAGAGGGCCATTCAGGTCAGGTGATGTGTGCGGAGTTCTGTGTCCATTCACCCGATATGGTCATCTCTGCCTCAGAAGACAGGACATTCAAAGTGAGAGCAATGGATGGCAATAATGCCAGTAACCTTGACCCTACTATGGTATTTTTTTAAAACAAGGCGAGGAAGGTATCATTTTCTGAACCAGTCAATCAAGTGCCTGTCAATCACCTGTCAAAGTCACTAAGCCAACCCCAAGTATTTTGAAATCCATGTTTACTACATTTGCTATCTGTATTGATTTGCGAAGTTCCAATGACTTGTGCAAGAGATTGATATGCACATTACCTTTTATAAATGGGAATTTCAACTGAAATTTTGCCCGTTGTGAATTGAAGTGTGTATGGGGAATTGGATATTCATTAGCTTCAGTATTCTTGCTATCATATCAGTCAATTGAATTTTCCCTTCAACTACCCTTTGTAGCTTTTAAAATTGTTTTGTTGAAATTTTTATCGAATGTTGAAGACAATTAAATTACAATCATTGAAATAATCACTGTTTGGAAATTGTGTCTGAAAATTATAATCTCTCATTCTTGTCTTGTGCATTTTAATAACTCATTTTTGAGCTAATATTGATTATAAATCATATACTTCTGTCATTAGATTTCCGTTATCACAGGCAAATTCTGTTGCCCTTGTACATGTACATATCTGTTTCTATTGTTTTACAATTTTGTGTTTCAGATCACAAATTTTACAAGTGTTTTGAAACTAGTACTATTATTACTTTCATTTTATAGATAATCAGCAGGGGGTTTTACAAGTTACAATTTGTTTTTTTGTTTGTTGGTGTTGTTGTAGTTTTTTTTAATTGGTAGGAGGCAAGTCTCAGTGCTCATGTTCATGCAGTAAACTGTTTGTTACTGTATGAAGTATAATTTGTGCAGTATGAAGAAATTTCTATTTTATTTCTGAATGCAGGTATGGGACATCGCAAACCAGTGTCTTATATATCAGTCAAGTATTGTGTCTGGTAAGATTTCAGAAAAACCTTTCCATTCTTAGTACGACCTCAATTTCATCAAGATTGGTATAAATATGAGAGGATAAATCACTTGTTAGATTTGGAGCAGTATTGTCGGTGGTTTATACTCCAGGTACAAGTTCAAATTTCATCAATTTTCTTGTGTATAGTATAGCTTGAGATTCATTTGACACCATTTAAATTTAATAGAATGTAACAAGGCATGTTGAGGAAAGGATATAAGATTTGTGGCAGAACATGGCATGGTGGTGTTTTGAGTGGGATGGGGGTATATACTAGTAAAGTTGTAGAAAAATATCCGCCAACATTCTAATGTTTGATTTTTCTAGCTATATGAATGTACACAATTTTCCTATGTCACTTTGGATTAATGCAGCCTTGCGTGAAAATGATGAAATGATATCAGGGAGATAAAATGCTTTTCACAAATTTCATACATGGAATATGTATTCTGTAAGAGAGTATCTTGGAATATTTCACTGAACTGAACCCATGATTGCTGAAACTACTTTGCAGTCATAACCTAAACCTGACTCATTAGTACATGGCTGTTGTTGAAAATATGCTTGTTATAACGTTTTCAGTGTAGCTGATTCACAATTGCAGCATTTTAGAACCATTTCAAATGTTTTACTTGGATTACATTCTGGTACGTGATATCAAGGAGGATGCATGTGAAGCATTAGGTGCATTTTCAGTCCAGCATACAACATATGTGAATCAATGTGTTAACATCGTGGGTATCACTGACCAAGACTATTGATAATCATACCACGAGAGAGCTTTTGTATAAAAGATTCTGAGGCAAGAATTTCTGTACTGCCAGTACACGGACTGTCCGGTGTTATTCTGGAGCCTTAAAATGAACAAAATTTTGTTCTGTAAATAAAGTATTTGGTTCATTTGTCTTTTTTTTCTTTAACCTCACAGCCTCCCCCTTTCTGTGTCTTGCTTTGGATCCAATACATCAATGTGTTGCTCTGGGAACCACAGATGGACAGGTGATTTATAGTTACAACCCATCACCAGATTATTAAGCTGAGTGGACAGCAAAATATACTGGTAGTGTGTGTAACTTGAAATCAAATTGAAATCAAATTGTGTAAAACAGAAGTGACAAAAGTATGGAGTGTGATATAGGGCTTCAAATCTGAGTAATTGTGGATGGAGCTGAATTGTTGACTACGATCATGACATTGCCAGAGCAATGCAGTGATAATATCCTTAACCCGTTGAGGACGGGCTGATTTTGCTACAACACGCATTTCCCATAGACCCTTGCCCAAGTATACTCAGGACTCGTCCTCAGCAGGTTAACATGATAGAAAGATTCTCAATGTGGCATAATATGATACTGCTTATAGCAAGGTGCCTTGACTCAAACTATGAACTTTATTCCTACTTGCAATCAATATTAATGTGAAATTATGATCCAATGTAGCAAAAGACAGTCTAATCCATCATTTAAAGGTATGGTATAGTTTTGGTTGAGGTGGGATTTAGATTTTAACTTTTTGTGTGATAATTAGAAACCACTTATTTGAAATATGAAAGAGCATACAATTCTACAAGAAATTAAGAGTTTATTTCATGAAAATCTGTTTTGAAATAGCTGAGATATCCAAAAACAGAGCAAAACAAAGTGGTCCTAATAAAAGGTGGGACCCATGGGATATATTCCCTAACAGCCAAGCAGTAGATTGGGATGCAATGTGGGATTACTATAGCTTTATGCTGATCATGTCACTTTGATGTTAAAGATATTGTAATTTCTTGTTAATTCCAGCTCAGGATATATGACTTAGAGGAAGGAAAGGGCTTCCGTTGTCTCCACCACATCGACATCGCAAAACATGTCAGAAAGCAAACCGTACTGAAGACTGAGCAGAGTGCCACTTCTCAAGGTACTGGGTGTAAATGTGATCCATATTTAAATGATGTACTGCCCAGATTGTTTGAGACAAAGGAGTATACAATGTAGTTGTCTGTGTGTTATGCTGGGTCACAATCTCAATTTTCATCATATTAATAAGCACTAATTTTTGCTGCTTTAAATCTCTTCTTTTTAGATTCTTCCAAAACATCTCTGTATTTGCCTCACCTGACTCTGTTGTGAATTATGCAAGCATTGCCTTGTATTGTCAATATTGCCTTGAATCATAATCATTATGAAATGACATATTTGTTTCTCAGTGAAATCTAACATACTTATAGAATGCAGTCACTTGGTAATAATGGCAAGTCATTTACATAATTTTAATTCGATTATTTGGCTGAGGTCACGAGTTAAAGGTCAAGGTCTGTGATTACGGTACGTATGAAAATAAACTATAAAGATAATGAAAGGAAAAATGTACCTTTCAGATGTTGAAGATTATTGCTCTATTGAATGAAGTGAGATACTGAATTTCAGTGAAGTATTTTCAGAACTCAACTGTGAAAGTAGAAATATAGAGGAGTGTCAGTCACGCAGGTTGACATAAGTGGATTAAAATGAAGAAGGAAAAGCGAAAGCATATCAATCAACCAAATTATGGGTGGAGCCTTCAACACTTTCCCCAGGCAGTAGCAGGTGATTTTTTTTTTTTTTTTTTTTTGTATACATGAGTAACCCTATCATCTTTTTAAGTGATAATAGTCTTTTCACTGTTCATACACGACGACTTTGCATGATGAGTATTGTAAGTATCATTATTCTCCACTTGGCATCCACTTTCTACTCATCAAGGCCCAGCCACCATCAGCAGTCGACCGTCGTGGCAGACTCAAAGCAACAACAACAGCTCATCCTCTCCCCCGGATGAAGTCGAGGACGAAGACGTCCAGTCGGAATCGGGGGAGAGTATACTGGGCGTGGCTTTCTCCCAACCTGCGGTGATTCCCTCAATGCTACCTGATGGGGCCAGAGGGAAGAGGGAGGAGCATCGCAGTGTGCCCAGCTTTCTCTTACCAGACACTTCACTTGTAGAGTAAGCTATGTAGGAGATCCAACATCATTATCAGACTAGCTGTCTAAGTCAGTCATCAATCTCTCTTGTTGAGGAAATTGAAAAAAAAAAAAAATTGATAACACAATACAGTACCAGTGGTCATATATTTGTATTGCCATTTTGGTACACTTGCGTCTGACACATGGAATGTGCATACAGAGGAAGAGTATGGGGGGGGGGGGGGGGTATGCAGAGCAGAAATAATACAGGCAAGATGTACTTTGTGTCTACATCTTTGTGGGGGAAGAGAGGAATTATTCATGGGGTGGTTACTTCATTTTCTTTGTTTTACTTGATATAGTTGAGAACAGACATGTAAGGGCCAGAACAAATATTGTGACTGTGGATTTGCCTTGAGCTTCAGTGATTGTCAATCCTACCAGGGATCTTCCTATCATGGCAGAAGTAGGATGCATGAGCAATTGGTGGAAAATGTTCTTAAGCTTATAGACATTTTATTTTTATGTCAAATAGCTAAAGGGGGCTGTCTGATCCGACATTCTGAAGAGCTTGATGATTGCAAGAGTGGGAAAAAACTGAGTGATAAACTCTTTTATAATATTTGTGAAGGCAAAGTTGTGTCTACCATCTTCTATTTAACAGTGAGTTGCAAGAGAGCTCATCCCACTTGCTGGTAGGCACACCAGGAGCCTTACTCCAGCTTAATGCTTCCAGCTGCACCGTTGAACAATATATAGACTTTCAAGGTAAGTTGGTTTTATATTCCTCCTTGCTTAATATTGGGGGCAGGGGGTTGGCATAGTGCTCTTTTCAACAGCAGAAAAAAAAAATGTATATATTTGACTCTTTTGTTGGTAACATTAACCCATTGAGGACGGTTTGATTTTGCTACGACACTCATTTCCCATAGACACTTGCCCGAGTATACTCCGGACTCGTCCTCAATGGGTTAAGAAAGAAATATAACAGTGATTGCTTATATGTTTATGATATTTTTATAATCAGAATGATGTAAGATAGCGATTGAAATGTGAGGTAGTTGCAATCTTATTGAAGACCTCGTGGGAAATCTACTAGTTATTGCATGTTTGGTGAAGTTGCACTAGTAGCTGCATGCAAGGACCTAACCTCTACACATGAAATTTGAAAGGGTTATACACGACTCAGTGGATGATTACTAGTAGTTGGTTTAGTTTGATTAACCCTCTGGTCTGCTGCAAAACCTTGTGGAATGAACTACCTCCACTGTTTTCAACTAATTCAATAGGTAGTAAAGAGAAAATGTCCAGGGTCAGTCAAGCAATATCCAATTCTATATCATATCTCCTAGATGATATACAGTCTGAAGAGCACCTAGACCAGGAGAGCAAGCAGATTGGAGTGGCTGGGAATTATGCATTTTCACCCAGTCCACCACCATCACAGGTAGTTGGTATACAGCAGTGCTTTCTCATGTTACTTCTTACTGTGAATTGTTGTTGTCTTTATCAGACTCTTGATAATTGCCAGTGACAAAGTGACAAGCAGCATCACACTCGATAATATCTCTTTCGTGTATGACCTTGGGTTTCCGTTGACATTTTTGTGTGAGTAAAAGAAGTGAGGTCCCTCCATATATTAGTCCTAAGCCTCACTTTCATGAAGTCATGTTACAGTTGATAATGGTTATGGCAAGCTGATTTGAATTGAGAATTTACTTTCACTTTTCAAACACTCAAACTTTGATGTGCTTCAATGGGCACCATACATATTGAGAAAGTAAAGATTATGACACTGTACTTTTGTTTATTGCAATGGAATATCATTTTAAAACAGTGATCATGAGGATGGGAATATCATTCATGTTCATGTGTCAAATGTCATTTACTTTTCAGATGATATGCTTGGTGGGTGGCCTCTTTCACAACTCTGTCAATGTTCTGAATGTCTCATGTAAAGACAGCAGGAAAGTTCATTCCAGTGGCGACACCGATGGTAACCTGGCCAAACACATGGATGCTTCACTGGCCATATCTGCTGCCTCAGCAGTCACTGATGGGGAAAACCAAGCAGTCATTTCCATTGTCCCAGAGTAAGAGGATTCTAATCGATCCCCTCCCCCCCCCCCCCCCCCCCCTTGATGTTGTTTATTTTGTACCAATAAATATTTCAATGATGTATGTTATATCACTTTAGCTAAGTAAGTGTCAGATATAGAACCAATACAACCACAAATTCACATTTTAGAGTAAGTCAGGTAAATTGCATTGTCTCTGCGTATGTCAGTCAATAATATTTAAAGTTTTAAAGATCTGTTCATGATTTTTGATTTGGTGTAAAGTAGAATGTATAATATGGCATGAGAAATTTTGTAATGCAGTCACAATCCTGAAGTTTTTGAATTGCGCAAATTTCCATTCTTGTAGGTAGTGTATAAACTATAAGCAAAAATGCTCTGAACCGCTATAATAGTCATTAAAGTTACAAATCTTATAGTAAAAACCTCACTCCTACTTGCTGTATGCCTCACAAATTTATAAAGCACTCCTCTGACAGAGCATTCATTGCTGCGTGCTGAAATGGTGCCAAAGTCAAGCCAACAGCCAGCATCTCTGTCAGCCAACAAGAGCAGGAAACCCAGGTCAGCTGGGGCCAAAGGCCATGAGAGGTCAAAGGGAATCAAGGACCAACCTCTCACCTTCAAGTCTAAAGTCCACTCCTCTGGCTATTCAGCTGCACCAAGGTGAGAAAATTTGGTCATTTTCGCAAATATTAGCTTATCTCATGAGATTGAGACTTGTGGGACTTTTTCGCTTGGTGTCAGTTCACTTGTAAAGTCTGTCATTTGACTGCCTTGTAAATAATTGTGTGTTATCAGACTAACTACCGCAAGAGCAGTCAGTAAAGCAGGAAATAATCATGTCACAATATTATTGTTTGTCCACAGTTCAATTAATATTTCAATTCTTTTACATGTCAAGATGAAGCAAGCAAAAAAATTTTTGACAGAAGAGAGATACCACAGCACCACCAAGATAAAAAGGTGTGAGGTTGTTGTAGTGTGTGAAGTAGATATCACAGACAAAATGCACTTTTTGATAGTATTTACTTCTTCTGTTTTAAGTTTACATGTTTTAAGTTTACATCTGCAAGAATAATAACCATGCATCACATATTGCAAGATTCTTGTAAGAAATGCTCATCTCTTTGTCCACAATTTTTAATTCTTTTCAGGACCAAGATGTTTTCTCCCCAAACCAAGCAGCCTGCAGCAGGAAAACTGGGCAGCAACAAGTCCAAAACAGCAGGATCAGGTCCTGGAATGAGGTATTCATGGAGTAATCTCAAAACTACTAGTAACTTGATAGCTGAGGGTGCTAATCACAAGGAGATCAATTTGCACATTCAGTTTAGATGAGACTGTTAATGTTCTTGGAAGTTAGAAAGAAAAATACCATCCTATCTCCACGCCCCCCGATTTGGTTGAATGATCATTTTGGCAAAGAGGATATTGATGCTTACCTCTGAAGGCATGAATTTCCCTAACGCAAAGTTAAGTTGAATGACAGCTGTTGTGTAAATGCAGTAGATAGTGTGTTTGTTGTTTGTTTGTTTGTTTGTTTGTTTTCTTTTATCTAATCTCGGGATAAAATGCCCTCGATCAGCCAGGTAAGGCTGTTTTTCAGAGAGGCTGTTAAAGATTATTGCAGAACTGGGGAAAATGTATGACTATGTAGTTTGACAGCAGAATGATAACTTAGATAGTTTCATATCTGTCACCTAGTTCATTTACTTAATACACTGTGCTATGTGACCCCTCATGTTGGATTTGTGTTTTTGTGTTCATTCTACTTCAAAGTTCAATGTTACGAGAGTATCCTCGTGATGCTGAGCCTCCTGAAACCCTCCGGACTAAACTAGTGGTTAGTGAGCAGGGTGCTCCCATCAACTCCATCCAGTTCTCAGGTCAGTGGATTTGAGTTATCTGGTTTCATTCTCTTTTTTCTCTATCTTCTGAGCAGTTGCCCAAATCCTTTAATTTTCCATGGTTGTTTAATGATAAGAATGATAAAATAAAGATGGACAGATTTGCATTTAAGTTCTTAAATTGTAGCTACAATATTCATACTATCATATGCCTCTATATGAATACATTATGTCTAATATTGTTTGTATCATGCAAGCAATAGAAAAATATAATGTTGCAATATAATTTTCTTTAGTTTGCAGTCATGTGTCATCATAGCTCTTTATAAGTGATTTCTCATTCAGATTACTGTCAAAAGAATATTCACTCAATGGAAAGTGTTCTTGAAGTGAATTTAATGGTAGAAAAAGACAACTTATTGATTTCAGTGAATAGATACTTAGATAGAAGCAGTAGATATAAACTAAATGAATAGATGGACAGATAAGACATATAGTAGGCATGTCAACAATGGATACGTAGTAATACAAAAGAAAAAGTATCTACAGCAAACTATATTTGTACACTCCAAGACACATTTGATTTCTCTGAAATTTATTTGAAAGAATTGTCTACCTCTGACATATATTTATGAGATATCTAAATATTTGACTCTTATGTGCATGATATTCTCCCAGATGATGGCCAAAGTCTCGTGTGTGGTATGGCAGACAGATCCGCGCAACTCTTCAAGATGCCACTGACGGGCAAAGGAGCAGCATTTTCAGGTAACCATATACAGGGAGTCATTAAACTTTATGGTGCTGTGAGTTGTCATCATTTTCAGCAGATAGTTGACCCATCAATTTTCTTGGGAAATTTGCAGAAGTGATCATCTTGTCATCATTATATCATCACCTCTGCATTGATCTGTATATCTTATACTGGAGATTCGAGGAAGATTAGGTGGAAATTGTAAAATGCTTCATATCTGCTGAAAATCAGAAATAATTGTTTGAAAAATTGCCAATTCAGGAATACGGTAACTCAGCGAATTGAGCATAAGACCAATACTGATCATATTCTGTTTCTTAAAGATACTCACGCTTGATTTAAAGCATTGATTTAATAGCAGATTGAGCGTAACTTTTTTGAATCGCATCAAATGTAAGATCAGTCTTGCGATCAGTCTTTATGAAACAGGCCCCAGAGCTTCAATGGAAAAATTCTTTTGCTTTACCCTGGAAAACACTTGGTAAATTTCTTCAATTTTGTGTTTATACATTTTCTGCTAAACCTGGAACTTATGCAAAGATGTTGATGCCTCAAATGTGAAATGTGAAAGAGTCGTTTCCCACAACACATCAACTACAAAAAAAAAAAATGACAAACAAACTTTGCTAAACAAAACAAGAGTTCTAATGTATCCCTTGATGATCTACATGTAAGTATGTTATGATGAGAGATCAATCTCAGTGATTTGACAGAGGTGCTGATACAGATATTTTTTTCTTTTCGACACTCTCTTATGTCTGTATAAAGGTCATAACGGAGCGGTCAAGAGTGCCCGCTGGAGTCACAGTGGTCAGTGGGTTATTACAGCCTCAGTAGACAGAACGGCCAAAGTCTGGACCAGAGGGATGTCTGAGCCTGTCATGACCCTGGACAGGGTCACACACAACTTTACAGCAGACAAAGAAAAGCCAGCTACAACGGATAAGGTAAGATTAATGTTCCTTATCTCATTTTTTGTAATAACAACAAAAAATATTTATTGCTTTAGTTATTTCTGTGTGAAGTAAAGCAAGTCAAGCATGTCATGTAAGTCCTCTTCATATATCTAGTTTCCCAATTGCAACCAAACCTTTAGTGGCATGAACATTTATTTCATAATAAAATGCCTACTACTTGCATAAAACATATAATAGCTAGGCCACCTGCTAGACCATTTGACATATATTCAGTCAACACTCCAAGTTAGGCTGGTACATTATGACAGCAGCATCATGTCTTTTTTGTAACAGGAAATGAAATTAGGAGGTGTAACTTTGATGATTTCATGTTGACTATCAATAATTTTAAAACATTTGTTTCCAAAGACGGTGGATTTACTCATAATTGTCTTCAGGATTATCGTCAGAATTTTTCAAAATTATTTTTAAAATTATTACATTATTGCAAAACTGTATCACTTGTGTCTTATGCATTCTAGTGTTCATTTCTGTGACAATGACTCCTTTTCTTTAGATTTAGTGCTGAAGATATTTAATTCTCAACCAAGAACAAAACATTTGCATTTCCTTGAATTTGTATTAGAAAGCAACTTCTTGTCTTTTAGAAGTATCATTGCAAAGTATTTGTAATACTTATTATAGCTCATCTACTTGTCTTATGTTAATGATATTGAGTTTACAGAAGTGTAAATGTTCAGACTATTTCTTTCACTGTGTACCACTCTAGAGCAATGCACAATATGGGAAAGAGATCCACCATGCACAGTTCTACTACGTGGATCGTTTCATTCTCTTGACATCAGGCGACTCCCTCTTCCTCTACAAGTATCATCTTGACACCAAGGTCGATGACATAAAGAGGTGAGAACTTCGGTCTCGTGTGTTTCATGTTTGATTACACCTTGCTGCATATTGTACAGCCCATATATATCATAAGTCCAATCTCTCTGCAACAGGCCACAAATTTAAACCTGTAATAGCATGAACACATGTGTTAGTCTCATTCATTCTGGCACTGTGAATTCCCACTATTTTTTAATTACTTTCTTTAATGGCAATATGTGCTTTTTATAATGGTATCTTCTGAGTCACCATGACGTTTAAGGCATAAATGCATCTGGCATCGATATTAATTATGAATGCCACAAATGCATAAAAAATACACAGCTATGTATATTCTTTAGAAAAGTATGATTTTCGTCATTTCTAATGTGTCCCATGAAATAAACAAATTCTCTGTCAAACAGTCATTTTTTGTGTTAGATCAGCTTGGAATCCACATAGTTTTGCAAAATCAATGATAGTAATCTCATCTATTTTTGTAGAAGTAATTTCTACTGTATGTCATCAAAGACCAGAAACTAGTTTTGTCACATCAATTACAACCAGAAGCAAATGCATAATTTAATCATGTATATTCAAAGTCTGTGATCCATTTCATCTTGCTCAACACAGCCAGGGGCAAGCGCATCCATTTTCAAGTAAGAAAACAAATTACTGAAATGATTATTGAAAGGCAGTAATATGTATGATATCTTTTATTTCCTTTGTTTGAAAATAACTGTGAATTCCGCATTTCTGTCTTTGTAGATATCAAAGTCATTCTCGTTACAAGCTTGTCAAGAAATTCCAGTTACAAAAGGCCCAGCAGATAACATCAGTGTCAGCCATCAATGCCTTCAACTCATGTATCCTTTTCTTTCAAACTTAAGCACGACTGCTTCATTTGATTTTGTCTGAAGGCATTCATTACAGTTGTATTTTTTGGTATGATTTGTGAAAAAGTTTTTTGTTTTGTTGTTTGTTTGTTTGTTTTTAATTGAATGTGGCAGCAATGATTACTATTTTTTGAAAAATGCGGTACTCCCTTTTTGGTGAGATTATGCTTTGTCTTCTAAACTAGGTACTGACATTTTGTTTTGTTTTTTACTCTTGTACACGATGTAGTCATACCAAGCATTTTAGAACTTAAAAATCATATTTATCTTGGAATTGTACCCAATTTCTAATGAAAGAATTTTTTTAAGTTGCCATAGCTAATATGAAATATATTTAAAAGCATCCATACTTTCTACTGCAGGAAATCCATATTTTCATATTCTTTTTGAAACCAATTTCTGTATTTGATGAAATCCATATTTCAATTTTAATTTAATCATTCTTGTTGTTATTTGTTGATGTTATTTGTGTTACATATTTATGAAATGCATATACATCATGAGAGCAGTGTATCAACTGGTGTGACAGAGACACTTGATCCAATGAGTGTTACTGATCTGCTGAGATAGGAGCTTTGTTAGGCAAGAGTACACACTCCAGTGTTATACATGAATTATCTTCAACCTACAGTCCTATATTTTGCATTGCATGTTATCACCCTGTAGCATAGGGTGTTGCAAATCCCTGCAGTCATGTGTGCTGTGCATGATTTATATGTTATCCTCTGTCTGGATACTTTCACTTGACTTTCTCTCGACCTTCATCAGACATTGTACTGTGCGCTGGTTCAGACAAGTCTCTGGAAGTCATTGACCTCAGTGTTGGAAATACAGTTGCACACATACCCGAGGTACATTCCCGGGCGGTGCATGCCATAGCTCAGAATCAGGTAAGAAGAAGAAAGTACTGGTACCACTGTACATGAAAAACACTTGGAGAGCACAGATCTCCACCAAGCAGCTCATTTCCACCCATATTGTGATTTCCATTAAAAAAAAAAATCACAACAATTCCTGGATCCAGATGGTGATCCACATCACTGCCAAAATTTGATCGTCATTTCCTGAAAATTTCATCCAAATCCATACATACCAGTAACTTTTTGAGTTGTTTTGGAAACAAAGAAACAGACAAACCAATGCCAGCAGAAACATGACATTCTCGGCAGAGGTAAAGAAGAAGAAGAAGAAGAGAGAATTACACCGATGCACTGGAATGTTTCTCTGTTGATAAAGAGTAGCCTTTTAATTTGAAACAAACATAGCAGTGCTTTATAATCTTAATCTCATGAATTAAATAATCTGGAAATTCAAAATACAGAACCTAAACCATTCAAGGTGTTAAGATTTGCTCTGATGGTGCATTCTCTACTTTTCTGCCCTTCCTCCTGGACTCACAGGGATCTATTTATGCCAGCCACGCAGCTAGCAACTATGATCTCTTTGCCACTGCAGCTGTAACTAGTGGCATTAAGGTGTGGGACGTGAGAACTCAAAAGTAAGATATTCATCATCATCATCATCATCATCATCATCATCATCATTATTATTATTATCATCTATTTGGCATTTAACATAAAATACAAACAGAAAATCATATTGCATGATATTAAGAATGAGGTGACTCTAGGTGCATAGCGCTGGTTACCAGGGGAGGAAAAGGCAAACTTAATCACCGAGGCTAGAGGCCGTCCTTGATGATGATGATGCTGGGAGATTAATTTCTGATTGATGACATTTTTCTATGTGACTACATATCAAGTTATATCTTGTGTAATTTTGTGGGTCAATAGTCAGCTGCAAATGTGTTTTTTATATCTTTAATATACATTTTTCTATATCTTTTTATGCAAATTTTGACTGTGCAAATATAAGTGATACATATATCCAAAAGCGAATCCAAATGATTGCAGCATATGTTTGATGTCTTTGTTTTACAGATGTGTGAAGCACTTTGAGGGACATATGAACAGATCCCATCATTGTGGCCTGTGCTTTAGTCCTTGTGGCAAGTACATTACTACTGGGGCAGAGGATAGATCGGTAAGCTATGTATTCAGCTGTCTTTAGAACTACATTGTACAATATTGTTTGAAATACAAAGCCTTAACAGCTTTTATTTGAACCTTTTAATAGAGAAAGGTACTTCTTGCAGAAATCACATGATTCCTAAGTTGCCTTCACCAAAGGCTGACATTTCTACATCTGAGATCTTTGAAGTATGACATAGATTAATTTATCAGAACAGATCTCATAGGCAGAAAAACTTAGATCACAGAAAGTTGTTATAATTCATGACAAATGCAGATTTCCATAAATTTCTTATAATGGGAAACATCTAAACCCTAGAATTACAAACCTTGTTCGGGACCAAAGGAAATGATAAAGATGAATGGCATTTCAGAAGGAAGCTTTTGGTCCAAGTTCAAATTAAATGGATTCAACAGTGGATGAATATTACCATTCTTAGCTTATTCCTTCTGTGTGTTCAGGGTGATTAAAAAGGCTAATATACAATGCATGTACAAGTGAATGAAGATTTTGAGATTGAAGAGGTCCTTTTCACGGCCAACACTTCTCCAAGAATGAAATTTACTCAATGGGTGGCCTTGCAAAGATTCGAAAAACACGTAAGAATTGTCACCTGTCACCTGTCATTTTGTCATTGCCTTTTTAGACCAGTGCAGATTTCACATGGGATTTGAATATGGCATACAGCTATGAGTACAGTTCATTTGCTAGGTATAGCATAAGCTGTAGAGGCATGTAGATTAACTTTCGGATATCAAATGTTCCCATGTCTTTCATGTAAATTCAGAAATGAAATTAAGCACCACATATTCAGTAGGATTTCTGGCCAATGTTTCATTATAAAAATCGCCTCGATGCGTGTACCATGATACAGTCTGCATACACATTGTATGCCTGTTTGTAAGCCCTTGTGGTGTTGAATCTCAAACTGTATTAAGGGCAGTAAGTTAGATCAACATAGCCTGAATCAGCTACTGATGTCTCTGTCTGTACAGACTTCCTTGTGATGCATCCATCTTTTCTCATTGATTATAGGCCTATGTGTATGACATTAGAGGAGGAACATACATCAGGAAGCTGTCAGGTCATACTGAGGTTGTGTCTGATGTGGCTTTTCATCCTCTTTACCCAGAGGTAAGAATAATGATACTCAAAAAACAAAAACAAAAACAAAAAGAAATCTGTATGCATGAAAATTTTGCATATTTCACATGGAGCCAAGTTTCAGAAAAGTAAAATGCACACGAAAGTGTTTACCTACACAATCCATTAAATGCTTTCAGGAATTAATGCATGCAATCATCACCCAAAATTCTCTTGTGAAGAATAAGTTTTGAAGGCTTTGTACAAATTCATAGAGTTTGATATTGATAGCACTTTCCTCACTATCTTAGCAGGATATTGTTTAGGCCTAATGTGAATTTATTTCTCTCAGATAAGTCAAAAGAAGGGAACTTGCTTGAGTTTAAGATGTCATTCATATTTTGCAAAGTATTCTTTTGAATAATCAGATGACTTGACAGCCTTCATTTCTGTGATTGTTATCATTATTATTATTTTTTTTTTTGGGGGGGGGGGGGATTCATTGCATTGTTCTTGTAAACTCCTCATTGAGATATTTGTTTGTGAACATCACAGAAACAAATGATTCTGGATCAAATGGAATCAGGTTCATGATGAATCAGGAATGTGGTAACAGCAAGCTTACAAAAAGGATCAGAGCAGAAGCTGAGATTGGTTACCTTGCAACTTTTCTTTACACCTGCCAACAGATTGTAACAGCCACCCTGGATGGCAAACTGCGGCTCTACAGCGACAGATGACAGGAGCAGCATCTTGTCAATCAAGTCGCACCAAGTGGAAACTACACTACTTCTCATTATCAAATCAGGAGGAAGAGCAAGGAGGAAGAGGAGGTGAAAGAGGAGGAGGAGAAGAGCAAGAGGAGGAGGAGGAGGAGGAAAGAAGAGCAAGGAGGAGACAAAAGATGAGGAAGAGGAAGAGTGAAGAGTGAAAGGTGGAGATGGAGGAGGAAAGGAAGAGCGAGGAGCGGAAAAGAAAATATTCTTCAATATTTGACAGACATCTAATCTTTCATTCCATGGCACTTGTGTGAGATGAAGCCAAACAATATGGCTGCCAGATGTCACTTGCAGTATTGTTTGTATTGTTTAAATGTGGCAAAATTGTGGCATATTGAGGGAACCTTTCTGACACACAGAATGTTTGTACTGTATTTTCATGTGACCCATGGATATAATATGCAACATATCAATATGATAACTCTCTCAGACATACCACCATGTAGCATGACTACTGTATTCATAGCATTCCAACCACACACCATGTTTTTGTGATAATCATGGAGTTTTAGACCCTCATTAATCAGCTGAATAGGGGCTGCAAATTAACCCCACCCACTAAGTTAATATACCATTGTGAGACCATTCAGGTACAAATAAATTTGCAAGATCAGATGTGTACTCTGAAACTTTAATTAGAATTTCATTTTCATATAAACAACCCTATTGATATATGCTAATTCTCACTCATGCTTTGACAGTGTAGAGAAATGTTTCATGTTACGCTGTATATCCATATGTCATATTCATATCCATATATATTATTGATGCAAACACTCTGTAATCTAAATTGGGGATAAATGGCATGGTTTTTCACCATCAACTCATCACAGATTAACTGTCATCACTGCAACTTAATTGACTCTCTTCTGTATTCCAGAGAGATCAGCTGATTTAAGATATCATTACCACCAAATGTGTGCCTTATGCAAATGAAAGAGTAGAACAGCTTGATCATCTGAATTCGTGTAACTGCTAACTGGTTGCAGCTGTTAACTGCATGATTCTACTGATGAAATCTTTACCTTGAGTTGGCCAGCATATAGTATTATCAAAACAAAAACAAATCATGGTGCAATCGCTCGCTGAATGGTAAATTTGCCATTTCAGGAATAAAGACCATTTACTACATGATTATATTTGTTTTATACAAAACTTTGGATATTCAAAAGTGCTGTCCCAAATAGTACAGTAATAATGTCTCTCTCTCTCTCTCAGGAAGGGCAAATGGTACAGTTGTACAAGGAAGTGATTGATAGAAATTCTTGATACCAACTGATTTGAGGATGCACTGCTGTATTTTGAGGTAATTTGAATTGTACACTGCTCTGTGCAGAAGACTTGCATGTGATGCATCTATTACACATATATATATATATATATATATATATATAAATTGGCTGTCGCATACAGAATATAGGAACATATATACAGGGAACAATCAAGTACCTAGGACAAGTCCCTTTCAAAGAGTTAGGCAAGTATTAAAGCAGGTACTATGCCTTGCCTATCTTGCCTATTTGACATGTCATTGAATTTGAACCAAAAATTTCAAGCCTGAGATGAGTACCGGTAGATTTTTATCTACACATGTTGGTAGGCCTTAACAGCTCCTTCTATTGATACTCGCTACTGTAATGGTCAGAATGTTTATGATTATGCTGAAATAATTTTCTTTTACTCCCTTGTACAATGTAGCATGATTTTACTTTAGACATTTGCAAGCCTATAATACAGAGAGTAATGACAATGTTTCAAAATGTGAAAGCAGAGCTTACTAAACATGGTCTTTGCATTGCAAATGGCTATCTGTGAATAATGGTAACTGTTTGTAAGCTATGGCTACAAGTTGGTTACTGTAAAAGTGGATATTTTCGCGTGACTAATTTTTCGTGCTGGGCAGGCCAAGAAGAGTTTCGCGTGTTTTTAATTCCGCGGAATCAAGACATCAACTACTGGAACATACAGCATGCAAAAATATTCGCATGCTTTTATTTTCGCGCTAGGTTCTGGTTGCGTGAAATGCACGAAAATTTCAACGCCGCAAAAATTTCCACTTTTACAGTACTATCCGCTTCTTCATTCGGAGTGCCTCGCCTCTGCGCAGATTTTGAAAGGATAGGGACAGTGTGTGATGCCGGGCCGACCCCGCCTGCCAAGAGGCCGTTCACCTGGCGCCAAGGAGATCCTAAAGCGATGGAAAATGTGAGTGAAGGCCAAATACAGCTCCATGCGTGCAAGCTGCTCCCCGAGGCAAACCCGGTGACCTGATCAGAAGAGTTACACAAAAAATGTTGACCTTCTCAGAACAACTATGGTAAAATGCTTTTGCCATTTTGTATAAAACATGTTACAAGCAGGGGTGAGAGAGTTAAAAATGCTAGAAGTTGTATTAGATAGAGTTGGAGCACCATTGATTCCAAGACCCCCGTTAATCTGCGAGTCTTCAAATTGACTTACACCAATATTTTCCCGCAGTGTCTTATTGCATTTTGTTTCAATGGAAACATTTCCAAGATCAGTGATATGAAATTGTCTGCAATTCCATGTAAACTCAAATTCTTCCTCAAAATGACTGTAACAGTGGCTGCCGTTTCTTCAATCTTTGTTTCTTCCAGTCGTAGTTCGGTACTCGCCAATCAAAAGTATTACTGTATTATGGGTGCTTTTTAGTTTCTGTCATGTGACCAAATTATGTCTTGATGTGGCTACGTCGCTACGTGGCTACGTCGAAAAATCGAGTTGCTGTACAAAGTAATGATAGTCAATGCTCGAAGAGGAATACTGCTGTGAGACTTATTCTGAGAGAGGACAACTAAGCTGGCATCATCATCGTGCCTGTGGGAATGGCGATGAATAAACGCACGGTAAAATCTTATGGAAAACACTGTCTTGTTATTGCTTTCCTTTATTTGTTTCTTTGTTTGGTTGTTAAGAAAAACGGAAGAACGTGTGTCGTATTTTTTTTAACTACGTCTGCGAGTTTATAAGTACATAATACAACCTATTTAAAGAAGAAGCCACAACAGATAATCATAGATCGTGTTTTGAACCTTTTTACTCAGAATCTAAACACACACACACACACACACACAGCAACTGAGAATATCTCGACTTCATTGACATTGTAGTTGTAAGTTTTGGGATTAAAGGCCAATATGAGACTTTTAGAAGTAAAATTCTTTCAGGTGATTTTTTTTTTCTATCGAACCCAACGTTCTACCGCCACGGAAGACTTCAAAGATGCCGTATTCATTCTTTTCATGTTTCTCGTCTGAATAAATTTTAGCTGGTTCATGGGCAATTGCGTAGGTACATCAAATCCTACAACAGATTCTTTTAATCCTAATGATGCTTACCAATTGAAAATGGCATGAAGGCGTCAAATCGCTTTAGTTTCCCATCATTGTCTAGGAACCGTTCGGGCTGAAATGTCTCTGGATCGCTCCATGCTTCTGGATCCATGTGCGACGCATATAGATTAGCCATGACCGTGGTCCCCCGCGGCATGCGGCAACCGTTGGACAAAGTGACGTCACAGGTGGTTGCATGAGGAATAGCCACGGGAATGACGTTTCCCAGACGGAGAATCTCCTGAAGAACTGCCTACGAGCGAGAGCAAACCAAACGTGTATTACGATGCAGGACGGATTCATTACTTGTGCTACTAACTGTCAAGTTCACCTTCATGACATTTTGATGGTCAGTCACGCTGGTTTCGTAACAGATACGACAGGCTTTATAAATTCTGTCCTATGAACGGATTTGGATGAAATTATTAAAAAAAAGTTGATAATGACACAAGGAACACATCAACTTTTGGTATGAATGGGGTTACCGTCTGGATCGAGGTGTTTTTGTTTTTGTGTGTTTGTTGTTTTTTTTGGGGTGCAATTTTTTGAAGGGTTTTGTGAATAGCTTTAATAATCCGGGTAACGATGTCAATGTGGTTCCAAATGCTAAGTGTATGTTTAGAGGGTCAAGGAATCTGGAATGTAATGACGCAGATGTTATGAATGCATGGGATGGAAGTCAGAATATTGGTGAAAATGAGCTGCTTTTGGCAGAGATCTGCGCTCCCCGAGTGCCTTTAAGCACGCGCCGAATGTTTTCGTTGTCACCATAGCCACTGTTTGAATATATTTTTAGAACAATATCATCGCTCATGTTTCGTGATCTGTCATTACGATTACTATCAACTCTTTTCTAATTACATGTACTATGATATACAGCGTATTGTCATTATCATCTCGTCGGTGAGGTGGGAGAGTGTACGAAAGTGAAAGTCTCATTCAAAGAGTTCTTTTTGGTCATCCCACCTCCCTTGGTTCCTGTAGCAACGGTCTCCCCTAAAGTTTTGCAAAAATCAGTTTCATTATTCCCATATTGTATGTATTTCCATGGAGGTGTACCCGGTATTTTGCAGGTCTTCGCAGGTTATCGCGTAATTTAATGTTGGTTTTTTTTTTTCATATTCATTTCTGCACGTTTTTCTTTCTCTGTGTTACATGTACATTCATGCTGCAGTACAATTACATTTTGATACGATCATAGTTCATGACGTATATACCTGTGTGTACGGTAGACGATGTCGGTCTCCCCAAGACGGCAGGCGATCAATACCTACTTGCGCGTCCAGCTCCTCCTGCACCAACGCCTGTATCTCTGGATGACGAACCATGAACACGACGCCCCACATGACACCGGCGTGTGTCGTCTCCGCCCCGCCGATGAACAGGTCTGTGGCTACATACGTCACACTCTCACAGATATCATCATCATTATCACCATTGTCGTCTTCGTTAGCACACTTCTCATCGAGTTCCGACAGCGCCCTATTTTCCCTTTTCCCATGACTGTCCGCAAAGTGGGTCATCTCGTTCGTGTCGTCGTATTCTCCGATGCATTCAGGTCTAATAACATCTGCCTGCGACGCATCTGATGATTTTCCGCCTTCAGCAATGAGACAAAAATCAACAAATCCCTGGTTCACTCTACCAACTCCCCTCTGTCTCTCCCGCACAAGTGCCCTGACGAATTCGAAAATGCCAGCGAAGCCCTCGAGGACTGCTTTTTGTGACTTGAGGGGCAGATGCCAAAGTATTGGAAAGAAGTTCACGGCACTGGCGCTTGAGAGGTAGTGAAAAAATTTGTCGGCCATTTGGAGTAGATGCCGGAAGTCTTGATCATCGTAAGAGTAACTCTTCCCGAAGCATATAGAACATATAACATTGCAGAGAGCCATCTGAACGACTCTGGAAATGTTGACGGGACGACCGCAGCTTGCTCCCAGGAGCGATATGACGTTTGCAATGTCTCGTGTGATCATGGACTCGATGCCCGAATCAGATTGCATGAGATGCCGCATCATTTTCTGCCACACTTTGCGATGAAGCCGCCATTGTTGACTTGGCTGTTCGTTGGCGATACCTTTTGCAAAGGGGGATGAACAATATCACATAGGATGTTTGAGCATTAATCATCTTGCGAGTAATGATTTACCTTCTCGACATTATGATTAAGGCATAGTTGAATCATAATCATTTTCACCATTATCATTATTGTTATTGTTATTGTTATTATTGCTCTAAGTAGGCCTACATTACGTGTATCGTATTGTTATCATTGGAACCATTCATTTCAAGCAATAAGGATCCGGAAGGCATTCTAAACACATCTACGCACAACTTTACACTTCAACATTGTGCAAGGGATTGTAACTTGATTTTGGCATAATTTTGCAGTTGTGACAGGGCTCGACATTAACTTTATTTTTCTCGTTTCGGTCGTAAAATCTTTGCATATGAAATTCTGGTGGCCCTAAAGAGAACGATATTATGAAAACCTATTTTGAATTTCACCTGGCAAGCCCCATCGGACCACTAAAAGAAAGCCGTTTTGGAGATTTGGTAGCCCGACATCAATTTTCAGTGGTCCCGGACCATCGGGACACCGCTAATGTCGAGCCTTGGTTATAAACCACCCCTTCCTCACGGGGGAAAAACAGAAATACTGATCAAATAGAGTATCGTTTTGCTACATTCTCTAATCTTCTATGGAGTAAGCTGGTTTTCCCGATCGGAAGTAATAAACAGAGAAAAAACGAGCGTGGAGCACACACGACATTCGACCAACCCCGACCATTGTTGACCTTGTTCAGCATCCATATGGGTCGACCGTCGAAGCTCGCAGCCTTGTTGACGAAGGCCTCTCGGATCACGTCGGCGCCGTTGAGAACGACCAGGGTCTGTCCACCAATCTTCAAACAGAACACGTCCCCAAAGCGGGTCCCGAGGTTCAACAGACTTTGATGGAGTCGCCGACAATCGAGGAATGGAAGATATCCCAGAACTGGCACGCCGACTGGACCCCAGGGAAAATGGCGTCTCCTTTTAGAGTATTTGATATGGAAGATTTACTATCGTTCAACCAACATGATTCCTTTCATACGCTGCTACATTGTAGAGATAGGTGGGCTGTCCTAAGTCAGACCTTTCCTCAGAATACATGTAGTAAAATTGGAAACCTCTATAAAATCATTATGGAGGAGAAGACAATGATATTTCCAGTGAATTTATTCCAACCCGCAAAAATTCCGTTATTCTCAGTACAAAAGGGGATGGTATTCTCGAGTGCCATGGGGTTAGTTTTTCATTTCTTTTTTAAAACTTTGAGGCATGTCACCATTAGATTTACGATGTTGGGAGACATCATTCTTCAACCATGCAAACTTTAATTCATGACGTTTGCAAAAAGGGATACTACTATACGACCTTTAGAGAGTTAGGAAAACGACTTTAAACAGTAAATCATTATCATTAACATGATCAACATTCTACCATAACTCAAAATATTTGTCAGAGAAAATAACATTAAATAGGCCTATACACGCATAATTACATTATATTTCTCATTCTGGTCAGGTTCAATTCGCATCTCAATTAGTAACACACACCCTCCACTTTCAGTCTACATCCATAAACTTAATACATGTAGGCCTAGTATATACAGTGAAGATGCAAGAGGGGATCGAGAGGTGACAGGTACTATAGCCATTCATACAACACGTGTATTGTCCCTATACTAATTTCTCTTATACTCTTTGGATTGAAAATGTGCTAATATTCCACTAAAGTGTGCACCAGATCGTTGAATTTCAATTCTAAAAATGGAAAAGCTCCCGCATGTGGGAGGAGGACACACACTCTCCCCCGCCCTTAACACCTCCATAAAACTTTGGGGCCCTATATGCACACATCAGTGAAGACCCACACAAGGATCAAGATGTCACAAGTCATTATCTAATACACTGTACCACGATCTATACGTATAGCCATTTATTTCCCCTGAAAATTCAGTTTTCTTACTGTTCATTAAAAAATTAGCAAATTTTTCACCAAAATGTGCACCGGATCGTTGCATTTCGAATCTAAAAAGGCAAAAGCTCCCTCATAATATGGCAGGTGGATACCCTCGGCTGGATGCCCAGTCCAACACCCAACCCTTGCTAGCTCGGTCGCTGCACTCCCTCGCTTGCGTGGAGTCATTTTTCCAGCACATGATTAGTATACACTAGTAATATTGCCTTCATTATTTCCGTCGGGGTCATTCCACGAGACCGACAACCATGAGTATCCGGCCCACGATTTCGACACTAGGCAAATAAGGTCAACGAGTTCGACTCTATAGTAAACAAGGCCCACGAATTCGACACAAAGCAACAACAACAACAACAACAAAAGATCCACAAGTTCTACAATATGTAAAAACGATCCACGAGTTCGACATTATATCACAGGTGTCGGTCTCGTTGGCCAATTGTTTGCCTAGTGACGAATTCGTGGGCCTTGATTGCTTAGTGTCGACCTCGTGGGCCTTGTTTGCCTAGGGTTGGATTCATGTGCCTTCTTTGCTTAGTGTCAAACTCATGGGCCGTGAGACTCATGGGATGTATGATTCGTGGATGTCAAAGTCTTGTCGTGTATCCTTTATCCCCCCCCCCCCAACTCGTTACACAAAATCGCCGCTTCTAAACTCAAACAAAACCATCTCTTCAATATATCATTAGATATCATAAAATATTTACTATTATGCAAACACATAATTAAAGTTCATACACAAGAATACACGATCATGTTTATGCTTAAGCAAGGTTCCCACTTAGCCGAGTTGGAGTCCCGAGTTGTGCCGAGCTGCGCGAGCTTGAACTCGCGTGAACTCGCGTGAACTCGCGTGAAATTTGTCAGTTTTAATGAGCTGCGCATGAGTGATCTACGAGGCAAAATCGACTTTACTACGATAGCGGTACGAGTGATCCGAGCGTGACACGAGTCACACCGATCTTGGGGCGAGTTGTGATGACCTGTGTAAGACTTAAATCGCGCTCTCATCGAGTTATAAAGAGCTTGTTACGAGCCCGTTACGAGCCCGTTACGAGTCCGTTATGAGTTCGCGCAATCCCTGTGAAATGTGAATAATTCCATTTCAATAGGTCAGTTCAATGCACTTTGAATAAGCGAACACAAAACTCGATGTAAGTCGCAGAGCTAGATCTAAACTCGCGCTTAGCTCTAGGGCAACTCCCCCTTACACATACTGGTAGTAGGTTCGTAGTGCTCGTATTGCACTCTTCAAAACTCGAGCAGAACTCGCGTATATACTTGAAGGTGGCGAGTTACGAAGAGTTCATCGCGAGCTTCGTCCGAGTATTGAGAGTTTGTTACGAGTAGTACGAGTTTAAAAGAGTTCAGCACGAGTTACTTCGAGTTAGGGAAAATTTTGAACATGTTCAAAAATTTTTGAACCACTCGCGAGTTCACGGGGAGTTTTGCAGATTGACTACTAGTACGGCAGATAGGTGAAGAATTGTGGGTTTGGTGAAACAAGCATGGAATTTGGTATGCGGGTAGACTATACCCCAGTGGTAATTTTTAGATATAGGTCGAACCGAAGTACAGCGACCATAGGATGAGCACTAGCTGAGTCATTAAATAAACTATTTGTCCCATCCAACACACACACATTAGACAAGAAATAATCAACAGTGATTAGTTCGATACATTCATTAGTATAAACTGGTTGATAAATACAGGAATAATTCACCTCATTTAAAACATTCAGTTTCTTGTCTGGATGCCATGACCTTTTTAAAGGGCATAACGATTCTATATCGCGCTACAACGAGAATCAACGAACTGTGATAGAAATACCAAACTCTTTAACTCATGCTACCTGTGCAACATCTTATTAAACAGAACCGTCATGTCAATATGCTTTGGCAGACGTCTTGATAAAAGATAATTTGATAAAAAGGTATGATGGAAAAAATTTGTCGATGATACTTATCACATCGTGCTTTTTGGGCGTGATATCAAATTTATCTATCACAAACAAAATCAAAGGGTACAGTAAAATTGGAAGCCTTACTTTTAGTACTCAGTATTTAAGACTACCTATAGTTATGCATGGCATTGATTCTTTAGGGAACATGTCGGCATTACCAATAGTTTTCATAAGCATAAACAACGATAAAACAAATGTATCTGTAGTGTAATTTCTTGTTTTTGCAGGGGCCGATTATTCTCATATAGATATAGTTTATGCATGTCCTTTAATAGTTTAATTAGTCGACTAGACGTCAATCTTTATCTCGTGCAGCCGCAATGCAAAGTTCATGAACGTGGAGTGATGCGAAATGATTAAACCATACCTGTAAACATGGAGGCCTAATACAACGAGCAGGCTCAGGAGAAGAACTAGCATCACTGGCGAGAAGTTGATCGTCTTGAAGCAAAGTGAAAAGATCAGTGACATGATGACTAGTAATAATCGATAGTCATCAGACTGACCGCGATTACTAATATGATGAAAAGGCAAATAAACTGCTGATTTCGCGCTAGATCTCTGAGATTGGATGTAGAGAAGGTTAAACGAGATGGAGCTACGGAAGAAAAATATTCTGTAGTAGTCGCTTCTCGTGTGTTCCGACGAAACAAGACAGTCGTAATGCCAAGAAGTTCTAATTCCCTTTCGGCTGAGAGTTACTGCCTGCACAGCTGACCTCATTTTTTTAACGTTCATAAAATTTAGAGCATGCGTGACCATCAGAGCCTCTTCAACTGAGGCGAGGAGAAAATTTGGCATTCTCCGCTGCTGGAATAAATTGCATGACACAAGTCTCAAGCAGAAAGTGATATTGTGCTTGCCGCCACACACACACACACACACACACACACACACACACTATTCTCTTTGTAGTTACATTAGATGCAGAAATGGACACGTTTCTGTAGGCCTCACAGTACACCTGATTTTTGTTTCGTCTTTCTAAATATTCAAACCGGAACACAGGTAGGCCTGTATAGTATCTAATGAATAATGGTTGGTAACAATGTTTTAGCAAAATTTATCACATCTTGGGCAAAGTATACAATTTGTTATGTGTATATAGCAACGATGATTTGTCGTAACGTACAAAATATCTTGCCCTTTAATTATTGAGGTCATTTTCTACGGGCCGATTTAAGGTTTTGTTTATAATCAAATTCATCTGAGGCCAACGTGACCATATACTTTTCATCGCCCATACAAGGCTAGAGTGATATATTACCGCGAAGCAGTGTAAGAGTCATGGCTTTGACCCCTGTACTCTAAAATGCTTGCAGAGAAAGAATGACCACTTGCAGACCTTGCTGTGGTTCAATATCAAAGATTTATAGAGACCTACATTGTATGATTGTGACCGCTGCAAACGTGATCTGATTTTTTTCTCCTTCTTCTCTTTACTTTTCTTAATTGGTTATCACAATGAGAACCACACCTTTGGTTCACTGTAAAAACATCGGTGTTAGATTTAACACCACGGGTGTTAAATCTAACACCGATCAAACTTCAATAAAGGACCACACCCACAGGTGTTAAAAATGCACTGTGATGGTGTTGAAAAGTGTTCACCCGACACTTCGTGGTGTTAATTTGACACTGTACCTGGTGTTATTTTGACACTGTACTGGTGTTAATTCAATTTCAAAAATGACACCACATCTGGTGTTGATTTGATATTTGTTGGTGTTAATATCAATGGTTTAACGCCCGTCCAGCTTCAATAAGAGACCACACCAGCTGGTGTTACTTTGGTGTAAATTTATTTTCACATTTTTTCAAAAATCTAGTATTCTAATGTAAAATTCTTGATTGTCTTGTTTAAATAAAAAATCAACAAGAAGTGCAGTTACTAAGAAACTCTTCAAAAAACAGTTTAAAATTTGGAAATGATACCCGGGGGTGTTAATTTAACACCATAAATGAGCACCGAAAATTTAACACCATCTCGGTGTAACGGTACGATATAAATGGCTGGGAAACTGTTTCACTATTCAAGACAGTGCATTCAATTGACAACATAACG
The DNA here is from genome assembly GCF_040938485.1 of Diadema antillarum. Lineage (NCBI taxonomy): Eukaryota > Metazoa > Echinodermata > Echinoidea > Diadematoida > Diadematidae > Diadema > Diadema antillarum. Next base: position 555,254 of record NW_027271344.1, on the reverse strand, counting down.
GAACACGAAAGCCACACTGTAAAAACATCGGTGTTAGATTTAACACCACGGGTGTTAAATCTAACACCGATCAAACTTCAATAAAGGACCACACCCACCAGGTGTTAAAAATGCACTGTGATGGTGTTGAAAAGTGTTCACCTGACACTTCGTGGTGTTAATTTGACACTGTACCTGGTGTTATTTTGACACTGTACTGGTGTTAATTCAAAAATGACACCACATGGTGTTGATTTGATAATTGCTGGTGTTAATATCAATGGTTTAACACCCGTCCAGCTTCAATAAGGGACCACACCAGCTGGTGTTACTTTGGTGTAAATTTATTTTCACATTTTTTTCAAAAATCTAGTATTTTAGTGTAAAATTCCTGATCATCTTGTTTAAATTAAAAATCAACAAGAAGTGCAGTTACTAAGAAACTCTTCAAAAAACAGTTTAAAATTTGGAAATGATACCCGTAGGTGTTAATTTAACACCATAAATGAGCACCGAAAATTTAACACCAGCTCGGTGTTCACTATTTAACACCGGACTTTTTGCAGTGCACGAATATGAAAATTTAACACTATTAATGTGTTATTTTGCTACCACTACGCGCAAAGCAGGCGCTATACACAAGGCAACTCGAGGATCAATTTATTATTATTTTGTAACCCACCGGGTTTTTGTACATCAGTAAACAGCAGGATAGAAAAGGTTATGCTGGTGATGCTGTCCTACTCCATCAGATAAGCCTAATCCAAAAAGATCCTGTTTCTATTTATGCATGCATCCAAGCAGTGGCGTATCTAGGGGGGGGCAAGGGGGGCACGTGCCCCGGGCGCCACTCCTTGGGGGCGCCGAAAACGAAAAAAAAAGAAAAAAAAATCGAAGAAGAAAAAGAAAAAAAAAAGAAAAAAAAAGAAGAAGAAGAAGAAGAAGAAGAAGGAAAAAAAAAAAAACAAAAACCCTCGCCCGGACCGGGAGAGGGGGGGGGGGGGAACTAAATCAAACAAAATGACAACCAAAATGACAATGTTTATTGTGTTCACACCAGAATTCCATGTTTTGTAAGCTGAAATTTCGGCTCGCTCGCTGCGCTCGCTAACTGCTCGCAAAAATTTATATATATAAAAAAGAAGATAAAGAACACAACGTGATGATGACGTGTACAAAATGACAATGTATATTGTGTTCACACATGCCATCGTTAGAAGGCTTTACGCGGAGCAGCGGCTGCAATTTCTTTCGTTCTGAAGCGATCGCCTATTGAATCAAACGAGGGCGCCAAAGGTGTCGAACATACGGGGGGGGGGGGGCGCAAAAAAAAAAACAAATCAAACAAGACAAGAACAAAACGAAATGATGACGCGGATATAAACAAATTTCGGCTCACTCACGCGTTCCAATTTAGAGTATTTTTTTTTTCAAGTCCTCAGTTTGTCGGTATAAATCGTTATCTATAAGGCCGTCACTATATTTTGATTAGAATTGTAAGATTTGATAGGCAAAAAATGACAAGAATTCCATGTTTTGTAAGCTGAAATACAGCAATTTTCGGCTCGCTCGCTGCGCTCGCTCGCCAAAATTTATCCAAAAAAAAAGGAGATAAGAACAAAACGTGATGATGGCGTGGAAATATACAAATTTCGGCTCACTTTCGGCTCACATTTCGGCAAAAAATGACAAGAATTCCATATTTTGTAAGCTGAAATACAAAAATTTTCGGCTCGCTCGCTGCGCTCGCTCGCCAAAATTTATCAATATGCTCGCCTCAGTTTGTTGGTATAATCGTTATCTACAAGGCAGTCACTATATCTTGATTAGAATTGTAAGATTTAATAGGCAATAAAATGACAAGAATTCCGTGTTTTGTAAGCTGAAATACATCAATTTTCGGCTCGCTCGCTGCGCTCGCTCGCCAAAATTTAGCACACAAAAAAAAGATAAGAACAAAACGTGATGATGACGCGGAAATATACAAAAATTTTCGGCTCGCTCGCTTCGCTCGCTCGTCAAAATCTATCTAAATTTATTACATTTAAATCACCCTCGAAAGACCCCTTTTATGTGCTTGAAAAAGCATATCATGTGGACTTTTTTGTAAGTCCCTACCGGGATGGGGTTGGGGTTGAACACTTTTTCAGAAATTAGGGGCGCAATTTTCGCGCTTGCCCCGGGCGCCGTTTTCCCTAGATACGCCACTGCATCCAAGGCTATTGAACGCATTAGGTATGACGCATCACGCATTATGATCGCGCGATAATGTGGAAAAACAAAGCATGCGAAAACACGAGAAACATGATGGAGCCTATTTTATAGTAATACAAAATAGCGAACTAGCAAAGCTGTGAAGGATCAAAAATGAGAGATGATGACCAAGTACAGAGAGCGGAAGCATCAGTTGACACAAGGTAAACACAATACTGAGGTATCAAATGGATGTGATTGGAAAAAATAATATTTGTCCTGAGAATAGAATAAAATGATAATCCCACTGGTCTAATGTTTTATTGACTGTACAGACATATACAAAGATGATAATTATTATAAAGAATATAGGCAACATTATTTTGAGATATACAAAGTAATATTTTGAGTAATGTCGAACAAGAAAATATTTTGAGCCATGGTTGGTCAGCCACTGAAGTGTCAAAAACACGCTAGTTATGCAATGTATTAGGTTTATTCTAGTTTTCCAAGGGCTTGATGGCAGGTCGGCAAACCGAGACGCGATGCGGGATTATGATCAGGACAATATTCTGCATTCCCTGTGTTTGTCAAGCTGCCAAGCCAAGTTTATTCCCTCTCATATTATTTATGTCATTGACGTTGCTCATAAACAAACATCAGGGACCAAGCCAAGTTCATTCCTTGCATGCCTTATAGTAAAGCACTATACCTCGCCGAATGATAGGTCCCTACATCAGAATTCCTTTCAGGATTCTCATAGTTATAATCTTCCAAGAATTCAGACAGTATATACTGCCTCTGATATAGCGCCATTACCCAAAATCGTATTCAAGTCGTTGTCGCTATATTTTCTGCGACCATTGGGATACAAAGGGGGAAATTAAAAAGAAAATTGAAGTCATGTGCTTCATGAAGATTATTCAACTCTAACCAAGTCATCAATTTCACCTAAAAGTTGATTTTTATATAACAGTTTTATGTAAGAGGTTACAAAGGCGTGTCTCTATAATTCTGCATGTCGAGGCTTGCGTGTATAACAAAAGAATGTTATGATGCAAGAGCAAAAACAACTTTTGCAGAGAAATTGCCACCATTGCAGTAGCGGGCTCTCATAGATTGTAAGGTTACTATATGCATTTTGCATGAGGCTATGTGAGTAAGTTGTGGAATGATATTGATATCGATGTCACTATCTACGGGTGCTGTTCGTTATTCCGAAGGTTCGCTATTCCGAAGGTTCGTTTTTCCGAAGGTTCGTTGATCCGAAACACGGAAATTTCCTATACCTAGAGGTTCGTAAATCCGAAAATGAAAAAGGGTTCGTTAATCCGAAAATTTGTGGCGTTATTCCGAAGGTTCGTAATTCCGAAGATTCGTCATTCCGAAAATGAAATTCGGAACAATGAACCTTCGGAATAACGAATCTTCGGAGTAAAGAGCCTTCGGAATAACGAACCTTCGGAATAACGAGCTGTAACCCTATCTATTATACACATGCGCATGATTTTTGCAATGTATGATATAACTGATGTAACTGTTAAAGAAATGTATTCATGCCATGACTATTACATGCGAGCACGCAGAGAGGGCGAAAAGCTAAGTTCGCTATAACGAAGATATTTCGATTCCGTGCATGCATTATAATCTTCGTATCACAAAACGACTGTATGTCCTGCATGACAATTATTAGAAAATTTGCCTGAGGAACATGACAACGAAAAGTGAGCACAAATTATGTAAAGTATTGACATGACAGTATGCAACTATTAAGCCCCCCTTCACGAATTATGGTAATATTAGCTTTTGATAATAATAATAACGATGATGATAATGATAATAATAATAATCATCGTAATCATAATCATAATCATAATGATCATAATATAGCGTTTCAAGCCCAAGTGGGAAGAGACTATAAGGAAAGGAAACGAAAATCAAACAAATACTGAAATAACAAACATGCTTGTCAAAAATACAAATTACACGAAGAAAAGATGAATATGACGTGGACATCATGCAGTATGTATCAGTAAATTGTATTTTTGTCTTTGTTTCAAAACACATCACTCCGAAGGACTTCACATAATGACTTCAGTATCACATAATTTTATTACAAACCGCATCAAAACTATAGATTCTTCTATTCTTCAAAAGCTCCTGATAAGCTGTTAACAAAAGGACAACGAGGAAAGAGAAATTTGGATTGATTTCTGTGCTTTGATTTTGATTTAAATTTGGCTTTTACTTGTCTTGATCAGGACTACACACCGGACCAATTTTCGCACTCTTCTTATTCCCTTGTTCATTTTGTTTTAATATAATAGGCCCATAGTAGGAAAAGTACCAGGTCAATAGAGGGATAATAACAAGAAAAACAATCTAACAAATCTCCGTAATATATGATCTGCCGATGACTGCGAATACATTCCTATTATCTTCTAATCTGCTCCTATCATTAAAATCAGAAGTGTATATATGAATGTATGCATATATATATATATATATATATATATGAATATATGCATATGTATGTGTGTATATATATATATAATTATATATACATACATAAATATGTATGTATGTATATATATATATATATATATATATATATATTTATATATATATAAATATATATATATATATATATATATATATATATATATATATACATGTATAATGAAGAAACAAACTGGTAATGCATTTTTGGCCAATCAGAGTTTATGCCACTCAAATTTTCGGCGTCCTACCCTTTCTTCAGGAGTCTTGACAATTGCATAATTATGTATGTAGGGCCTAATGCATGAATTGTATTCACATCATAAACCATAATACATGTCTGTAACCTAATGTGCAGAATGTTGTACGAGTTGAGTGATTATTGTAAATGAGGTTTCCGATACATATAGTATACTTAGTACCTGCGGTCAACATGTCATTTCAGGGTTTGTAGAGCATGGTGTATAGGACTCATAAATTTTGCAGTCGTCTCGCTGCCACACCCACTCACACTCTACTATAGTATTTTAGAGTTTTCATGACTGTTGGGGGTGAAATCAGAGGTGGTAACCACGCTCCTGCTTATAGTATGAAGGTGAAGATTGGTGATGAAGAGTCATAATGGATCTGACTTTGCGCCCAGCTGTGGACACATTATACTAGTATTTGGCAGTGCCTGGCATCATTGTCCTGATTGAAATGTTTACCGGTATTTGTTGGTAGTTTCTGTCTGTAACTCACATTTTGAATTTTTTTTTATTGTGTGTGTGTGTGGGGGGGGGGGATTTTTGTTTCGTCTGCACATACGTGCTCCACGGAACAGGAGTATGGGCCAGGGATAAATTTCACATTCCTCTAGGTCTCTCCCTCTCTCAAGTGTGGGCTATAGAGCCAAGGGTTTTGGGTAACTGTTGTAAGTATAAATGTTGAAATAGTATTTTTTCATATATACATTGTATGTTGGAAGTGATTTGTAGCCTACTTATTTAATCCTATAGGGAACCCCAGCACTGGCGTAGCCAGGGGGGGGCGATGGGGGCGGTCGCCCCCCCTAAGATTTGGACCGGGGATTTGGGAGGCGGAAAAAAAAATGCGTGTATACTGTATGCATGCACATACATTTCATTCAAAGTGTGCACCAGATCGTTGAATTTCAATTCAAAATATGCAAAATCTCTCGTGCTTGGGAGGGGGTATCCCCCTCCCAAACCCTCCCCCTCTGTGCCTCTTTCCCTAGCTAAGTACACTTTTTAGATTTACAAAAAATTCTGAATAATTCTGAGTGCACAAGACTTATCACTTATATTCCGAAACTGAAGGTTCCCTCATGTATAAGGGGAATTTCCCCTTTTAATCGACCCTTTCCTCCCTCAGCCCCCCCCCCCAATCAGGTGTTTTCTTTTTTTTTTTTGTGGTGATTTCCCAAATGTTGATTCCATCAAATATGCGTATACGAGATATCTCAATTTCAACCTTAAAAAGATAAAAGCTCCATGGGAAGGGAAGGGTGGAGTTAACACTCGCCCACGCCTTCTCCTGTGGCTATACCCAGATCGCTTTATTTCAATTCTAAAAACGCAAAAGCTCCGCGAGCGGGAAGAGGAATCCCCCTTCCCCTAAGCTCTACCTCACTAGACTTTATACATACGCACAGATGGTGCACATTCGGAATAAGAGCTAAATTCCGTGATTTTAACACTTCGATGAAAAAGTATCGCACCAAAAATTTGCACCAGATCGCTGAATTTCAGGTCTGAAAACGCAAAATCACCTTCGTGTGGGAGGGGATATGCCCCTATCTACACCCTCGTGTGCATGCTTTTTCTGTTTGATTGCTGAACAGACAGCGTTCATGATACTCAGTGTAAGAATTAGTACAAGAAGACTAGTGTATTCATATTATACCATTTTATAGGCAAATTGTTCAATAATAATCTACACTAAAATATACTGCAACCTTAAACAAGTAGGACTGTTTCAACTCGTTAAAACACGCAAAAACATGCATCAAATTGCACCATTTGCAACATCAAAATGCAAAAAGTTCTCACCGTGGGAGGGGGGACACCCCCCTCCCACACCCTCCCCTACCCCCTCGCTCGCTCCGCTCGCTCGGGTTTAGTCGCGTTCATGATATTCAGTGAAAAGAATTGATACAAGAAGTGTATCTAAATTATACCATTTTATAGGCAAATTGTTCAATAATAATCTACACTAAAATATACTGCAACCTTAAACAAGTGGGACTGTTTCAACTCGTTAAAACACGCAAAAACATGCATCAAATTGCACCATTTGCAACATCAAAATGCAAAAAGTTCTCACCGTGGGAGGGGGGACACCCCCCTCCCACACCCTCCCCTACCCCCTCGCTCGAGTTCAGTCGTGTTCATGATATTCAATGAAAAGAATTGATACAAGAAGTGTATTTGAATTATACCATATTTTATAGGCAAATTGTTCAATAATAATCTACACTAAAATATACTGCTACCTTAAACAAGTGGGACTGTTTCACGTCGATAAAACGCGCAAAAACATGCATCAAATTGCACCATTTGCAACATCAAAATGCAAAAAGTTCTCACCGTGGGAGGGGGGACACCCCCCTCCCACACCCTCCCCTACCCCCTCGCTCGCTCCGCTCGCTTGGGTTTAGTCGCGTTCATGATATTCAGTGAAAAGAATTGATACAAGAAGTGTATCTAAAATTATACCATTTTATAGGCAAATTGTTCAATAATAATCTACACTAAAATACACTGCAACCTTAAACAAGTGGGACTGTTTCAACTCGTTAAAACACGCAAAAACATGCATCAAATTGCACCATTTGCAACATCAAAATGCAAAAAGTTCTCACCGTGGGAGGAGGGACACCCCCCTCCCACACCCTCCCCTACCCCCTCGCTCGGGTTCAGTCGTGTTCATGATATTCAATGAAAAGAATTGATACAAGAAGTGTATTTGAATTATACCATATTTTATAGGCAAATTGTTCAATAATAATCTACACTAAAATATACTGCTACCTTAAACAAGTGGGACTGTTTCACGTCGATAAAACGCGCAAAAACATGCATCAAATTGCACCATTTGCAACATCAAAATGCAAAAAGTTCCTACCGTGGGAGGGGGGACACCCCCTCCCACACCCTCCCCTCCCCCCTCGCTCGCTCCGCTCGCTCGGGTTCAGTCGTGTTCATGATATTCAATGAAAAGAATTGATACAAGAAGTGTATTTGAATTATACCATATTTTATAGGCAAATTGTTCAATAATAATCTACACTAAAATATACTGCTACCTTAAACAAGTGGGACTGTTTCACGTCGATAAAACGCGCAAAATTATGCATCAAACTGCACCATTTGCAACATCAAAATGCAAAAAGTTCTTACTGTGGGAGGGGGGACACCCCCCTCCCACACCCTCCCACACCCTCCCCTACCCCCTCGCTCGCTCCGCTCGCTCGGGTTCAGTCGTGTTCATGATATTCAATGAAAAGAATTGATACAAGAAGTGTATTTGAATTATACCATTTTATAGGCAAATTGTTCAATAGTAATCTACATCAAAATAAACTGCTACCATAAACAAGTGGGACTGTTTCACGTCGATAAAACGCGCAAAATTATGCATCAAACTGCACCATTTGCAACATCAAAATGCAAAAAGTTCTTACTGTGGGAGGGGGGACACCCCCCTCCCACACCCTCCCCTACCCCCTCGCTCGCTCCGCTCGCTCGGGTTCAGTCGCGTTCATGATATTCAGTAAAAAGAATTAATATAAGAAGTGAATCTAAAATATATACCATTTTATAGGCAAATTGTTCAATAATAATCTACATCAAAATGAACTGCCACCATAAACAAGTGGGACTGTTTCACGTCGATAAAACGCGCAAAAACATACATCAAATTGCACCATTTACAACATCCAAATGCAAAAAGTTCTTACCGTGGGAGGGGGGACAACCCCCTCCCACACCCCCCCCCCCTCGCTCGCTCCGCTCGCTCGGGCTCGGTCGCTTCGCTCCCTCGCAGACTAACCGCCCCCCCTAAGATGAAATCCTGGCTACGCCGTTGAACCCCAGGGGGTTTTATGCTTGATATTAGTGCTGGTTGTTATGACAATTGTAAACTGAGACCTATGTAAGTCATGTGTGTGTGTGTGTGTGTGTGTGTGTGTGTATTTTGAATTTTCTAACACAAGTTTTGTCTGTAGTAGTATATCATCATTGTGTAAATTTAAAATTTTGAGGTCTGGGAAGGGTTAAAGTATAGCTTGGGTTATACTGTATATGGTTATATAAAGAACTGATATATAATTGTATATGTACGAGTATCCTATACCTGTAATTGTGTAATAGATTTATAGGGTGTTGTTGGTATTCATTGTGCCTGTCATGGACATATTACTAGTATATGTAATTCTCAGTGATGCGAGATGTGTTTGTATTGTCGTGACTGTTATGGTTCAATGTAATGTCAATGGAAACCAAATTTCTATATCTGACATAGACCAATAAAAATGAATGAATGAATGAATGAATGAATGAATGAATGAATGAATGAATGAATGAATGAATGAATGAATGAATGAATGAATGAATGAATGAATGAATGCATGCATGAATGAATGAATGGACTCTCAGAGGAGAGGTTATATAGGGAGTATGCCTACATCATGTAGGGCCTATATAATTTTATGCGCATTTTGTCTGTTCGATTGTAATTGTTCTCTATTCCTCTCCTTATTATATTGGTATGACTCAGGGATTTCAAAATATGCTACATCAGTTTATAATAAAATGAAAGGTGCAGGAAAAAAGTTTGATTTTCAATCTTACACTGCTCAACTCATCCATCTAAATCTCAGCTCCCCCCCCCCCCCCCCCCCCAAGCGCCCTTCCTGACTGACTCCATCCACCTCTCTGTGACTGACATTGCTGAGATGCTGATTTTTGGACATGTCGACATACTGGTAATTAGGTTTACTGCAGGTCAAAGTAGGCCCTATCATCCTTTTTTTTAAAAATCTTATCTCTCTTTTCTTTTTGTTCTTTGAGCTGAAAAGTTGAGTTTCTATATGAGTACCGTACGTAATTAATTTGTGTTGTCTTTTCTCAATTAGACGTAGATTCCTTCAACTCTGGTGCCACTAATAGCCAGACTGATGATAAACATGACCGAAGTTACTGTAATCTTTCTACTTGCTCATTTTACGTGGATTGGGTATGAAAAGTGTCGCCAGCACGTTGTTTGTTTGTTTGTTTGTTGTAACAGAATTTTTGGTGACCATTCATGTGATACCTGCAACTGTCAATACGTAAACACACGATGCATCCGGCCAGGCTCAATGTGAAGAAATTTACTTCATTGCATACACACGCAGAATGTCGAATGGGCGCAATGCACACATTATCCAAGCTGTGTTGTGTACACAATACACACACGTAAACTACAAATGCAGACTCCCGACGACACCAACGCGACGGCGACGTAATGTAGAAGACCCAATACTAGTAATGACATGGATACCTTTTCTACATTGAATGGAAATGCTCAGACTGCTGGCTGTGACCACATCTTCGGTATGGCGTATTGCTTTTTGATGAATGCAATGATTTAGTTGATCGTTCACAAATGTAGCGTGATTTTGTTAAGAGAGTGAAACTGCTGCCGGTTTTTCATGGATATGAGTCGTGAGCAAGGATGTGAACAGGAGAGCAGCAACAGAGATGTAGACAATCGTAGTGGACCGCAGGCCAGCTGCCCCTCGCCCTGCGGCTCCGGCGCTGTGTGCAGTGAGGTACCGGGGCATGCTCGGATGGTTCTGCGTGAAATGCATTTTCTGCAACAGCAGGGTCATCTTTGTGATGTTACCCTCAGAGTAGATGGTCACAAAGTCCAAGTCCATCGTGCTGTGCTCTCGGGTTGTAGCCCATACTTCAAGGCTATGTTCACAGGAAATCTCTGTGAAAGCGAGAAGGAGGAGATTGATCTGAAGTCAGTTGACAAAACGGCAATAGATGCCCTGGTGGACTTTGCTTACACTGGAAAAATAGCAGTCACACATGCCAATGTCCAGTCACTCTTGCCAGCAGCAAATCTTTTTCAGATGCAGTCCGTGAAGAAGCTGTGCTGTGATTTCCTGCAGGCTCAACTACATGCCACAAACTCTCTTGGTATTGCACACTTTGCTGAAGTCCATGCCTGCCAGGATCTGCAGGCCATTGCTGACAAGTTTGTCGCTGCTAATTTCTTGGACCTCAGCCAGGGTGAGGAATTCTGTCATCTCGACTTTGAGGAACTGACCAAGATTCTCTCCCGAGATGACCTGAACGTGTCGTCAGAAGAGGTTGTTTTCAGTGCTCTGGATACCTGGCTTAATTACGACCCAAACAGACGTCAGTGCTATCTGGGGAAACTCCTGCAGTGCGTCCGCTTGCCACAACTCACCTTGAAGACACTGACAAGACTGTATGAGACTCACACCTTCATCAAAGAGAATTCACTCTGCCAGGAGCAGGTGAGTATCCCAGTTGCTTTGTAAATTGAGAATTTGTAGAACTGTGTAGCATGGATGTGTGCAAGCATGCACTCTTCGGTTCACAGAAAGAGATGATACTCTGCTCTTCATTGTGTGCTGTGAATCCACTCACCTTCACTAGTGTGTCTTGTTTTTAGCACACTAAACTGCCAAAAAAAAAAAAGTTATTTGGTTAAAGTGTATGTTTACCGTTGTAGACCTGATGTGTGAATGATGCGGATCCAGAGGGGGGTGCAAGAGGCGCACCCCCCCCCCCTTTAATCATCATTAAAATCAAAAGAAATGAAGAGAAAAAACTGAAATGAAACCCGGAAGTGCCACAAGAAATATTAGTTGAGCCCCCCCACCCCCAACCCCCCCCCCCCCCCCCCTTTACAGAATTCCTGGATCCGGCCCTGTTATGTCTGATTGTCCTACTAATTCTGCCATGTACCACTCCTTGTTAACTAACACACAGATGCACACACTCACACACATTTGGCTGTTTGGCAAGTGGTGGGGTTTGACTGTTGAGTAGTCAAGGGAGAGAGGGAACATGAGGAAATCTCACACATGCTTCTTTATAAAACAGGTCCCATGCCATAAGTAAGAATTAAAAAGACATGACATTAAATTTGAATGATGATCATGCATGCTCTTACAGGTCAACAAGGCTCTGCAGTATCACCTGAATGCTGAGGACAGGCTGTCTGTTGCAAGGAAGATCAAGAATCGACTGAAAAAGAGGGGAGAGATTTCCATGTTGTGTGCTGTTGGAGGAAAGAATGGTCTCTTTGCAACACTTGACAGGTATGGTGGCAAGCTCATACCATTTACTAAACTGTACTTGATGAATATTTAATTTGAATTTCAAAGATTGTTTACCAAAGCCCTGATTCATGTTATCTGCAGATATTGGATATGATCACCATGTTTATGCTCCGCTAAAGCTGGTAGCATTTATTATTATACAATTGGTGAGAAAAAGAAGTCTCGAATGGAGATGAAAATATTCTATTTGAGCATAGAAATTTGACTTAATTGATGAGCCATACCAAATAGCTGTGCAGCAGGGGTGTAACATTTGCAGGAACTACAAGGTAGATTCATGTACCAGTAGTGATGATTCTATTATTGTCAAAATCAGGTGTTTATCAACCCACTTGAAATAGAGATAGAAAACTTAACTCAAGATTTGGGGTTTTTTCCTGAGGAAAAAAGCCTTAAGATTTCATTTGTGAAAGTGCAGTGATTCACTCCATATTGTGTGCAGGACGAAACATGGATTTAAAACCATTGGATTAAGGATTGCTGTTAAGGGATAAGAAGATATGTATACAGTATATGGCACATGTGTATGACATACATGTTAACAGGTCGTTCTTGTCACGACTATTTCAAAGTAATCAATGACACAATGTTACCATGTTTATGTTATGTTTTCATGAATGCTTTTATGGACCACATGAGTAGGAAATGGAGGAGCCTCCAAGCTTCAGATATGGATTAAAGAAGGGTTACTTTTCAGAAAAGAATGAAATCTTGAAATGGATCACTCAGACCCAAAACCCTCATCTTCACTTGGGCTGGAAAGTCAACCATATAACATGTAGGTGCGACTTTTTGTGTATTTTTGCGATGCATTTCACAAACACATGTATGTGTACTGTAAAATACGAAAATCTTTGCTGTTTGGAGAATACTTGACTACAGTTGTACTACAATACTGCAAGGATTACCTCTGTATGGTGTACAATGAGTGTATTTTTCTTTTTTTGACAATTTATTCCATCAGTGTGGAAGTCTACCAAGCAGAGACAGATACATGGAGAGAGGTTGCATCCCTCAGCTGCAGACGACAAGAATGCGCAGCAGCAGTCGTCAACCAGAACCTGTACGTCATTGGGGGTGTGCGATGCCAGCTACGCAACGGAAACTCCTACCGCTGCTATGATAATGGCGTGGAGCGGTGGCAGCCGGAAACCAATGCCTGGAGCACCGTCGCCAGCATGCACATGTGCCGCAGTAACCATGGCGTCGCTGTGCTTGATGGCAGGATCTATGCCCTCGGTGGTTACAATGGCGAATCCTACATGAAGAGCGTCGAGTATTACTGCCCAAAGAGTAACCAGTGGCGGGCTGCCACGCCCATGCTTGACTCCAGGAGTATTTTCACTACAGCTGTCGTGGATGGCAAGATCTATGCCATCGGGGGATATGGCCCTAACTACCTAAGCAGGTTTGTCGTTTTGATGTGCATGGCTAATAAAAGTAAGAAAGAGAGTGGTTTTGAAAAGTGAGAAGTTTTGCATTCAGCATTCCCCACTCACTCATAAGGGTGATCAGTCAGAGATAGTAAATCTACAACCCAATTTAGTGTTAATTGGAGTGGATTTTCCATACAATCTGTAATTGCTGTCAATTTGTTTGTCTTTGTAGATTTTGGGCAGAACACAACAAAGTTATCGGTATTTAAAAGAGTTTGATTTGAAGGACTGAAATTTCACTTTTGATGCCATGAACTAGAAAATATATCACATGATTGCAACAGTGCTTGTGGCAGTGTAGTACAGAGCAGTGAAATGCATAGATATGGGCAGTATGTAAATAAGTTTAGCACTTCACATGCTTTGAGCAGCTAGGGTTAGTTGAGCAATATGGCATTGTACTTGTAGAGGCATACAGGTATCAGCTGTAAACAAGTTGGTAAACTTTCCTGACCTTTGCCTCAATTGTATTGTGATCTTGCATTTTGCTGAATAGCATGGAGCGGTACGACCCAGACAAGGATGCATGGGAGAAAGCAGCACCTCTGAATGACAGGCGTATCAACTTTGGGGTGGCTGTGCTGCACGGATTCATCTACATTGTTGGTGGCCACAACGGGGAGCAGTACCTCAGCAGTGTGGAACGCTACGACCCTCATCAGAACAGCTGGAAGAGCATGTCACCCATGGGAATACCAAGGACAGGTAAATATAGATGGTGACCTTTGCTAGAGAGGGATTCATTCAAAGGTAGTGGCCCTCTGTTGCAAGTCATCTCTGCTTTGGTGCATCTTTTAAAGACCCGATAGCGTGGGAATTCCACGGAGTCGGAAGGCTGGCCCAGCTCAGAAATATTCGAGAATCCCCGTAATGAATTGTGTACAGTGCTCAGCTTTATGACTGATCTCTGTGTAAGTGAACACACAGCCAAAGAATCTCGATTGGAGTCTATCATTGTCGATGAATGTACGCTTCGATGCACATATTCGCTAACATGTGGCTGACAGGTGCTTTTGATGGCTTTCTAATGTACCCTGATATATGATGGACAGCAAATGAAGATTGACTCAATCAGACTGCCCATGTTTCCCATGCTATTGGGCCTTTAAGATGCTATTCTTCAGAGGGTACACAAAATGAAACAAATTTCATGCATATACGTTATTTCCTTTGTGTAAATCAATAATGTAAGCTTTTGTGATTTTTTTATTTTTGAAAAGATGACATAATTTTGAAATGCTATGAGTCTGAGAAATTATAGAAATACAGGCATTATGATTATGACTTAGTGTTGCTTGGAGAACTTTACCATGTGAAATTTTCAGCCTTTAAAATCCTTATTTGCAAATCACTGTAAGATTGATTGTAATCAAAATTTGTTTCAATGCAGCTGAGGTTGAGAACTCGAAGCTCTCAACAAATACACAAGACTGTAGCAAATAATTTCATTCCTTTTCTGTAAGTCTATAGTCTCGTGTAAGCTTAAAGATGGCCCTTCCCTTTTGCTTTTCCTTCCCAAATAGCACAGAACATGATATATTCCACCACAATGACAAGACTATTGTAAATCTATAACATTTCTGTGATATTTGAAGGTTGTTAGGCGTTAAAATTCAAATAATGCACCAAACGCTCACCGTAACGTATTCTGTGTACTAGGCACAGCTGCATACATTAATCCTCCTGTGGTTGTAATATGATATTTATACCTCAAACAACAGATATGCATGTTAAAGCTGTCAGAAAAGAAGAATTCACTAGCTTCTCTTACTTTGTTATCAATGGCAAATAACAACACACCACTTACACTGTACATGAACTACATGTATAACTAAGTGCATCACACAGGTCTGTAAAACTAGACTAGTAGTAGTAGTTTAGATTTGTAATTTTTTCGTAGTACGAAAAAATTATTCAAATCTTAATGGTCAATTTAACTAAACAAACAAAGACCCTCTTGAGTTCAAAATTTACAGGAGGTTTCCAAATAGTGTTTTCTTCAATACCTAAGTGTTCTCACCAATTTTTCAAAAATTTGCATGCAAAAGGGACTGGCTGTCTTTAAAGCTTGGCAAATGATATTCAGTCATCAAAGGCCACCATGATAGTTTGTTGAAATGGGATTATCTGTGAGATCGTGTGTCACTTCGAAGTTCCTTTTGATTATTATAATTGTGATGCATTAGTAAAACTGACCCTTCAATCATTCATTTTTTCAGCTCTGATTACAAAGGAAAACATGGTTTTGTGGTTTGTTCATTATCTCGGTATGTGCAAAGGCAATAAAGGTGTAAAGATTCTTGCAGTTTCAGGGTCTTTCTTTCCATCCATTTAGTTCAAGAGTCCTTATGACATTTAAATGAATATGTACTCCAATTTACACCACTACTCTTTTGACCAGGTCTGGGTGTCACTGTCATGGGGGGCCACATCTATGCAGCTGGTGGGCACTCAGGGGCAGCATACTTGGACCGTGTGGAGCGGTATGATCCATTCACCGACACCTGGACCCTGGTCAAGGCTATGCTGAATTGCAGATGTAACTTTGCCTTTGCCGCCTTGTGAGTAAAGAGTCACAGGGGAACTGTGCAGAATGCACATATATTTCTCCCACTTTGACGTTGCACAGCAATACCACATCTTCACATCATCAGCTTTGTACAGGAGAACACATTTATTAGGTGCATGATGGTACTTCAGAAGAGATATTCACAAGCAATATTTTATGACTGGTTTATGTACGGGGCAGTGATGTAGGAAATAGTCATGAAATGGTACGTGAAGCAAAGTATAGAGGAGTAATAACCACAGTAGAGACTGACATTACTACAACTGGCAAGTGGCGTATTGAAACACTAGTCTCAGCCAGGTATATGCCCAACTTGCCAAATGCTCATATTGAGCATGAAATATTTGAGTGGCTATCCAAGACATACTATGTAGTCTATAATTTGAGGAGGATGTATGCCGTAGCAGGCCACTGAATGAGATTGGTGATTGCATAATGATCAGCTCTTTGCTGAATAGTTGATATGATTTTCAAGTCATTTGTGATTATATCAGATCACTGACTTGATTATAGCATAGGGGGAATATGCATATAATTGCAGAAAAGGAAGGTGCAAATAATTTTTCTGAGAAAGATGCATTTACATTGAAACTGAAATTCCCTACAGTGTTCAGTGCCATACCATAGATTGTGTCTAGTTTGCGATGTTTTTTTTCACTCATTTATGAAGTAATTTGTTGGATGACAATGAGCATGGATTTCTTTCATGGGAAACTTTAATGCAGTATCACAAAAGTCATGCTTGTTTTGTCATGTTTTGAGAAGTAACCGAGTTATTTAAAAGTAACAGTTTACTGAGACTTTATTTAATCATTGCAATGTAGATATACATCATCTGCCATGGCACGCAATAACCATCATGGTAGGTGTCTTTTCCCCTTTCAATATCACGTGTATGACATTGCACTCATGGCTTCTACATGCACAAACCTATGTCCCTCTAGAATTGAAAGAAAGCAATTGACTCTCTTTGTTGCAGTAAATGTTTATGAACACATAATTCCTTTTTTTATGCTGTGATCAGAATCAGGGGGAATGATAAATTGGATATAGATGAGGATGACATGACTAGAAGATTGTCTACACAAACTCATTATAATCTTGTATGGAATGTTTCACTGGATTGAAAATTTGCATGTTATAATGTGTGCTGCATTTGTTTCATTTGTCTTCAGAAAACACCTACTATATTTAGCTAATGGGAGACAAATCTGTTTCATGTAACTGCGATGCATTTTTTTCTTCAATTTTCTGAATTTCACCATGTGAATGTGAAGTATATTAAAATTGTGATCAAATGGAGATTTTTTCTTTCTTTCCAAAAGAAAAAGAAAAAATAATGAGTTGGAATTATTTCTTGCCCCTATCTGTCATCATTTATTTATTTATATATCTATTCATTTTTATTTATCTTTTTATTTGCTATTTTCATGCACAGTATTGTCTTCTGCACATATTCATTCAGGTTCTTTGAGAAGCACTGAAAGATTTATTTCAATTTTGTCCACATTTATGTGTGGAGCATTGCACCTTCTATCATTCTGTGTGTTATGTCATGCAGTAATAACAGCTCCTCATACATATGTATATTACACACTGTATCTACAAGCACACTACAAACTATGATAAGGTGAACAATGTTTGCACAAAATGTTTTAGTTTCTTAGTATTTTAGGAGAGTAGATTGTGTGTTCTTTTCTCATCAACTTGAATTTTCAGGGTAAAGGTACTGGTACTCTTCAACATTTACTACAAAATGCTGTTATCTCTTGTTCCTCATTCATAATTCAAGGTGTAAAGAACTAGTTAAAATCTTCTTGCCAGAACCTTTGCAGGTCATTTATTTTTGTTGTCAGTTTATCTTATTCAGGTTTCATATGACTATTTATCAGTGTCAACTTTAACTGTTAAATTACTTTTTCATCACACATCTTATAATGGAAATCTCACCTGGTGTGCTTGAAGTATTACGGCATTTATAGTGCATAAATAGTCCATTGCGTTAGGACTTTTACAGGGAGTCAGCAGCATGAGGCATCTTATGAACTATCTCGTATACATGAAGTCAGATGGAGTGTACAAACTAATGATGTTACGAGGAGGGGATTGTTTCTGTGCACACCTGATGGTAATTGTGCAAAGTGCATTATTTGTTTGATAAATTGGGAACATGAATTCCTGGCATCTGGTGGTACAATGTTTTAGTCAACTTATTTATTTCTGTGTTGCATTTACACTCAAAGTTAGTTTGAAGTTAGTGATGGCCTGTTTAAAGTACACTATAGAAAGTAGTCACAAGGCTAAATCATTCAAGCATTCCACAATGATTATCTGTCAAAATATTTGATGAGAGGATATTACATGCTGTCGGAGTATATATTGTTCCTGGAAGCTTATGAGGGAATGCAAAGGAAGTGCACACACTTTTGCTGTAACGTTACTGTATAAAATGGGGGAAAATGACACTTATAATGCTATTTTTTATTATGAACAGAATTTAATTTCCCAATGAACAGAATTTAATTACCAAGATCCATAATTAGATGGAATTCATAGTTGCATAAGTTTCACACAAATTTTGCCATTCCTTGTAAACCTTTCCCTTGCATAAAGAAATGCAGAAAGATAGGCTAGAAAGTTACATGAGCAAAGTGAGTCATGGGCTCAATTTTATCAAGGTTTTTTTTTTTCCTCTTGACAAATTTGCAAACACTTTTCACTTACAGTAAATGTGATTGTCATAGCATTAACTGTAATAAAATTGATTGATGAGGCTAGTTATTGCCATGGTAACTTATGTGATGCAATTTCTGTAAAAAGCCTATTAAATGAGGAGTCCTCAGCCATTGTAATCAATGTCACAAAATGCTCATGTAATGGGTATACAGTGGCTGGTGACAAGGAATGAAATGAAGCATTGCTTAAAACTTGCATGAAAGATCTAGATGTTCACCAGTTTTGCTTGTTTGCTGGTGTGCAGATGCATGCTTTGAGTTTTGTGTCACACATTTGAGTATTACTGTATATGAATATCAGTTGATATTTTGCAACTCAGTAAGAGTACAGTGTTGGGTTTTGTGCAAATACAATGTACTTCCCTTCTGAAATGATGTGGAAAGAGATCAAAAAGTAATGAGGATAAAATCTAATCTGTTGCCTTAAAGTCAAAATATTATGTGTAGTATGTCCTGTTTTGTAATGAGCGGGGGTGAACTCCATGAGTCTTGAGATATGTCAGCTTTCAAGCTTTATATATAGACAAATATGATTTGGGAGTTAGGGCAATTACCCCGAACCCTTCCCCCGACCCTAACCCTAATCCTAACCCTGACCCAAACTCACCTAAAACCTACGCTAACTCACCATTATACCCTAAACCTATCCCTAATCTTTACTCAATTGCCCTTTGGTGGTAATTGCCCTGATATGATGATTTTTATCTCAAAGCTGCTTATTGACAAAGTCATGGATATTGCAGCCCCCCTCCCCCCAGCTGTGTTGCTATACTTCTAAAAAAGTACATAGATATGCTTGACCAGTCCGCAGCACGCACACATGTATTTTAATATTATACCTTTTGTGACATAGATATTAAGAGACTGAGATATGAATGTGCCCAAGCAGAAAAAGCTGCATCATGAACCATGGTCTGGTTGTCAAATTTTTCAAATATGTCATGGAAGGGTTTGCCTCACAAGAAAGAAATACCTAGCTGTAGCATGCACTCTGTTGCTGCATACTGTATTTAAGCTGTTATTTATGCAACAGTATAATTTTTGTGACCTAGAAACATCATTCATTTCCAAAGGTCATGGTATTTATATTATCTTAAACAGATTTAAAAATTATAGTCGTAGCTTTTTTTTCGATAAAAGGGGATTATTTTGAAGAACGAGATTTGAAAGTAATAAGGATTATTTCGTGGAGGTAAAAATTTGGCAACAACATGATCTCACAATCAAAGACGCTTGATAAACAACAACATCTTCAGAGACAGCGCGTCTCAGGCAAAGACGCACATCACCTGAGACGCGCTGTCTTTGAAATTAACCGAGTGGTCTCAGGTGATGTGCGTCATACGCATAAGGGCCGCGCGCTGTCCATTTATTTTGTACAGGATTAGCGCGCACTTTCCTGTCTTATCAGTTAAGCGTCTTTGGTATTAAGTATCTTACTAGCACTTCACGTGATGCTGTTCCTCTTGCCTGTCAGTCTTCCAGACTCCCAGTCTTGAGTTTCTGCTCGTTGACTGTGGTCTGATGTGACTTATTCAATGTATTTTGAGGCAATAAAGGTGAATGCAATCACATGTCTGTACTATGTGCTCAGTATACTTCAGGTAGATCACTAGCTCCTCAGAATTTGTCATTGTATATCTGAGAGTATGTATGTTTGTATCGCATGATCATAGTTATTTTATGTGTGATGATGATACATACTCATCATGTTCAAAAGAGAGCAGAATTGATTTCACATACAAAATTCTATAGATGTGTGTGAATGCATTCCTCTTTTGTTTGTTTGATTTTGCTTCCTGCACATGACTGTTCTGACTTTCATAGATTTTAAATTTGCTAATCAGATGAAGAGATGACCACATCCTGCAGTCTTCAGAGGGCTGCTCAATTACCTGCTGTCAGTTCATTGTGAACTTGATTTCTCATCAACTTTTTTGTTATGCATATGTTTGTGTCTGTGTGTGTGTGTGTGTTAGTGCAACAAGGGCATAGGATGATAATACAATTGCTATTTGCAATTTAGAATGTAGGCAGTAATGCATAATCTTTTTGAATGTGAATGACTGTGCTGGCACAAGCTCAATCAATTAACTACATTGTATATTATTGGCACCTTGTCATGGCCACTTGTAATTGAATGACGCGTTCTGCCAACGTGATGATCAGTTGGAATTGCTTTATTTTTTCATGACCTTTTTAGTGCTGTTTTACAAACAGACATGCAGACCCTCACAGAGACTTACAGATGTGGCCATTGAGAGATTTAAGACCTTCTGCATATAAATTCATACAGTGGAAGAATCCTACAATTGACAAAATTATATTTACAGTCAAAGGACTGAATTATGGTGGGATCTGATAAGGGAATATTTTAATGCATTGACAATATAGCATGCAGTTGTTCAGGATATAACGTAGCATATAAAGAAGGAATATTTAGTGAGTGTTTCCTCTATTTCCTTCTATACCAATATTATAGTGAATTTCCAACATGTATATAATGACTTTGAAATACACAGTACACAATCCTGCCTTGTTTTTTTGTTTGTTTGGTTTTTTAGTGAAGATGTTCTAGATGTTTCAATTAAAGGGTCACTTTGTGTGTAGATGATATTTACTGTAATGCAAAGTAGCATGCCATTATGGTATCAAGACAACTTTTATCTTTTTAGATATTGTGGATTTGACAGAGATATACGTTTATTGCTGTTGTATATTTAATGCATTCAAATAATGTCACATGTGCCTTTCATAACTTTGTATGTTTGTGTTTATGGAAGTCCTACAAACCTCATTTCTCTAGCTCAAGGGAGAATATTTCTGGCAGATAAACATCTTTGCAGTATTTTTGTACCTGAAAGAACAGATGTCTGTATGGATGTAGTCCTGCACTTTGCTTTAAGAGTGCATATTGTACTCAGTGCAGAGTGCATACACAGACTGAAAAAAAATGGAATGAAAAGGATTGAAATAGTTTTGTTTACCTGAGAGAGAAACTTGTGAGTAGAGTTTTATTGTCTCTCGTGATTTGTGAAGTATGTCCATTATTTTTCATCTTTTTTTTGAATTTTCTCTTTAAGCTAATGTTATGTATATGATACATATTGTCTGCAAATATATCTGGTCAATGGTGGTTTCATGTGATGTTAATGTGGGTATTTTTCATAAGTAAGATAGTGGTGATTTGCCTGTCCTTATTAAGTTGATCTGACTTTTTAGTTGTAAGAAAGTACATGCACACCATTTGAACTCATGAACACCTTCATTTGCCCCCCCCCCCATGTGCAAAGAGTAAAGTATATTTGTGTTTATTCATAAATGTTTTAATTGGGAGAGCTTATGGTCTCATAATCTGTCATGCAATAAGCATTTTGTCTTATTGTGATATTCACTGCAATATATGTTGTCACTTTGACTTAAGAAAGCAAAAATATGGTTGTAGATAGACTTTTCAATTCTTCTCTGTCTTGTAAGTCAAGATGCTTATCATTTTCCAGTTTCTTACACTCTATACATGTGTTTGCAAGACTTTTCAAGTAGAGTGGTAACTCTATACCCGTATGTCCCCCCCAAAAATTACAATGGTAACTTCCGCAACGATAACTTTAAAAATAGTTAATCAATCCAAACACAATTTCAGGGTATGAAACTATGACTCATTGCCCACATCTTACAGAAAACCCCATTCAGTTTGCTTCAGTTGTCAAAGAGAAGTGAGGATTTTTGTAGAGCATGTCAGGAATCTCTTCCCTCCAAGTTCTGTCTATTGTGTTTACACATTAATATGCAGTTCCAAGAGCATCCAAGTGCTAAACTTGGAAGAATCAGACTCATGACATGCTTTACAACAATACACATTTCTCTGTGACTACTTAACCAAATTGAGTGGGTTTTTCTGCAAAATAGAGCTAAGATGTTATATTTAAAGACCCTGAAGTATCATTTAGACGGTTTAATCATATTTGGTGTTATGAAGCAAAATCAGATTGTAATTTTTTGGGGGACATACTGCACAGGTAGTTTTCTTTTTTTTTCTTTTTTTTTTGGCAAAATCTTTAAACCAACTCTAGGTTTCTTTTGAATGTTTGTTAAACAATCCATGTTAACCCGTTGAGGATGAGTCCCGAGTATACTCGGGCAGGTGTCTGTGGGAATTGCGTGTTGTGGCAAAATCAAATTGTCCTCAACGGGTTAAATGTATGGAGCAGCAAAAGAAGAGCAACACAGACACTCTAAAGAACTGATACATGCGTGAACTACCAACGTGGATTTCTAAAAGTTTGTTGACAAAGGTACTTTATTTTTTTTTTAAAGAAGTTTCATCCTCAAAAGTTGTTCATAAAGGAATCAAAT
The DNA here is from genome assembly GCF_040938485.1 of Diadema antillarum. Lineage (NCBI taxonomy): Eukaryota > Metazoa > Echinodermata > Echinoidea > Diadematoida > Diadematidae > Diadema > Diadema antillarum. The sequence goes on along the minus strand of NW_027271344.1, from coordinate 532,121 downwards.
GTCTTATGTGCTGCTATTTTCACAGCAAGATTTGATGAAAACTTTCATGAGTGTTTAATTTTACTTGAATTCTCCAGTGTGAGGTGCAACAACACATACACATTATGTACGTGTATAATGTTTCTATCACATATTATTAAAGTTACAAGCTGATATGAACTGTCGAGAGAATTCAGTTACAAAGTCTATTAACCAACATGCATTTTATACACTATATGAAAATTGTATAAAAATGTTTTTCTCTGACATTTTGGACTATAACATGGAGTATACTGTTCATGTAGGGTATATTCAGGAAGCTTAAATGCACAAGTTCAACTTACAACCATAATATTTGAAGTGAAATTTTGAGTGTTTGTCTTCTCTTTACTTTACACAAAGTCTGGAATGGTGCATTCTAGTTAAACTGCAGATTTTTATCTTGTTTATGCTCTTTGAAAAGGGTAACACCGTGTATTATGCTTTGTTGAAAACATCTCAGCCCCCTGCCTTAATTTAACTTTTTGTCACATTACTCCTGTCTTGTTATATCACTTGAAGTGTATAAATATCTGAGATACTACTTTTTAGAATTTAGATGTCAACAAGCCATTCTTTTAAACTTGAAAGTGTACCTTTTTATGCTCACTATTATCTGGAGTAGCATAGCTATCAATTATGGTGTTGTTGTTTTTTTTTTGTTTTTTTGTATTTAAAATGTAGAGAACAACTGAATATTAGTGCTTGCTGTTGTTATGAAACAATAAAGAAGCAACAACTGTACAGTGCCCCTCTGTCTTATTCTGTAGGTCAAAGAATAATCTGAATTGTGTGTACATCACCATGTCTTACTCCCAAATGGGCAAAAGTTCTTGAATATCCCATCAAGTCCCATGAAAAAACATATCAGTGGTTTGGTGCTGCATGATGTATCTTTTTATTATAATTTAATCATTCAGTGCTATAGTATATCTTGGGGTACTTAGAATTTTAAAAAAAAAGTCTTTCATTCAGACCCTAGTTCGGTCATAATGTTTTCTTTGGTCATAGGATTGCCTGTGATTTACCAAAATGTTTTACTGATCCTTAATTGGCAATGCATATAAGAATATTAAAGCTAGTGTTTCTGTTTTATTTTGTGAAGGGTTAATGAATTTAACCAGTTTCGTCTAATCCTTCTCCAGTTTAAGATACTAATCAATTCAGAGTTGCCAATGTAATGATGTCAACATGATGATCCCCACCCCCAGACTTGAGGGGTTAACTACAGCTTCCTAGGATCACTAATAATAATGATGGGGGGAAACTATGACACGAGGCCCAAAAATATGATTAAAGTAGGTTGTTCAGTTCAGTTCCTCATTTCTAGCTGAAGGTTGCATTGCCCTGTGATACTTATTATCCTCTAGTTTAATTGATAATATGTATTGCTTGTTTTTCACCATGTGCATATACAGTAAATGTGGATAAAATGTATGTTATTGGTAAACATCACACACCATTTTAATGATCGCAAGAGTATAGCTGCATGTTTCCCATTTTGGAAACACAATAAATGTGATTTTTCTTCTGCTTATGATCACAGAGGCTGTAGTCTTGTCTTCTTATCAGTCTTGTATACTACATGTAATTCATCTGTGGAAATTGTGTAGTCGTGTATTACCAATACAATGTATGTTATTTGCGATAATGATAAACTAGAGAGAGAAAGAGAGAGACTTTAATGCATAGGTTTAGTCTTTTAAAGTAAAGAATAGGGTCTTTACAGAGTTTAGCTTATTATGCCTAAACAGCCATAAACACAATATATAACAAAATGTATTTAAAGGACAAGTCCACCTTTATAGACATATGAATTGAGTGAATGCAGTAATATTAGTAGAACACATCAGTGAGGGTTTGAGGAAAATTGGACAACCCATTCAAAAGTTATGAATTTTTGAAGTTTCTGCTCAGTCACTGCTGGATGAGAAGACTACTGTAAAAGTGGAAATTTTTGCGGTGTTGAAATTTTTGCGCATTTTGCGCAACCCGAAACTAGCGCGAAAAGCACGCGAATATTTTTGCTTGCCATATGTTCCAGTAGTTGATGTCTTGATTCCATGGAATTAAAAACATGCGAAACTCTTCTTACCCCGCCGAGCGCAAAAAAATTAGTCGTGAGAAAATATCCACTTTTACAGTACTACAGCTTGTGATGTCACATGTGTACAATGATATAAAGAAAACAAAGAAAATTCAACATATTTTCACTTTTCTCGCATAATAAAAGAATGCTTGACTTGCCTCTTTCAGAAGGCAAAGGGAATAATATTACCCTTAACATACATCAGCGACAAGTTGAGGAAATGTGCACTGTTTTTCGAAAAATAAACATTTGTGAAATTCTCTTTATATTTTCCTTATGTAGTTGTACGCAAGTGACATCATAAACTGTAGTTGTCTTCTCATCCAGCAGTGACTGCACAGACATTTTAAAAATTCATAACTTGTGAACGGATTGCCTGATTTTTCCCAAACTTTCACTGATGTGTTCTAATAATATTGCTGCATTCACTCATTCCACATGTATGAAGGTGAACTTGTCCTTTAAGTCTGGGGATAAATCAAGAAAGTTAAAATATACACAGGCTGCTATAGGGTAATTCACAACTGTCACTGAAGGTCAAGTGACTGACATTTCTTGATTACTACTCGATTCCTTCTGTGACAGAATTTACCAATGACACAGTTTTTCTTGAAATGGAAAGAAGATACTGGCTTGCTCAGTCTGGATAGGTCCGGGATTGGTATGCAGGATCATACTGTTCTGGGAAGAAGATGAACACGAAAGCATGAAATTAGTGACATCAAATATGAGTGCTGGGTATAGCCCTAGCCATGTGATGGCAGAGACATGGGTCATGTAAAATTTTCACTGAGCTGCAACTTACTCTTCAGTGTTTGTTTGTTTTTTTATCAAAAGATATGATATTTCCATACGGCCTTATGGGTGACTTTTCTCACATGGGTACATAAGTTTGTAGCCAGAGAGAGAGCCAGTTTCATCAGCCCAGTTCCAGTGATTGTACCCAGTATCCATGCTCAAGTCATGAGTACATGTAAAATTATGAATTTTATGATTCTACTGATCTTTTAGTTTGATTTTGATCAAAACATTGTGCTTTGGCCTGCTTAGCATTACTCTGTATGTTATTCAGATTTATAACCTTGAAGTTAAAGTTAGCTTTCTCTTTCACTATGTTCATTGAAGTATTTTTGTGTTTTGCTCTGTTTCGTGTGAGTGCACATTTGGCGTGCCATAGCAATTTCTGGTTTGGCTTCAATCTGAATACGCAGTACTGGTAGTCTTATTGCTGCAGACCGCTAAGACAGTTATTTTCAATACACTGTATCGATTAGATCCACTCTTTGACACGAAATGGAAGATAAAAGTAGAACAAGACATCATGATCGGTATCATTTGCAAAGACCCACACATCGATGGAATTGAAATAGTAAACATATGTCTTTGCGTGTCCTTATCATCCGTCTAATAATATCCATCACGTGTCAATTAGGACTAGATGGGTGCACTGGTGCATAGCCTTATACTGTAGCATGGACCTCAGCTTTTGTTGGATAGGAACTTTTGGATAGCCATCAACTTATCTAGGAAATAGAGATTGGTTTGAAATTATTGTCAGTGGTTTTCTTTAAAACAATAATTCAGTTGTTTAGTGAAAGAAGTTATGAGATTGATGAAGGGAGCAGAGAGAGAATTGCAAAGTACACCCCTGACACATGCCACCGGGGGTTTTGCAGTTACGCGAATTTAAAAGAAAGAAAACAAAACAAAAGGAAAATGCAGGCTACTATGTTTATTTTTTAAAGTCATACAGCAATGCGAAAAAGAGAGCAAAGCAATATTTGTCCGAGGATTTAGGAATGAAATTAACCTACGAGACAAAAGAAATCAAATGGGAAAGCTAAGTCTTATAATAGAGACATCGCCAAATAATGTCCTCTTCGCTTCTCATACATGGCCAGGCAAGAGGCCACGCAAACACAATCACCGTGTGCATTGTGTGTATTCCGTACACATATTTTGTACGTATTTCGCACCTGACCCTTGTGCGCGTGCAAGTCGGATCATCAGTCCGGGCAAGATAGAAGCTACAGGTGCATATCTTCTGCTGGCCAAGAAGAGATAAATTAGGTGTTATCAGTGGTTATCGTCTTTCCATGTGAACATATGTTTCGTCTCTCACTTGTTACAAGAGCCATCAGTCACAGCAAGCGACGTGGTGAATTTCTCTGAGTTGATCAACTCGTCACCGTCACGTCACGTAGGATTTCCGAGCACACACGTATTCCACCAGTTTGGATGGCTGATGTTGTATGCAGCGCTAGCGAGAGACAAGTCTCCAATTCCAAATCTAGCAACTTTCCTGTGCCTGGTGCATGGTGATGTATGACTGCTCAATCAGAGTTTCCAAGTCGTAACGCCGTTAGCATTAGCGCAACGATGGAAGAAGAAGGAACAGAAACATGGGGTATTTTCGTGCTCTCATTCGCGATGCTTGTTGGATGTTTTATTGCCGGTTCAGTGCCGTTAGCGATTTCCATGTCAGAGGTGAATAAAGAGCCAGAAATTTACACTTTGTCTATTCTAAACTAGGGTTTAATTTAGGGCCTAACGTTAAGTAAATTAAGTCAGGTGTGATATGGTGATGTAAGGTAAGCTGCAGTCCAGCTGTAGAATGCTAGAAAATCTAGCCAGTCATGCTACACAGTAGAATGTCACTTAATAATGACTTATCAATCAATTTTGACTAGTCTGTGCCTTTAATTTAACTCCCCCTATGTACGCGTGAACCTAAAGTAAGGACAAGTAGCAAGAAAGACAGAACTATAATAGTAGGTGATAGTACCGTATGCAAGTGGACATGCCAGTGCCAGTGCTTCCACATGACTAAACTGAGTAAAAATTGTAACGTTATCCTATCAAATCACTCAACATGGGAATTTGAGCCACACTGACTATTTTATAAATAATATTGAAGTTTTGATTTCAGCCTTGATAATCAACAATGTCGATTGGTACAATGGTCACAATTTGATGAAAGAGTGTACACTGTGGAAAGGATATATAAATATTTGTTAATTTTTTTTTTGGTCAGATACACAAATTCATGTATTCAAGACTAGATATCTATTTCCTTGATTTTCACTTGCTGTTTATTATTTCAGCTCAAGAGAGCAAACTTCCTTACCGTGCGGAGAGTATAATAACAGTGAAAGAAACATATATATAATTACACTCTCAGTAAAACAAATTCTTTTCATTTATATAAAATGCCTCCCCAGAGGCTAAGGTAAGACCAAGAAAGAAAAGAATTGTGAGGATGTGGACATTTTGTCTAACTTCATCTTACCACTTCAATGAACATGCTGGAGGTCTATAGTATTGCTGCTTAGAAGTACCTGTAGTTGACAGGTTCAAATTCAAGGGTGTTTTTTTTGTGTGTGTGTGTGTTTTTTTTTTTGAACTTGGTGATTGAAATACCATTAATACTGATTGAACGTGTGATCTACAGACTGAGAGTGGTTGGTAGTAAACATATCTATTACTGCACTCTCTGTAAAAACAATTTTGATATCTCTGTTGTTGAAAACGATTCATCATCCCACAGAGCAAGACGCGGCTTATTACTGTCCTCGGTGCAGGCCTACTGGTAGGCACTTCACTAGCTGTCATCATCCCTGAAGGAATTCACTCACTGTTTGAAGAAGCAGGTATTCTGTCGCCGTCCCTCCATCCTAAAAATAGAAAATGCACTTTAAAAATACAAGGTGTATTTTGATATAGTGTAAGACTAGTCGGGTGCTGTAAAAGGGTTATCCCAAATTTATGGAGTTTTCAAACTTGGATTATTACAACTTATACAAGTACATCAGAGACTATGGAATGGTTTTTAGTGTGGGAGGGGCTCATGGGTAGTGCTGGTGTTTGAGTTTCCCCTTTTAATGTTTTTTTATTATTTGTAAAGAGCCCAAAGTGTATGTGTTGGGGGGGGGGGGGTGGGAGGGAGGGGGCTTCTCCCATAGGTACATTACTGGTAACTCACAGACTGATTTTATTACAGTGAAATTGTACTGTAAGAAAATTGAACAAATGTTGATGAATGTGACTTCAGGAGGTTTTGTTAGCAGTTTCATGATCATCTGTAATTTTTGTATTTAGCACTAATGAGATGAGCTTTTTTTTTTTGTCTTTTGGCTGACACTTCATGCATAGTTACTGAAATGTCACTGAGGTAAGGAGATGATTTTTGTCCGTAACTGCAAGAATTTATTTTTCTATCTTCATGCAAAGGTTAATCTTAGATATTCAAGTCTTATTTACATGTCTGCATTTCCAGGCCCACACTGTCATGAAATAGACCCCCGGGCTGTGATAGGACCAGAGAACAACCCAGCGAAACCTGAGGTGAACCAGAATGAGGCTGCAGAGCATCCTGAGCATGACCACAGCCACTCCCCTGCGGAGGAGCTCCACTCCCTCATCGGCGTGGCACTCGTCTTTGGATTTGTCTTCATGCTCCTGGTCGATCAGATCGGCGGAGCCCATGGTCACTCCCACACACAGATTACCGGTAAAAACTCATGGATTGAGTTCATGATCTCAAGTGAAATTTTACTGCATGACAAGGGTCATATGATATACTGTACCTTCCTACTGGTCTACATGTTGTATAATACCTGTCTACATGTTGTATAATACCTGTCTGGCTTCCTACTATGTTGTCCTTAAAGGGAAACTCCACTCTGTAGTCACATTTAGTAAAGCAGATAAGGTCAAATAGAACAAAAAAAAAGTTTGATGAAAGTTGGACACAAAATGAGAAAGTAGAATTTGACAAAGTAACATGTTGTTAAATGCATTTATCCATATTAAATGAAGTGATGTCATTATATCACATGACTTGAACCTAAAGATATAAATTCATTTGTTGGTCATTAGTTTAGCAATTATAACACTGCTTTTTAAAAGTCATTATTGCTTGGTTGTTACAACTGTACTATAATTAACAAATTGTATAATTTTCTCCTTTTGAATAAATTCAATAAAAGACAATTGAATAAAGGTATAATATTATGTGCCAGACAGTGGGAGACTTTGGTAATAGCATCAGGACTTGGTATTATTTATATCCAATTTGCATACATCTGTGATTGTGACCATGATCACTGTGCCATGAAAGTGTTGATCAGAAGACTCCATTTACTTTCTTACTGTTGTCTGCTGTTGATGAAACTTTCACTTTGTCCCCTCCCCCCCCCCCAAAAAAAAAAATACAATGCTGTCATTAATGCTAGAGTTCTTCAAGGCCTATCATGTAGATATACTGAATTTTAGGGCCTACAAGAGACAAGGTTTTTTTTCGATGATTTTTCGCCATTTTATTGTCATTTTATTCTTATTTCAATCATTGAAACAGGAAAGATTCTACATTTTATGTGGTGATTTTAAAGTGTTTGATGATACATAGCAGCATGTTCAATTTCTCACTGCTTTGTGCACAGGGGAACTTGATGTTTCACACAGAACAGGAAGAAATCGTATCACTGCTACACTTGGTTTGGTTGTCCATGCAGCAGGTGAGAAGAATCTATATTATTACATCAGCATAATATTACATACTAGATATTACTACCATAATGGCATCAATTCATTTGACTTTAGTCACATACACGGTATTTGGAAATAACAAATTCTAATAGATATGGCCATAAGAACCACAAACAATTCCCAGGAGTTGTATTGTGAAGAACCGATTTATGCAAGAAACTTTGCAAAACTTTAAAGCAAAATGTATTTTCATCTCCCTACTGAGGGTATTTTTATGCCTCCGCCACAAAGTGGTGCCGGAGGCATTATTTATAGTTTACTTCCAAATGACACATCGTGCCTTTACTGAATTGGCAGTGAAAAGGAATGTTTAATGTTGATAAAAAACAAATGTGAATCATGTTGAATTGTAGAGTGAATTATAGATATGCTGTGTGAGTGTACAATCAGTGTGTGATGTCAGAAGGTTTGATATGTTTTGTTTTTTTCCCATTGCAATTCCTTTGCAATTAGTGGTATACTCTATATCTCTGCTGTCACAAAACCATCTTCCACATTTATTTTGGTAACTCCTTAATAAGCAATTAGTGAAGGTTGAGGAAAAAACTGCAATATTTCATTGCTACACTGCCTCATAGTAATTTCCCTTTGAATAGGATACAGACTGTATATGCTTTCTTAAAGTTGGTCAATGACTTTCTCAGAAATCTAGTCTTGTTGATATGAAATTAGACATTATTGAGAATGTCTATTCATAGTTCACTTGAATTCTACATTGTAAAAGAATTTTATGTGGTGTAGATGAATGCTTTAAAGGATCTGTTATGCTTTTAACTGTACAAATGATAGCTATTAAAAGATGGACAAATTCTTCAGCGCAAGTCCAAACTAGGACTTCCTCCCTTTGCATACAGCATGTATGTTTGTACCCCGTACTTAAACTTTACAGTGCCACGTTTCACCTTTCAAATTCTGTGAAGTGGAGGGTAAACACTTGTACTTCTTGGACCGTGCAGAATATTCTCAGCCTTCTTGCTGACAATCATATTCTCCATCTTAATTTGCAGCCGACGGTGTAGCTATGGGAGCAGCTGCTATAGGATCTCGGGCAGATGTGCAGATGATTGTATTTGTTGCCATAATGTTGCACAAGGTGAGATCTGCACCCTCTATACTCGAGAATGCCATATTAAACTAAGAGGCAAGAAAGGGAAATGGCAAAGAAGTTTGTAGAATCATTTTTGAAATTGGCCACAGATTGCATCAGTAAATTTTAGATATAGAGGTTTCCATATTTCTAATCCACATGACTGACCATAATTTGCATTTTATATATTGTCTTATTTTATTTTATTTTGTTTTTGTAATACGTCTGCCCCAGAGGGTGGATATGGGTGTGTGGTATGTCCATCCAGCCATCCCATGTTTGCATATGTGTACTGACATAGATTAATGAATTTATATACATGTAATAAAGAGAGAGAGAGAAACACATGCACACAACACAAACATGGCAATATTTTAATGTTATCATGACAGATATCTGCTCTTATAGGTTCACAGGTGGCAGTGTTATGCCTAATTGTCCCCGCCGAACGAGTTCGAGCAGGGGACTATGAAACGGGCTCCGTACGTGTGTGTGTCCGTGTGTCCGTCCGTGTGTCCGTCCGTCCGTCCGTCCGTCCGTGTGTCCGTGTGTGCGTCCGTGTGTGATCAAAATCTTCAATTTGCTACTTCTCTGTCATTTATGAGCCAATTTTGATTCTGTTTGCTTTATATGATAGCACTACATGGGAGCTTTGAAACTTCTACACAGAATTTCAGTCGTGACCTTTGACCTTGACCTTTGACCTATATTGTACATTTTGCTACAAAATGCTACTCCTTCGCCATTTCTAACCCGATTTCGATTCCGTTTGCTTTATGTGATGGCACTAGGTGAGGGCTTCAAAACTTCTACACAGAATTTTGACCTTTGACTTCTTTGACCTTTGACCTTGATTTTTGACCTGTATTGTACATTTTGCTACAAAATGCTACTCCTTCGCCATTTCTAACCCGATTTCGATTCCGTTTGCTTTATGTGATGGCACTAGGTGAGGGCTTCAAAACTTCTACACAGAATTTTGACCTTTGACTTCTTTGACCTTTGACCTTGATTTTTTGACCTATATTGTACATTTTGCTACAAAATGCTACTCCTTCGCCATTTCTAACCCGATTTCGATTCCGTTTGCTTTATGTGATGGCACTAGGTGAGGGCTTCAAAACTTCTACACAGAATTTTGACCTTTGACTTCTTTGACCTTTGACCTTGATTTTTGACCTATATTGTACATTTTGCTACGAAATGCTACTCCTTCGCCATTTTTAACCCTATTTCGATTCCGTTTGCTTTATATGATGGCACTAGTTGAGGGCTTCAAAACTTCTACACAGAATTTTGACCTTTGACTTCTTTGACCTTTGACCTTGATTTTTGACCTATATTGTGCATTTTGCTACAGAATGCTACTCCTTCGCCATTTCTAACCTGATTTCGATTCCGTTTGCTTTATGTGATAGCACTAGGTGAGGGCTTCAAAACTTCAACACAGAATTTTGACCTTTGTCTTCTTTGACCTTTGACCTTGATTTTTGACCTATATTGTACATTGGCTACAAAATGCTACTCCTTCGCCATTTCTAACCCAATTTCGATTCCATTTGCTTTATGTGATGGCACTAGGTGAGGGCTTCAAAACTTCTACACAGAATTTTGACCTTTGACTTCTTTGACCTTTGACCTTGATTTTTTACCTATATTGCACATTTTGTTACAAAATGCTACTTCCGGCGGGGACATATGTTACGCACCGCGTAATTTCTACTTTTCCTTGTTGTAACATGATTAATCACAAGTATATAACATGTATGATCAGATTGCTAGGAAAAAAAGAAAAAAGAAAAACTTACAACCAAGCCCAAATGCATAATACCAGATCCATTCTGTAAGAGATTGATGTGAAGAGAGTCTGTGGGTACCATTGCAAGAAGCCAATAGAATGCTAGCAGACGGATTTCATCGTATGCATGTCGGGTTCGAGTCCAGAAAAAGAAACAGGATTATTGAAACATACGTAGAAGTTATTCTGGATCATATTACAATGCATGTACTTCATCTTTGAACATTTCTTTATTTTCCCCACTTTCCAGGCCCCAGCAGCATTTGGTCTGGTGACATTTCTCATGCATGAAAACTACGAGAGGAACAGGATACGAAAGCATCTTCTTGTATTTTCATTTGCGGCTCCAGTAATGGCGTTATTTACTTACTACAGTCTTAGTCATGTGAGTGCTCTTCCTTTTTAACCCATTAATTCCCAGAAACCACTAAAGTTTTTTTTTTCTTCTTTTTTGGACACTTGTGGTGTGGTGCTGTAATTCTATATGATAACATTTACTCATTGTTAAAGGCATAATTTACCATTTGCAGATGAAACAAAAACAGAGCATTAATGCTTTAAAACAGTTCTAAAATGTGAGTTGGGGATAGAAACAACCAATGTAAAAATTTGAATCCGTGTAATTGATGTTAAGTATATTTAAATACACAAAATATGAACAATAGTTATAATAAAGATGTTTCCAGACTAAACCGTCAACATTTATGGTTTATTGAGAAAAATACTGATATCTCCTTATAATTTAAGCTTCATTGCAAAATTTTTATAGGGTAGAATGTTTTGTGATATAACAGACCTACACATGTATACAAATGTATGCGTCAAGTGTGATATCCTGAACATTTTGTAAATCACTGCTCCCAAAGGTAAACAGGACCTTTAATGTATTGTAAGGTAGAATTAAGTATAAAACAACAACAACAACAAAACACAGCAAACTATCCAACATTTTAGTTCTTTTTTGCTCATAAATAAATTATTTGTTTTTGTTGCAGAATTTTCAAAAGCGTCTTGAAGGCAGCAAAATTAATAATCTATTCTAAGATTGGCACCTCATTTTGAAGATTTAAATTCTGTCTTCTCCAATTAATTTTTTGTAAATTTCTTTTCGATTTTGTGCAGATGAATGGATTTTAACCAGTTCTATCTTTCTCTAGTGTAAGAGTTGTGGTGAAATTTAGAGTTGCAAATTTAATGATGTCAAGATGATAATTTCTGCAACAAAATCCCCCCCCCCCCCCAAACTGGATGGGTTACGCTGTTGCCACTTATCAGTAATTGTCATTGAAAGTCTATACTTTTTGACAAACACACTTTACTGAGTACTGATGTTGTCGTTACTTGTTATAGATTTCCACAAATCACCTAAATCTAAACCTACTGCAGCAGCAAAATATGCCTAGAGTTATGTTGTAAAATCATGATACATTTTCAATCCAATAACAGGAATGGATTTAGAAAGGCTAATAAAATGAAGTCATTAGAGACAGAACACTATTGCTGCAGTGAAAATTGTTTGTAAGTGAAGAAGCAAGAAAATGAAATACCAGAATAAGTTCAGCTTTCAAGAAAGTACTGTCTAGAATTCCCTTATTTTGTTTTCAGGCAAGCAAACAGGCTCTGCTGTCTGTCAATGCCACAGGATTGTCTATGCTCTTTTCGGCGGGCACCTTCCTTTATGTGGCCACAGTGCACGTTCTTCCCGAGATAGCCTCCAGCCAGAAACAGCCACCTTCACCGGCCGACCCAGAGGGTGGGACGGAGGTCAGACAGGGCTTTACGTGGACTGAGCTCGGGGCGCTGGTGTGCGGCTGCCTGGCACCCCTCTTTCTCGCCATGGGACACCACCATTAGACAGGTGCAGCTGTATCCCCGCAGTATTTATCTTCCTCTGTACCAAAGGAGAGTCCTACTGCTGGAAACCCTGTACCAGAGGACAAGAGACATTGTACGAGTCCTTCTTCGGACAAGGTCTCCAATTAAGAGATTGCATCGAGGCACAGCAACAGAAATCAAGGGCTATGATAAATGATGGATGCCATTATGATATTTGTGCAGCCCACTTCATCACTTGTTCTGGTGACTCCATCCATGAAGACTGGCGTGAGGAAGAAAAACAAAATTTAATGGGTGCTGAACAGCTTTTTCATGGCTGTTACCATATTCCTGTCAATATAAGTTCTGGTCAGACAGGCTGAGCATAATCAGAGTCAGGAGGATATCCCTAAAAGATGCTTCATAAAACCAGTCAGAAGGGTGTTTTTGGTGGGTTTTTTATGGGGGGGGGGGGGTATTTGCTTTTTGACAAGTCAGATACCAAGTTTTCCTACCAGAGGCCATATTAATGGACTTGTCCTTCACAATAAATGCAAATCAATCTGGAATTGTCATTCAACATCATGACAGTTCTTTTCCAGTTCTGAGGTTTAGCAGTGTGAAGTTGTAAAACTGTTCAGTTTATTTTGCTTTCTAGAGAAGTGTAGTGGAGGCTATTTACTCATAAATTGTACACTTTTCCTGAATCATGTCAAGTATGCCTTGAAGGCTGTTATGTTTGCACCAATGAGTTTTGCACTTTAAAATGAATGAAGTGCTAAATTAGATTTCTGTTACATAATGCCTTGCAATAGAGGGGTTCTCCCAAATGAATGCTCAATTATCTGAGTCGAGTAAGCTGATATTTCTTACTGTCAAAGAAATTCATTCCAGGCAAGCCTAATGAAGCTAGTTTGTACCAAGCAATATCTTATGAACCGGTTCGTGGGGATAATAAGGTTATGTATGTAGTTTTTGTGAATGGATTTGTACTCATTTATGCACAGAAAATTATTCTTATTAAGTCAATATGTAACAGTTCTTGTGAAAGGTCCTTCCTTTGTATGGGTCTGTCTTTTTTTTTTCCCAGAAAGAATATTGCTGTAGTGCTAGGCTTGTGTAATTTGCCAGGTGTCAATTTCATTCAAAGCCTACAAATCAACGAGTTGAATGCAGTTACACTCATCCTGTCAGTATGTGTGTGATCGTGTCAAGTGCATATTTGTGTGTGTGTGTGTGTGTGTGTGTGTTTGTGTGTGTGTTTACTTATGTCTCATGTTCCTTGACTTGCGTTGGATAGTCTAGCTGTTACTAACTGCTCCAAAGCCTGCTTTCAAACTGAAATGTAGGGGAAAATTTCCCTGAATTTCATCCTATTCGTCATCTCTATCAGTACCAGCCACAGTGATAACATTGGTTTGTAAGGAACAGCTCTCTTGATTAGGAGAAAGTTCCCAATTGAAGTGATTTGATTGGATGTTCAGATTGGGATGTTATAGGAAAAGGTGTCAAAGTAGCTGACAATATATGTAGGCTCGTATTGATACATTAATTTACTACTTATAAGACTTCTGGCTGAACTTGTCTTTCACTTTGTCCATAGGGGAAGAAGTTCAAAAGATTGTGTAAGAGTTCACAACATCAGCAGTCGTGGCATATCATCATGATACAGTGGTACATGTGCTCATGAACAACTAAAGGTGACTGGAGATTTTGTCAACTCTGTGTAAATGTGTAAGTCAACAACATGTAAGTCTATGTATGTCAACTTACACAAGGTTTCCATTATTTGTATTTGTACATTTTATAGAATATGAGTGTTCAGCACAGCTTTGTGTGGCGTTTGGAAAGCTGATGTTGTGGTGGGATGGGGAGAAAGGAAGTAACAGACATGATATATTGATTGTATGCTCAGAGTTTGATTATATACAAGCAAGTTTGTCAGTGTAGAGAGGGCTACTAGTGTATATCATGCTTAGATTCCAGTGGCATTTTGTTTGTTGGGACCACCAAAGAAGTGGGAGCAGGCTCAGTCAAAGTTTTTGTATCTTGTATGAGGTGACATCGCTGTCTGTCCATCCATTATTAAAAACAGCATGATCTCAGACCAGCAATGTTGTATACCTGCCGTTATTTGTCTCTAAATGCTGATGACAGGTTGATTAAAGGAATGGTATAGTTTTGGTTGAGATGGGGATTCAGGTTTTAACTTTCTGCAAGATAGTTAGGAACCACTTATATGAAATATCAAGGAGCATATAATTCTAAAATGATATCAAAGGTTATTTGATGAAAATTGGTTTTGTGATGGCTGAGATATCCAGAAATGAAGAGATCAATGATAAAAGGTGGAACCCAATTTTTACTGGGATCACTTTATTTTGCTTTGTTTTTGGATGTCTCGGCCATCTCAAAATTCATTTTCACCAAATAAACGTCGAATTCCCCTTAAAATTGTATGCTTTTTAATATTTCACAAGTGGTTTTTAGTTATCTGATAAAAAGTTAAAATCTTACTCCTCCATCTCAACCAAGACTATACCATCCCTTTAAGATGGTGCTTGCAGTTGAACTCGTTTGATTAGAAAAGTTCAGATCAGAGTGGTATGAAGAGGTACTGCTGTATGCACAGTATTCATTCATCTATTCTTGTAAGTGCCATGATGTATGTACAACGTATTTTCAGTCCCGACTCTGTATTCCTCTCATGTACAGTAAGTCCATATGGTTCTCGTCATACAAATTGCAATGGCGCAAAGTTTAAATATTAAAGGCAAAGAGTGCACGTCGGTCTATTTTACATTACCTTGCCTGCCCCATAGTCCCATATATGTGTTGCTCAATAACCAAAGGACATTTGTAACAGTATGACACAAAACATACACATATATTCCATTACTGCGAGTTAATTTACATCAACTTTTAAACACTTTGTATGAAAAAAAAAGATAAGAGAGCATGAAAAAAATTTTTTGTTTGCTTTTTAGGGCAGTTTGAGAAATCTGTTATTTAAAAAAACAAACATACTTCTGTTTGTATCTGAATGTAGTTGTATGAAGTTCCACACTGGGATGAACATGTACAGTAAATCGTAAGTTAACTTGTGGGTTGATGAATTGCATAAATCAAAGAAATGTCCCCATTTTATTTTCTTATGTTTCTCATGAAATTCTTTATGCAAGACAACATTCTTAAAGGCATAATTTACCATTTGCAGATGAAACAAAAACCCGGCATTGATGCTTCTAGATACTTATAAATGTGAGTTAGGGATAGAAATGACCAATGTAAAAATTTGAACCAGTATTATCGATGTTAAGTATTGTTAAATATACAAAATGTGAACAATAGTTATAATAAAAATGTTTCCAGACTAAACCGTCTACAGTTACGGTTTAATGAGAAAAATTGTGATATCTCCTTATATTTTAGGCTTTAATACAGAAATTTTGTATGGTAGTAGGTTTTGTGATACAACTGACCTACACATATGCATCAAAAGTGATATCTTGAACATTTTTAAAATCACTGCTCCCAAAGGTAAACAAGACCTTTTAAAGGACAAGTTCACCTTCGTAGACATGTGGGTTGAGTGAATGCAGCAATATTAGTAGAACACATCAATGAGAGTTTGAGGAAAATCGGACAATCCGTTCAAAAGTTATGAATTTTTTAAGTTTCTGCTCAGTTACAGCTGGATGAAAAGACTACTATAGCTTGTGATGTCATATGAGTACAACTATATAAAGAAAGTACATTGTATAAAGAAAATTCTAGATATTCTCACTTTTCTCACATAAAAAAAGAACACTCGACTTCTCTCTTTTTGAAGTCAGGGGAAATAATATTACCCCTAACATAAGTCAGTAACATGTTGAAGAAATGTGCACTTTATTCAAAAAGTCAAGGTTTGTGAAATTCTCCTTTTATTTTCCTTATATTGTTGTACGCAGGTGACATCATACGCTGTAGTAGTCTTCTCCTCCAGCAGTGATTGCACAGATACTTTAAAAATTCATAACTTTTGAACGGATTGTCAGATTTTCCCCAAACTTTCACTGATGTGTTCTAATATTGTTGCCTTCACTCAATCCACATGTATATGAAGGTGAACTTGTCCTTTAAGTATTGATAGCCTTCTTATTTCAATAGAAACAAGACATTACCTGGAGAATGACGGACCATTGAGAATGAGGTTCAGTTCTGCATTGCATGCAGTGTGTGATATGCTTGTGTAAATCAATGTGTATGTTTGCCTGAAATATCCATTCACAAGAGGAAAACCCAACCTCTCACAAGAAACACAGGAAAACACACACACACACATAACATATCCTTGTTCGATAATGCAGAAATGCAAGCTATTCGAGGGAAGGGGGGGAGATTTTTTATTGTTATGGGTTTTGGTATCTATTGAAAAATATGGGTTATGTTACTGTCACAAACAGAGTCTGTAAGTTGAGTTTAAAATTTTGGAAACATTACCAAAAGTACAGCACCAAACCACAGAAATGAGGTAGTGACTATTACCAATGAAATAGTGACTATGCACAAAGTTGCTATATACATGGCTCGACACTAACTTTTTTGTTTGGTGGCCCGATGGGGCCACCAAAATCCTAAATTTCAAATTTTTGGTGGCCCGAGAGAAAAATTTGGTGTCCCGAAAAAAAAAACCAATAAAAAACGTTAAAAGTCCTTTTTTTTAATGAGTCAAATATTTAAGTTTTATGATAGTAAGAATTAGAAGTTGGACATATCTACTCATAAATAAACTTCAACAAACTTGCAATACTCACTCTCAGGCACTCATTCAGTCCTTTTCATCCATCCTTTAAACAAAAATAACTGCTAATTTCCGACGCAAAAAGTTACGAATTTATTGACATACTTTTCAAAAACTTTTGGTGGCCCGACTTTCATTTTTGGTGGCCCCGGGCCACCGGGCCACCGTTAGTGTCGAGCCCTGCTATATACATTATGTGCACAAAGAATGCATATTAAAGTAGACCATGGGCAGTTTTACTTGACTAAGGTCATTGGTCTCTGTAAAATGAAGTTGCATTCCATTTTGAGTCGATAATATAGTGTAGAATTGCACATTGCAGTGCATACATCATTTGTTTCAGTGAATAAAGTGTACCAGTAGTTGTAACATATGTAAAATGACACAGAGCTATGTTTTGCATGAACGAACACACACCCACACACACATGCTGTTGTTGCTTGCCACACAAAACTAAAACATTACACATTTGAATGCTGCCAGTGATATTATACGAACTGGTCCATGTTTTTTAATCAAAACAGGCAGTTTGTCGACAGGTTATTACATTGGTGCATGATCTCCGATACCGGCATATAATGGCACAGCGTAATGTTGAAGCAACAGCCAAAAAAGACTGAGGAAAAAAAAAAATGTGCAGTTTCTGCACAGAGGAGAGAGAATGTGATAGACAGCAAAACATACAATGATAAAGGGTGAGAAAGAATTACCCTCAGTCTTCACTAGTAATATGGCAAAAGCCACTTGCTATTGAGTACCAAAATGTGATGTTATAGCTTATCATAGCTGTGGAAACTTGTTCTCATTGACCTGACTTGGCCTGAATATCTGTGAACACTATTGCTGCTATCCATGCGCGCACCTGGTTCCAACCCAAGCTATAACAAAAGACTGTGACACCAACATTTTGGTATTCTAAAAGTTCTGACAACAACCTTTCCGGTATATGTCACAGTAGTCACTATGGGTTCACACTAAATACCACATTGACACAAAGTAGCAAGTACAATCCAAAAATGTACTCTAATCACTACCTCAGGTAATACCACGCAGGGAGGTGCGAAGAGAGTCTCTTCCCACCTCCCTGATAATACCTCAAGAAAGGCCTTCGCACTTCTTCTGGAATAGTAATGACAATCTGCTTTGGAAAGACTTCTCCAGGTTTGTAACCAATACATGTATCATTCACTTGTCATTATATATGTTACCCTCTCTTTTTATCACAGGTGCACAATAGCACTTTTCATCAATTTTTGCAGTCCGCCTCTCAGAGATGTCGTAGATGATACCCATGTTGAACAAAATCATACACGAAAGAATAATTATATACAATAAAACATTAACAATAACACATACACACCAAAAACAAACAATGGAAAAGGGCAGAATCAACAAAAAATCAAACAAGCAGTAAAAAACAACATACTGGTAGTTTTAAAGGAATGGCCAAAGAAATACTCGATACTTGCTTTCATGTGCTGCATACTGTATACGCTGTTATTTTCGCGAGGGTTTAATTTTCGCGAATTTCGCGAATCAGTTGGATCGCCAATTTAACAACACAAGAAATTGTCTCCATGCGCTTTGTTAATAGAGCATTAACGTACGTTGATTCGCGAAAACAACATCTTGCGAAAATGTCTAAGACCTCATCAATCGCGAAAATATCTGTATGCAAAAATAACAGCGTATAGAGTAATTCATTCATGCCTGTGTCTCAGTTCCTAGTCATTTTGATATCTATATCACTCTTCTACCAAATCTGAGGAATAGACAGAATACACATACTCCCCTTCTCTATGAAATACTACAAATAAATTCAAATATCAACATTGAATCCTTTGATCAGCAATACAAATGTCTGCTAATAAAACAAATATCTTCCACGTACAATTCTGAATATCTATTCAAATATCTTCTTTGAAGAGTATTATATGTTACAATATGTACTATTGCATTTACTCTGAGTGCAAAGTTATTCACATCAATGTCATTGGGAGAAAAGCCCTGCAGACATCACCTGAAGTCATTCAAAAATACTAATTCATTAATGGTTTTGGAAAACATACATACATGAAACAAATTGATGAATTTTATATACAAATGTACTTGAAGGACGGAAGAGAGAGGAAATTGTGTGATAATAATAGTTATCACATGATTCCAGATGTGACATCCAAACTGCCCCACAGCACTGATTAAGACAATTCTTCTTGACATTTATATGTTAGATTGTCCTTATATCTTTCAGCTGGTGAAAGATGGATATCTCTATCTTCAACCACAGCTTCATGACAGACAGATACTTAGTTTACATGATATGAATCTTTTGTGTGGTAATAACAAGGTCAAAACACTCATTACCAATATCCATCTACATTTGTCAAGTATCTTCATATACTTGTCGTCAGCTTTAAACATTATCATAGAAAATATATCATCATAAAGATGAATTCTATCATCACACCAAATTTATATATATTAATACTAAATTGTGCCTATCAAAAGTGCACATAAATTATCACTGACAAGTTGGAATGAAAAGACGTGTGGTGAGTTACAAAAGCACAATTCTTGAAAGGTAAAATTCTTTCTACTCCATGACGCAAATCTCTCGTTTGAAGAGGCTACACCCCAGTAAATAATGCCAGTGCATATCTTGGCAATCAATGACTTAAAATCAAAGATATAAAACACCTGTTTCTTGACCCTGGCCTAATCTAAGCATCAGTCATCGCCACAGCGCCACAGGAGGGGGGGGGGGGCACCGCGAGAGGAGGAGATTGTTTTGGTTTTGGCATGGGCCATGTAGCTCCATGGTGCGTGTGTGTGTGTACGTGTGTGTGTGTGAGTGTAGACATTCAGCGTATGCAGACAGAGCATGCCTGTACTGTAGTGACCGGAACTATTGTCATTCCATTTTGCTCTCCCCTTCTCCCTCCCCCATCTCTCCCCCCTCTCCCTCCCTCTCTCCCCCTCGCTCTCCCTCTCTCTATCTCTCTCTCTCTCCCTCTCTCTCTCTCTTTCTCAATGATCCAGTCAGCAGACTGATTGTAACCAGGGAGGTAGTCTCACCTCCCCGTTGTAACTCACTGCCAAATAGCACATTGTCAGCACCGGCAAACTGGCAATGCTCTCCTTCTTATTCCTGTATTTTCGTTATTTACGGGTCGATTTTTTTCGTTCGAAATGTAAAATGGATGACCATAGAATTTCTCAATAGAATATAAAATTGAAAACTTTAGAAAGGATAGAGAAAATTGAGTTCACTTTGAATGGTCTGCCACAGGCAGATATCCTTATCATGCTCTTACGTAATACGACAGCTGCTTTCTCAACGATCCAGTCAGCAGGCTGATTGTAACCAGGGAGTAGTCTCACCAGGGAGGTGGAAGAAGCTCCCTGGTCTCACCTCCCCGTTGTAACTCACTGCCAAATAGCACCGGCAAACTGGCAATGCTCTCCTTCTTATTCCTGTATTTTCGTTATTTACGGGTCAATTTTTTTCGTTTGAAATGTAAAATGGATGACCATAGAATTTCTCAATAGAATATAAAATTGAAAACTTTAAAAAGGATAGAGAAAATTGAGTTCACCTTGAATGGTCTGCCACAGGCAGATATCCTTATCATGCTCTTACGTAATACGACAGCTGCTGGAGTCATCAAACCCTGGCTTGGCCTCCAGGTTTGTCACGCCTGAGCAGAAAGTTTATTTGCAATGAACAAGTACTTCGACTCCCAACTCCCAAACGACAAATATACGCACCCCACTTTGGGTATACCTCAGTTGGGGACTCGCCTCAAACGAGGGATTGACGGCATGCAAATCTAAAAATTGCTAAGGCTGAAGAATGGTTGACTGCAAACCTTACTGCTACTCTTATAAAGCTTGCAATAAGAATAAAAATAGAGACCACCACTATTCAATGAGGCCATTTCTCAAGTGTATGGATGTACTGAAGTATAAAAATATATGATAATACACAGTTTTCATTGCATATTTAAAGATGTGGTGGCATACAGCTTCGTGAGCCATCCATATTTCTTTAATCTGTAGGAGAGACTATATTATTAATTTCTAAAGCTAGATAGTCACAATATACTCTGATATGAAGAAAAAAAAATACCTGCTGGACGGAAGGTTCTCATTCACTTGACGCAACATGTAATTCCTTACCATTTCATGAAAAGATTTTACTCAGGAACTCTAAAAAGAAAACAACATCTTAAAATACTTTAATGTCTACTAATACAGCTGAAAGGTGTCATGATTACTGTAGGACAATTCACTTTAATGGAAGGATATTGAATCTCTTTGGCTGACTTCACGACTAACAACTGCAATTCACCAAATCTTTACAAATCTGACTGGAATCTTCTGAACATTGGAATGTCTTGCATAGATACAAATTTCTCAATGTGAAAATTGGAATCCCTTGATTGAGTTTAATATTGTTTGATAGGTCTCCAGAGAAGCTGACTTGTGAACTCACTTAACATCTTAAAATCACTAACTGCCTGACACACAAAAATACAAAATCAGTGCATATAAGTGCCCAAGTGTTTGTCCACATTTGTTCACAAGGCTCCATTACATCATAACACAAGTCATAATCCTTTCCCACCACTGTTTAACATCCCCTTCAAAGCTGATATTCCTTCTGATACGAGGCCCACTTTGGAGACCGTCATTTTAGATATCTATATAAATGGTACTGTATTCCAAAGCAAGTATTACAAGTAGAAATACTGCTACAAAAAAAGGACATAGGCACAACTATGAAAGGCACAAAGGGCTCCGTCATGTACCTATTCGGTCAAAAAATAGGGCCTTATTCATTCCAGTTGAACAAACTTACGTCATACCATCATATTGATAGATGAGTGTCATCTCAAAATTTCAGGCTACATTGTAGTCTTTCCGCAAACTATTGACTGTTGAAGAAGTTTGTCGGTAGTGTGAGATAAAGGCTGCTGACCATCTCTCACAGACTCTGTAATAGTGTATAGGTTAAAATTGTACTGACATGGCCAGAAACCAGTCCAAAGATATGTAGGATTATGATTGCATCCCTTCCAACCTCCCTACATTCAATGAATAGGAATAAATATGGGGAAATATTACAAAAATAGACATTTCACCCATCTCCAATACATCAATATCAGCAGCTGCTTACAAAATAGGATTACAAGAGTGCATAAAGCTTCTTAGTTCTTTCCAGAGAGACAGAGAGAGAGAGAGAGAGAGAGAGAAAGAGAGAGAGAGAGAGAGAGAGAGAAAGAGAGAGAGAGAGAAAAGAGAGAAGGAATATTCCTTTTAAATATGCATAGTTGACAGGTATCGAATTGGCCTCATAAACTTCAGATATATTCAAGATCTTTGGAATCTGCATATGTTTGGGTACACTTTGGAAGTCATACTCTCAATCTGGATACTTGTATAAAGCATGGACATCACTGTGAAACAGTTTAGTTGTAATATCATTCAACATATTTCCCCCCCATCAACAGACAGGGAACCAATGTATGAACTATGACATAAATATACAGATATTCATTACAAGTTGTAGCTGTACACAGTATCCTGAAATAATCAGTGCTAACTGGTGGTTGTATCAGTGCTTTCAAATCTCCTTGGCAATAAGAGCCTTTGGAAAACCTTATGGACTCTTTTAGAAAATGACTTATGTAATTGCACTAACATATCTTAATTTCTTTCACTGTATTTCAACACTTATGACGCATATAGAATGAATACCATAGGTCTGCCCTACTCAATGTTATGAACATGTCTTTGGCATACCATATCACACAACATATCCATGAAAGTTTTGAAATATATCTTGTATAGTATCTTTACAACACTGTGAGTTCATCTGAAAACAGAATAAAATATCAAAACAAAGAGATGAAATGTGATGGGGGTTACTTAAAAGGGAGGCATCAACAATTGCTCAGTTTTTAATAGCTCTATGATTTTTACATGTACACAGATTCTGTACAATAGAATGACATGAGTGCTATGTGGTTTAAGATTTGGTCAGTCTTGGACAACCACTGCCAGCCGCGGCGGCAGGCTTACTCTGTTGGGTCTGGAAGGAGTGGAGGAGGATTCCAGGGTAGATCCCCCACTGCCCCGGGTTGAGATGGTGTTCCTCTGCCGAGACTGTGGCTGCAGTGTGCCTGGAGTACTGGTGGACTCTCTGGTACTGGTCCGCCCACTTCGTGGCACCGCCGGCGCTGTCTCCATGTCACTGAAGTCTGTTGCCTCGTTGGCCTCAAACACCTAATAACATTTGGATTCCAAAGTTTGTTTGTTTGTTTGTTTGTTTGTTTGTTTGTTTGTTTGTTTGTTTGTTTGTTTGTTTGTTTGTTTGAGGTATGGAGGGAGATGTAAGGACGGGTTGAAGAGTATGTTTGCAGATGTATACATGTGTGGGTGTGTGTGCATGTGTATTTACATGTTTGTGCAGAGAAAAAACAGAAAGACAGAGATTACAGACTTTTTCCTACTGTTGTACCAGCTCAGTGATACTCACTAAATCTGTTTGTTAAAGAGCAAAATATCCAACATAAAATATCAATGTTCTGTGTCAATAAAATAATCATGTTATTCCAAAGACAACACTGCTGACTTTCTTCACAGCGCAAACAATATCAGTGATTAAATGCAGACACAAAAAAATGCACTCTGGAATGTCAAATGAAGTTAGATTCAATGAGAAATGACTGTCTCATACTATGCACAGAACATCTGTAAGAAAATCTGTTAGACAAAGTCAGTTGATTGTTAAGATTGTCTGTATATGAGAGGCAAAATTTCACATCACACGGCATTATAAAAAGAGATAGTAACATCAAATACAATGATCATATTGGATCTGCAGCTCCAACAATATATTTCTTGTCAACTACAATGCACTTCCATTTATAAACTTAATTTGGGAACCTTGAAAGGGATAAGAGTGGAAATGGAATACAGAGTTTACCCATTTGGAATACATCAAGAAAATGGAATATATGAAATGTATGAATTACACCTCCCCCAAGACATCTGCTGGATGCAAACAGCTCCTCTTGCAGCAGCAGGGTTCCTGATGGCATGCTTTTTGTGTATTTAACTTTTTTATTTAGTGGAGTTTTAGTCTAAATCGATGTAGTAATTTCAAAATATCATATCTGCACACACAGCAGCCTAGGTGTAAATGTATTTCAGTATCAATATAGAGACTTTAACACCACAACAAAGTGAATGAACACAGTGTAATGAATGCAAAAGGTCATAGGAGTTTGGGGTGAAAACTGACAGTCTTTATCACACAAAAATGGATTACTTTAAATACCAAAGGACTCTTTTTATTATGTACAGAAAATGTAACTAAAACTTATTTCTTTTTGTTTTCTTCAAAGAGGATAGTTGTATCTATGACTCTGATCACAATAAAAGGGGAAGCGTGGTTTCTACACATTGTTCAAGACAGAAGAGTTAATTTTGCACAAAAACAGTAACATCATATTTTTTTTTTTCGTCTTCTTGAAGGTGCATGTAGGATGCAATGTCAGAAGATTCACTACTTGTAGCAAAAAAAAAAAAAAAGCTGCTGAAAAGTGCTTATCCAATAGTGGTGAGCCAATGGAGTAAAATGGAGTCAAAAGGGGTCTGAGCTTTTGATCCTAGCAGAATCTTCATCAGAGGCAAAATGACAAACAAGTAGGGAAAGCAATCACAAAGGACTTCACACAACAAGAACAGTCAGATTCTGCTAGGATTGAAAGCTCAGGTCCCTTTTGACTCCAAGATTCACTACTTTTCAAAATTATCACAAGTTTCTTGTCCATTTTCTAAAAGTTCACCTCATTTGTTGTTTGCATTTGTATTGTCATATATTCTAACAACTTATCTTTTATTCAAATTCATGAAATTTACGTCGATGCAGGGCAATTTGTCAATCAGTTGCAACTTATGTTTCTATTAAAGATTAGAACGCAGTCAGTATGTGTTATTGCTCATGGCTTGTGTTTGTAATCACAAGGTTACATCACTACAGTTGTATTTGTTATCGAATGAAGTTGTTAATTCAAAGTGAGAATGACAAAAATACAGATCTGTGAAAACGACTCTTGCAAGATTTAAAACGAATTCATACAGTTCATTCATCCATCCCCGTATTGCTTATGACACATAACAGTTCACTGAATAATTCTTCACATCTACTATTCCTTTAAGATTTTCAACTCATGACAAGAAATATAATTTAATTGTGATCTTGCAATACTGCAGACATATTCTGTTTTAGCCTTTCTTGGTTATTACATCAGTACCAGCAGTCCTCTTCTAGTGTTGTTGTTGTATTCAACAGCATTTTATGTGCATGTTGAATACAGTTTGACTAATCTGCACTATCATAACTTGTTTACTCTGAAGAACATTGTGATAGTTTACCAGTATTATACATTGTATCTATTTATATTTCTCTTCTTCTTTTGTGTTGTTATTGTTGCAAGAGTCCAATTCCATAGTTCCACTCTTCCCTGTAAATTGGCCTTACTTGTGCATTACAAAATTTTCATTTACTGCTACCCACATAATATCTGCACGTCACTGTCCCTATGTCCGTGACATTCTTGTTTGTCAGTCCTTTCTATCAAATTACAGTCACTCGAGTTTAGAGTCAAATATTGAGCTAAATGCAGCAGAAAAATGGTGTGAAAATGCACCTGTGGATGAGTTGAGTGCAGAATGATTGCAAGGTTAGCTGGGGGGTGTGAGGTGATAAACTACAATGTGTAATAGCCAGAGTGATGGCACTAACATTAGTCAGTGCAATATTCTGCAAGCTCTACTTCTCTTTCCCTCTCTCTCTGGCAAATGAAGAACAAGTTGCACTGGGGTGCTAAACAACAAATTCTGCATTACTTGGCAATGCAAATCATTTCATGTTCAGACGTGAGTGTGTGCTGTTCACACTTGGGTGTAACACACATCATCACCAGCTAACCTCTACTGCGGCAGTAATTCAACCTGGGCCCATTCCTTGTTTCAGCATGGTTAAGGGAAAAAAAGGAAAACCCACACAAAGCAGATATTGTAAAATTGGAATAATGTTCTTTACATGGAAAATGCCAGATGAATAAAAATACACAAAAAGGACAATTGCTTTAATACTGGACTACAAAGCACATAAACTTGAACAACAATTCACAAAGCACGGATAATTAAATTGGAGACTACATGTTCACATCTGGGTGTGATCTTCTGACATCAAGAATATGAGTGTGTGCAATGACACATGATGCAGCTTTCATACAGCACATCATACATGTGAAGTCCCCTAAAATGTAGCTCTGATGTAATAAAAATATTTTTTGTTGCAATATGGGCAGCTGAAGTAATCCAAGTCCCCTCAGAAGAACAGCTGAGTCCTGTAGGTAAGCTGTAAAGGGCTTTAGGTATTACACTGTATTGGCTGAGTGTGAATGTCCAGTGTAAGTAATATGTTTATCTTTCTTTCAATAGTCTTGTTTTCAAATACAATTGCAAATACACACACTAACAACAACATAAACTAATAAAACAATAACAATAACAACAGTAGATATGGTGTGAAAAAAAAAAATGAGTGATAAATATATAGGTGCTACATAACAAACATTACCTTCCACTGCAGGCCATCACTGATGGAGAAGGTGATCCCAGTCCCACCAGTGCGGTTTTGTGGTGGGGTATGGACAGCTGGCAGCTTAAACTCCCTCTGTGGTTCTCCCATATCCATGAAGAGCTTCAATCTTTGCTTAGAGAGGCGCTCATACTTGGATGCTGCAATGACAGTAGGGGGGAAACAAGCGCTATGGCTGTGAAAATATACAAAAGCACCACTAAATCAAAGCAACTTTTGGCCACTTAATGTGATCCGTCACCATTGAGAGTCTGATCATTGTAATTATCTGTAAAATCTGCTTTGAAGTTTAGATGCAGGCAAAAGTGTCAGTGATTACACATTTCAGAGTCAAGTCAAATTTCTTGGCAATAATATGCTCCCTAAAATTCAAAAGTTTTGAACTTCCAAACTTGCTTAGATGTATTAAACACAGCCAGGAGATAGTAGAGATATGAAATTTCTTCTCTTGAACACAAATGAAATTTCTTATCACCTCATTTTGTAGCTTTCTATTACAAGTTTTATAAATGTCTCAGACTTCATCATGGCAACATGGTGACAGTTTACATGAAGAGTCTGATCTTTCAATTCTGAAAGTGTCATGTATTCATGGACAATTCACTTGCATGAAATCAGTGAAATGAAATCAGCAGACCAGGGGAAGTTTGAGGACAGCCAAAAAGTACCAAAAACATTCAGAAAGTTTGAATGTCAGTAAACCACTTCCACATGGTGTCCTAAAGTGCTTTGAAAGTGTCATCCTGGTAACACTGCCATGACATTGCAGACACAAAATTTTTCACATGTCGCATACACAAGAGGATTGCCATATGACCCTTCTTGAATTTGTATGACAGAAATAACACCCTTTGTCTTGAAGGACAAACAAAAGCAGAACATCCTAGAAATTTAACTGTTAAACACAATCAGAAAAAAAAATATGCCTCTAGAAGAATGTAGAATTTTAAAAACTTCATATCCAAACCAGAAAAGGGCATCAAGGCAAGGTTTATTTCAGTCACATGATGAAGGTGGCTCTTCTGGTGCTCAATGAATGCAATATTGGATGACTTACCTGCATACAGATGGTTGTGTCTTTCTAAGTTTTTCCCTGAGTTTACGGGAATTTTGGTCTGTTATAATTTCAGAAAGCCTTCTCAGCAAACACACATCTTTATAGTCAGATAGCATGTATGACACATATTACGTATGTGAAAAAAGCTTTTATTCTGGCATAGTGATGATTTCACAACATCACCACATGTAATTACAATTGCTGTTGGGTTCTTCTATTGTACTAGATATCAATATTGTTCTTCTATAGACTCTGCAGTAAATATGTCAGGACTTACATTTAAAGACAAACCACTGATCTTAAATCAACAGTCCTAGCATATTCTACACCCTGTCGAAGGTGACTTTACTACATTGTATTGAAAGTCACCAATCACCTTGTCTGTAATACTCTGTACTTACATGGTAGTCCATCCTGGTGATAAGCTGGTTGGTGGTAGCGCTTTGTGAAGGCTGCCCAGTATGGGAGCATCTCTTTGAACACGCTGTACTGGGCGTCGTCAAAGAAGTTTGGGTTGTGAGGATCCTTGCCCGTATCCTTAAGGTAGGCATCAGCCTTCTTCAGAATCCTGCTCCCCAGCTCTGTGGTGATATCAATCTGAGAACCAAGAGAAATGGAACCTTTAGATGGATGGAGCCTTGGGTAGATAGGGATCTACGTACCAGGGCTGTGTTTTACTAACATGGGAACTACTAGTATATCAAGCCAAACAATCAACCCAAAGTTGGGACAAATTCAGATCAGATTTACTGTATTCGGGGAAAGATACACAGTCATTCAAGATTATTCTGGAACGCGGAAAGGTAGGGGCATTATATTGTTCTCAAATGGCTTTCATAGTGAAACAGTTTCTAACTTCTGAGAACTTACTGATCCCAAAATTGTCCCTGGATTAGTTGAATTGAACTTAGGATGAAACAGTCCAGGTATCATTTCTAAAGCATGAACTTTCAGCAGAAAACAAACTTTTGATAGCGCCTAAAATTCTCATCACAGGGCATAAGAACACATAAACATATCATGATAACCACTAAAGGAGTACATTTTCCACAGTGTTTGTTGATGAATTCAACACCAGCACTCACCAGCACTCCTGATGTAGTGAGTGGCGAATCGATGAAACAGTCTAAAATCACTTCCACTTTTCGTTTCAAGAGAAAGTTGTCGGTGTTGGTGTGGCATGCCTCCTACAAATGCAAACACAGATCAAAATCATCACTTATTCAGTAAACACATCCACAATGCAAAAAGAGAAATGAAAGATAAGAACAGTTTGAAATGTCAAACATAAGAGCAAATTTAATGAAATAGATGAGACAAAACAGCACTGCAAAACCATGCATTCGGTTAACACCAAAGGCAATACCATGACAAATGAGTAGGTATGATATTGTTAAATATATCATACTGTATAAATATACTGTATATAACATTCTCACTAAAATGAACTCTATAAATCACTTGCTAATACTAGCTCTCTTGGAGCAAATATATATCATATGGCAAACATCTACACTCTCAATATTCTCATGGTCGGACATCCGGGTATTTTGCGTGTCACGGGGTCATGGATAGCGGTGGAGTGAAAACAAACCATAGTCTTATAGTCGCGTGAGCCTGGAGGGGTAACGCTGTACGTGTTTTCTGCCGGGGCGCCCCGCGAGCATAGCGCTAGCACAAGCTGTGTAGCTGTGCGGGCAGCAGGATTAGGCCCTAGGCCTACCCTAAATTAGGCCCTACCCTTCTTCTTCTTCTGATTAAGTCTGCCTCCTTCAATAGACTGAAGATTCTTGACAGTACTAACGTTAGGCCTATAGACCTACCTGAAGTTTCTATGAGGTAGGCCTACTAAGTAAACGTAGATATCGGGGTAGGGCCTACTCAATGAGGTTCTACTGCACATCTGGCCATTTTCGGGTCGTTGATCCAGAGTCCTGCCGCGATTTCATACGGGCACAGGTCCAGTCCGGCTGCCTTCAACTTGGCAAAATACCGGGATCCGACCGATCGATCGACGGGATCCAGATTTTTAGAATATTGCTGGCAAGACATGATGCATGTATCTCATGAATGATGGCACAAATGACAAAATGAATAATGAAAAACAGTCCCCATGTCTGCGTAGAGCTGCACATAAAACGCGTCGCACATGCACAGCATGCAGTATGCGCATTATGCAGGCTTAGCGCGTGCAAGCTGTTTGTTTTCACTCCAGTCAACCGGAAGTGACGTGTAGCCGACCGCAAGAATAATGGGCACATAGTAATGATGACAATAATACTAATATTAGTAAATTGATAACAATATTGATGTTGTATCACTTACGGGTAGAAAATAAAAGAAAATTACAAGAACAACAAAAAAGTGCCGAACACAAAACAAAACCATATGAAAAATAAATGGGTGCAACAAATATGTTGTCTTATCATTTAAACAGATGTCAAATTTGAGTTTGTTTTCTACACCTGGCATGCAAAATTTGATCAAAAGACAGTTCACCAGACATTAACATTAGACAGAGAACGGACAGCAGAACCTCAGGGATCACGTGTACCTTAAACCTTTGCGCCTCCAGATAGAAGACCAGGTCCTTGTCGAGGAACTGGGCTCCACCTTCTTTATCATTGTACTCCATCAGGTATCGGTGAAAGTACATGAGCTTATGGGATGGGACTCCACGGGCAGATTTGATGAGAGTGGCGTGGAACTCATTCTTGTCTTGACTAGTTGGCATTTGCTGGCCGGATTGCTGTGGACCATGAGGAGTTCAAATTAAATTAGTGAGTGGAGGAAGAAGTGATTGATCAAAACATCCTTTGGGAGATGTAGCACACTTGTGTTGTGCAAAAATGAATAATGGATATTTTTTATAAACAAAATAGTATATGTACATATGCACTTTTTGGACATGCATTCACTTTGTTCAAAGGCAAGTGTATCATAACTATGAACACTCACAAAGATTGTGTTTAGAATTATGAATTCATGCTTTAGTACCAACAGGCATTTATTTCTTTGTGATTTAAAAAGACGTCATTACAATATCACATTTGATGACAGAGTTAGAACTACTACTAGACTGACATGATAAGTGAAGGAAATTTGGAAACCAATTGCCACTGGCATAGAAAGTATTTTGTCGATGCAACTCTGAAAGAGTTTCTTTTGCTGATCTATTTGATGAATTACCATCTGCATGTGACTGCCACTTAATATATACATTGATAATCATTCATGAAAGGAAGTCTCAATCTTGTGCTTATTATTGAGCGGAAGCTTGCATCTCCTGCTGAGGCACTGTAATATTTATCTTTCTGCTTTTTTTTTTTTTAAAGAAAAAAGATAGGTTAGTTTGCCCAAGAAGGAATTGTACCACACAGAAATGCAAGAGAATTCTTTTTTTTTTTTTTTTGATAGGGACTTCACAAGTACACTAAACACAAGCCCAAGAAAGAAATTAGAAAGAATGAAAAAGGAAGAGTAAAGAGAAATATATTTGATGAAATCTTGTATTTTTCTTTCTTGCGAAAGGATGAAACAACTTCAGTACCAAGGTACATAATGTTTATGGGTGACAGCATGAGAGAAGAGTACCACTGTTAGTAAAGCAGAGCCCAGCTTTAACCCATGAGAGAATGAAATGTGAGACAGAGCAGAGTCAAAATCACACTGTAAGTCTAAACCGTATTTCATTTTCGGACGAGCGAAACTGCAGAATAACAAACCTTATTTCACTTTCAAATTAACAAACCTTCTGCATAACATACCTTGTTTCCTTTCCAGACTAGTGAAACTTCAGATTAACGAACCTTACGTAATATTTGGACAACTACCCTTGGAATAACACCCCAAGTGTTCTGATTAACAAACCACATTTCCTTTTGGACTAGCAAACACCTGGTTATATGGCATTTGTATGTTATGGAACTGAGCAAACCTTCTGAATAATGAAGATAACCAGAAATAACATCAGTTGCATGACCTGTACCTTTCAAATAACCTTATTCAAGAGTGCAGTGAAAGCTATCCTAAAGATTGAAAACAGTTATAACTCTCTAAAAATTTGTCAAGTTGTACTTAAATGTACAATGCCATGTGTCTATCACATACCTGCCAACCCTGAGACTTAATAAATCTGAACAAACAGAGAAAAATAATTTAAAAATCTGAACTTTCATAAATTTCATATACTTTACTATTAACAGAATTTCCAAAAAATCAGAACACACTGAAATTAATGCATTTTCTTTCAGTGAAAAATCTGAATATTCAGATTAAAACTGAACAGTTGGCAGGTATATGCTATCATACTTCATTATGGTTTTAATTTGGTGAACATTCCGCAACTTGCTGCATAAAGGGTATTTGCAGGATTTATTTCGACAAAAGACTTTCTCTTCCCATTTGATCCTGGTTCATTTTGGGTGACTACTTGATTTGTTCTGACGTTACATCCTAAAATACATTCTTTTATGAGCTTGATATTGGTATTACTTGGTAACTTAAGGCAAATGTCATAAAAATGACTCACAGCCTAATGATTTTGTCTTACTCTGTCTATATCAAATCTGTTGAAATGATGTCTGTCATGATGACATGAAAGGGTGGGGGACATGAACAGTAAATAACAAAATGACCTGTTAAGATTGCGATATCCAGTATTCCTAGTGCAGAGGCAAGACAAAATAATAGAAGCAACCAAAACTGGCATAATTTCAGAAAGCTGGCAACAGCAGTAAAGAAAAAATAACTATGGTCTTATTTTTCCTATTTTATGGATGCACAAACACACAAAATGCAATGCAAATGCAGGGTTTAATTGACCATAACCAACAACACAAATCACATGCCCTGGAAAATCAAAAACAACTGAGCAAACAAACAAAACGATTGCATGGAAGAGTTTTGCTATAACAATGTACAAAGTTAATACATCTAAGCAGTGTCACATGAATTTCTGAACAAAACTGGTGCAAATTCTTTCTTTTTTTCAGCTTTTTTTGTGCTACATAAACTCAAAATAGCAGTGACAACTCACAGAGCTGCCACAATGCAGATGCATTACTTACATGAGTTTCAGGCTATTGGTTTGATGATGAGCAAGTGAGATAAGAAAGTGATAGTTATGGACAGTTTCTAATAATGAAATGTATTTGTATGATGCCACTCATAGCAGGACACAAACATGTGTACATAAATAATGCACCATAACTGTCTACATATTCACACATATACACACATACATTTGTATACAAAAGCACACATACAGTATACATATATACATATATACATACATACACATATATATGCATACATATATACATACCTACACACATATATATGCATACATACATACATATAGCATACATACACTACATACACTCACAACTGACACTGAGAAAGACCGTTAGGCGGATGAAGGATATAGGCTTACACATCATCACACTGTACTATGCATCCCTATGAATATGACTATATTACTATATTGTACTATTCAGACTATATTGTACCTGCATGCATTCACTGGAGATGAATTACTGTAGATCACCTTTTGACAGCAAAATTTGATCCAAACAATTATCATCATCAATGATATGCACAAATGAAATATATCTTTTAATAACCTTAAGAAATGGCAAAATGAAGAAGAAGAAAAAAATTACCATCGCTGGCCAGTTCTGCAAAAAAGCTTTTCGAATAATCAATTTTTCTTTAATCCAATTTTGGCACTGTTTTTCAAAGTCATTCATTTATTTTCTTGTTCTGACAGCTGCTGGTTTTAACACCCCAAAAACACCTAATTTCAAATGAATCACCATTCTACCAGTTTTTCCATGATAAAGACTACGTGCTCACAATGCTTCACATCTTGCTTTCTAATATACTCAGAAGAATTCAATAAAGATGGGAATGAAATTTGAGGGAAAAATAGATAACCTTGTGAAATTTGCGAGAAAATAGATAACCTCATATTCTATGAGATATATTTTGTTGCATTGATAATTTTCCTTTCTATTCCTATTTCTTTGTCCTATTCATATCTATATCTATGTGACTGTGCACAAACCCAGGTACAATACACTACTACACCAGTGTACAATATGCTACATACACACACAACAGCACTACATGTAATACACGTGTACATACTGCCATACATGTACTTCAAACAAGCATCCACCAGGCAAAATGAGTTGCTTCAAAATGCAAACTCTTTGCACGACCCAGTATGTAAGCTACAAACACAAGCCTTTGGTTTATGTGTTTAGTTTTTGCTCAGCCAAGGCTTTGGGGTGCAGATGAGCTGTTTTGTGAAGGGTTGAGGTTAGGTCTAGGCTTGGCTTAGCAGCATGCCAGTTGACTATGTGATGCATTATGCAGCAGTAAATCTGGAGCTACTGCTAAATACTCCTTAATACATGTATTTTTTTATTTATTTTTTTTTTTTTTGGTCACAAAACTCTCCAAACTTATGTGTTGCTATAACACCACATTTATTACACACAGTTGGTATGTAACATTCAATGTGCAAAATGTCAAGCATTTATATCTCAAGGACAAATATATAAAGCAACACTTATGTATATCATGTGAGAATCATCTTCCTATATTTGTTGTCTCAAATTTGCCACATTACTTTACATACTTAACATTAAAAAAAAAACAGGAAAAAAACATATTTGCCTGGTTTTATTTCAAATCTGACGCATAGTCAATGCAAAAATCCAGTAGAACATGCAGACAAACACTTTCTCTCTGGAACACATCCATAATGAACAGCAGTTGGACCATCAAGATTGACTAATTACATTCCACTGACATTATATATCATTACCAGGATTACTTGGTACACTGAATATGCATAGATGGCAAACCAGGTTACATTCAGATGATGTTATGCTGGAGAGTTCAGAATCTTTGTTTGAATACCACATGAATCAAGCCTGAAACTAGAACAGATTAAGTGTTAAGGCACTACAGGCAATTAGAGTAGAAACATGTGGATAAAAAGCACAATATATTAAGCATAATTATCCAGTGGTTTATTTCTATGCTGGTTTTTTTTTTTAATGTTTTCTACAATTCACTCAGCACGGTGAAGTGCGGCAGTTCTACATACACAAAAACACATACACATACAACAAACAATAGAGACAAAGTAACAGAGCAAGTTAAACAAGAATTTGTGTAGGATTTGTTTACGTCTCTATTTTTTGCACAATCATACAGTGATTTATTTTTGTGTTTGCATTTTTTTTTCTTTGTACTTGTTAGCAGCGTTCAAGTAGTTATGTTAGCCACAATTCACAAAACATGAAGAAGTTTGGTAGTTCTTTCCAATACACCTACACAAACAAGCATGCACACAGCCACACACAAACACACACGCAAACAAACAAACTCACAAACTAGCAGAGCAAGTTAACAAGAGTTAGCAGAATATCTGTTGAAGTCTTTTTTTTTCTCCTTTTGGTTAAGCACAAAGAATAGATAGAACTCCATAAGAATGGAAATCAGTTAACACATGGAAGAGAAGTATTCATTTGTTTCCCTTACCGGACCCTTCCCTCTTCGTCGTCGCTTGTAGGCGAGCACCATGCTTTGGGTGCTCTCAGTGCGCCCCGTGTTGGCCGTTCCCTCGATCCTGTCGCCTCCACCTCCTCCTCCTCCTCCTCCCATTCCTCCTCCTTGCTCATCCATTGATTCCATGTGACTCTGAATGACACATGTCATGGTTTTCATATACAGATGATGGATGATGGGTTGCTCACAACACACCACAGACAATATAAGCAATCACTCTAGCTCACTCAAGCAGTGGGTTCAGATGAAATGCATGTATAAGGGAAATTCAGTGAAGGTTTGTGTACTGGCAAATAGGGGACTTGAGAGCCAGTGACATCATCATCCTAATTTGCATATCTAGTCATAACTGTCATTACTGTTTCATAAAGAGGTGAACTTGACAAAGGATGAGTTCCTTATTTCATGTCTAGTCATAATAAAACTTTCACATTTCTGTTTGTTTGATTTCACTGTACTTATTCAAGTCAACTGAAATTGGCATTTCACTTCAAGGCATTACCTGTTTTGACTGATGGTCATCTAACAAGTTCACACATTGACATCTTATTATTTTGTGCACATTATTATATATGACCATTGCCTGCAATTGTCAAATGTTCTGACCCAGTCTTACAGAATATTCTCCATTTAGTACTCCAGTCAAGACGATAACTAGATTCTCTTTAATATAAGTATAATGATAACATTTGCTTCCAGACTGAGAAGAAGTAAATCCCACTCATATGCTTCCCTGTCAAATCCTCACGATCAAAGGACGATGGTTTTCATGATATATACATGATGTATTTGATTATATGGAGACACATCTGAAAACACAATATATGTATGCATATACGTGAAATAATGAAAATGAAAATATATTTGAGATGGTATTCATTCCGACAATGGTAAGGATACTGTGTATTGAATATAGTAATCTGAGAGGCATCATTTAGCTATGAGTCACAAATAAACATTGTAATGGGCATCCAATGACATGGGGGACAAATTTTCAACAGAAAGTACTTACAGCCCAGAAGTTGCTGAAGGCTTCCTCGATGTTAGGAAGGACAGATTTCAGTGCCATGTCCATTGTTTTTGAGGACAGCCTCTCTCCCTCTGTACTCTGTCGCGCCAGAACCTCTCGACTCATGTTGATTGACCTGAAGTTTGCAGAGAACAACATTCAATGTGTGAGCATGACTGTTCCTAAGAGAAAGCGTGACATCTGAAGCTGCCAGCATTTACCAAGTATTCATCATCATTCAAAAGAGTGACATACAAACCACCAAAATCATTAAAAGCCACAAGTGTCTCCAAAGGGGTTGACATTTAACCAATCTTTCTGGTAGATTTGACCATGATTATGACCTCTCTGCAGTGGCCCTTTGAAAAAAATTAAATTCTTCATAATAATATGAAAGTATATACACACAGTACCATTTACTCTGGGTTACAGATAAAGATAAGATGACTGAAGTCAGAAGTATTCTTGCCCTCAGCATTTCTTTCCCATCACCCCTATGGGGACCACATGAACCTTTTGCATAATTTTGCCTTCTCTACCCCATAGGATGACTGCAAGTGAGAAACGCTGGATGTATCTCCTCTTACAAAGGGTATTTTACGCAAACAGCTTGACAATGTTGTGAAAGTAGTGTAAATACAAGCACACCATCCACACATAGATTCTTAGGTGGTGCTTTTAAGTATAATGGATGATGGAACATAAGGCTGTACGGTCTGCTACTACCACACAATGAATCCCTGCCATGGAATTCATGTGCAGGGCAAAGGAAACCCAAAGCAAGCTGAAATGTACAGGTAACTATGTTGAACAGAAGTTACATAAATAATCATACCTTCTGGAGTTTGGGTCAAAATAGTTTCCGTAGATCTGCTTCGAAAGCGTCATCCGCTTCTCGACCAGGTTTTCAGGGATACGGAAGAAGATGTCAATGTCAAAGTACATCTGGATCATGTTGTTGATGTCCTTGCTCTCAAAATCCTGGGCAAATGTCCTGAAGAGATTCATAATGCTGGACAAGGGAAAGAAAAAAAAACATGTTTCTTAGACTTTGACGGCAGAGGAATGAGAAAGGATGTGCAAATATATACAAGAGCTTTCACCTGGTATAACAATTGTAAATATTGCTTTTAAGACAAAGTTGTAAATGCTGCAGATTTTATTAAATTACCAAACCATAAAGCCAACAAGCTCTTAGTCAATGTTGAGAGCATATTGTATTGAGGTATGAATAATTGCCACCCACCAACATCAAATGACAATAAAACTAGATTACTGAGGATTTGGCACAGGTGAGCAACAGATTACACAGCAATTGTTTGTTCTTGGTTTTTAACTCCTCCACTGATGTAGCACACATATCATCTTGTGGCATACAAGTTTTCAATATCATGGGTGAAAGTTATCTTCATATAAGGTGAATGTTAAAAAGTTACAGAAACTACCTAAGGGAGTGTAAGAAAGGTAAAACGAATGGGACACTGAAAAATGACAAACTTTTCATAAATAGGAAGACTTCCTTTAGAGTGGAGAGCTGTAATAGAGACAAATAGCTGAAAGATTTGACAAGCTAATGACCTCGTTTGAGCAATGAATCACCTTTTGTTCTTGAACATCTTCTTGAAGCTGGTGTCCTTTTCATCCTCCCCTTTCTTGTCCCCCTTCTGGTCCTTGCCTGCACCTTCAAACTTGACCCCCTGCTTGCCCCCCTTTCCACCCTTGCCGGTGTTCTTGGCCGCCTGCTGACGGGCTCGGGCCTGGCGCACCACCTTCCGCTGCATGGCGATCTGCTTCCTCTTGCGCTCCTCTCGCAGCTTCTTCATGGCCTCCTTGTCCGCCTGACTGGCCGTGTCCTCCTTCTTGGCTTTTACTTTCTCAGGTTTCTTCGTCTTGCCCTTGTCTGTCTCCTCATCGCTACTGAAAGAAAAATGTCAAAAACAGGATACATCATTTATATGCCTAACAAGCATTATGGTACACAGAGACTCCAACCCCAAGCACCTTCTGATCTGGAGATTCTCCCACCTGAAACCCCTAGCAAACGGGAGACCCCAAGTTGATGTGCGCAAAGCGCGAAGTTCCTTGCGGCCGGGGTCCAGCTCTAGGGTTCTAAATGCTCTCTCATGCTGTCTAAGGCTTATTTTTTCAACATACGATGGCAATAAGTAAGAAATCCTTTCCAACGGGAGACACAGAGCCAGGGCGGGAGAAATTAAATCTCAAGCGGGAAAACGGGAGATTTGGCAAAAATGGACTTTCAGCGGGAGATCTCCCGTCGAAAGCGGGAGAGTTGGAGTCTCTGGGTACATACTGCAAAGCCGGACAAGAATGGAGACCTAGTGAAATAAAAAGGGTCCAACAGAGAGCTAGCATATTGTCCTCAAACAAACATAAACACAAAACACACATACACGAACAAGTTAGCGTGGATGTGTCTTCTTGGACATCATACAAATACAGAAACATACACACAAAGAGAGTGTATACACTGCAAATATTATTCATTGTCCTCAGATGTCAGACAAACTCGGACACACATTGAATTGATTTTTTTTTAAACCCTCAATTAACATTTTGATATATTCACCACAGAATATCGGTAATATTGTTTTTCTGCATCATCATCATCTCACGTCACAGATTAATCCAAGGAGAAAACTCATAGATAGATACAAACTTGCAACACAGACACAAAATATACTCTCACTAGCAAACAAGATTATTCATTATTTGCTTGCTCATACATACATCTCTTGGCACAAAAGTTACCCATACTGATTATTTGTGGCCTGTAACACACAGCTATGATAACTTCTACTGAGATCACTACATATTGATTGAAAACAAGACCATGCCACATCACAGTGTAGCTTTGGGGTTCTACAGGACTTCCTCTGTAAAACCACTGAGAATATACCAAACTACAAATGTGGGTAAATTTTATTGAAGTCATTGAAATGCAAGACGTATTTTCCCTGTTTTATAAATCCTTTCATTTATATAAGCATTTGTAAATTTGCAATTACTAAAGCCTATCATTCACACACACAAAAAAAAGTAAAACCACCTGTTTAACATGTAGCCAAAATTTTTATGCATACAAGCTGTCACACACATACTCACACATGTTTAATTCATTTGTACCATGACAAATTACAGCAGAACTGGTGCAAGGATGCATGCACACATGTAAAAAGGTAGCATCCCTACAAAACACAACAAACAAACAAAAACAGTAAAAACTGAACTCTAAAAATGATAATGAAAAATATGTGCAAGAGAAATGTGTTAAAAAATGTTATTTGATTGCAGGTAAAACAGTGAAGGATATTCAAAGAATAATTGCATTGATGCTCAATTCTAGATAATGCATAAATCATTCTACTTAAAGTACAGAGATAGAAAATACCACTTTAAATCAATAACTGAAATGACCATAGCTTCATAACAAAAGAGAAGTAGAGAATCGCTACATCTTGTAAAACTTACAATTTGCCTAAAAATATAATGACAAATATACAGAAGAAAGAATAAACACAGGGCATACATTGCACTAATAATCTCAAAATTGAATAAATGTCAAAAATATAATCTGACAAGCAAATAAAGGAACTGCAAACTTAGAATGTGACAGAAAAAATAAAGATGCCAAACTGACAGACACTTGCACAAAATAATGATAAGCAGTGATTTCAAATACTACAAAGTAATCATCACTAAATAATGTGATAAACCAATCAGCTACCCACTTCCTGAAGTATGTGCAATTTACATGTGAGTGTGCAAACTGCATGTAAACTTCATACTTTCATAACTTTGATAGTTAAACTATGCAGTCACAAACACACACACACACAAAAAAAAACAATAAACCAATGATTCCTTCTTTGTGCCCTTCCAAAAATCTGTCTCTTTTGCAAACACACACAAACAAACACACACACACACGTCACTACAATACTTTCAAGTGCTTTCACTGCTGGTTAAGTGCAGGTAAAGAAAACATAACAGCAAATCATCAAAAGGGTGAAGAACCTAGAGTGTGCATGTGCAACAGCACGAGAGTTTTTTCGGGGATGATCGAGGCACGTCACCTGTCATTATCACTGGATTCCATATCTGTCTCACTGCTCTCATCACTGAGGCACCGATGTACGTAGTGGGGGGAGGGGGGTTGAAAGGAAGGGATGTATGAGGAAAGATAGCATGCATATTGAGAGACAGACCTAAAAAGGTTACTTGCATGGTATGCAAGCTAAGACAATGACAAATGATACTGCCAATGACAGCCCTCACAGCTAGTATACCATGAGGGCACTATGTTTGATGTGCACCATACACTAATTGCTCTTTGCAACTGCTCCCCGACTAATGCCAGATTGCTCCCCAAAAATTTCATTACTAAATTCACTAGGAATCTCCATCATGGCACCTTATTGTTCTCTCAAGTTCCTGTAGCAACAAATACACGAATATGGATGGACAGAACAATTTCCTCAATGATAAAAAAGACTGCATATACATACATATTTTTTACAGTGACATAATGAACTACTTGTATGTACCAAGTTAATATATCATGTGAACACTGACTAAGAAATATTCTTTACACTAAAATAATTACAGGAGCAATCATAAAATTTGTCTCAACAGCAAGCATATCAGAAGTGAGCAAACAGATGGTAGATGGTAGATAGAGGGGGAAAAAGAAGTGACCTAAATTCCAACAAAAATTGCAAATTCCAATCCTAACTGTGTAGCACCTGACAATCCTGAAAATCCTGACAATAATTTCCATGATGTTAAACAAAACCAATGCCTCCGGCACCACTTTGTGGCGTAGTCATAAATACTGCTCAAGCACATTTTCATGACATACAGAAAGAACATACACACACAAAAAGAAGAGACAACAATGACATGAGTTTGACCTAATTCATTGCTCCTAAGACAAGTAAAAAGAGTTTAGCTATTAAAGTGCTTGTTCTTCATAAATTGCAGGAACAGGTTACAATGACATTGGCCCTTGATTCACATTGAGCTCTAGAGCTGGTTCACATCTGTGTCATCATTTAACATCAGATTTGTGATGAACGTGGAATTAACTGATATTTAATCAAGTATAGCTTCTCTGATGTTTTCCTATAAACGTGATTCTTGACATTTTGCATTGCACAATTGTTCCTATAAATATTCCATTAAAAAAACAAAAACACTGCAACACTCTTTGAAAACCTTCCTTTACCTGGCTTTTTGATGAATGACGGATATCACTGAAGGCCTTTGTTGCAAGCGTAAGGACACAAAATGGAATCAAGTGCTGTTTATGACACCGTATAATGACACCGTATAAACTACACCAGATTTAATATCCATAACATCCTGGAATGCATGCATGATAGATGCTTCCAACACACACACACAATTTGAAATATGTGTGACAACAAAAGCATCTGAAATTGTTACAGGCAAATGTTAATGTACATGACATTTTCCATTACATAGTTTATTTCAATCAGTTGATCCCCACATTGGCGGTAACTCTGAACAAATCTAGTGTTGCAGTCTTACAGCTCCCATTTGAATAGAAACAGTTTTGCGCCAACCTCACTTCACAAGTTTTATATGTGCAAACGCATTTCATGGGATATTCCGCAAAACCTGTTGAGCATCATGAAACAGAACTTTTACAGCATACAAAAAAGAAGAGGAGATCATGGTAACTTTTTATTTGTTAATGCTAAATAAAGAAGAAGAGAGATAAAAATAAACTTAACACAATCAATTTTCTTCTTATGATGACTGCCATGTATTGAAGAAATCTGCTGGATGTCAACAGTTCTACTGGCAGTAAGCTTTTACCTTCAATGTACAACATACAAAAAAAAATTGAAACAGTTTTAAACTCTTCACATTCATAGCATCACATTCATCAATTGTATCCTGTCAACCATCATCAACTTCGCTCTGTTGTTACTGATAGAATAGATGCAAGAGTACATATGATGTTACGTATTCTAAAGTCACATGATTCTTTAAGTCTTTTAAAAGGGGGGGGGGAACATGTCTTGTAAATACTTACAGTTTACCAGTGTAGATGGATTCTTTCCTTGCCAGAGCTGATCTGTCAGAGTAGGATGTTTTGTGGGAGCTTGCAGACATGATGCGATCCTCAGGCCTAGCTCGACAACTGAACAGATTTTTAATGTAGAAATAACATTTTACAAATAAGTAACTTGTAGTAAACTACAGCAAATCATAGCGATGAACATTCAATTGCAACATGATCGAATATAATGATTTGTGATTGTATGTTTACATGCGCTCTTTTACAAGATTTGAT
This sequence comes from Diadema antillarum, assembly GCF_040938485.1. Classification (NCBI taxonomy): domain Eukaryota; kingdom Metazoa; phylum Echinodermata; class Echinoidea; order Diadematoida; family Diadematidae; genus Diadema; species Diadema antillarum. Next base: position 489,309 of record NW_027271344.1, on the reverse strand, counting down.
AAGCGACGAATGTGCAAATGAATAAAGAAACATATATCTGTTATCATAGAAAACAAAGTAATAAAAATATTCTATAAAGATCATAATTCTTAAGAGCATCCAACTTTCATTATTTAGCCTGAGTAATATGTCACACAATATCATAGACATTTAAAAACAAATACCCTAATGATCACAGATGACTGATTATTATTGTTATTATTATTTTTTTTTTTTTTTTGGGGGGGGGGGGAGAGGCAAAGTGTAGTGACCTTTGACCTTTCACATTATCACTTTAGTCCATCAAAACCAAGAAAATACATTGCCATGATATGAATATGGGATATGGACTGAGTGATGACTCACAAAAGGTCAAGTCTAGTGTAAGATTTGGGTTATCTAGTGATAGAACTCACTCTAAAAACGTCTTGAGGTCTTCCTTGAGAAAGTGTAACCACTCTCTCTGCAGCAGCTTCACTGCATGCTCTTTTGCCCGGTCAAAGGTTGCTGCCTCCACAAAGTCACTGGTCAGCAGGAGGGTGCTGTGGATAAAGTCTCGCTCTCCAGGCGGTAGCTCTGAGCAAAGTAAATAAATAAATGAAGAAATAGTAAGAAAGATGCAGAAATATTACTTCAACAGAGACATATAAGAGTTTACGGTATATATATGGGTTTCTTTTCCCTACTTCATCTCTTACTTGTCAGAAGGATCTAGAGAGATGGACAGAACTGTCTAAATGAAAGTCAACCCGTCACACAATAGATGTCTTGTACAGTTTACCGGTACATATTTTGCATTCATTTCTGAAATGTTACATATAAAATACAGAAATCATAATTGGAAAATGTATAAGCATAAACTGAAGCACACACTTTATTTGTAATTTGAGATCGAGAAAAGGTTAATGTACTGACTAGTGTGCCAATTTATGCACAATGGAAATTAATGGTTGGAGTTAAAGTTACCAATGATACCTTTTAAAGAAAATGTTGATGCACTAAGGAAAGAGATATGAAGGGGAATGTGGTAGAAACTGAATATTACAGTTTCCTAGTCACTGTTTGTTTTTGCTTTTAATTTTGTTTTGTTTTGTTTGGAAAGACACTGAAGATAACTATTCTGAGGTTACAACAACTTACACATCAAAAATTACTCCCCACTGTAATTACTCAAAGTATATATATCATAAACATGTCAGTCAGGATAGATGTCATGGGACACTCATGCTTGCCCCAGAACTATTGAATGTATGATAAAAGATACATGCTCTACACACACCTATATTCCATATGCCACCATCCATGATGTAACGGTTGAAAATAGACCAGGCCTGGCCCATGAGCAGCAAGCGATCAGCTGATCGGTCTTCGGCCATTACGTAATCTGACACATCTTGCCAGAAGAGAAGATTTGCCAAGAGCAGGCGATCAGAATGTCTGTTGGCAAGAAAAAACAAAACAAAACAAAAGTAGTAGAGTGGGAAACTGTCGAGAAATCTGCTATTTATCTATCAATAGAAACTCCATTATGTGTCACATGCAAGGGGTAAATGCAATTAATTAAATCTACCATAGACAGTTCCATGAAACCAAAGATTAGAGAATGCGTCAAAATAGAGTGATATGAATGCAGTGGGATTTTGAATAAGACACAATCTACCTTCTCACATGGTTACATTTTTCCTCAACAGGCCTGGTCCTATATCAATATTTACATGAAGTTCATTAATCTTAACATATGACTTCAGTCTCCTTTGCACAAAGAAACAATAAACAAATCATTTCTATTCGTCATACCACATTACATTCCAACTGGATTTCCAAGCTGGAGTTGCAGCAGGGAAATCAAATATTTGGCTAAATTAAGAGACCTTTCACCATTTACCATTGTCTATTCATTAGAATTTTCCTACCAAATGATATTACTACTTGACATACATAGCTGAAGAAATAGTCTGAAATAATATTTTTTTTTTTCAAAGTTTAGTAACCTTCATGACCTCTGACCTCAAGGACATTTGTCAAATCTCTACTCTTCTTCTTCTTCTTCTTCTTCTTCGAGATACTCCTCAACGTTCCATCTGGAACCAAACGAGGACTCAACACAACTATAAATCATGCAGCACATCTGGGCCATGTAACATCAGAATTCACCACCTGAGATATTTCTTAAATTGAAATCATGAAAACTGGGAAAGATGGATAGACAACACAACATAATGTCTCCCATACACTTTAGGGGGTAGATACCCCAAAGTTCACATTTAGTCAACATTGATACCATTTATTTTGTCCTTGACATTTCTCCATGTACTGAAGTACAAGAAGAGGACAGCAATGATGAAATCATTTGATCAATGAAGAAGATAATGCTGCTGAAATTAGTTGTGGTAATTTGTAAATGTCAAAGGAGAAGAAACACACTGCTTACCTCTCTAGGTATCTCTGGAATGGCCTGCCTGCATCTCTGTCACATGCCAGTCCTATGTGAAACCGAGCCGACATCGGGCGTGGGATGTATTTGGTTTCATCCAGAGCCATGAGCTGACCGGGTCTGATGACAGGCTCCATCTGCCTTCCTCCCCTGGCTACTCGCGTCCAGTCCTTCTGGGTGGTGGCCAGCCGGAAGCAGGAGGACGGGCGAACGGGCAAGGAGTTGACCAGCGAGATGGAGGGCAGAAACGTGTCTACAGGCTTCTTGGCTTCCTCCATCATCCGTTGGTGGCGCTCTCTGAGGCGGTCATAACTGGAGAGTTTGTTTTGATCAGAAAGAGGAAGAAGAGGTGAAATATCCAATGTCATAAAAGACTATTTACAAGAGGTGATGTGCATCTTTCAAACATTCAGTATCACATCTAATGACATTTCTGGGTCACAGTGGTGCTTCCTCATTGATAATACTGGAAAATTTAGCAGTATGTAAATATACAGGACTTCACTTCTGTTGGTCAAAGACAGTTCATATCTGTTAAAAAGATGTTCACAAAAAGCTGCAGTTACATAATAAATAAGTTCCAATTACAACTACAGTCTTCATCTGTCAATTATGAATAAGCAAAATCAACCTTTTTTTTAACCACACCAAAAACAACATCATGTCTCCCCCCCCCCAAAAAAAAAAATAAATAAATAAATAAATAAATAAAAATAAAATAAAATAAATAAATAAATAAATACAAAAATGTAAAGAATTCAATTCCCTTGAACTCTGGAGCGACAGCCAAATGCAATCAAGCCTGCCACAATCATAGTGCTGCATTTCTTGTTCAACAACCAAACTGAAATCACTTAATATGTTAAGTTGATCTATTGTACTTTTTGATGATAATGGATCTGCTTAGTTATTCACTTGATATCTTCTCATCACTATTCCTCACCATGACATCATTTTACAAGCACTGTGAATGACTACCCTGCATCTTTCTCTTGACACATTTGCATTTTATGCTTCCATATTTAGGCAGACAAAGGTAAAAAGTTAATCAATAGAAATATGAAACATATTTTGGGTTCATCCATGACATTTGTCAAATATACTTCACAATTCCGTTTCAGTTTCTGATTATTTCTCACCTGTACTCCCCTGTCCTCTCTTGGTGAATCAGAAATCTAGCTACCCAGTAGGATCTCAGTCTGCGCAGGACGTCATATTGGGTTCTAGTAAAGACCGAGTCACTGAGGCCGATGTTCCCTTGAGCCTGCTTGATCTGACGCTGAGCATCTGGCATCAGCTTAAAGCGGTACTTGTCTTGGATGTCCCTAAGATGCCAACACATAGGACAGTTATGACTCACAAGGAGAAATAATACATGTCTTATTTGTATGGGGTGTGAAAGCTGGAATGTTGAAGGTGATAGCTACACTGTCAAACAAACACAAGAAGATGTCTTGACTTATCCATTCACTCTTCAAGGTTGTTATATGTACCACTTTCAAATACTTGAAAACTGTGGAAGGAGCTCATTCATCAAAATTTTTTGATTTCACCAATGGTTGCCAGTGGAAATAATTAAGTGGACACTGAAAAACACACTAATATTTTGCAATTAAACATCTACAGGTCATCACATGCACCATGCGCTGTGAACACTCCTTGAAAAAATGCTTAGCTCCACAAAAGGAATATAAAATGAAATTGTAGTTGTCATGACAACACTTGGTCAAACAAACAAAAAGCACCAACAAAATGCCTTGCACTTTAAACCTTAAAGACCATCGTGCAATACCATGTATAAATCACTGAAAAACATGGACTTTGTTTGAACTACAAAGTTTTGCTTCTTACCAACCAACCACACCTTGCAACATACCTATAACCCAAACTATAACATCCCAAAAGTATAAAAGCACATCCAGAATGATGATCAAGCTTTTTATACCTGAAAAGCCTTGTTCTTGTGATGTCTGCACCATCTTCCAGTGCCTGCACATTGTCCCTGTACATCTCACAGTCTAACCAAAAATTCAGCATGTCTTCGCCGACAGTTCCTGCAAGAAAGGCCTTGAACAGCTCCATGCCAACAAGCTGCAAGTGACAGAACAGCCAATGATATTTGTCATACATTTACTGAAGAGCTGCTTGCTGGTCTTTCATATTACGACTGGCTATAATGGTCTCTGAATATGCCTCAAACTTGTGCCAAACATCCAGTTCCTGTCCTCTTTGAAGAGACTAAATCTGAATTGCCAGAATCATCTCTGATTTGTCTCAAAGGAAACATTTACCAATGCAGAATTTAAACAGGGTACACAAAAAGGGATTGAACTCAGAATTGCATTTCTCACTAGACTCTTTCAGCCTTTGTCTTATTTAAAAGTCACACTGGTTTCTGCAATCTTCACAAAGTTAGAGAGTAAAAATCAACATGTCTGCAAATAGTATTACCACTGATATGGGAAAACTTCTAGTAAACTATCAAATACCTACTTGACCTGATACTGAAGATTTGCATTGAAGAACAATCATCTAATGCAGTGGAATTCCTCATAAAAACTAGTCAATGATGATTAAAATTGTTCAAGACAGAAAATTAATGGTGAAATAGATTCATATGACTTTTTTTTTTCTAATGGTTCCCAACAGAAAGCTGAATCATCACGCAAATTATGAATATCTCTCTCACACCAAATACCAGAGCAAGTTTTAGGAGCTGGTCTTACAGAGCAGAGCTTAATGCTTGGCAACATGGAACCTGCACTTACACTGCCTAGGATCTCCTCCTTGAGCTGGTGGAATGTGACACGGTGTTTGGCCTCCACCTGCCGCAGCTCCGACTCCATCCTCTCATCCGCCAAGTCTTCCTCATCCTCGTAGTCGATGATGCTGTGTTCATGTTGGATGTTGTCATTGTCATCCTCCTCATCGTCCACCTTTAACTCCTGGTCGAGGAAGTCATCTCTCAATTCTGCGTCCTCTATATCCACTCCTTGAAGCTGGTGTTGGATTGTCACTTCCTCCCCTTTCCTGTGATCACCGTGATCAGTCACCTCTTCATCCTCCTCCTCATCATCGCCATCACTGAAACTCTTGTCCTCGCTTTCCGTCTCCTCGTCTTCCGAGTCATCTTCAGAGTCAATGTTTCTTGAAACTGATTTCTGTGGTGATCTGCTGTTACGCATGTCACTGTTTAGAGTGGGGGAAAGCATCATGGTAGATATGACAATATACGTAAGAAACCACAGATTCAGCAACTACCTCCTAGCGAGTTATCATATCTGCTGAGGGGAAATCCCAAATTAGATTTCCCATGAGAGTCTAGGTAACAATGGGTGAAATTGGTTCAAACATGTATTCCTGATATGACGTCTAATATGTTTGGTTTGGTATTCTTCTATCTTACACCCTCTTAAACTTTATTATCTGAAGTGATTTGAATGCTGTGGGTAGTTTTTCTGCCAATACTTTCTCTCAAATAAATAGATTGTGATGACTCAAACAAATACTATTCCAGTGACATTTAGCTTACTTACATGCCTACACAATATAGGAATAATGGATCCAATGTGTACCGATAATCGCATTCAACATACCCGTTCATGTCAGATTTCTTCCGAGATTTTCTTCCCGAGTCATCCCTGGGTGTCTGGATGGTGGCATGCTTCTTGGGTGAGGCTTCCTTCCGAGACTCACTTTTTAATGCACTTTTTCTTGCTGTGTATACAAAATACATGTACATTTCAAGAAATAACTAGAAATGTCACTAAGGCGACTGCTATGCCTCCGCCATAATGCATGATTCTCCTAATAGGTCTATAGTACGTGTGGACAATGTATAATTACATTTTCACAATATTGGCAAAATATTGAAATTACATGTTTGTCACAAATGTGTTGAATGTTCACCTTCCTTTACCTAGGTTTAATTAGATGAATAGGAGAGCATGTATTTGGGGATTCAAGGACTTTAACTTGACTTTGACCCATTCATAAGTGTATGAATACTGTAATTTTCAAGGTATGGAGAAAAAGTGTAATTTCTGTATTGAAAAGTACACTGTTACCATTTTCTTTTGGCCTTTGACCCTAAAATTCATAGGATAATCACTGTCAGGCAGAACATGCATAAATATGTAGTAAGTTTCAAGATAACTTGAGCCACTTCTGAGATATGGAGGAAAAAGTTAGTTCAGCACTTTCCCTTGATCTTTGACCTTTTAACCTTTGAGGCAAACCCCCCCCCCCACCCAAAAAAAAAAAGAGAAAAAGAAAATTTCCAGATAATTTAGGTTATACATGCATACACCAAGTGTAAAAAAAAAACTGCTGGCATTACATAAATACATGTAAGAGGGAAATAGTAAAAATTTGAAGTGTTGCACTTGACCTTTGACCCCTGACCTTTGACCCTATGAACCCTAGATTCTCTAGATAATAACTGCCAGTCAGTACATGTATATATACTATGTTCCATGAAGATACCTTGAACAATTTCCAAGGTACGGAGAAAAAAGCGAAGTTTTAATATTTTAACTTGACCTTTTGACCTTTGATCTTTGACCTCATGACCCAAAACTTTCACCAGAGAATCTTAATTGGGTAATACATGTATACACTAAGTTTCAAGAAAATATCTTCAGGCATTGCATAGATATGGAGGAAATAGTGAAATTTTACATATTTGACCTTGACCTTTTGACCTTTGACCTTGACCATGTGCACCCAAAAGTTGATAGGCACAACTTCACCCCCTAATACACATACATGCCAAGTTTCAATAGGATACCTTAAAAGGTTTTGATAGTTACCCTGTCCACAAAATTTATTACGGACGGACGGAAGGACAGACGGACGAACGGAAAGACAGACGGACGGACAGAAGGACGGACGGACGGACGGACAACCCGAAAACATAATGCCTCCGGCACCACTTCGTGGCGGAGGCATAAAAAACTAGTCCAGAACATTTAACACATAAGCATACACATTTACTACACCATGCAACTTTCCAGATATTCAAGCTCAGCAGGTTGGACATGCTTACAAAGTATAGCATAAAAGATAATCTTCTACTGGTCCGACCTGTCTGTAGGACGAGTAGGTACCCAGTTTTTTCCTTTTTTTACCAGTAAATTCCTGAAAAATTTACAGGTCCAACAGTGATTTTTAATGGTCAGGGACCGTTGGACCAGTGCCAGTGTGCAGCATTGTTTTATCACCCACTGACAATAACAGAGCCTAGATCATTCTACAAAGTATAGAATTCCGTTGCTTCTTTTGCATGATATTATTCTGGAAAGTCTTTCAAAGTTTGACAGAATAGTGAAATGCCGGAGTAAATAGAATTTATAGCAAAATCTAATCTCTACATCCCCTCACTAGGCCTCCCACTGAAACATCACCTACCCTGTTCACCATCCCCACTCTTCAGAGTCAGCTGTGTGTCCTGTCTGCTATTGTTGAGTTGGAGTCTCTCCATGGCGTCACCACCGGCCTGTATCTCATCCACGCTCTCCATCAGCGTTTTCTCCCTTGAGGGCAGGGATGACTTTCCTGTCATCCTTCCGCTCTCTGCCTTCCCCCGTGACGCCTTGGTCGGAGAGGGCAGCTTGGTGGGTGACATCTTGTAGGAGTAATAGCCATCGATGGGACTCCAGAGGGCACCATTTACAGCTGTAAAAATTGATTCGTTCAAGAAGTGACTTAATCACTTACCAGCTCATCAAAGACAACAACAACAATAAATGTTCAGAAAGCTTGAGACTGAATGGCTAATATGACTCATATTACCATAACATACCATATAATACATTCTGATGAACTCTTTCAATGTTCAGGCTCTTTGATGTGACTTGCCAAGCTTTTTTTCCCAGCATTCACTTCCTATGGTTGTTCCTCTAAACTGATATCTTTTTACAAAGTTTCACCAATGATACCAGTTTCACCAATGATACCAGTCAATCACATACATACTACATGAGGTCATGACATCATCCCCTCACAAGTCTCCCATTGACCTGCAAACAAGTCTTCTTAGATTGAAGACAAAAAGTCTTTCATATTCATTGCACATTCACCGTGTGATGTTGTAGTAACCTAGAAATGTAGTCATGGGGGTGCAATTCAAAACACTCATTACCTTAGGGGTAACAAAGCTTTCTGAAAAAAAAACAAAAAAACAAAAAACAAAACAAATTACTCACTAAGTCCCAGCATGGGAGGCATACTGATGCAGCGTGAGCCTGGTCTCATGTGCTTGAACAGGATAAGCCGATCAGCGTCTCCCGGCCAGCTGAAGTCGCTGTCATTGTCGTAGGCAGATGCTTCCCGGCTGTGTGCTAGACTAGTGGAAGTTGTAGTGTAGCTTGTCGTCTGGCGACTGTAGCCCCGCAAGCCACGGCTGCTAGGGCGGCTGGTTGATCGGCGCTCATCAAGTGGACGGATTAAGAGCTTGCATAGCTTGTACTCTAGGAAGAGCTTTGTTCTAGGAAAAGAATGACAGATACAGACATGGCTCAATGTTGCCATTGAGTCTTGTTAACATCTACATATCTTTTAATCAAAAAGGCTTTATCTGGTAAAGGAAGTTCAGTTGTTTTTCTTTCCCCTAGATAACTCTGTAAAATTTACATATAAAGACTTTTTTTTTCATTCTAGGAACTTTCACATCACATTCAGTAACACCAGAAAGATATGGCGGGATGATAGCCAGGCGAAAACATTTGTATGGAACAGAGTTTGACAGTATATTGATATATACATCAAGCAAATTATGAAATTTCCTTCAGGCCTACAAACATTTCTAGGTCACCTTTAAAATACCCTGCTCACAAATACTCCGACCGTAGAATTTACCTAAGAAAGAGAGGGAGTCGCTCCTGCCTTGCCCACTCCATGATGCGCTCCCTCTCTGCATCTCCTGGTCCATACAGGCCTCTTCTTGGGTCGCGGTCTGAGGCATCCAGGACCCCCCTGTACAGGGCTTCATCCTCAACCTCTTGGAAGGAACCTGTCAGGCGGTTGTAATACAGAGGCTGGGGGAATGCCTTGGGAAATGGAAAAAGACGACAAAGAGAGGTTGTAAACATGATATATAAATAATATTATGCAATTTGCACATACATGTTGAGCACATGGTGAAGCTACTTCTTAATCAGTAGTAATATAACCCAAACGGTATCTTGCATGATTTGATAGTTAAGGAGAAATGTACTGTACTATCACATAGCATATATGCTTTAGCGATTACCATAGGATGTATGATGAGAACACAAACCATAAAATGAGCAGGAAAAGATGTCAAGAACATGAAGATACATACAACATACAGTATGTACATGCCCAGATTTTTACAACAGCGAAAAATTTCTATCCTATGCTGACAGAGCCCCTTGTGAAAAAGAGAACAGCTATTAACAAACAAACTCGTATCATATCATTTCATATCATATATATCATATTACATCATATAATCTCACATTATGACTTGTACATAGATACATAGAATCAACTTCTGTATGTCATTATGCATCATTGTTTATCTTTCTCTAATATGAAATATGCAGTATTCAGAGGTGCAAATATACTGAATTATAACAAGACAATAATCCCTGATGCAAAATTCTCACAAGACTTGGTGAGCCATTGTAGTAGACCCACAATGAGAATTTTATCAAATGCACTAAGGTACAAAATGGAATTTTACAATACTGTGATAATGTAATTGACACTCTCTAGATAGACAAGTTACTGTAAGAAATGTTACTCACTGGATACTGGAGGAAGGCATTGAAATAATCCAAGAAGAGATCATCATATGCCAAGAGTGAGTCAAAGTTGTCTCCATTCACTTCGATTGCTGTTTATGGCAAGGTAAAAATGGCAAGCTTATCAAAGCAAAAAGTATGGATTAACATGTACATACCTACAAGTACAACTAATGACAAAACAATACAAATAACAGTTAAGGAAGAAACTGCTTTGTTTTGCCTTACTCAAATCAATGTTGGGGTGAATGCCATGGCTGTTTCATTCTTACTCAGGATCTCAATAGTGGTGGTAAGGTACTGAATATGTAAAGTCTAACACTACAGTTGGATTATCAAAGGTATTTTAAGGCATTAAGATAGAAATATTATTAAGACCCTGGGCTGGCTATGCCTATGTTTATGGTATTTCATGCAAATAAACCCATCATCATAATTTTGTTTTAATTTCTTAAATTTGCCCTTATTAGATATTAGTAACTTGTTAGAAATGAATGATTTATCGGTCACAGACATAATAAAATGCCAGTCATTTGTAATGTTTTGTTAAATTTACTCATCATTGACATTGTTAGCTTTCATGAATCTTACTCGACTTACATGTGTAGACCAGTTCTAAATGTGTTAGTTGGGTAGGTAGGCTGTCTACAAACTCGTTCCCCTTCCTGACTGACACTACTTTATAGTGTACAAACCTCTGTCTTGTATATGATAGAGTGGTCTAGGTCATGATGAAATAGCAAAGATAATAATTTAACGTTTCGTCGAATTGATTGCATTTTCAAATCTCAAACGCGTTTACACAAACGTAAATATAGACACGTGGGACCACGATGACAACGTTGGTAGTAAACACGTCATGCAGGCTGTGCACTTGAAATAACGAAAGAAAACAATAAGGCATTCTAGCTGACACAATAGTAATTGTGGGAGATTTTAGATTACTTACGCTTCATTGTAATTCAAATGGTTGATCCATGCTCATAAGCTTCATACTTGTCGTACGAGTGGTTTGGAAGACGCAGAGATTCTAAGCCGGAGATATTCTCGACCTCAAAACTTGGCCTGTCGGTCCAGCGCAGCTTGTACGTACCCGTTTTTGTACATGCGCGTGATGGACGAAACGACCATCTGCCTGAGAGCTCGGCGGCCGCAGCGGCAGCGGGACTCTCAGCGAGCACTGGTATCTCGCGACGATCGCCTACTAGCAGTTAGTCTGGTTTCCAGACCCTTTGCCAACTGGACTCCGCGGCGACGAAGTCGCCGCCCCGCGACGAAGTCGCCGCCTTTGCCGAAGGCAAAGGGTCTGGGCACATTCGCTTCAAGTGGGAGGAGCCTAAATCTACCCCCAGTGAGCGAGGGCGATCATTCTGTCATTACGTAATACGGAAGAGGTCACGTTAGTGACCCCTGCATCCTCACCCAGAGGTCCCAAGGACACTCTCCATATACATTACATGCATGCATCCACTGTCCGTGGAGTATTTCCATGCACTGTTTACTGCATGGAAAGGTTTTCTGGTGCGATAGTCCTGTTTCTGATAGGGCCTATTTAGTCACTATATCCACACTATGCACGGAGCTATACACCATGCCCAAGACACATGGCATCCAAAGAGCGAAAAATGAAGTTGAAAAAAGAAAGTGCAGCGGAGTATTGTGCAAATTTTTTTGTAAAAATTTTGTATGTGGAGATGAGTTGTGGGTGGGCGGCCCATGTGATATATAATGTATTATTCTATGTACATGTATTTTTTATGTTCGTGTTTGCTGATGAATACGTTCAGTTGAGACCCTTCTTTCTATAACTTAATAGCAGCTATATATGTTAGTGAATAAAAAAGAAACAGATGATTAGCAACGTGCTCTTCCGATCAGTTCTTGTCTTCATAATATCGTGTCCCTCTCGTGGAAACATTGCGGCAACTGACTAAACTTAAAAATATAACGATATTGTTTACTAGTATTTCTTCATCTCACACAATAGATAATCACCAAGATAATAACATCGGGATATGTATGAACCCACACAAGAAAAATGAAGTACACTTGCATGTATAGGTGAGCTGGGGTATTGTGGCCCCTCAACATAAGATGTCTTCATACACCACTCTTCTATCCCTTGAAATAGCCCGCTTGATAGCCGTACAAGGTCACTTCTTACCACTATATGCTCCAACATCCATTCATTTAGCAATTATAGCATCTATAGGGGGACCAGTTTTTAAAAGAGCGCGCGATAAGAGCCACATCTATTCATTTCCAATTTATTTTTCATAAAGTCACTTGATGATAAAAACCTTGTCTGAAGTGGTTATGTACAATGAAAGAAATAATTAAAAAAATATTTCTTTGACAGAAGGCCATTGTTTGAAGCATGATGCGCTTCGGGGCAATTATGCCCCCCCCCCTTGAAAAGCTTTGTTTTGCTATAAGAACATCCATGGGTATATATATGCAAGAAAGAATACTAATTATTTAGTTTAAGTCGCAATTAACATGGTTCATTGCTGGCATATATCAAGTTGACGTATACAGTGCAATCATAATGAATTATCATTGCAGCTTGGTTTGGGATATTTTCAGCTGAAAGACTTCATTTCCCAAGGTCATCATGCAACAAAATTAACGGCCAAACGTTACAAACAATAATAGACTCTGACTTACAGTTTTTGTATTCACATAATTAAGATATGACAAGCTCTAGCATTTGATATAGATTTGTCCATGTAACTCATATATTTTTTCGGCTTATTGCAGATTTATCACTTGTATATAGGAAAGTATCGGTTTTGTGGAATATTTTGCCTCAATTCTCAAAAGAAACTCATGTACTTTTTTTTGCATTGTTTTTCATATGCTCAGAGACCCGTCCACATTAGTTAATCATAATAAACTTTCTATAAAAGAAACAGGTGCCAAGTTTATGGCAAATGATATGTTTAGAGACAATTACCACCCCATCGTAAGACTATTAATTGTTTTTTTGTAATTTCTATATATAAGAAGCAACGCAAGTTGGCTGCTTTTATTACCTCATTCAATGCAAAATGAAAATTGAGTGTAGATAAGTAGAGAACAGAAAAAAGTTCGGTATTATATGGCACACCACAACCAATTATTAATTTTGGTCTCCATCCTGTAATTTTTGCTTTTTAATCCCTCGACGACAAACTTCTCCATTTCACCATATGCATGTCTTTAGTTGATATGCTCCTTGGACCTTATAGGATGTAAGCATGTAGGCCATATAGGTGGTATAACCAGGGAGGTGGGAAAACCGAGCACTTGTGTGACCTTTTGTAAATATTGATGTTGTTACATTCCTGATTCCGATAATTGAATGGTGAATGTGGCAAAGAATGGTTCATCCCGATGACGATGTTGGCTATAGAGTATGGGAAAGGTGGGATACGGAGGAAGAAGAGGAAATATTCGTTTTCTATCAATAATGCAATCCAAAATTCCAATTGTATTCCAGCGCTCTTCCCTTAAATTTCATTGCGTAATATTCTATATAGTATCTTAACAATAACAACACCGCATTTCGCTGAAAAATAAAACATATTTTATTTTCGGAATTACGAATCCTATTTCATCACCAGATTGACGCGCCTTTGGAATAACGACCCTTCATTCACTTTGGGATAAACGAAACTTTGGAATAAAGAACCCAATTAAGTTTTTCGGAATAAGGAACATTATTCAATATCATCTGATGATACTGAATAATGTTCGTCATTCCGAAAAACATGATCTGATCAACAAACCTTCTGAAGAATTACGACTCTGCATTCATTTTGGAATTAATCATAAATTTTTGATTCACGAAACTTATTACATTTTAGCACTGACAAACTTTCGGAATAATGAACTTAATCATTCGCATTAGCGAACTTTGATCGGAACGTAACGAATTATAACAATGAGAACGTATGAAAGCATTGACAAAAATTTAAAGAATATAATATGTCCAATTCAGATACTTTTAGCTTGAATAAAATTTTTTTATATTTTTCCCGTGCACAGGTCATATTGAATCATAGCTCTTCTCCGAATATTAGCCTGCCTTATGCAATAATAATAGCTTGTCATCAACATATTTTACAGAGCATGTGGAAGCACTATGCTTTTCAGATGGAGAAATTGTGTGTGTTTTTGTAATGTATCTCATCGTTCTGACTCTTAAGTATGAGTTTAACGTTATACGAACAAATACAGCGGAAGGCGTTGTGCATCAATCAATATCGCCACAATCAAGTCTATTATACTTGCAGGGTTTTGTTGTTGTTGTTGTTGTTTTGCTTTTTTAGAGGGCCTCAATTTTTTCATCCACAAAGATGCCTGATTTTGAAACTCACAATTCCGGATACCTGATTTGGGAAACCTCTTTAGAGTTTTCATTGTTCGTCGAAAATGATCATTGATAGCATGAGAACAATAATTATATCTCTCTAAGATTTATAATGTTTGTTTTTTGTTAAGTGCTGTCTGGGGCAAATTATTTGTATAGTGCCCCATTTTCTCTCTCTCTTCTTTCGTTCTTTAAAACAACAACAACAACAACAATAATGTCTACATGAATTGTTAACTTGTTTCTCTCTGAAAAACCCAAACCATCCCCCCTTCCCCCCAAAAAAGCAACAAATTAAAATACTTCACTGTTGATGCTGTTCATTTGGATATTTGAGCAACAATTCGCACATTGATGAATGTCGGAAAGATTTGGGACCTCAGATAATGTTCATTTACATTGAGCTGATGATTGCATTCCACGTCTATAGCACCTATAAAGGGACTGTACAGTACTGGTTGAGGTGGGCATTCATCTTTTGAACATTCCTAAGTGAGATAATGAAAAGCCTCTTATGAAATATGAAAGAGCATGTAATTTTAAGAAGGATTCAATGTTTATTTGATGAAAATTGGTTTTCAAATGGCTGAGATATCCAAAAAAAAGTGCTAATAATAAAAGGCGACATGCCACAACTTTATTAGGATCTCTTTGTTTCACCTTGTTTTTTATCTCGGCCATTTCAAAACCGATTTTCATCGAATAAACTTTTGATACCCCTTAGAACTTAGAAGGTTTCTGAATATCTCGCAAAACGTTAAAAGCTATATCCTCACCACGACCAGAACTGTACACACCCTTTAAGATTAAATCATTGAAGTGAACTCAATATCACATATAGAAAAAAAATGTGTATCTGAAATTGCCAGTTTCTATCAAAATATGCATCCATTTTGTATTTTTTCATTGGTCAAAGATCCGTGAATTTTGCTTTATTTGTAGGATTCAGTATACTAGTAGTCAAATTAGACCGGTTTTTACATTCAAACTCATAAGGCCTACTAAAAAAAAAAAAAGGTTAAAAAAAATGTTGCTGGTTTTCCCCAAGTCGAGCCTACAAAAGAAATCCATTAGACAACATAGTGGAAACGAGAAAACGACTCAGATGGTTAGGCCTATGCATTAAAATACTGTGATTGAGATACTTTGTAAAGGAAGGAAGGGAAATGTGGTTCGCAATTGTTAACTTTACTGATTGTATTGCACTATAGGCCCTACATTAGTTGAAAAAAAAAAACAACCCAGCACAAATGAAGAAACAAAAAAAAAATCTTCCTTGGACACCTATTCTTCATTGAGCTTATAACATAAGTAACAAGGATATGTGATTTTTGATTTCGTCGATAGACACAATGACACAAAATGGTCTGCTTTAATTTTATTGGAAACATAGTTCACTTGACCATTGTGCGCATCTGTAGTAGTAAACAGGAAAAAACGTGAGTAACAATCAAAAACATCGAAAACTTTTAGGAATACACATCATGGAGTACACACTGTCTACGATTGCCGATTCTTCCATCCGACCTTACTTTAGATCTTAGAAAAGTCCGAATGTTCGTGTGCAGAGAGGTAGAATATACGCCTCCCTGAATGTATACCATCACCCTCATCCTGCATACTACAGTATACAGCATCCACACCATTGGTACACACACGCCGCAATGCCAACACACAGGTAGTAGGGAGAGTCCTCCCACCACCCGGCTCTGATAACACGCTGAGCAGGATAATTCGAATTTCGCGCTTCAGAGGACGGGAGCGCTGACAGATTTATGGATTCCGCCCAAAATCGGGCGGAATCCATTAACTCCAAGACGAATGCTTCCAGACCCTCTGCGCGAGAAAATCAACTTAAACTATACTAGTTTTCGACGTTGAGGGCGTTAATATCATGGATAGCGAAATAGTATGGGCTGAGGGTCTGGAAGCCAGACTAACTAGCAGTGTACTAGTACTCGTCTCCATGGACGCGATCCGGCTGTTGAATCCTGCGTACACTCCCCTTTGATAGAACGAACAGGTGAATTGATAGTGGTTTGACCAGGGAGGTTGAAGAACCCCGATGGTATACCGACATACGTTGGTAAAATGCGCTAATCTCTATAGGAATTTCTTCTATAGATAGTTAGATGAATAATAATGTCAAATCCATTTCAAATTGTTCATGCAAGTTCGTTGATTTTACCCTCTGATAGTGCATTCAATTTTATATTCTACATGTATAGATCTGTGCTAGGTTAAACGTTCTTTTTGTTTATTTTCTATAGGCCTGTCACCTGAGCGTACATGTTTCATCGAAGGCACGGACTCGGCTGATGACTGGCATGGGGAGCATACAGGACATGGATGATCCATCTGAAGAGTGAAATGCTTTAAAAGGAGGATTAAGGTCCCTAGGCTTCGTTTTAGGATGAAAGCGTGATGATTATATGAGGAAATTTGACGTATTCCCGATCCGCATCCGACTGGCGAGTTTGTCATTACGCACTGCTTCTCACATTTATTTTGAGACTATTTTGATTACACGAAACTGTTTTCAAATATAAGAACATTAAAAGAATGGTTCTCATGACAATGCACATGATCATGTTTGTCCAATAGCTGACCTGTATTTGACTGATATTAGAGCCCTTGTATTGAATGGGGAAACGATCATAGCAGGATATCGTTGTCCACATCCAAGAAATAAGATTTTAAAAAGCCATGAAACAGCCGACTCATTTTCGTAAGTACGTCAAAGCAGTGTGGTTGACCAGTGGCGGATCCCAGGGGTGGGGGGGGGGGGGGGAGGGGGCGCACCGGGCGCGCGCCTCCTCTTTAAGAAAAGAAATAAAAAGAAAAAAAGGCACGTGTGCCTCCCTTCATTTTATTAAAAGCGCCTCCCCTCTACGGAATTCCTCTATCCGCCCCTGTTGACAGCGTGCAGAGATAACGTAAATGAGTCCGATTATGCAACTTCAAGAAAACTCACACGACCATGATTTTGTAAGAAAAAATATGAACTTGGTATATCACACCAGAGCGAGCATAATGTCAACGGATATGATAATAAAACAAATTAAGGACATCATAGTTTTGATAATGATTCACCGACATTCCAGCATTGTATGTTTCTTATCATTTTTTTATTTCACTGACTACTGATTTTACGAATTACTAAAGAGATATTGAATTGCCTCCATACCATTCACGCAATTAAATCAACGTTTTCTTTAAGTCAATTAACTCCTGTCATTTATTATCTTTTTTCATATATTGAGTTGGTTCTATATATTTTCAGTCTTTTTATCTTATGCAAGGACCAATGGCAATAGAAATCTTTGTATCATTTTGTAAGACTATTAGCAAAGAAAATGATAGCTCATTAAACACTTCAGTTTGATCCAGAAATATCCCAATTCTAAGTATAACGTTTTGCTGTCACATCCATGAAAGCGAGAGGAATCGTGAAGAAATGGAACAGGACCAAGCTGAGAAACAAAACAATTTGTCTGTATAGGATTTTGAACGTCTGTCTCAGGAACCACAGTTTTGCTGTCATGTCATATTTGTCGGGTCGCAGAAAACAAAATGATACCGGCTGTCAGTCTTTTCTCGTTTTGTTTTGTTTTGTTTTGTTTTGTTTTGTTTTGTTTTGTTTTGTTTTCGTTATTTTTGCATCAACTTGTCGACTCGAGTTCGCTATGAAAAGTTTGCAAAACAATTATGCTAGGTATAATGCTGAATATCTCCTTTATCAGCTGCAGTGGTCTTCATTTACAGGTTCGTAAAAGAGGAGACTTGTGAGGCAAGTACATGACCACCACACCATCTTTCCTCTATACACCATTGTGCAATGAACTAATATTCTTTCTGAACGCTCTTCATACAATACTGTGAAACGTTGTTTTTTTTTTTTGTACGACTTACATGAAACTTTCACAGAGGTTCTTCTTGTTTGATTTTAAACTTTTCTTTTTTATTTTATTTTAAGTCAAGTGGAACCTGAAGAGACTTTTAGCTTTTAAGAGCGCACAAATAGTTTTCTCCAATGGAGTTTTCGGCTTCACCAAACGCAAGATAAGTATTGTGAGAGGGAGAGAGATCCCTATAGAATGAAAGTGAAAGGGCGCCACCATGCAGTTTGTGCAGTTATTAATATTGGTAGTGCTTTTCATCTCCAAAAGAGGCATAACTAACTCACATTACACACACGCACACACACGCCAGCACACGCAAATGGAAATGCACACATGCAAATAACCTATTGAATTCTATTTCCGTGCATGTACGACTCGGCTCTCGCTGTATTGATCTTCTCTTTTTGTACTTCATTGAGTCGATGAGTTGTGTGTACGCGCTGATGAATTCCGGGCGCTGCATGAGAGAAGAGTGAATTTCAATTACTGATCAGTCGAAGCTGCAGGGGGTGCCACACGAAAACCTGTCTCACTCGAGGTATCTCGAAGAAATGCAAAGTACGGAACGATACATCCCTCGGATACATGGTGAACTTTCGAGTTGAGTCGTATATGCAAACTTAAAAAGGAATCAAGAACGAGGGATAAACACTGTATCACACCAGTATACTTTAAAATGATTTGATGTAGCCCGCCTCGGCGTGACAACCTTGTCTGGCAACTGGACGCCATTCACCGACGGTCCGATAACTTTGTCGCTCCTCGACTCACGGCAACAACAATCTATACGAATGAATGGCAAATTCATGGTAAGTCTATAGAAGCTACACTGCAGAAATAGCAGTTGTTTTTGTTGGATGGGCTGGAGTTTTGTTGTTGTTGTTGTTGTTGTTGTTATTGTGCCGTTGCTGTTCACTGATAACACATCACCAAAAGTAAAATCATATCCCTTTACTCAGCATTCCGATGCGTCTCACACACATAGGCCCTAATCGCATATAATGTCATTATTTTGTGTACGAAGAGAATGGGCCTACGGTCCACCCTCAGTTATCCGGACATGGTTTGGCACATAATAAAATTGTTTAAATTTTACTCAAACCAAATACGAAACAAATAGAAGCAAATACTTGGAAGTATGAAACTCCGGACATAATGCCGATCTCTGTGGTACCATGTATTATTTCAACCAGAAAAGAAAGCATGACACTCGTCTGATGGTTTGATATATTAATCGTTTCACAAAGTAGAGATATATACAACGCAACGATCAATTTTCCAATACTAATCACAATATTATATCCGACACAAAATGAATATAAATATTATAGTATATAATGTACCAATGATGAAATATTGTATATAGGTGGATTATAATCATACAAAAACAATTGGAAAATCATTCATTATTCAATTGAATTAATACATACAAAATCTTAAGCTGTAGCTTGAGTTTGATGAAGGCCTCTGGAAAAGCATGATGGCTTATACTTCATTACAAATAATTTGATACATATCATTATTTTGATAACCGAGTAGGGTAGGTACAAAATGCATCAGTGCAACAGTTTTATACACATACCTATAGTATATGGACAGGAATTGAATTGACACTCAGAGGGTTTAAGGGAGGTTGCAAAGAGAGGGAAACCTTTATAATCAATATGCATGTCAGCAAACTCATCAGAGAAACAAAGACACACATGACGAGGCATTATAATTCATCCATTTCCACATCATTTAAATTGTGAAGAATACAGAATAAATGTATATCATCGCATGGCATAGCAATAATGATTTGGCAATGCCTGAAATTTTATCTCCCGACTGAGCTTGCCAGAAAGTGTCTTTCTGGACGATTATCTCGCTTATGAGGCAATTATGATATGAGATAAGATACACGCATCTCGAAGTAATATTGTCATGCCGATTTTAACGTTGTCATGCTTATACATCACTTCGTCCTGGAAGGGAAAGGCATGCCAATAAACGCAAATAAGTGAAACATTTAAATAACTTTAGTTTACGTTCTCTGACATGCAAAATGTGCCGGCCATAATCAGATAGTTTAGTAGCGAGGAAGAGAATGCGTATGTGTTCAGCAATGTCGGTAATGCAGTTGTAATGTAATCACATGCACAATTAAAAAGCACAAATTAATTTCATTCATTTCACACATGCATGTTCACATGCATGTTTTTTTAATTTTCATTTCCAATTAAACACAGGTAATACACTTTGACATGGAATGACATTCAATGGAAACGAAGCACTGTACTCTATTGACCCTTTTAAGACCATCATCCTGCAATGCTATCATAACCATCGGCATGAAAAGATTATGTTCGATGTGCATTATTATGACTTGCAGTCATTGTTGCGGTCGCCATAGTAACTTTTTGTAGTGCTTGCAGCCAATTGGTTGCTACAGTGCTGCTAACACCATATGTAAAGCAGTATCATTGAATGTTAACACCATGTAAAGCAGTATCATTGAATGTTGCTGATGATGCCGGTAATGATATCCCTTCCTTCGATCTTGAGGCTTGGTATGTTATAATCACTAACAATAATATTCTACTTTTTGCTTTTTCACCTCGGGAAAAGGTTTAGTGTTATGAGTTTTGCATCAGACTAAAGAATCAATATCTTAATATTGATGTCAAACTTGTTATATTTTGTTTCAGTTTGTTTTCTTTTCCTTGCATTGCATTGCATTGCACTGCACTCATATCCATAACTGTATTTCGACCAATGCCCCTAAAAAAGTCTTAAATATACATTGAGTAAAACTCTTTTATAATGCATGAGGGATGTTTCGTTTCTGTAACGAAAGTGAGTACATACGTACATACTCACATATACTCCCACGATATCTGATCAACCCAATATTCTATAATAGTCTGAGTGATTCTATGTATAGCGTAGCATTGGAATAATTATGTGGGAAGTGCTACGGATCTGTGCATTCATGTGTATCATAGGTAAATGTTATGACATGAGTCGATCATTACACCAAGTTCATTACCTTCGGTTCGGTGGAGTGAAGAGACTTATGTGCAGGCAAGAATAACATCCTAATTATTTCTCCATCCATGCGATTCATTTGCTCCTCTGGTCCTGACGTATTGTTTGTTACCAATGGAGAGGGCTGACAGGCATCCTTGTATTAGTTATGATTGCACATGACAGTCAAATAACGTCACGGAAAGCATATAGTCTCTGGTCAAGCCGCAAGCCATTATTTCTCCGTGGAGAGTCGGCAAGATTTTGGCTGACGAGTTTTCCTGTAGCATGTCACATTTCAATAAAATACATTACACTTGTCTGGAAAATCATTGGCATAACTATATTCTCATGCAAACGAAAATTGGGTTGGGAAACCATGTCAAAACCAAACTACGTGATATTTTCATCATGGGTGTAGACTACAGAGAGATTATGGAAAGAGCATCCAAAATAACCTGCGTAGGCTGAATACCACGGATGCCTTTCACTCTGCTCTTCCAAGGAAAGCTGTTACCAGACAGAGTGAGCGTCTAATGTACGCGTGCCATGGAAACGGGAATTGCAAATTGAAGAGCTTAAAGGGAACCCTATAGGCTAATATAGCAATAAAAACTCGCGTTTCTTTTGTTATGCACTGATACGAAGACTTTCATCAAATAGTTAACACGGACATATACCATACCACGGGTATTGTTTATCGATTTGTAGGGTATTTACTCAATGTCATAACGGCTAAACAGGATCAGAAAAGAGGATTCGATGAGCAAAACTTCCACATAAGATGAGAAAAGTTACCCTTGGAGTAGAGACCATATACGCAGTTATATAATCCCCCAAAAGGACAAAAATTGGAACTGAAGGTGATGAGATCATTAATTTGACTATATTTAGAAGAAAACATGTTTTAAACTCTCCAACGGTATAAATGGTGTAAGGTTGTAACAGGATCAAATTAGCTCCTACCTTGAAACATGTAAATCGTCTTGATTCAAATAGTATTGCATCAGTAGGTTCTGTGCATTTATTATGAAGTCTATGAAGAACAGCGTATAATAAAGGGAGTTTCAACATCAAGAATGACGTCTATGTATACATAGAGATTGTAAGCAGGCACGAGTTCCATGTGTTAGCTATTCGTGTTTGGGTGATGGACGTGTGGCAATTCATCAGCGTAGATATTATACTGTTTCCTTAATATATTCATTTATTATGAGCTCTTTCTTGAGACATGACTATCGTTTTACTATTGAATATTACCGTAATAATTAAAATGTATATGAGCTCCTTTGTGGAGATATTCATTATGAGCTCGGGCCCTCGTGGAGACATTTATTATGACATTCAGTACGAGCTCGGTCGTGGAGACATTATATTGTATATCTAATATCAATGCTTGATTTTTTAAAGATCTATTATGGTCTGATTTTATGTCAGTATTGTCTGGGGCAAATTGTTGTTGTTTTTTTTAATAGGGTCCCATTTTTTCTCTCTCTTCTTTTCTTTTTAAAACAACAACATGGATTCCCCTGTTTTGGCGGCATATACCTCAGACTTACCTCATTCATTTTCATTTCATTTGTTTTTTCATTCGCTTTAATTCAATTTCAACGCGGTGATAAGAGGAACTTGCTCAGCCAATGGCTGTTATTCTGCAAGTTTGTGCGTAGTATAATCACAGTAGAAACAGAGCACAATAAATTTGAGTACAGAATAAATTATCAATATGGAGAGAAAATCTCACCCTTATTTGCATTGTTTTTCTTCACTTTTCTGCAGATATTGCAAATAAACAGAATGGTATTAGATCAATCGGCATATGAGTCGAGTGTACTTTCTTCCTGTTGAGCCTTTTCTGCACGAAATAAGAGAGTCGAAAGTGCATGAAAATGTTCTAATTCAAATGAAATGGCCCTATACTTCAATGCCCATCATTCGGCAATGTTACTTATCAATGTATTGTACAAATGGACACAATATATCATGAGAGCAGTGCACGGATGTTAACCCATTTTTTTATTTATTTTATTTATTTATTTATTTTTTTTTTGCTGGAAAGGAATTACAACACAATGGGAGCATGCTTTTTGGGTGATTTCAACAAACTAAGTCTTATACAAACCAAAGTGTTTCGGATCAATCTTGTAACGGTATATAACAACGTTACTGTGGTTACTGACAGGAATGTATAAGCATGCACCTTTTTATTTTTATTATTAAGATTCCATCAAAGCGCAAGCAATCTGCCTCCATGAAATTCTCTTCATTTCCAAACTCTTTTCCAAAGTCACTTTTTTAAAAGATTCAATCAATTAATTCATCATCGTCCTACTCCTCTCATTTCTTTTTAAAATTCGCACTTGTGTGTATCAATATTCTGACTGTATAGCGTATAATACAACATACTATATCAGTTTATTATCTTACGTAAATTGTCATTGTCAGCATCACGATATCTTTATCATAACTATCGTCATCATATAGTTATAATTACTGTCAATGTTATTGCAGCAGTCGTCATTCGCACACACACTTAACATTGGGGGGGGGGGGGGGGAGCCTGTCAAATAATGCCCTCATACTATATAAAATAATGCGACATGCATTTCCAGCGCTCTTTCGTTCTATATCCATGTCCCTGTGTGGAAGAGATCTGCAGAGGGTAAATATCGTGGCGCCTTATTAAACTTCACTTCGCATCGAACATTGTGGGGAGTTGCACACTATTGACATTTTCTATTTTCTGGATAATTGCTAAGGGAAATTGATGAATGGCTGTCATCTAACCGATGAGAGGACGGGAGGACGAATTTGGAATTCAGTTTGCAATATCAGGGAAAGGGGAAATTTGATATGGAGAACCTATTCTGTTCACAATGAAGCCGTGGACGATGCATCGGAATTCCTCGGTGAGAGGCGAAGCAAGGCCTTATCATTCATTCTCATTGCGGACAACTAGTGACTTTCTACCACTATGTCCGTTTCACTAAAACTCTCACTTGTCTGTTGTTGTTTTTTTTGTATTTACAAAACAAAGCAACTGTAACTGATCTCTACATTTCAGTCATTCTTCACTGATTCGTCTACTGGTAATTACTTCATTATTCATGTCTGTTACGTTTTACAGATGTCGAAGAAAACCAAGCTGCCATCGCTTGATGGTAAGCGTGACCATAAATCGCCCCCGCAGCTACAGCCGACCAAGATGGGGGCCGAGGCAGCGCAGGATCCACGGAGGGCCCACATGAGCATGATCAAATACCCAAATATAAGCGACACCTTCCTCTATAGTCAGCAACTCCTGGTGGACACATGCATCGCTCTCCACGGCATCATTCTGCAGGATCTCAGTATGGGCAAACGAGAACTCCTCAAGGATCCGCTCTTTATCCAAGCTCGACTCTACGAGACCATCACCTACATCATGAAACAACAGGACAAGACACTGGACCAGGTTTATTATCCTACAATGATCAGGGCTATATAGGGGCTTTCACTCCAACAAAGTCTCATATAGATGATGCACTGTCGTGGCACTGACTAGACATAACATACTTTGTTCAAATAAACATAGAGATTGCCGGTGCTGTATATGGGCCTTAAGTTGCAACAGATATGTTATACAATAACTCCCACCGTTACAAAAACACGCTTTAAACTGTCACGTATAAACGCGTTTACAAATTGCAAATGATAATAATCAACTTTGATATAAGTGTATAGTCTTCCAAGAACTGGATTTTGTAACTCGTGTCTTATGATAGAAAGGTAATTACATCCCTCATTGTGTAATGATTTTCTGTTCTTTTCATGCAAATATAGGTCATGCTGGAGTATGAGCATCCCCGATTAAAGTACCTCCGAGGGCGAACCGTCATTCAACCAAAGATCGACGTCGTGCTGGCGAAACGGAAACCCGAACTCCTGTTCGTCACTGCACTCATGCTTCGAAAAAGAACTGCTGGCTATGAGCCGGACGTGCGTAGCGTCCGCTCTGACATGGCCCGTCTGGCTTACCTGGTTTTGGAGCGTGCTGTACAGTGGGGTTTTTACCTCTGGATCGGACCACTGGAGGAACTGAAACACTTTGAGATACTTAACCGGTACTCGAGTCTATGTGAGGCTGACGGACAGCGAAAAAGCTACATCGTACTACAAAAGCACACATTAGTTCTCCCCCGCGTCGGCAAACCCATTCCGTCCACCTTTCAGACGACACTCTTGCTCAACCGCATCTCACCGGACTTCTGCCTGCGACTCTACCGCATCGAGCCCGAGATGACTATGTGGGATGATAAGGAGGATGACGTAGCGAGGTGAAACTCCGTCTGGCAGCCATAATTGGAAGATTATTACTCGTTTGGCATTCCATAGTATAAACGGGAATGATACTAATATCTTTGTGTATTTTCAGTGATGAAGATTACATGATATTGTCTTATCCGATGCACAATAGCATTACGCATTGTGCCGAACGATTTTTAAGAATGCATTTCCTCTGGCAATTGAAACGAAAGGTGTGTGAGTCAATAGCGAATACTGCTGTACAGCAATAAATGATAATTGGATGAACGGTTAGTTTCTCTTATCTGCCATCGCGTACTCTTTGGGGTTTTTTGTTTGTTTGTTTGTTTGTTTGTTTGTTTGTTTTACATCTGCATGTATACAACCTGTATTTCCGCCTCCATTATTTCTAAGGTTTCCTGTTGTTTATCAAGTATCCATAATCACGCAGTTCAAAACCCACAAACCGTGAGATTATTAACCAGCATGAACGTACGGGTGAAAACGCGTAGGACACGTTATGATGTACAGACAGATAAAAGATGATAAAAACTATCATATGGCAACATTTGCTGAAGGCAAAAATGTTAAAGGAAATGTCATATTATTGTCATCGATAATTTGCACTGTGCGTCATTATACTCGACCCTCTGGTTGCATTTTCATCTTCATAATCTGCAGGCTATACGAGTTCTACAGCAGTACAACGAGTATACACACTGGCTACGGAATGTGGGGAATCGGAGACCAAATAAAGAATGTTAGAAATCAACTACTGAAAATAAGAGACTATGTCGAGGTAAGATCGGAAAACATTACTTTCACTTACTTTCAGGCATTCTGGTCGAAACGAGTGCACTAACCTTTTCACTGAGCTTCTAACATTTTGTTTTATGTGGAGTATGATTAGTGTAAAAGGCCACGTCAACATCATCTGTGTGTATCCTTTAAAACATCATTTTCACTTTTTTTTTTTTGCATGTTAATTTTTCGGGGTGTAATTAGTGCTTCTCTGCCCCCTTCCGCTCTCCGTGCATGTGTGCGTGTGTGTGTGTGTGTGTGTGTGTGTGTGATGTATGTGTGCATGTGCATGCAGTTTTATGTTTGCTTTTAAAGATGTGATGCATGTTCTTCGTATCGTTTGTGCAAGTAGTCATATTCATATCAATTCAATTCAATTCAATTCAATTCACTAAAAAGCAATGCTTGTATATTGTGAACCACTCAAGAGTTTCTTTAATATCATTGTAGTCGCAGTCATTTTCCTACAGCTCGAACTGCATATGAAGTGAATCTGTGCTATTTATTTTGTAATATCGTGTAATCTTACGATCAAATTTATTTCGGACTTGGGAACTTTACATAAAACTTATCATCTAGATTTTTCTTTTCCTATCTATAAACACCGACAGAAAAAGGGGGACATTTTCATTCCATCAATACCACGAATGTATGTTTGATATGCACGAGTATATAGTTACACAAGTACGCTTATAGCCCAAATTTTTCCCTGCATACACGTTTCAGAGGGGTATTGCTTTTCGGCTGACAAACTCCTTCCTGATATCGTAAAAAAACAGCCTTCAGTAAAGGCGTATTCTGAATAGTACCTCTTTTAACACACTGCAGCCATGTCCATTGTGATTGCCAGTGACATTGAAGACCCATCCACTATATTGTAATGTAAAGCTGGCTATCTGTTCATGAGCTTTCCAAGGGGAAAACATTAATTTTAACCAAGCTATATCCATTAACATATTAAACATGTAGCGAAAATAGCGTCCACTACATGTATCACTATTGAGCTCATATCAGATCCATCAACCTGTCACCGCTTAAGTGAATGAGATTACTGGCCTGTGCACCTAATTCATTTGAGTTCTTTGCTAATGATTTATGTAAGGCAGGCCTGTATAAAAGGTATGGTGATGTAAATGAGATAAAGTTCCCTCTATTTCAGTGAGACAGTTCAATTCGTTCTTTACGCTATATAACGTTTGAGCAACAAGTGCTTACACTGCATGCTTGCAACTATTCTAATTCTTCAAGGCAAGTTTGTTCGACCGTGCACGGGCGATGCTGATGATGGCTCGGGTCATGTTCACCGACCTCGTGGTTGTCAAGAACCTGGAGCGGGAGGAGATCGAGGAAGCCAACTACATGAAGCACCACATAGACGAACTGAAGGCCCGCATTGAGGAGGCTTTCCGACATGGCGACGGCTACTCATCCACGGACGAAAGCGTGTACGACGACAGTGGCAAGCAAGGGCAAAAATAAATCACCACCAACGTGTTCGTAAGGGTTAAATACTATCGCTACTGTGGTCACCATGATAAGAGGAGTAAGAGGAAGAATATGGGATGTATTGCATCAATTACTCGTCAGGAAATTTTGCAGAGATTGTCATTGGAAGACCAAACTAAAGAAGAAGAAAAAATGGGTACTAGTATTGTGATTGCGGCACAACAGTCTGAACAACTCGTCGCCAATGATAATGTGTCGTTAGTTATACCAAAGCGGAATGTACTTTATGTTGGCCTCGTACCGATAGAATATCATCCCTCGATCTTGGTTAATCAACTTTCGCAATAGAATATCACTTCAAAGCAACCGCTGCAAAGATTGTTAGAAGGCCATCTGTTTCGCATAAATATCGTCCTGTAACATTTTGGCCCATTTCAGATGTATGCCGGTTATTGACCTAAAAGTGGTGTCAAGTCATCATTGTGGATTAATCACACTTAATTGTTACTGTCGTTCTCTCACAATTTGAGAATATGTGTGAAAAGATATCTTTACACTTAGTGTCAGTAAAGACACAAATCGTGGAGTATGATGGTCTTTCAAATTTCCCAAATTGCCGAAAAATCTGGAAAACACCTGCTACAGACTTGAGTAAAGATTTATTTCCACAGATTGTCTTCATCTTTTGAACCTTATAGAATATAATCACTATATTATAAATAGAATTACAAAGTTTAACACGCCTTTGGATCGCAAGCCCCCCTTTGACATGTTCTCGTCGGTGAATTTGTGCAACACCTTTCAAAGACAAGCAATCTTTAGCAGTTTAAATTTATCTTCAACTCCATGAGAAAGCGCCCCTGAGATTGTGCCAGCCACATGGCGCCGCGGCGCCTTGTTGGCACAGTCTCAGTGGCGCTTTGAGATTTTTGTCCATGGGCGGTTAAACCCATACTGGATGCAATATCCTTGTCTCTACTCTTCCTCAGGATCACTGACCTTTATCAGTTTGAAATAGCGTTGTTACGATATACTGAAACATGAACTACGGTGTATTACGTCACAATCATTATAAAGTAAGCACTTTTGACAGAGACGAGAAGGCCTGTTTTGAAGTCTTTACAGCTAGGATAGTAATCAGTCACTTACAATGTCTTCAATGTCGTACCGTCATAACAAGACAAACACACTATAAAGTTCTTTTGTATGAGAAGTTAGATTCAAAGAGAACGTTCGCCTATTTCTTTATGAGTATACATGTTAATGATCATATGAATTATGTATTGATCATACTAATTGTATAGTTTATATATTAATATACACATATCTATGCAAAAATCGTACGTCATGATTATATTTTCTTTTGGAACAGAGCCAAGACAACTGCACACGTACCAAACTAGATGAATAAAGTCACAACCTCAAAGGTTCGCGTTCGATATACTCATCCTCTAAAATGACTGTTGGGACATAAATATTATTTTCAAAACAACGTATACTATATATATATATATATATATATATATATATATATATATATATATATACATATATATATATACATTGTATATATAGTTTCAAAGTGTCTCACAGGCGATGTTTTGTGGTAAGTGCAATGCAATACTGGTTCTAAATATTCCTGAAGTAAGTAAGCGTTTAATGAACACATTATTTCTAATGTAAAAATCCTTATCCATATAAGTTTTCTTTGTTTTTATCAGAAAAATAATACATTATGTATGTTATCAAACATTATCATTCAAATGATTCGAGACATCACTGTTATAGGGGAGACTAGAGTTCAGAATGATGACCTCCTTCATTATTAGATTATATTCTGTATTGGTGATATATTTCCAGTTATGCTGATTATTAAATATTGAGTAAAGCGAATGTTAAACGCGAGACAATGACACACATGCAGTAAACAAAAACACCTAACACAACATAAAGGTCAAATACAATTTTGCAACTACATTAATCCTATCTAAATCATAGACAATGTAACATATTCAAAATACATGTCTAGCAGTAACTGCAATAAGCTTACAGTTGATACAATTGAAAAAAAAAGCTTTACACACATGTCATGCACATAGCTTCAATTTATCTTAGTTTTACGTCGAGGTGATCAGTTTAATTTGAATGAAAGGCAGATCACATGAAAATTAGCGACACTTTCACCCGTTTCATGAATAAATTTTCATGATTTATGATTCGTTTTGTCACCACTCATTAACATGTTATCTAGATTTACAAATGGAAACATAATGTGGGTGTCTGATAGTTGTTATAATATGAAGACATTATCATCAGTCAGTGTGCATGGAAAGTCAGTTGCCAAATGTATGTGACTGCTGAATAGAATTGGAATCAACTGCAGCCAAACAAATTGCAAAAGAGCTATATGCTTCTTGCATTTTGATTGTCAGATCAAAATTAGGAAATATTCATAATTTCGCATGTGGTAACCACGTTGTTCGCACTTGTTCAAAGCATTGGTGCATCATTGACGTCAAAATTTGTCATTGACAATTATTGCAACCTGAAGTTATTTCGCTATAATAAGGAGACAAGTTCCGGTTTTTCAAACGTTTAACTGTCCTTCATTTTCATTTCATATTTCAAGTCGTTTATGATGCATTTTCGCCAAATAGATGTTGAGCCGTTCATACGTGTACAGAGAATAAAACTTTAATGATAAATCGAACAATGGTTCTTTACCCTGATCACTGATTTCGAGATATGAGAAGAGAGAGAGAGAGAGAGAGAGAGAGGGGTGGGGGGGGTGGGGGTTGGGAAGAGAAGGTAGAAAGAGAAGATATACCGTGTATAAAATGGGTCTCTCCTACGGACTGGAGAGCTCGACATGTGGCAAGCTGCAAAAGAAGATCTTGATAAATAGATAGAATTAGATCAAAGTTTGACTTGAATTGCATATTATAATTTGATTTAGGAGGACGTTAAGGAAGCAAAGAATGCTTGCAATAGATGAGGCGTTGATATAAGTCTTTCAATGACAATGTCTCACTTCAGTTATTGCTTTAATAATGATTCCAAAAAGAAGGAAGTATGGCATTGCCACGGAATGGACAACTTTTAGAACCTCACGGGAACCATTGTTCCCGAAGCTAAATTATCTGAAAATCGATTTATACGCATATCATAGCGTATGACTGTAATGATTTAGTAAGGACGACTTAAAGGAGTTGAAGTTGATAAATAGGCCTCATCTTTATTGATAAAATAACATTTAGCGTACAATAATCATTCACATTATGACCAATGTCACTGTTTTGTGTTCAATAGTGTCTCTCTAAAATTCATTAATTTGCGCGTTTTGTCCGATTTAAAAGAAGGTATCACTATTTGGATAATATGACTCTTAACGAAGTTGCTCTGTAATGTTTATACAATTACACTTTTTGGAATCATGTAGGCCTCCTTCATGTAAATGACATGCTAAAATAAATCATGAAAGAGATGTACTGTCACCAAAGCAATAGTACTGTGTATAGCAGATCTATGAGACTGCCATAGAGGGGAAGAGAGAGAAGGAATAGACTCCCCCCTCTCTCTCTCTCTCTCTCTCTCTCTCTCTCTCTCTCTCTCTCTCTCTCTCACATACACACACACGCATGCACTTTAAAGAAAGTAAATTTACAGCTTTGACGGCTTTTTCCTCGAGTCGAGTCGTACATTTTTGGCATCGTCAGCTACGAATACTTCATTGTTTTCCAGACATATGAGAAGGTCCAAGTGAGAAGCTTTACGAACAAGAGAGAGTGAGAAAGAAGAAGGAGGAGAAAATGAAGCGAGATAGATAACCTACGACTGTTCAATCATGTTCTGAGTCTTGGTCTTGTTGATCCAGTTAAAGTGCTAATATAAGAACGAAGACTACTACTTATTTCACTCAGTCCTGTACAGCGTGAAATCGATGAATTTCAACGAAGCATCTTAACGCAAGAGGGATATGTGGTGACGGAAGAACAATACGTACAATAAATGGGGAGCGTCTTTTGTCGAACAAACCTCCCGAACAGCTTATATCGATTACTTGAAGGTAGCTTGAAACACAACTAAAATGGAAATGAACGACACAAACGGGCATAGGAAGTAGCGATAGAGTTCCTATATCTACCAGATACCTCTTATACAACTTCAATACTAAGTATACATCGCTGCTTTAAATGTGCTATTCTGCAACTTATGGACGTGAATGGTTCTTAGGATCGTCCTACCAATTGATTTTCAGAGTTTCCAACTGACTGGGTGTGAAAGGGCAGTTTATATCATTGTGAAACAAAGACTTGGACAGGTGAGTTGTTATGTGTTGAGTGTGCACCAATGAAGAGCTCGACTAGAGCACGTTGAATATCAGTTATGGATATCCGAGAGCTCGTTTCGGTGTGTAGGTCGATTCTATATTATATAGTCAGCTCCCTTGTCGGAGGCGCTCACAATAAAGGGTTTTCATTGGTTTGAGAGTACACAACGGGTAAACCTATATAGTTTTAGTTTGATGTAATCATGATATGAGCAAAACGTGCTTTACAGTTTGATGCTAAATATAAAAATGTAAAATTCGTTACAACTCGTAGCACTATACTGTATGTGCAGAACTGGCGAGCTAAGACATGTAAACCACAAAGATCAATCCGTAACAATTATGCCTTGGGATAATGATAAGTCATTTCTTATACGATTAAACACATGCGCGTATATTATATATATATATATATATATATATATATATATATATATATATATATACATATATAGCAATAATAAAGTCACAACAGAGGAATGCAGGGAATGCATTAATAGCCAATCTTGATTTAATGAATAATCCGAATTTTCGAGGATCCTTCCTCTTCTTCAGGGATGACAGTGCGAAGAAGAGGAAGAATCCTCGAAAATTCGGATTATTCATTAAATCAAGATTGGCTATTAATGCATTCCCTGCATTCCTCTGTTGTGACTTTATTATTGCTATTTCTAGTACTGCCAATACGCGGAACAACTACAATGTTATATACATATACATATATATATATATATATATATATATATATATATATATATACATATATATATACATATATATATATATATATATATACATATATATATGTATATATATATATGTATATATATATATATATATATATATATATATATATATATATATATACAAATATATATATTGAGACGCACACAGACACATTAACGCTCATCAACCTCCGGATTGCTATAGTACATTATTTTTTTTTTCTACGGAGTATAATTTCATTGACAAGTCGTAGAGAGATATTAGTGGTCGCATGTCGATTAAGAATGTTTATAGTATGCCCGAATCTCGGCTGAAAGCAGGCCATCAAAATACAAAAGAGCAAAAAGATTTCTCATGCGGTCTGTTTACTTCGGTCTCACAAACCATGCTTTCTTTCAAATTAATCAATCATCCCATAACCAATATTGCTCATGTAAGATATTCATTAGTTAGATGAAGCTACCAAACAACAGCTTATTGTGAACGTCAGCGTGATCTAAATTATGCAGAAGATTGATCCTATGACACTGTATGAGCAAGGCTTTTTATCTGATGGTCGTGATTTTAAGTCAAGCGAGAGGATATAGACACAACTTCTCAAAATAAATACAATGAAAGCAAGGACTTGTAGCGTTGGTAATGCTGGAAGGCAATTTCTGCAGCGTGGAATGAGAAGGAGGACAAGATACAAGTACGATCTCAGGGACAATTTTGTTACGAGCGCTGGTGTCTGAAAATAATAGTACGCACCTTCACATTTGACATGGGAAAGACTGATTCTGATGACTGAACGGGAAGACGAAATATGACGACATTTAGATAAGTCTAAGAAATCATGACGTAGGAAAAATGTCCGTTATTTCAGTAAATCCTTAAAAAAAAACACTCAATAACAACACTTTGGGATATCTTTCGCCCTGTAGGGCAAATTTAGTTCAACATAGTTTTCTTCATCAATTCATTATAAATGTATGTATACATAGGTGCGTAGTTTCGTAAAAGAGTGATCACAGGGACGTTCATAAAATCAAACAAGATATTGGTCAATGAAGACACGAGAATTTGATGAGAGACTCTGAAGCAGAGACAAAGAGAGAGCACGTCACAATGCCGTGCGATGGGATATTTATGCAATTACCAAATTACATGCTTGCCGTGTAAAAGTTAACAAAGAAAGGATCTCTGCCTGCAACATTTATATCCAGTCTCATCTTTTTATGGTTCAATAACTCAAAAGCCGACTGGGGCTCAATCTCACAGAAATAATTAGGAAAGCAAGAAGAGTAACTAAAGGTATAGGAAGATAACGAGAACGGTATAAAAACCAGAAGAAGTCTTCGCTTGCTATGAAGATAAAAATGCCAAAAAGTTCAGTAGATACGCCCATTTAACTGTTGTTTGTTTGCTTTTTTGTAATAACTTTTGAATAAATTCAATGAATTCGTTTCCACATTCTTTAATGTCCACTTTTTGTCCCCTTTAACCCTTATGGTTGATCATTTAGAGATTAAGTTTGGCAATCGGTGAAAATGACGTTACATAACATTGCTTGAAGTATTTGATATTAATTTGGATTGTTGTTCCTCAAGCACTTGAGATAGTCCCGGAGTTAGTTTCTTCGTTGGAAAGGAAAGGATGGGGTCACAAGATATACGTGTTTTGTTTTTTTTAAATCATCCTTATAATAAAAAATATATGCTATCAATAACAGGTAACCACATGGTTTTGATATGGTAATGCAGTTGGACAAGCAATAGAAAAAGGTCTTCAATGCCTTTGCTATGGGCAAGCATTTCGTGTCACACACAATTAGTGTGCACAATATGTACATTAGAATGTCGGAGTAATATAATATCGCTGTAAGAAATGTATAATGATATTATGACTTTGGTCGAGAGTGCAAGCCTGCTATATATAACCACGACTGGATAATGCGGTGTCGGTCATTGGCTGCATAAGCGTATCACTCATTATGGATGCTCCGTAGAAATTAAGTTATAGCAACGAAGGCAATTATCCACAAATGAGAGATACAGCGTGTTTTCAATTCATATCGTACTGACAATTGTTGGGGGGGGGATATTTCGAAACACATGATTAATTGTCGATGGCACAATACAACACGAAAAGTCAGCTTTCATACATTCATTAGTTTTCAGTTAGCTACACTGGGTGTCGATGAGACGCCTCGATAATGTAGTTATACAGACAAGGTCATCCTAATGAAGGGTGGATGAAAAAGCAATACCCACTCCAAATCATCAATTTGTTTGTTTGTCTGTTTGTTTTGGAAGAAGAAAAAAAAATGAAAGGGTCTAATGAAACAATC
The DNA here is from genome assembly GCF_040938485.1 of Diadema antillarum. Taxonomy (NCBI): domain Eukaryota; kingdom Metazoa; phylum Echinodermata; class Echinoidea; order Diadematoida; family Diadematidae; genus Diadema; species Diadema antillarum. The sequence goes on along the minus strand of NW_027271344.1, from coordinate 453,949 downwards.
GGTAGATCTGTTGTGGCAACAGGACAATGTCCCACTGGTTGAATTGACAACGAATGCATATAGGGGTAGAATATGACTTGTAAAATGCGAGACATAAAAAGCGCTTTTATCACATTTTCCTGCTTACTTTTGGTCTTGCTTTGTCATATTCTATGTGTATAATACTCATTTTTACGCGAGGTTGGCTCCTTATCTGTGTACAAGCAATATAAATAAATTGATAAGTAAATTAAAGGATCAATAGATAAATAAGATACATGCATACATAGGCCTACATACATACATACATACATACCATCAGAAGACGCTTTGCTGGGCAACGTGTTCGTGCAGAAGAGCAGATTTTAATCATCTGATATGATTTCGCTTCGACCGTATTGTGAGCATGAGGAAGAAAACCACTGACTGTTATTAATAGACTAAAGTCGTCGGGACTGGCAGTTTTATTTTTTTCGTTTTGTCGAAACGAATAAACAATAAAAGATATAGGCCCTAGAGCGGATAATTTTTACTTCGATTTTGTCGGAATTTCGTCATGACCGTGTTCGTTTATAACAATTATATCCTGTCTTTGCTCTTAAACTCACCTGAAAGGGAGGGGGGGGGGGCATTTTGGATGATGATACAGAGCTTCTACAAGGATCACCCGCCATTATATACCTTTTGCTCGATGTCGCGACCAAAATCCTTTCTGTGCTTTTAGTGCCAAAATGGTTCAGAAAAAACCCTTGGCCTTGCACACACTGTCCAAAGTATCTGTCACAGAAAGGATTAACGGAAAGTGTTAACGCGTGTTTCAAATGGTTACTGGGTTGACTTCTCACTTGTTTTGCTCAAGCCGAACAGAATAGTCTCACAAGGTGACAAGTACATGTATTAATCAAAGCACAAAGTGCTTCCAGCCGGTTTATTCAGCAATATATCTTAGACGCAGTTTCTCAAGAAATCGCGTCAGGAGCTATATAATCAAGTACATGTCACGTGCTTGTATTAGGAATCAAGGGATTATAAACAGGTCATTTTGCTTTCTTCTCTTCATTAGTTTTCCTCTGCATATTCCCATGAAACGCTGTGCAGCTCAATGAGCAGCAATCAACGCATCTGATTTCTTGGCTGCTGGTAACCATGGCGACGCAGTATGACAAGCTGCGCGAGAGAAACAAGAAGTACCCCAACATCGACGACTCATACAAATATAGCAGCCTGCTACTAGAGGATACCTGTGTGGCGCTCCATGGAATTCTGTTACAGGATATTAAGCTTGGCAAGCAGGAGCTCTTCAAAGAGGCCAAGTTCATCCAGAGCAGACTCTATGAGACACTGACCTACATTCTACAGAGACAAGGAAAGTCCTTGGACCAGGTACTTAAAAGCAATTGCTACTCTTAATTTCGCGACAGTGCTTAAAAGTTAACAATCATGTAATCACGATATTGTTAAAGTTACTGTAGACTCATTTCTGTTTTTTTTTTTAAACAAAGTGGCCATGAAGCCTACTTTAATACACATCAAATTTCTACGTGTATACATGTATGCATGTCAGTTGCAATATTAGTAAAAGAAGTACCCGACAAAATCCACATCCTGAATGATGTGTTGATGGGACGCAATCTGGAGACGAATGATAGAAAGCTATCCAAGAGTAATTGCTAATACTAAGCAGAAAAACAATGGGTTACACAAAAAGATGAATGAAAAACTTGTCATAACATTGTATGAGATATCGCAATGCTGATGACATGTTAGGGTAACGTCCACCTCTAAGGAAGCAGTGATGAATATAACATAACAGCCGCTTTACACATATTATATCGGTTAACTCTATACAGGTCATGATGGAATTTGCGCACCAGAAGCTCAAGTATCTCCGAAGTCGTACCGTCGTTCAGCCGCTGATCGACATGGCCCTGGCCAAGCAAGAGCCTGAACAGCTCCTGATCTCAGCCATTATGTTGCGCAAGAAGACGGCTGGCTACGAACCGGATGTCCGCAGCGCTCGCTCGGACATGGCGCGCCTGGCGTACCTCATCCAGGAGAAAGTATTTCGTTTCGGATTCTACATCTGGATGGGGACGTTGGAGGAGCTGCGTCACTACGAGATGACGCACAAGTTGTCGACGCTAAGTGAGTCTGAGGGCGAGCTTAAGAACTTCTTGGTGCTGAAGAAGCACACACTGGTCCTGCCTAGAATCGGGAAACCCATCCCGTCGACTTTCATGACAACGCTGCTGATGAACCGCATCGCACCGGAGTTCTGTATCAGACTCTACCGCGTCGAGCCCGAGACTACCATGTGGGACGATCGAGAAGATGATGTGGCCAGGTATTCAAAAATTTCCCCATGAGCTCTGAAGTGCACTTATATCATTCAATGGTTAATAGCTCATGACTCACTTTACAGTCCTAACATTGTATCTATTCCAATGTTACAGCAAACTGCTATTTGCATCTGAAATTCATAGTTTTTAAGTAGCTGTTTACAGCCACCATTTTTTATTTTGTTTTTCCTTTCTCTTTTTTTTTTCCACAGAGTTGTTGATAATCTGACATGCAAGTCTGAACACATATTCGAGACATTCTATAAGAAATTATACGAATACCTTTTGTTTTTGTTTGTTTTAGCATAACTGTATTCTGAAATAGTTATGTCAAATCAGTGAGAATATTGTATGACATTGAATTGAATTGATTGCTTTATTGTCCACAATGCGAAAGTGGAAATGCGCCTTCCACCAGCGTTACACACAAGAGATACAAACAGATAACAATTGTTCATTGAACATATACGTCACAGATTACAAATAAGATGAAACATAAATGTTTTGCATTACTTGTTGACATATCATCCCGAAATACAAACTTTGCTGATTGCTAGTCCCGCAAATCATAAACCTATATATCTCCTCACACACATACTCTCTCTTTCTCTCCCCCTCTCTCTATACATGTATATATATATATATATATATATATATATATATATATATATATATATATATATATATATATATACATGTATATGTATTCCTCTGTTGTGACATAATGCAATGATATTGTAGTTGCTCCGCGTATTGGCAGTACTAGAAATAGCAATAATAATGTCACAACAGAGGAATGCATTAAATGCCAATCTTGATTTTAATCAAAAATCCGAATTTTCGGGGGTCCTCCCCCTTCGCACTGTCATCCCTGACGAAGGGGGAGGACCCCCGAAAATTCGGATTTTTAATTAAAATCAAGATTGGCATTTAATGTATTCCTCTGTTGTGACATTATATATATATATATATATATATATATATATATATATATATATATATATATATGTATATATATATATATATATATATATATATATATACGTATATATATATACATACATATATATACATGTATGTGTATTAATTCCAGCTTCTTGAATCCACCTGTATCAAAACATTCTTTCAATCTCGACATCCATGCAAAGTGTATCATCTTCCAAAAATCACACTCATTTAGGGATCCTATACCGTCTTGAGTACAGAAAAATATTTCCACTGTTTTTCTATACTTTTGCAGCTTCTCTTCATGGCTACGGCAGCAACACATATTCAGATGTTTCTTTACAGAATCTTTGCATTCAAATTCTTGATACACATAATACCAAAATTTCTGCCACTGCACTGTTCTGTCACATTGCAGTATATATCACTTTTTTTCTTCAAAAAGTACTGTTTTTTGTGGACTGATGTGTTTATGTATTGAAACATCGTTTCTTGCTTTGCATTGAGATAAAAATATCTGGATTATGTAAAAAAAAAGACAAAGGAAGTAACGTTACCATTGTCTTGTCTTTGTGTTGTTTGTTTGTGTGTATGTTTGTGTTCTGTCGCTGCACAGGTTACACGATTACTACAGCAGTATTGCTCAGTTGAACACTGGATATGGCATGTGGGGAGTCAGCGGCCAAATTAGAAACGTCAGGAATCAACTCATGAAAGTGCGCGACTATTTGGAGGTATGAAATCTTCATAAAAACATATCTTTGTCATAATTATTCATCACTAGTCTTTTAATACCAATACTACTACAATGTACTAGCATTCCTGTATTATAGTTTTCAAACACACACAACTTTAACCTGTAAAGATATTAGTGTTGAATAACCGCTATTTATATCTGTTCATTTCCCTCAGTGATAACACTTCTGTATGATTGCAACCACTTTCATTTTCATCCTGGATTGAACAGGCTGCATGTGAGCGAGTACCCATGTTGACCGATCACAAAATGGCCCATTTGGTCAATATCACTTTGATGAAGTGATTGATAGACCTAAACTTGTTATGGAGGTGTTCGCATGGGTTTGTAACATCTTAATTTTGTCAGGTGTTCTTTCTGACGTCATTATGGGATACATGATGAACAAGGACATGATGAATAGAAAGTAATGGAAGAAGTTACGCTGATGAGTATAGTACAGAGCTTAGTTAATTAGCTAATGGCGCCATTATTTTGGCTGGTATCATACTCAATAATAAAGTATCTATATGAATGATTATTGGATGTTGTTTTTTTTTACAGGCAAGTTTGTTCGACCGTGCACGGGCGATGCTGATGATGGCTCGGGTCATGTTCACCGACCTCGTAGTCGTAAAGAGCCTCGAGCCGGAGGACGTGGCAGAGTGTGACTACCTCAAGATCCACATGGAATTCCTCAAGGCAGAGATCAAAGAGGGCATGGACAAGGATCAGGGGCTCTCCTCATCTGAAGATAGTGACTATGATTAAATGCTCAAGGCAGGCCAACGTGGATGATGAAGGAGAGTTGGAGAATGGTGTTAAATGATTGGAAACTAATGAACAAAACATATACAAGGACATTGTACTGTGTAAAGCTTCCAGACACCATTTTGCTCTAAAAGAACACTCATGTCTTGGAGAAGTCTGTGTGTTTGATTTTTTTAAAAACAGACATATGATGCCATATACGTGGTAAGTGCTGTGATTCATCATCACCATCATCAATGATCCTTGAAGTAATTCTCTTGGGATTAGTTGAGAATCATACACCTTATGCAATATTGAACGACAGCAGAAAATGTTATTTGTACAAGAAGTGTGATTATTGCTGAAGGTTTGTCCTTGACTAAAGTGTCATCAGTGGAAAAAAAAAGTACTGTTTTAAACCGTGTAAAAGAAAAGCCAGCGGAAGGATGGATGGGTGAACAACCTCCCAAAATGCATGCATCCATCACCTTGTATATACAGTAGGTGCAAAGGCACAAGAAAATGTGTATTAAATAGACATCAATGCCAACTTGTCAAATATCAATATGCAACATCAGTGAATTGTAGACCACAATGCCTTTTGTTAACTTGGCTCTCACTTATCATTTCCTAAAATCTGATCAATCAATAGTCCTTCAAGTTAGACGACATATATGTTTTGAATACCATAAGATTTAGTTCTATTAGTTTATGCATTACCAGCAAAATCTTCAAATTTGACCTGAGCTTTTGACCAACTTGAAATATTTGTCATTCACATTGCAGAAGAAACTGGTCAGATATTAATGAGACCAAGTGTATCTCTAAATAAAAACTAAGGAAACTGATATTCTTACAGCAGGACTTGTAAGAAAATCCTGCGAGTGGCAAGATCTATGATCGAAAACACAGCAATTGAACCAGAAAAAAAAATACTTTCCCGTTTGAAGGTGCAAAGTTAGTGATTTAAAACCATGGAGATGATAATTATGTGTACTCTATTTGCATTAAGGAATGCAAAGCTTACCATGACAGTTTTGTGAATATCATCAACTGAACTCCCAACACTTGTGTTAATGAAACCATTGTGAAATATTGGACATACATACAGAATTCTTGTATAGTAAGCTATAAATTTTGAACCAACTAATGAAAAACAAAATTTGCATTGATACATAGTTTCCTTTCCAAGGGACTCCTGATCAACTTGGGATTGCTTGTGTCTTTACATGAGGTTAAATTCAACTCGACAGTTGTTTAAAGATGTATATGTCTGTGCGCATGCATGTGTGTAAGCATCTATGTATGTCTGTCTCATACTTTTTTTTTTTGGAAACAAATGAATGGTAGAAAAAAAATATGAATGACATATGACAACATCCAATTCCAATGAGGTGATATTGTTTTCATATCCATCTCCTGTTAAACAAATCTACCTGACAGATTTGTCACCAGCTTCACAATCTTCATCTCTGACTTAAATTCTTCTAGGATCGAAAGCTCGGGGCCCTCTTGACTCCAGCTCGATAATTCATAATTGGTCTCCACACATATCACTCTATCATTCCTCTATCACACCATGTGACAACATCCAGTTCCACTCAGTTGACATCATACGGTTTTCACATCAATCTAATACAGTATAAACCAAGTCCACCTGTCAGATTTGTCACCAGCTTAATAATCTTCATCTCTTAATGAAAATTCTTCTAGGATTGAAAGCTCAGGCCCCTTTTAACTACAGCTCAATAATTCATACTCGGTCTCCACACAAATCACTTTATCATATCTCCATCACACCATGTGACAACATCCAGTTCCACTCAGTTGACATGCAATGATTTTCACATCCATTTGCTATGAAACAAGTTCATCACAAAGATTTTTCATCTGCTTCATAAATTCAGGCTTTGTTTTCACACACAATCACTTTATCATTCCTTCATTACAGCATGTGGCAACATCCAGCTTTAATAGAAGATATCCAACAGTTTTCACATTCATCTGCTATGAAACAAGTCTACCAGACAGATTAGTCATTCACCTAATAACTTCTGTTTTCTTTTCACACATATAACTTTTTTTTTATTTTTCCATGTCTTCATATTTACATGTAGCTTTGTACATAAAAAATAAAATACATGAGGTACATACAGAAATATAAAACCATGTTAACACATGTACATTCAAAAGCTTTTTAAAGTATGGAGAAGTTGCTCCATGTTGTATGTTTGTATGTGTATGTCGAATGTTAAAACAGAGGTAAATCATATAGCAGTAGAAGTTTTGAAAAATATCTGACCAAAGAGCAAGATTGTCCTCGATTCTTAATGCTTTATTTCAGCATGTTAAGGCAATATCCATAGGGACGAAAAGGAGTATTTTTGGTGGAAAAAAACAGCAGTGATAGCTTTCCTGCAATACATATCGTCATGTGCCTGGCAGAGCAGCATGAACGCATGCGATTCAAGGAAGGTGTGCCCGGCAGAACGACACGAGTGCATGTGAAGCACGCGTTATACTTACAAGCGTCACATGCGTTCATGTCGTTCTGCTGGGCACATGACGATATGCGAAATGATCTAATTTGGGGAAAACAGTATTTTCCATGAAACCTGCAATATAATATTTTTGGCAAAAACAGTACACAATACTGCAAAAAAGTAACAATTGGCAGCTCTGTACATCATGCCATCCAGAAGAGGCAACAATCTCACCTTCTTCTCTTCAAGAGCTTGCACAATATCATCAAATTAGCTTTTATTAAAAAAAAAGAAGAATACATTCAAAATGAAGAAACTTCATGTCAGACAATGTAATGAAATTTTTTTTGAACTTGTATTGATTAAGCAACATTTTTTTTCTTTTAATTGGGAGCTACAGCTGTTGGGTTTCTTAAAAGAGATAACAGAATAATCATATATCTTTTCGTGTAGAAACCAGTAGGAGAGTTGTGTAGGTATCATAATCTCATTTACAGAAGTATTCCCCACGTGTCATTCTGGCCACTATCACTGTCGTGTAAAAATATTTGAAACTTTGAAATTTTTTGAAACTTAGCTAGTGGTTTACCTTGCTCTGTTCACTTCATCGGTCAAGTCCGTAAGTAATCTTGCAGCACAAATGACTTAGCTTCGGACTTAAACTTGGCAACTTTAACTGCTTATCTGATACTGGAAAAAGATTAGATGGAACCAACTAGATCAATTATGTCCTCAAAATTAAAAATATAATAGGAAAAAATTGGTAGAAAAACTAACTTTGATCTTCTAGAATGTGTGATTGCCAATCTATGGCAAATTTGATAAAAGTCTGGTTTACGTGTATGCATTCTTAGAAAAGATGATGAAAAGATTCAATAAAATCTGAAGAGTATCATGTAAGCATGTACATCCATAGAGTGAATACTTTAGTCGTATATTATAGGTACTGTACGGGAGATGAAAATTATGTGTCTTGGAGTGAAGGGGGGAATTCTGAGGACCCAAGGAGTGCAAGATGTTCCTGCACACTGTTGTTTGGATTTTGTTTCTTGCTCATCACATGAGCACTTCGTTCAATATTACTCGCTCCTATAATGAACTTCGTATGAGCTAACATCAAGCCTGTCTACAGCGGCCACCCAAGGGAGATGAAAAGCGTGGCCTTTATAGATAGGTGGCCACTATATATGCAGCTGCATACAGGTAACAGCACTTATATCAGGGGCGGATTCAGGAATTCCTTAAAGAGGGGGCGCGTTTACAAAATTAAAGGGGGGGGCGCACACACCCCCCCCCCATTTTTTTCTTTTTATTTCTTTTGTTTCAACAAAAAATAAATTGCGGTCCTCCCTGGATCCGCCACTGTATATGTCCGTGTATGTGTTTGAATAATCATGTGTTAAACACATTGAACAATGCTGATTTTGAGCATTGCTATGCATCACTATACCTGAATGGTGTGTGATAAGTGGTGGCGATCACTGAACTGTTTGCCATGCATGACCGACATGGAAAACAAGGCAGAAAAAAATGCTGAATTATCTGCTTATCTATGGCTCTGTATGGGCCTGTGGCCACTATATACAGTTGAAAATCTACCACAGGATGCAAAGTTTTCTCGGGGGGGGGGGGGGGGGTGAGGGGGTTACTGTTCATACAGCAGCAGGTGGTTATTACAGAGAGGTGGTCCCTAAAGGCAGGTTTGATTGTACACTGCTGGAATGCAGACTGGTAATTGACTCAACCTTTTGCGATTCTGTACCTTGCTCATGGTTTTGATCTGCTGAAGCTTGAATAAAGTTACAAGTTAAAACTGGGAAAGACTTCCTATTGTACCCCTGCCCCCATGAAATAGTGTTATTTCAGCTCTAGCAAACTTTATAAAGGATGGTGACTATTTTGATGGGGGTTGAGTAAAGATGGGGCTTGGCATTTTGGGGGGAACATTCCAAATGAAATACGATAGGAAATTATATTTCCTGGCAGTATGAGAACATACACACTAAATCTTAAAGCAATTATACATCCCAAATTCCAGCACAAATGCTCAAAAACTGAGAGAGCAGTTTAATCCACAATTTTTTTTTAATGATTTGTGTACAAACTGCTATTACCATGGCAAAAGATTTCTCAAAATTCATGAAAAATGTGTCTTGCACATCTACCAATGATAAAAGTCACACATCTCATTTTAGGTCAATTGCTCAAAAAACAGGGGACCAATAGATCAACAAGATTTTGCAACGGACTGACTGACCAATCCGACCGACCCTCTGGCCACCTGACCTCAAAGTGAATCCTATATAAACAAAACTTGAGTAGAAATATGGCAACGGTTATGCATCCGTTACATTGCATTATTCTCCCAATAGGTAATACATTGATATTTACTAAGTTTCATGAAGAAACCTTGAGCCATGTCTGAGATATGGAAAGAAGTAAAATTTTAGTATTATCATTGACCTTTGACCCCAAACCCCTTCCTACAGAATTTTTATCTGGTAATAAATGTATGCATTCAGTTTCACGAAATCCATTCAGGCATTGCCAAAATACAGGGGGAAATAACAAATTTTAGAATTGGACCTTATGACCTTTGACTGTCAGCGTGTGTGCCCATAAATTGATAGGCACATCTTCTTCCACTCATACATACAAATGCTAAGTTTCATTTGGGTATCTCAAAAGTTTCTTAAGTTACATCTTCCACAAAATCGATTAAGGACGGATGGATGGACAGACAAACATAATGCCTCTAGCGACAAAAATTTTGTTTGCAGCGGCAGATTTTAGCCTGTGAATAGTTGCCACAAACCGTAAGTACCATGTGAGTACTTATACATGTATACAACAATAATACATAGACATGTATGTAATACACACAAAATATTGGGTAACCTGTCTATTACAACCAACCTTTTCATCTCCCTTAGGTGGCCGCTATAGATAGGTTTGTCTGTATCTAATAGCTCCTGGGCCCCGTTGTATAAAAAGATGCAATAAAACCCAAGTCATAAAACCAAACATAAGTCAGGCATCAGCCAATCAGAATTGAGTATTCCGCGACGTATGTTTGATATTCTGATATATGCTTGATCTCAACTTTTATGCAATATGGCCCTGGATACCATTTCCCGAATCTGTAATGCAAAGTCTTAAATACCCGTATGTGACAGCGACCTAGAAATGCTCTCATTACATGTATTCAAAGTATCTCAGCACACAAAAGTCGATGAAAACGCAATGATGAATTAAGTCACGAGAAGTGATACAATTGTCCTTTCATATCTATGTTACATATCATAGGAATAGAAAAATAATGATGAACACATCTGTTTTATACATATCATACAGTAAGAAAATAATGATGAACGCATTAAAAAAAAAAATCATTCCTGAGGACATATATCTTTCGCACCCTCCGTGCAACTGATTTGATTGTCTTTGTTGCTGCGCAAACTGCACTTCTCTCATACAAGCATTGACAATCTATCCACAAGACGGGTGTGATTGGCTGTGAACGGAACAAAGTCCCACACATTCTGGATGAATGTGGCTTACAATCCCTCAGATGAAGGGAGGCACTGTTCTTCAATAATGGCAGGACATCGCTCTCTATTAACCAGTCTCAAAGCATCTGTCCCTCGCCTGCACGTCGCACCTGCACCAGGGTGCATCTCATCAACATCCATCCACTCCCAGGGCCTTTACATGAGACATTACATGCAGCCTGACAGCCTGCAAGAGAGGAGAACAATAATAACAGACAAAAAAAAAATAAATGCTTCAGAAAGACTTGCAGTAGAGTACAGTGATAATAATAAGCAAAATGCATCCACAAGAAAAATTCATGTGTCCAGTGCCTACATGAAATCTTGCAGACACACAATCATGGAAGGCTATGATGAGCTCTGAAGTACACATTTTGTTACATGCATTATACAATTTGTGCGTGGACGTGCACTCAAGCATGTTTTTTTTTTTTTTTTCTCAGTCATTACTGATACCAGTTTCCTGAAATATAAGCATGAAGTATGATACATGCTATATTGAAAGTTGTATCATCAATTATGAATCCATAGCTATCACTATGCCCCCCCCCCCCTTTTTCCCGGGGGGGGGGGGGGGGGGGGATCAAGAAACAGTCTTAATCTCAGTAAATTAAAAGGGAATGTCCATTACGAAGAGCTTGGTTAATATGCCAACTGCCATGATGTCATACAAGATATCTGCTTCCAGCTCTGTGGGCTTGATATGCTCAGTACTTGATGTGCAGAGAATGGATCGAACGCTGTTGCATTCAACAACAATCTGGTAAACTAAGAACAGACTCTTTAAATGTCGATCCACCAAACTTTCCAAAAGCATATCTTTTTGTGACCAATCGGGCAACTAAGATTCAAAATAAACTTTCCTTTTGTTTTGGGCCCCCAGTATGTCAGATTTAAAGATGTAAGTGGTCGAATGGGCCACCTGAGGAAAGATTTAGAATTGAGCCCTGCTTAAGGTCTCTAACTTTACCTTTAGTGTCGTGCCCTTTGGGCCGTAGTTCTTGAGGCAAGACTTCCAGAGACATTGCTTGATGCCAGTCCTGATGTGGACGTGCCTGAGGTGGGTCCACAGGGCATCTGTTGTCGTGAACTGACTGGGACACTGCCTCCACTGTGGGTGGGGAGTTGAGGGTAGGGTGATACATGCAAGGATTAGTCCCAAAATGTCATACTGGTAGTATTTACGTTTTTGCAGTTCTATACTGAATGGATTTGGATGAATCACAAATGATTGCAATTTGTGACTGCGTGATTCAACCTGTTCACAAACCACTAACCTCTGACCAATGTCTTTCTTATTTCTCCTACAGCCACTGCACAAACAATACCATTATTGAGTATTATTACTTGATCTGAAAAAGTTACTTTTATATCTTCTGCCTTGGATCTGTGGAATATCCCTTCAGTGCCCCGCTTCTGGGCCCTGATGCGAGAGATATGTATGATTTTCACAACTCTCTGTCACAAATCCTTCAGCATGAATCCTACTATGCATTAGTAAACACTCATTATGCATTTCTGAAAAGATGACCAAAATGCTCACGTCGTTCAATCGGCTCCCTCTCCACAATATATTATCCCGTAAAGGACTGAACTTGGTGGCATCTGCAACTGAAATGGCCAACTTATTGTTCGCCTCTTCTAAATACACAAATATTTGGATAAATACACACTACGGATCTGTAGAAAATAACTTAATCACCAATCATGGCATGTGGGGTCCCTGCCCCTAAGTCATCATGGGGACCATTCTTGACACTTATGGAACTTTGTACAGTGGTGGATCCAAGCGGGGGTGCACCAGGCACGCCCCCCCCCCCACCATTCTTTGTTAAAACAAAAGAAATAAAAAGAAAAAATGGAGGGGGGTGCATGCACCCCCTTTAATTTTGTACAGGTGCTCCCTCTTTACAGAATTCCTGGATCTGCCCCTGTTCTACTACCCGCACGCAAGAATTATTCCTGCCTAGTTTGGTTAAGAGCTAACCATGAGTTTTACAGAAGATACTAGAAATATACAATGGTCATGGACAATGGACCATGGCATTTCACACCATGGATTACAAACAATGGAATAACTAATCAGAACAGCTCCCTTGGCTCAGGGGAGTTAAAAGAAAAAAAAAACAAACAAACATACAATCTGACATGGCCACACAAGACTAAAACTCAGTGCAATGTTGAGATATTACCCCCAATACCAAGGAGGTGGTTGACAAAACTCAAAGTGGTTGACACCACAATCAAGCTGAATTGGATCATGCCTTGCTCTTTGATTATGTAAACATCAAACATATCTGGCAACTAAATTTTACTGAATTATATCAATCTTTCAGGTGCTGGTCCTATGGAGCCCCTTCTTGACCCAAGCATCCAGACTAGCAAGGCTTCATGTTCATTGCTGTTTTGGCCCCATCGAAGGTGCAATGGGATACTTAAAACTCTCATACTGGCATGTAGTGCGATGAAGCATTCTACAATTGACATGGACTGGCCTCTAATCAATTCTGTGATTTTGAATTGTTATGCAAGCATGCGAAACAAATGAACAGTTAATGAAGGTGTTTCAATTAAACTTCATTACAGAGAAATTCTTGTGCAGAATAGAATAATATTGCAGCAATTAGTGTCAGTGAGTTTGTTGGTTAATGGGAAACCAGAGATTTATGCCACTAATCCTACTATTTATTTTCTCAGTAACTGTGGATGAGATTTACCTGGCATTTGTAGATGTTGGATGGGTTGAGAGGAAAGGCATCAATGAAGCCATCCTTCATTCCGAGAAACAGCTGTTCAAGAAATGTGAAAAAGTAATTTGTTACTTGGCTACACCATCAAAATGCATCTCCAATAAAGGGCATTACGTCCATCACATATAAGCAATATATTCTTTCCTTTTATACCTCCTAATATACACAGAAGTTTGAATATGATGATAACACCAATGGAACAAATCATCTGAGATCTCCTGCATTGCACAGCAAAAATACTAAAAAGGACTAAATCAGATGGAATATTTCCAAAAAGAAAAAGGGAACACAAAACATTATATGCACACAGTGGAAACACATAACATAAGAATTAAGTGACAAAGAAATATAGTCATTTTTAGTTTCATACCAGGAAAACAATGACAAACTTCTTTATCAATGTCATCATCCATCTCAGCCTTTAATATACCGATGTCTAAAATCATATCTTGAGGTACTTTACCAAATATTTGATATCAAATTCTATCTTCTTACCATAGTACGGGAAGCTGTCATACATTCAATGCCGGAGCAGCCACTGTCAAAGACATCGGACTTTCCAGTCTAGGTGAATGAAAGGGCATAAATCATCAACAGAGTACACTAAGTCTATGTTCTGCCACAAACTTAACATGATTTCTATATAGTTCTATATCACCATTCCTATATTCATCAGACACACACTCTCCTTCATTTAAAAGGTTAACATGACAACAAAGTTAACTACACTCATTACATATCACAGTAAGCTGTTATAACAATTGTGTGCATCCAACACGTCTGACTTTTCCCCAATAAACAGAAGGTGTAGTCATACTCTGGCATGCACTTTCCTGTAAATTGCTATAATTATGTCTGGAGCAGGGTGGATATTTAGCTCAGCAAAGTATAAATGGCAGTCAAAACTGGCTGATTTACAGTCTCTTGTGTAAAATTTGATTAGGCAGAGTTTATGTTACTATGATATGACTTAATCTTACACACACAAATTTACACTTTACATAATTTTTGGTGACATATTGTGGCAGAACCTTTAGACCTTTGATATCAGTATTCATTCTTAAATGGCGTGATCATTTAGTATGTTTTTCCAAGGTTGTGAATGTTTTTACTATGGACATGCTTTTCTGGGGCTAAAAGAGGAAAAAAAAAATTAGTTGTAAGCAAATGGTGCACACTCTGAAACTACCATCCATATCACCTTGTAAATTTTTAGCTTTCTATTTGTTGTGCGTGTTAAAAGAAGGCCATAATTAATAGTTTCTTTGCCTGATATTAACATCCGGCTATTAGTTTTAGTTGGTTAATTCATAGTATTTTGTATCACACTGCATAACATGACCTAATTAGAAATAAGACCAGAGTATAAATGAAGAGTGAAGGAAATTGACTAAGTCACCTCCACGTTGTAGTAATAGATGCTGCCCGAACAGCCAGCCACTGCGAGAATGTTGGAGGACATGATGCAACATTTGATGGGTACATCATGCTCAATCCCTCTTATGATCACTCCCGTCTAAAATGGCATTAGACAATATGAGAGAAAGACAACATTATTATGATACAACTCAGATATAAAAATCCAAACAAGTGACGAAGGGACTCTTACAACAGTATAATAGTATGTGTTTCACTAACATTCTTCACACTTGATTAATACAATTTTCATGATTGGGTGGGAAAGGCCATGTGTTCATATTCAATGATTCTATCATAATAAAATTTTCTGCTCATATAGTTGATCACCTCTCTTTCCCCCTTCCATGACTTATACCACACTTGGGCTTCACCACTGTTCTGAAAGTACACTGAGATAACTATTAGAGGTTGTCCAGTGCTAATTGAAATGATCAAAATGCGTAAATTTTTAACATACTTCAAAAAGTACACAGAATGCCAGAGGAGTTTCATTTCAGCAACACTCGTATTACATTAATGAATAACACAGTATGCACTCCCGTTATAACAAATGCTGTTAGAACAATGTCCTCATTTCAATGAAGTACAAATCTAGGTAGCCAAGCCAAATTATCATCTATATATATATATATATATCTCAGGGGCGGATCCAGGAATTTCGTAAAGAGGGGGCGCGTTTACAAAAATAAAGGGGGGGGGGGGGCGCACGCACCCCTCCCCCATTTTTTTCTTTTTATTTCTTTTGTTTCAACAAAAAATAAAGGGGGGCGTGCGCCGGTTGCAGTCCTCCCTGGATCCGCCCCTGTATCTTTACATATTTTACTGTTGGGCTATAATGAAAATCCAATATAATGAAATAAAAATGCTGGTCCTGAGGACTTTGTTAACGGGAGTCACCTGAACTGTTCTCATATTTTTTTATTTTTTTTATTTTTTTTTAGAGTAGTGCTATGCAAGGGAAAATATCATTGGGATGCACAGGAATACATGATGTCACTGATTTAACTTAGAGGAATCGGAAGTTACTTTTTGTTTCTAACTCTCATTGCACTGATATTCAGCATTTTACAAGCTTTCGTACAAAATGAAATACTGGGTATTTACCTCAATATTGTGCAGAAGGATGAGGTTGTTTGATGCCAAACTCACCACCTGGCTTCCAACAACCTACATTGAAAAGAAAAGGAGTTCATAATCTTAACTCTGGCACTTTCTAATCATGAAATAACCATGAAAATGGTGATAGTTTCAGACCTTTGAAATCTACACAGATATCTTTTATATACACATAAATATTCATAACAGTAAAAGAAATAATCACAGGCATGCATCTCCATGACTTTTGTCAAGCACTTCATAATGGCTGCTTGTACAGCACTAAGTCCATCAAAAATGACGCTCATGGCGCTGTAACATCCCAGGCATGAACAGTAAATATATAACCATATGATAATCAAATACAATAACTTATCGAAACAATCAAATAATAAACAAACAAAATGCTTCTTATACATAATGAAAATGGATGTCAGAACATAAAAAAACCCGAACATACACTAATGTTGCAGTAATGTGTACAAAAAAAAATCAAATTGTAATGATCATTCTTCATTCATAATTACGAATTGAACACATATGTCTTGAGTTGGTTAAAGGAATTGGTGGAGGAAGCCAGATGAAGAGAAAGACTTTTGAAGGCATGACAGCAAAAAATAATCAACCTGAAGTTGTGTCACAGCATGAGTGTGTCCCACCAGCTCTTCAAGCAGCAATCCGTCTGAAGCCTGCCTGATTGTCAGGCTATGGTTGACTGAAGCCACAACTAGCAGTCTAATGCCACCTGCCAGGGCTGATGCCATGGCCGTGATGGAGTGGGAAGGGGTGCATTCATAGTACCAGCTGATCCGGGATTTCTGTGTACACATAGATTCACACTGATGAAGTTTTGAAATGACATCATTTGGACGATTATCAAATCTACTTGATTGATTCCAACTTCAACTTCTGTAGTGGTCACTTTGATGAAATCAAGCCGCCATTTTGACCAGAACATTTACAGCCATGAAGTCCCCACAAACTTATTACCTCTTTGAACAACCTGCATCCTTTTAAGCATTGAGAAAGGCACCAGTTCCTTGAATAATCTTGGATCTATCTGCTTTTTGAGTGCTTTGCATGTCATCTTCTAGTCCTTGAAGTTGGGGTGGCATAATACTGTCCTGAAACTGACACAAGATGGCCACGCGAACATGAAATTTTATATTTCACATGATGTTGGGTCTGAACTTGGTTTCAAGCCAATCAACGATCAAAGCAAATGTGATGCCTACAGAAGATGGCATCTAAACCATACAAGAAAGGTTCAAGAAGATGTGGATCTTAATTATAAAATGAACTTTTGCAAGATCTTCCGGCTATTTTTGGTTTGCCAAAAATTTTGCAGCTGGTCACAAAGTTGCTGCTGGATCCTGAAAAATTCCATCGGTGGTCATACAATGGCTCAAGGTGCCCTCATGAATGACTGAAGTTCATACAAAAGGGGCTGAATTTGAAAAATTCCTTTATCCTGTGTCCATCTTTGCTCAATTTCAGCACATCATGATGCCTGCATTAAGAAATGCTCATGTAGATGTTACACTAAGAGAGCAATAGTTGCATTCACTGATGCTCGCATATTCTCCACAAAGATGGGACTCTAATGCACTGCATGGTAACCATTTTTAATTCACAATTCCTCTGTCAGACAAATAATTCTTGCAATTTCAAAAACAACTTTCATACATGTGCTGATTAGCCATTTCTAGACTACAGAAGTTAAGTTTTAGTGTCAGTCACTAGTTTGCAAAGACAATCAAATGTGGGAACTGGTCCACAAAGAGGAATTTCTGTAAAGGGGCATAACACAGATGAAATGAAATTTATAGACTTACCGTTACGTTGATATGGGCAATGTCTCCAGCCACTAAGCCAGCATACACTGCATTCCAACAGACATGTAGGCAGGAGATATCATGTGCTAGAACTAATGTCTGTAGAAACTCCTTATCCTGAAGTCAAGCAAGAGCAGAAGTGGTTCAACATTAAAAAAAAAAATAATAATAATATTGCATACATTCTGACACCAAGATTTGAGGGAAGTGAGACAGGCGCATTGCAATTGCTTCTGAAATTACATAAAACAAAAATATCAGCCACAAATCACTGCTGTTACGTTTCATCAGGCCAAAGACAGATATGTCATGAATGAATACTAATATATCACAAAACGTGAACTAAGAAATAGTAGTGGAAAGAATATTAATCTCATATCACAAGCTAATACTCACTGTACTGACACCATGCGTTTAAAAGATGGGATATTCTGTGTGAGAAAGTTGCATTTTGGGGCATTTTCTAGGGTGTGTGGGGGTGAACTACTTCATTGTAGTTGCTCCCTGATCTTCACCAGAAGTCAATAGAAACCTTATGTAAGCTGTGACTCTCACAGATGAAATCTCCATGTTATCATCTTATGTCCTACTCAGTGAGTGTTTGCCTCTCAATATCACACAATAACATCTAGCTCCAATGTTTCATTCGTATATTGGGTATGTATACAATATTGGGTATCAATGTTCCTGCTTCCTATACATACACAAGGGCACACAAAAACTGTTGTAACAACATTGCAAGAATCTGTAAGCGCGCAAACAAACAAAAACGCACTGGTAAGTATTAAACAACATTATGTCGGAACACACAAGACTTGTTGGGAGTTTGTTGAAGAACTCACCTGGACATGAAACTGAACAAGGTTCCTGCTGCCATTACTGGCAAACACAATCATCTTGCCGGAAGAGGACTCCTGCCAAGTCTGAGCGTGTCGGATGTCACTGCAGGCCAGGTCTTCCTCCATTTCAATCTTGTTGGTCTGAAGGGAAGGAAACAGAACAAGTGAAGCATGCAATAGAATTGATTAAATTGATGAGTTGACTGCATATGAACCACATCTTTGTGACATAAAATAGTTGTGACCTTTTATTATCCACTTTATATTAAAGCATTGCTGCTGACTGACAATGCAAGACTATTGGTGCCTGACCCAGAATGGCCAATAAGCAATAAAAGGGATATTGTTATACCTATTATAAAAAGCCAAAGGCTCAAGTTATTTTACATAACTTGACCCTTTGGCTAAGGTGAGCCAAAATTTTGAAGTTAAACAACTTCCTTTACTATTATGTAACAATGCATTCTTGGCAAATTGTTATTTTTGATAAAAAGTCTCAGTCAAATACCCTTAAAAGATTTACTGTTGGAGAAATCCTCAAACATATGATGTGAAATTGCAGACTAAAATACATGTCCGCAAAACAGTGCAGTATCCATGCTAGAACTCTGCAATCAACATGAAGGATGGGGGAACAGACTGTGAACTCACCTTCAGGTTGAATACCATGAATCTACCATCAGAGATGATAGAGTACAGCTTGTCCCTGATGATATTCATGTTGATGACAAAGCCCTTGGCATGGAGTCTCTTGAGGCTCTGGTCTGCTCCCAGCGAAGCCTTCTCGACGGTATCTGCTTCTGTCTTTGGAGTGTGAGCATTGGTCTGCAACTCCTTCCTCCTCTTCCTCTCCTCCTCCTCAACATTCTCAGTGGCTTTGCGCCGTTTTCCGAGAAGGCTGTTGGCCGAGGAACTAACTGCAGGACACTGGCCGGCCCTGTTGGCCACACCACTCTCAGAATTGAATGAGCTTGGTGACAGCACTTCCACTTTCACCATGCTGTCTTCAGCTGCTTCTTCAGAAAGGTCCCTACTTCCTCCTTCCACCTTAACTTGTACAATGTCCGTTGCTTGTGTTCTCCTTTCAGGTGCTTGATCAAAGTTAGGAGCACTGCTGCATGCACTACTTGCATATAATTGTTTCAAGTGTTTTAAATCTCCGCAGTCCAGCTTGTAACCAGTATCTGCTAGTTCCAGCTGCACTTGATCATATCTGGACTTTCCATCAGATGGGGCAGTATCCTCAACCTCTGAATCTCTGTCAGAACCAGCTGATGCAACATATGGTGGGAAAGAAAGAGATCTATAACTCCAACCAGTGGCTTCATTTTCACGCTGACTGATCTCCTGGGTGTTACGAGGCTCACGCTTTATCTCAATAATAACATCATTCTCTCTCGTGGGAATGCACTCTGTTCGATGAATGGGTTCGGCGGTTTCTGTGTGTCCCTGTTTTCGTAGAGCGGATGAAATACCAACATTGCTTCCCTGCCAGCTGCTCTCTGGTGTCTCCAGCTCGGCTTGGACCAGTTTCTGGACAGCTTGCAGAACCTCTGTTGTCTGGTACCCCATGTCAAACGGCTGAATGGTAATGCTGCCCTCCAGTGGGAGTACTGGTACATTGTCTGCAGGTGTGTTTCTGATACAGTCATCACTGTCCCGCACCGCTTCAATATGTGTATCTGGACTATTCTTCAGTCCTGGGGAGACGACCTTACTCCATGGGTGCTCTGGACTACCCAACATGATCTTGAATCGTTCTGACCTCTGATGAGGCATGAATGAGGACTCAGTAGATGCCACATTTGCCATCCTGATGCTGTTGACTCCTGGAGAATCTGACACATCCCGCACTGCAGACATTTGAGAACTACTGTCTGCCATGCTGCTCCGTCCATTTCTGTTTGGTTTAAGGTTCTTGGTAGAAGCTGCACATCCTGGTGACTGGCCAGGGTTAAAGTCAAGCAATGCTTTCCCAGATTTTCTCTTCTTTGTTGTTGGAAGGCCTTCATTAGAGTTCCGGAGAGTCGATGTCCTACCGGTAGTCTTTCCAGATCTCATTTTTGCAGGTGACTTCATCATGGCTTTGAACTCATCCTGTGGTGTTAATCCTACATTGGAAATGAATGAAAAACAGCAACATTACTTTTCAAATGAAAATTGAGTGCAAAGAAGCAAAGGACAGGAATCAGAGAGACAAATACGTAAAACAACAATCAATTTACTTAGAAAACACATGAATGCTCACCAAACAAAATCTGAAGTCTATGTTCTCTCAAGGTGCTGAGTTTACCAATGACCTGCAATTTGACACACAAAAAAGGATAATACAACCAATAAGTTAGAAATTTTTGTTTCAATAAACAAGATAAAGGCATACATCAGAATAGCAGCATAATAGGTTCTGCACAAAGAGTAACTTAATGTGTTTTGTGAAAGTGAAAATATGCCCCTACAAAGACAAAACAAGATGCATGTCTTGCACATGAAAACAACAAGGAAAAGTAGAAATTACGCGGTGCGTAATATATGTCCCCGCCGGAAGTAGCATTTAGTAGCAAAATGTACAATATAGGTAAAAAGATCAAGGTCAAAGGTCAAAGAAGTCAAAGGTCAAAATTCTATGTAGAAGTTTTGAAACCCTCACCTAGTGCCATCACATAAAGCAAACGGAATCGAAATCGGGTTAGAAATAGCGAAGGAGTAGCATTTTGTAGCCAATGTACAATATAGGTAAAAAATCAAGGTCAAAGGTCAAAGAAGTCAAAGGTCAAAATTCTGTGTAAAAGTTTTGAAGCCCTCACCTAGTGCCATCACATAAAGCAAATGGAATCGAAATCGGGTTAGAAATGGCGAAGGAGTAGCATTTGATAGCAAAATGTACAATACAGGTCAAAAATCAAGGTCAGAGGTCAAAGAAGTCAAAGGTCAAAATTCTGTGTAGAAGTTTTGAAGCCCTAACCTAGTGCCATCACATAAAGCAAATGGAATCGAAATCGGGTTAGAAATGGTGAAGGAGTAGCATTTTGTAGGCAATGTACAATATAGGTCAAAAATCAAGGTCAAGGGTCAAAGAAGTCAAAGGTCAAAATTCTGTGTAGAAGTTTTGAAGCCTTCACCTAGTGCCATCATATAAAGCAAACGGAATCAAAATCGGGTTAGAAATGGCGAAGGAGTAGCATTTTGAAGCAAAATGTACAATATAGGTCAAAGGTCAAGGTCAAAGGTCACAACTGAAATTCTGTGTAGAAGTTTCAAAGCTCCCATGTAGTGCTATCATATAAAGCAGACAGAATCAAAATTGGGTTAGAAATGGCGAAGGAGTAGCATTTTGAACATTTTGATCACACACGGACGCACAGACGGACGGACGGACGGACAGACGGACGGACACACAGACACACACATGTACGGTAACTGCAGCCCTACCAATATACCACTGGGTAGTTCATTTGCTGGCTAACTGATAATCTTCTCATCAACTCTTCAAGTTCAAGTTGTTTACATGTATTTCATCTCCAACAAAACATAAGTATAATGAAACGCTTGAATACATATAATGACATGAAATTAGTACAATGTAATAAAAAACAAAGAAATGTTCACTGAAATAAAACAAAATTTCTTACAACAAAGTCAAAATTCAGGTCCAAGAATTGTTATCTCTATATATGTTTATAAACTTTATTTGTTCAGCCATAATGAAATTTTGATTAACATAAGAAAACTGCCAGTCCCGAGGAATTTGTTATAATGGGAATGACCTGTATATCAACTATGTGTTGCCCACTTGGCACACAGTGTAAGCATGCAGTTTAAAAATTAGAATGCAAACTCTGGCCACTTCCTCACCATGCTCTTCTGCTGCTTGAACCTGGCTAGCTGAGCCGTCTTTTTCTGGATGCATTTTGTAATCTTGCCGATACTCTTCTCCAGTCTGTCCATCATTTCCTGCAGTTTGTGCTCATTTAGGGTGATTTGTAGGAGGTCTTCTACACTGTAATCTGCTGAAAGTTGCTGCATGAAAATTGAATCACAGTAATCAAGTGTATCCCCATTTCTTTCATGCCCTTTTGCACAACATGAGCCCCACAGACTTTCAGTGCAGGATGCAGAAGAAAATTTCTGATAAAAATTCCTTAACTCAGGAAAAGAAAAAGAGGTCTGCTGTTTTTAAAGTGTGAATAATTATAAAGCTCAGGGTAGAGCAGTGTAATCTATATACCATCAACACCACATATTTTCAGCACTTTTATTTTCATTGATTTTGTGAGTGCTCTGATATCTGCAAATTCATGACACATCAAAACATTACTTCTTGAGACACAATGTAATAGTTTCAGTCTCCAAGGAGACAATTTGCTAGCTTATCTCTCAAAAGGGAACAGCGATAATCATGATTTTTCATTCTGTTGTGGTGCTTTTTGAGCATGGGTTCACTAATCTGCCTACAAATCTCAATTACAGTAGATGGTGAATAAAGCATATTGCCAGGTGGAACATATAGAAATCATATCTCCAGTATAGCTACTCTACAGACAGTGACTGCTGCTCACCGGAATCTTCTTGCTCATCAGTTTTTCCTCCATTTGCTTGGTGGTCACATTGGCAAGGTTCTTTGCTTTCCATTTTTTCCCTTTGGCACGGCCTTGGTGTGGTCCTGAGCATGCCTTGTTGAGCTTTTTTCTTCTGAATACCTGCTTAGATATTCAAAGAGAAACGTTGGAGAACTCACATCCAATTAAATCTTCCCTCTCTCGCTTGATATTGGAATAAGTGTCAGCTCAAACATAGTATTTTATAGAAACAGGCTATCAACACACAATTTCTTTAAATACATGAAATCTTTCCATTTCAGTCTGTTTCTCTTACAGTCCAATAAGTAATGGGTCTTATCTTTTGACACATTTCTGCACTAACAGACATCATATTAACTTTCCTCGTATCTGTTACCTTTCTCCAGACTACACAACTATAGCTAGAGCATTAT
Organism: Diadema antillarum; assembly: GCF_040938485.1. Lineage (NCBI taxonomy): Eukaryota > Metazoa > Echinodermata > Echinoidea > Diadematoida > Diadematidae > Diadema > Diadema antillarum. Next base: position 430,238 of record NW_027271344.1, on the reverse strand, counting down.
ATGCTTTAGTGGGTTTTTTTTTAAATTATTTTATTTGGTGGGGGGGGGGGGATTCAAACAGATTTCATCAACCTTTCAAAATTCAATGACTGGAAAAGAGTTTTATCTGCAATGATGAACTGCACAAATCCAGTTTAAATTATGCAGCATGAATACAAGTCCTCAGGAAACATGCATATAAAATTCTAACAAAACTAGAAATGTCGCTACGGCGAATGGTGTATGCCTCCGCCATAATGCATGGTTCTCCTAATAGGTCTATAGTACAATGTCTTGACAATGTGTGATGACAGTTTCACACAATTGGCAAAATATTAAAATGACAGGTTTGCCACACATGTGCTGAATGTTCACTTTCCTAGAACTAGGTTCAATTGGATGAATGATTAAAACGTCAGAGTGCAGGTATTTGGGGGAACTGATGATTTTTACTTGACTTTTGACCCTTTTATAAGTTTATGCATTGAGTAATTTTCAAGGTATTGAGAAAAAGTATAATTTCAGTATCAAATGGAAAAATAGTATTATCTAAACCTGGCCTTTGACTTTTGACCTCACAGTTCCAAAGAGAATCACTGTTAGGTAGAACATGCATAAATATGTAAGTTTCATGATAATACCTTGAGTTACTTTTGAGATATGGAGGAAGAAGTGCAATTTAGCACTTTCACTTGACCTTTGACCTTTTGACCTTCGACCTTTTGGCAAGAAACTTCCCACAGAATATATATTGGGTTATACATGCATACATCAAGTTAAAAAAAAATCCTTCAGGCATTGCATAAATATAAGGAAAGTAGTGATATTTTGAGGAGTTGACCTTGACCTTTGACCCCCTGACCTTTGACCCATGACCCCCAACTTCCCTAGATAATCACTGCCCATCGGTACATGCATATATACTAAGTTCCATGAAGATACCTTGAACCATTTGCGAGATATGGAGAAAAACATGAAATTTCAACCTTTTTTTCACAAAATAACCTGTGACCTGTGACCTTTGACCCCGTGACCCTAAAATCCAAACAAAGTATTATCCCCCAGGATATACCCTCATACCAAGTTTGATGCAAAACCACCTCACAGTTCTTGAGATATCGACAAAAACAAAACGGGACGGACGTACGGACGGACGGACGTACGACCCGAAAACATAATGCCTCCGGCCACAATTCTAGTACACCTTACAAAAATCATAAGATGAGATTAAAAGTGAATGTTTAAACCCTGCACACATGCCCATTTCTCTTGATTAAAAGCAATTTGATGTTGGAATCAGATAATGAAATAATTGTGACACACTGTTGTAGCATTATATGTTTCTCTTTACTAACTGGTGTGATGCAGGGAAAATTCTGCATAGAACTAGCACCAAAAAAGAGAGGAAGAAAGGAAAGAAGCATACCTGTGGGTTTGTGTTCACATTTGTGGCAATCTGCTCACTCCAACGGCTATCAGATATGTCACGTGACAGGATGGCCTCGTCAGAATTTGCAGCTTTATCAACAGCAGGTGTAGCCTGGTTTCCTTCTCCCACTCTGCTCGAGTGTATTGTAGAGGATACAGTGTCTGTCTGTCCCTTGCGTGCATGTTCTGCCTTTGACACGGCTGTACTAAAGTGGCGATGAGATGAGGTCAGACTCTGCTTTCCGAGTCCATGGGTCTTAACGATGCTGCAGGGTTTGTTCTTCCAATGTTTCTTTTTCTTCTTTTTCTTCTTTGAAGACTCAGCTTTATGGGACAGCTGCTGTGTGGTACGGCCATCTGAACAGTCCTTGGACAATTTTTCTCCTTTGCGATTTTTGTGCCAATGCCTCCCCTTGTTCTTATGCCTCTCACGACTCTGCAAGACATCTGGAGCGATAGAAATGACCTGCAACACGAGCATACATATCTTTAAAAATGTATCTGACATTATCAGATGTTTAAAACGAAAATTTCATAAAACCTACTCTTGTTACTTCCTCTAAGAAAAAAAAAGTATGCATCAATATTTTGAATTGTGTTTTATCAGCAAACAGAATTTGCCATACAAACATTAAATCTTTGTATGGCGAATCTAATAGAGGAAAGCTGAGTTATGTGCTCAGCATTATTCTGCATGCTGGAAAGGCGCGATGAAAGCAGAAAAGGAAATAATTTAGGTGTCAATTAGATGACTAAAAATCAATCTACAATGATCCCTCACTTGCATAAATGGTAAATTTTAGCATACAGCAGAGTAGCCATGTATCAAAAAAAAAAAAAAAAAATCAATACATGGAACATGGCAAATTATGTCCAGTCACCTCTGAATGCAAAACACCAGTGGAGGACACTGAAGTTTCATGGTGTTGATCAGACTCTTTCCTTGCTTCGATACTGCGGGGCGGTCTCCCTCCAATGGGGGACGGATCAAGTCTTGCCTGTATTTCACTTGGCACTGGACCATTCCCTGATCCCAAACTCCCATCATATGCCTGGGAGTCTGATGTCCACACATAGCCTTCATCAGCTGGTTCTTGTTTGATGTACCGACTGATGCAGGATAAAGGGTCTCTTTTCTTGGTGAGAGCAGAGTCTACTGAAGGTGGTGTCTGGATGTCATGGCAACTTGACTCTGGCGTTTTGGAGTCCAACGTGGGTTGCGCCGAGGTTGGGATGACGGAGCTAGAACCACTCACACTGCCAGGGAGGCCCAAGTTGTCAGGAATGGCTTGTTCTCTTGTGTTGCTTGTATCTGAAATGGTGGCACACGCACTGTCATTACCATTGCTCTGTGTGTTGACTCTACTTCTCTGTGAAAACAACTGCGGGTAGAGTCTGACTGCACCAGCAATTTTCATACGTACATATCCAGCTAAAACAAAACTCATCATCCATTATTAAAGGCATGGGAAAACTGATTATTTAATTGCCTTGGCATAATCAAACCTCTTCTGCCGCTGACACAAAATAAAATTTGAATGAAACTGACAAGAAATGTTCATTTGAGATGGGTGACCTTAGACCCTGTAAAACATGAATCAATGATGGCAGCACCACACATGCCGTAAGGTGTCTCATCCTGCCCATGGTACACCACCACACAAAAGCTCTGTAACAAATTACACTGTCACAAACTTAAAGGCCCGAATTCACGAAGGTGGTACAATTGAAACCATGGACAATTTGTATGGAGCACCAAGTGTGGCATGGCCTATTTCGTTACAAAATCATTCATTTCGTTGATGAAATGCTCATTTCGTCAACGATAGTTTTGTCAACAAAATGTAGACATTTTGTTACAAATGGTCATTTCATCGACGAAATGACTGATTTCGTAACGAAATAGGCCATGCGACACTTAGCGCTCCAAACAAATTGTGCATGGTTTAAATCATGGTTTCAATTGTACTACCTTCGTGAATTTGGGCCAATATGGATGTGATTGAATGTTATTGCACCTGCTAAGCACCTGCAAGCATCAAAAGGGTTGTTAAAGTTGACTGTGGCTGTTGTTTGTTAAATTTGCACAAATGAGGGCCATAACCCCCGATCCAGACGCATATACCCTGGATCAAAGCTGATGACCACGGGGTTATGGTAATGTGACATGTGGGAATAAGAAACCGCTGCTGACGGGATTTGGGGAGAGACATCTTTGTTAGATTCTTACCCATCAGTTCAGCAAAGATGTCTGCAGAAAAGTCCTCCATCTTGATGCAGGAATTGAGCAGCTGCTCCAGGTCCTCCTGGCCTAGGCTGGTGATGTCCAAATCAGCCAGGTCATCTCCTTGCTTCGAGGTCAAAAGATGACCAAACCTGAATAGCAAACAGGGGAACGGGAGAGTTAACGAGATGATGGGAGAACAAGAGATAGAGTGTGTGTAGGTGTGAGTGTGTGTGTAAGACAAGCTACAAACTCAAAAAGCTGCATCACTTCGGTGATCCCTCGCATTTATCCCCAAGTTGAGTTATCCTTTGGGTTTATGCCGGGTTCAAGTCATACAAACACACTGCTATAGCTTCTGACCATTTGAGCACTGAGAATTAAGGGTTTCTGGGACGAACACTGAACTAGGGCTCCCTATAGCTCAGTCGGTAGAGCACTGGGCTAGCACTCCAGAAGTTTCGGGTTCGAATCTAGATGGAATCCCTTTTTCTTTGTTCATTTTTCCACTAATAAACAAGCTTTGACTACACGCATCTGTCAGAATTTCATCCAATTCTTCACAGTTGGTGGAGTGCTGCAATTCTACAGCAACCATATGTTTACAGGTGTATCAAAGTATGTGCTGAGCTGTTTGCATTCACTAGCATTGCTCAAGTAATGCGGTGAGTCTGCATATTGTACATACAATCCTATTGCCCAGCTTTGCATGGACAACTGAAAATTGTCACCCTGAAAGGTTGACTGTTTTGAGGCATGTGCTCATATAACCACCCAGAGCATGCTCTAATATTAGATGCAAGATTAGTACATCGGTCCTTGGACAAAATGACACTTTTGATAGTCTAGGGCACATTGCACACTCTAATGTAGGAAGCAGACAAGCCAAGGACCCAAAACTCATTCATGTAGTACAGCCAATACACATAACAAAAATATTGCCCACCTGCTCCATCGTTCTGGGGTCTTCTTTACTTGGGAAAGCATGCGAGTGAGTTTCTTCTCCTGCCATACAGGTCTGGCCACACCACTAACCAGTCCCTGCATTTGCTCCTGAAATAAGAGCCGAAATCAGAAAATGATAGCATTCTTTGGAAAAAAAATACATAACAGCACTAAATCACTTGAATACAGGTGATTACTACATCAGGTCTAAAATCCATGCTGCTAAATTTATGCTATTCTGTTGGTTTATAATCCGAGTCAAAATCGTAAAATAAATTTTGATAATCAACTGTACAGTGTCGTTCACACAATTCATCCTCCAGTAAATGATGTAGTGACAGGACAAGACTTTGGACATCCTTGATTTGGGCAAACTGGGAACAACAGCTGATATCACACACATATTTTTCCCAAATTTGTGACCCTCCATCACAAATCAACAAAAAATTGCAAATCAACAAAAAGTTGCAACAAAAAGTGTTGATTTTCCACAATACCAGAAAATTTGCATTATGAGATATCTTCTAGATTCAATTTATTTACTTTTAGTTATTTATTAATTTGTTATCATTATTATTTTTTTTTTTTTGGTTTATTCCAAGATGAAGTACCTGTTTTCTATTTAAATTCAACGTTTGGCTGCATGAAATAAGAGTAAGCAGTTTTTATCAACTTGTTATTTTTTTTGTCTCATGTCCTTCACATGAGGTATTTAAAAGTGTACATGAAAATCCTACATAGCCTTTGAAAACAGGGAGCAGTAGCTAGATACTCTGACAAAGTCATGACTAGAACATTGGTAATGAGTGTGTTAAATTTGAGGTTAATCTGAGAATCCCTTCACAGTGGTTGCCATTGAGTAAGAATAAAAAGGCAGATAACTTTCTTGATGTGACTGCCCAGGTTAAGTTTCTCGACTGCTGCTGATCTTACCTTGAATTTTTGTATGCTCAATCCGCTGATGCCATCCTTACTGGATTTCAGCCTGGTCCTGGCAACCGTCAGATTGGGCCTGGGAAGATGCTTCTGGTGGTCACTGACAAGGACTTTGGGCAAGGATGGTTTCAACAGCAATGGTGCAGTTCCCTGTGGCTTTTTCCTCTCATCCTCTTGAAGGTCACACGGTTCACTTCCAAATGAGCGAGTAGGGTCAGAGTCCAAATGTTCAAGAGACTCAGAAACAGTATTCTCCTTGTTTGAGTTCCCTCTGGGTCTCTCACTATTTTCTGTAGAGGGACTTGATGTTGGCAAAGATGTCGAGGAACTTGAATAAGGACCAATGGGAGTTCTAGACACCAGCGGTGGCGCTCTCATGGAAGTGGCTCCGACTGTTCTGGTGACAATACTTGATGGTCCTCTGTCATTTAGAGGGGACTGGATGTCTGAGCTCTGAGCACTTTGTTCCCTGTCACTTCTGGAGAGCACTGTATCAGCTGAACCATTTGAAGAAGCCTGTTTAGATGATGGAGGGACAGGGTGGCGTGGTGGAACATGTCTGCTACCTTCGTCATCTCTTGATTTATCTGTAATGTCTTCATGACCAGCCGAGTGTTGTTGGACTCTCTCTTCCTGTGCTCTTTGAGGGGCATCACATTCATTGCCCAGCTGCTGTGAGGTCCTCACACTAACAGAAGGCCCAACACTTGACAACTGCAATGGCACAGTGACTGCTTGTGGTGACTGAATGCCTGTGCAGTTTTTCTTGCTAGGAGTGCCACTACAAACAGGTCTCTTTGGCATGACAGTACGACTGCTTTCAAAGGCTTTTGATTGGCTCTGAGACAAATTATTCTCCGATTGCACATGGTCAGTACTGCTTTGCACTGAAGATTCTCCTGATGGAGATGGAGCTTCATCTGGAGCATTGTCCTTAATGAGAGTACTGGACACTGTTTCACTGTTCCGGTTGCTACGGCGATGAGATATCGGCACACTCTGTGAAGACTTCCGATGTGTGGCAACATGGGATGATAGTCTAGGCTTTTTTGAGTTTGCTAGAGAGGAGAACTTGCCCTTTTTCTTGACAGATGATGCACCAGGAATTTGTTTCTTGCTGGAATGACTGCTTTCTTTCGATCCTGTAGATTTGAACTTAGACATATTCTTCTTTGAGTTGATACCTGCAACACCTGCACGATGAACACGTAGCTGTGAAGAACCTTGAGCTGAAATCCTGTCAGAGGTGTCAACACTATTTGGTCTCTTTTCCCTTGTTTGACTACTTCCATTCGCACACACTTTTCCATTTGAGTCATTCAACTGCTGACCAGGCCCAGCTTTGCTCTTGAGTTTTCCACAGTCTGTCCATCTCTCTGTACTGAATTTCTCAGATGCGTCACTCACATTTGTGCCCCACGATCTCCAGGCAAAATTGGGAGCGTCGTGCCTTTCAGTAGCAGTTGGCATGTTTGATGGATACCCAGCCATTGGATGGGATTCCATCGATGCGATGTGACTTCGATTATTCCCTTCCCAATCGACCCCTTCACAAGTGGGAATATTATGATTATTCCCTTCCCAATCATTCCCTTCCCAGGGGGGAATGAAATTGCCTGGCCATGACTCATTAGTGTTGAATCCAAACTGATGGCTGTGCCACGGTTCTGGAGGAGGTGGCATGCGTGGAAACCTCGGTGGCTGCGGTGGCTGCCACTGGTCAGGTGTGGGCCATCTTCTGGACATAAATTGTGCACCCATCATCCGATGGCCTCTCTGTGGCCATCTGTTGTACGGGAGACTACCGTTATGTGAAAATTGTTGATTTATGAGTTGGCTCTCGAACCTATGGGGTGAAAAGCCTGTGTTATATGGACCATACTGTTCTCGACTGCCTTGAAACTGTTGACATCTTTGCACCTGGTTACTGGATGATTGATGTGAATTCGAGGTTTCTGCAATGGGTCCCCTTTGTTGGTCTCTGGCCTTGTTAATGGAAGACCTGTTCTCTGATGCCCTGTGTGAAACAAAGATACATTTTTGAAATGAATTGGTAATTGATGTATACACTCTCTCAACGCATGATGAGGGAACTTGACACATACTGTATACGCCGAACATTTCGCGAGGTTTTTATTTTCGCAAATACGTGAGTCGGGTGCTATTCGCAAAATTAAAGACACGCGAAAATATTGACTCTGATCCTGATGTTAATGTGACTTACGCGTGTACACTTCTCCGTTCAGTACAGGCCTCCATGATCGCGAATTTAACCACTCGCGAAATCGTCGGGAATTCCCGATTCGCGAAAATTTAGACTTGCGAAATATATGGCTTGTACAGTAATCAAAGTTGGTTTTATCTTCATGCAAATTTGTATGGGGCAAAGGAATCCATGGTTCAAGTCAGATGATCTCTTTGTATTTACAAAATCAATACTGCATGCCAAAGTAATCTGGTTGCAATATCTACTTCATTACGTTGTCAGTTTTTGCCAAAATGTTTGAAGTGTATTTGTATAAATGCCCTGATCTCAAATCAAAAGGGGATAAACCCACATATCATATGTGTAGCAGCTGCACCACAGCACACCGTCATGGTTTCATTTGAAGTGAGAATATAAATTTATGAGAGATGTGAGGTAGCCTCAAAAAAAAAAAAAAGAAGAATGAAAATATGTATTACACATGACAGCTGTTGATGTCATGTCTATACTAGTGAATTTTCCCCTCTTCTACTCATATTTACCGGGAGGTGGTCTTTTCCCACCTCCCTGTGTTTACTAATTTTATACAACGTGTACAGCATAATGAACAGTCATCTTCTTCTGCGTAAACATTGCAGTATACTAAAGTGAAGATCATAATATCTAATTTGCAATCACAATGTATCTTATCTTAAATTCATACTAAAAACATGCACTACAAAATTGGCTGACATGTAAACATCAAAATGAAATGCCATTTCACATTTAAATTGACTCAAATTGTAGTGTAACACAATTTTCAAGTTTATATCAATAGATAAAGTAAAATAATTAAAATTTTATTTGAATAACTACAAAAAGTAATGAAATTTCAGTCATATATTTACAAGATCTTTAGTGATATGGCTCATTAGCACATTATGAAGTAGCTGAGGTGATGCAATCAACTCAACTGTCTCATGATTTTGCACACAGAAATGACATAAAATTTATGTATTTGGTAACAAGCTAGCCAATAACAAACTCAATCTATAAACATTGATGTGATGAGATATCACATGTTACAAAGAAATGTAAGTCTCACTAAGAAATATTGAATGTATGTGGAAAGTCATATTCAGGAGATAACAACAGATTGGGGGAAAAGCATTTCACTGTATTAAAAAAATATATCTAAATCTAAATCTAAATCAATTGTTACTTGTACTCTACACATTTTGCAGTCTCAGTGTTTTTCATAGTCCCACGCATACACTTTATCATATGTTTGTGGCATGCACTTTGTGCTTTACTGACATTCATTCTAATGAAGTATCGGCTGCAATGAGGAAAATGGGTGGATCCCAACATCCTTGACACATCCCTCTATATTAAAGCAATCAGTGCTACATAATTGCATGATAAAATGTTGATGTAAAGTATTTGAGCGTTTCACTTTCATTTCATGACAAGTAGGAAATGTATGGATTTGTGTATGTGTCAACATGACACTTGTGAGGTCGCGACATTGTCGCTTCATCTACTGTAACTGTCATATTTGTTCTAGTATCACTGTAAGTTTGTAAAATCATATTCAAACCGTAGATTTACAAAACATTCTTATTCTAGATCCAGTTTGGTTGAAACCTCTACAAATTTGATTAAGTTGATATTACACTCATTTAAAAAAATCCCACTCTAATACAGTGCATATGGCATTTTCAAACAGACTACCAGGTATTTTCTAATATGTGACCCTACATCACACAACCACCAAAAAGTCACCAGACAATAGATTTTAAGTTAGGGGCACATTCTAGATGAGCAAGCTCAAACCTCTAAAATTTCAAATGATGTATAACTCAAAACAAATAGAAAATGTTCACTAAGAAAAGAGGGTTTATTCAACTGCTTCTCACCAACCTATGTTCTCTGCAATGAATGGACAAAAAGCAAGGTGTAAAATTCTGTAGCAACCACAATGAAGGGCTTATCAGATTTTAAAGCTAAAAATTTGCACACTCTACAAGCACATTCTCAGATAAACCTAATAACACTATTCTTTGAAAAAGTGTTTCCAAAAAAAAAATGCCAGAAAAATTCATTTTACAATCACAAACTTCAGAATTATGTAGAAAAAGAGATGCTCTTAAAAAGAAATACAAAAAAACTAAAGATTTTCTAGGTTGACCGCTATCACCTACTTTGAGTTCTCACATGAAATCTGGATGCGCAACTTTTTATTGGTTTTGTGATGCATGGTCACATAAGATTGGTGTCAACACATTGTGTATCAGAGGTTAATTTGTGTTCTTTCCCAAGTCGGTTATGAAATATTTTCTGAAATAGCCTCATTTTATACTCAAATTGTGAGCACTGCTGAAGTAGTTCATAATCATACAGAAACATTTCAACAGCAGACAAACTGTCTGGGATGGTCTGATTGCAGATGAGAGGAGACATAAAATCCTTGCCACAAATGATGCAGCAGTCATATCTTACACTGAATATGACGTATTATGTGCAGATATGATTATATGTGGAAATATGCAAAGGAACAGGCCACTGCTAAACAGCGACCTCTATATAACCCACAGGGCCGGCGGAATGGGGGGGGGGGGGGGGTGGTTCACCCCCCACACTTTTTTTTTCGCACCATACAAAGGAATGCATAAGATGTGAGCGCGGTAAGGCTTGTTTTTGTGCTGAAGACCTTTTTTTTTTTTTTTGCTTGTCAGCTGAAGAAACCTGGAAGTGGCAACTTTTTGAGCTGAAGACCTGTTTGTTTGTTTGTTTGTTTTTTTGCTTGTCAGCTGAAGAAACCCCGAAGTGCACCACAAGTTGCACGGAAGGCCTTTTTTCTTTTTCTTTTTTCTTTTGCTTGTTAGCTCGATGAAACCCGAAAGTGCCCCTCCCCCCCCCCCCCCCCCCCCCCCCACTTTTGAAAATGTTCTGCTGGCCATGCCCCATATATCAATAAATCATTTCTGGCTTTTGCAAAAGGTATCTCAAGTTACACTATAGTCACTCAATATCAAGTAAGTGTTGGCAAAGATGTCCGCACTTGGTTGTGACAGAAATGTTGGTGTACGCAAAACCAGTGTCACAGCTACTACAATTGACAAATGTCTGAGCCATAATGTGACTCTGAAACAGGCTTTACCTTTTGTCTGTTGCTTGGCTGGTTGAGGGAACACCTTGCTTTGATTCCGAGATTCTTGTCTGTCGTAACCCCAGGGACGCCTTGTGTTTTTCACCTATCAGATGCTTTCCATACTCGTTGATGTCAAAACTTTCAAACATGCACAGGTTGCAATGATGTTTGATGCTGCATCAAAAGACAAATGAATTGAACATAATTTTGGAATATCCTATGAACAAGAAATAAATTCCTACATTATCTTCTTACAGAAAAAAAAAAATGTTTGTTGACACACTATTTGACAGCTTTAGTGCATTATTTCTTCATTAATACCTCATCATCACAAAGTCAAAGAGGGGTGTTGATTACAACAGCTAGATTAAGTGATGGAAGTTACTGTCACAACAAAATCATTGTATTGTCCCTGGTAATGGCAGCTATACAATGATTGTGATCATTCTGAATAAAGACTTTAATTTATCAAAGGTACTTCAAAATAGAAACACAACAGGCTTGTATGCAAGAAAAAGTAATACATTTTCTACATTAGTTGTTTCTCAGAATCCAAATTATTCACCTCTGTTGACAGAATAAGGATCAACCTATATTACTGAAATGGGTCTAGGGCAATTACCCCCTGGATAATTACCCCTTCCCCTAGCCATAATCCTAATTCTGAACCTAATCCTAACCCGAACTATACCCCTAAACCTAACTTTAACCCTAATCTTCTTATAACTAACCAGTATTCAGCAGGGGGGGGGGGGGGTATTGCCCTGATACAACTAAAATATCAAGTGGGTTACAGTATCAGCTTACCTGGGTTGCTTATTATTGATGATCTTGTGATGGTAGAGAGACCAAAGATGTTCCTCAAACTGCACTGCTGTTGGGTAATCCAGGTTGCACACAGTGCACACAAACCTAGACTTTTCAGGATTTGAAACACTTGCCATATTCACATCTGTCCCTGTTGAAAAAAAAAAAATCATGGAGAAAGCCCATAAGCAAAATAATGATTCCCTCAACAAACAAACAATCAAACAAACAAACAAAACAATCCCTCAAGCATCTAGATGTACTAGCATGCACATACTAGCTGAGTATGCACATATTATCACTATAAAAACCCATCAAAACATGAAATATAGTTAGAGAAGGTCACTCTTTAAAAAAACAAATTTATAATTATCATTACGAGCAATTGGGTAACAGCCTGGTGCAACCTTACAGCTCATCATACAAGGCCAATATTGTTCATACAGAAAAATTCTTTTATCGATGCTGTTCTGGAACACAATACACTCATGAAATAGCATCAAATTTGATGTTCATTTTCAAGCAAACACTTGCTTTTATTTAAAAATGAGGGGAGAAATCTCCCAATCCTACTTATTGTGTAAAAGTTTACAGGCTGCCATCATCATTTCAAACCCAAATTTGTGGTTGCATTCCTCCAATGAATCTAGCAACCTCCCTCTGGCTATTACCCTTAGTATATTGAGTTCAAAACATAGCAGACCTCTATGTGTTTGATTCTTTATTTGTCACACTATGATTTGATACACATTTGTGTTGATCAATTCATTAACAGGGCTGCCAACAATAGGCTGATAGCATATAAAATCAGGGATATTCCACAGAGTAATAAGGGAATTGAATCAGACAGACTTTGACATTTTCTCCAGTAGACATGAGGAGGTGTTGATGTTTTCACAAAGCCTTCTACAAAATCAGGGAGACTTGGTAGCTACACATTTACCGATGGAAAATTCTGGAAAAAGCTGCTACAACCTCTGACAAAAATAACTGTCAGTGAAACGTCTGGGTGCCAAGATTGGTGGTCTAAGATCATATGGCAAGCCACTGAAGTGCACGAGTACGGGGGAAGGAAACCCAAACATACATGTGGATTGAGTCAAGGCAGCACTATTGTACAGTATTACTTATTAGTAAAACACATTGAGTGAAATTTAAGGAAAATCAGACAATTCATTGAGAAATGATACATTCTTAAAGTTTTAATGCAGCCATTCGCATTGCTGGATGATAAGATCACTACAGTTTATGGTATCAAATTTAAAGGGAAATACGATAAAATAAATAATGATAACAATCAGGGAATTCCACAGAAATAGGCACCCTGCCACAAACTGGGTTGATTACTCTATCTGTATATAGCCCAGAGGTGATGGCTCTCCTCCACACTAAAAACAATGGAGTTCTTGTCTCCTTGTTGTCGTAGGGCCAAGCCTACTACCAAGGTTAGTTTAAACACTTGAAGTTAACATTAATCTGAGTTATGGCAAGTATTCATCGAGGTAAGCCGATATGTCTGACCAAAATTCCTGAATTTCCCCTTTCATCAAGACCTGTACCTTAAGGCCGACTGGATACATGCTCAGATTCACAATCTGATCAAAAACTCTGCATCCTGTAACGTTAGAGCTGGATCTTCTTCACCACAAGCACAACCTCACTACTGGGTACTGTACTGGCTCTCATCTCACGGCATGGAGGCTGGAAGTGTGTGCAGCACCTCGCAGGGGCCAGACCAGTGAGAGAGGATGGCTAGAATTTAGAAACAAAACAGTATTAGTGCAGGAAAGGTCAGAGCGAGTTTGATCATCATTAAAGTTTACGTTTGCAGTCATCAGCTGTCAAGTAGCAGTTTTAGTTTAATTGTAACTGCTCAAAAAACGTAACTTTAGACAAACCACTTTTCACAAGTCCCTTCAACAGTTCAAATTCTACTTTCAGTGAAATCGTGTTAAATCGTCTTAATCGTGTGAAAGTTTCACACGATTAAGACGAGAAGAGTGGATCTAGCAACGTTAGATTGCTGGTTTTCACCATTTTCACACGTGACGCCACTCACATTTATACACACTCACCTCACGCAGGCCAGACTAGATTAGTATTACTGGGACTTGAAGTGCAAAACTCAATGTATTCTTTCTAAACTCTATAAATTTGATTGATTGCTACAGTACGTTACGTCAGTACAATTAATGTATACCATACACCCCTGACTTTTTATTTCAAACTGTCCGTACCTTCTTATAAGTCGAACCATTGAAACACCGCAATACAGTCCATGTCTGCACAGCAACACAGTACCAGGTAATCACTCAAGCACTCACTAGTACACCACTGCCACCACACACTGTACAGGGCCAGCTAGGGAGCGAGGCGCACGGGGCCAAGTGAAGCCAGGCGAGGGCTTGCCAGCGTACCGATTTCGCGCACTGGCGTTCGCGGCTCGCGGGTAGGCTGAAGATGAGCTCGTTCGCTAGCATAGCAAGGTCGGTACGTCAGTAATTTGCTTCCGGGTTAGACTGCATCTCTTCTCTACATTATCGTTGCATTGCGATAACGTTGAGTTTGCAGGCTGCTAGTTATAAGCAAGTTGAGATAGATTCTAGGCGTTCACGGCCGATGATTCCTCAAAACTGGTAAGTAGGCCTATTGTCATGATTGTATAGCTTTCGAGCATGAACTGAAAGTAGAAGCAACGTTCTTCGGCTTGTTTAGTAATAGTAGATGGCTATAATTGTTTTTGTGGATGCATTAATTAAGGACCAGGTGCCTACAGTCGCTAACTAACGTTACACTAACTGTGTAAAAGAACCCACAATTGCACAAAACACGTTGATTAATTGGGCTATCAAAAGACAGGCCACACATAGCGGCAGAATTGTGTTGAATACCAACAGACTCTCACCGGTACAGACAGTAAACACAGAAACATTGGGAATATACAATTGGGTTGGGTTAGATTATTAGCTCAACCAGACACCATGTGAAGCAATGTGCACACCGACAAGGCTGTGCTGTGTAGGATGGGGGGTTGGGTGTCTGGACACTTAAGACTCTAGTCTTGCGTACTCTGACAAGTTTGCTTATTTTACTTTGAATACGCATTTATGCACAGCTCCTCACTGACAAACAACTGTTTATGTAGGCGCATCAGTGTCAAACCAGACGCACTTTACAGTACGCATCAGGTCCCACAACCTGTCCGGACACCCAATGACTGGGTAGGCCTATAACTAGATACCGGTAGTAAATAAGATTAAGGGTTAATTTAAATGAGCATTGATTTGAAATTGCAACCCACGAGTATTACGAGTAACGTTACAGTTCCGACATTCCTAAAAAAAGGGCAGATAAAAGTTGTCTGTGGCGTTGTGATTTGCCGTAAATAGGCCTATTTTGTTAAACCCGTATATGCCATAGCTAGGCCTGCACCATTTGAGGCCTTTGTCATTGATGCAGCATATCAGCAAGATTTGTTTCTTATTTTTCCCTATATTACACATAAAGTTAAACTAGGTATGGAGTAGGTTAGAGTTCTAACTTCGTAGTTTAAACTTTAAGATCATGGCATTAGCGGACACCATGGTAAGGGCGGTTTGC
Source organism: Diadema antillarum (assembly GCF_040938485.1). NCBI lineage: Eukaryota > Metazoa > Echinodermata > Echinoidea > Diadematoida > Diadematidae > Diadema > Diadema antillarum. The sequence goes on along the minus strand of NW_027271344.1, from coordinate 414,980 downwards.
GTTATAAATACAAATATCCAGACAGCATGATAATTCTGGACACGCACAACCACATCTCTGTGTAATAATACTAATATTTTAAATGACATTTATGTGTGGGACTTCGTTTACTACTAAATACTAGCCTTACAGAGTGATGTATGGGCAGAAAAAAAAAAGACGACATAAAAATTAAAAAACACTAAGAAATTTGTATTTCACCACAGTTTAGAAGAAGATGATGATTTCTCATAAGATTTTATTTCGTAAATTGTTCAAAATGTTCATGTTAGACCTTGTAATTTATTGTATATTTTTTCTCTTTGTCGTCCCCTTGGTACAAATGTGTACAGTGAATCGTGGGTATGAATTGTGATTCTGGTGCATTGACAAGATGTGAAAGTTTTTGAGTTTGCGAAAATCATGTTCAGAATTACAATACCAGTACGATTTTACATTACAGTAAAATGTAGCTTTTTGTAGAGGGGTTAACTTGACCAGTCTATTTTCCAAAAATTAGAGCTGAGAATGTGTATTTACATAATTTTGCAAAATTCATAATTTCTAGGACTTTGTAAATAACTAGCGTTATTTTAGGCTGAAATCTTAGCCGCTGAGTATGGAATTCAGAGCCACAAAAAATAAGGGTCCGGTGATAGGATCCACTCTCCTATCTGCGTATCAAAAAAGTGACCCGTAATACTCATGGCTATGAGACTACAATGTATGTCTACCCATCACATCTCGTTGAACATTGTATGAGTCGGAATTGCTACAAATGCTACGCAAAAATGTATAAATGCTAAGGAATTCATGTTTTAATTATCTTAGCTCAGATTTACGAGAAGATATATTTAGCTGAAGATTTTGCTGGTGAACTCGTTTGAAATGTTTGACCTTTAACCGTACGATATGAATTTTGAGCCTCATTTCGTCGCTGGGGTGACAAGACCTCGCATCTGAAATTTGGGTGAAAATGACTTTTTTGGATTAATGGTCAGATAATCAGATAAGTGATGTCCAGTCCAAATCCTAGGTGTTATACCCCCAAAATAAAGCCACCACGACATGTCAAAGGAAACATTTGATACAGTCCTTTGGTTGCCACGTTTTTTTGCTCTCCTGAACATTTGACATTTTGCAGTCACGAGGTCTTGTCGCCCGAGCGACGAATTTTGCCATTTTTCTCTTTGTCGTCCACGCGGTACAAAGGTACACAGAGAATAGTGGGTATGAATAGTGATTCTGATGCATGCATAAGACGGGAAAGAATTCAAAATTCATTATGTTACAAAAATAGTGTTTGGAATTATAATGTGATTTTGCACCACGCAAAAAAGATCACTCTTTGTGGAGGGGTTACTATTCATGACTAAAGGTATATTTTCAAAAATCAGAAGAAATAATTTACATAATTTTGCACGATTCATAATTTTCAGGACTTTCTGAATATCCTAGGGCCTAATCATCTTGTGAGGATGGAATTCAGAGCAAAGAAGAAATAAATGATTGGTAAAACAATAGACAGACTCTCCTACAGACTAGTGCATACTCCCCTCCCCCCTCCTTACCTCACTTTTTGCACATATGGACTACATATATACAGTCAGATGATAGGATTTTGCAGAGATTTTAAGAAATTTGGATGCATGTATGCTTTTGGCTAAAGTTGCATAATGTAGATTAGAAAGCCTATCTCTTAATTAGATGCAAAAGTACTCTGAGACTAAGCCTCTACACTTTCGTAATGCACAAACTTGATGATGTGCCATTGCAAAATGAGGAGGAAACAGATGCGATTTCACAATAATTTTTGAATTTTAACTTCATCAAACTTTCTTGAATATACTGTATCTCATTCTTCTCTTAAACTCAAATATCAAAATTGTCTGGAGCACTGACATAATAGTGCTCTTAATCTGGTAAATGACTGCATTTTTAATGGCCCTGGGTGCCTAACCAACATTTCAGTCCTCCACACTATACACATGCTCGTGTAACACAATTGTGGTGCAAGAATTTAATTTGAATGCTGAGCATTTTTGGCTAATCAAGGCATATTTTCAGATATTGAATTTGTACATTACTTCTTATATTAAAATGTCCAATCAGCTGTTAGCTTCCCAGAACATAGTCCTCTCTTTACTAAATACTTTGAATATGGTACTAAACCCTAACCTTACCCCACCTTGTAGTCCAAGCCTCGACCAGATGAGACCCAGAATCTATCTCCAGTCTATCTAGTTCTTAAGACTAGTGATTCCCTAAGTTTTATTGAAAACTCTAACTCTAAAAGTCCAGCCCTAACCCTATTCATATCCCCCTAGACTAGGATTAAGGATTGCTATAATGATCAATTTCAGTGGGACAGAGACTCTATTACATAGAAGACTTGCAAGGATGCTGTTTGGGTACGTGCACTGCATCAGGGCAGATCTAGGAATTCCATAAAGGGGGGAGGGGTTCCTTTACAAATGAACAGGGGGTGCATGTGCCCCTCCATTTTCTTTTCATTTCTTTTGTTTTAACAAAAAAGAAAATAAAGGTGGGTGTGCGCCCAGTGCACCCCCTCCTGGATCCACCACTGCTGCGTGCACAAAGCATGGTTGTGCATAAAGTTCTATCTACCTGGTAGTTAACTGTAGGCTCATTGGAGATGCTGTGAAAATAGCTCCCGGAGAAAGATGTAAATGATTTGACTAAGCACCAACAGATGATTACTTTGTCGTCGTGAACAATTGGTGAAATGATGATGTAGTCAAAATTTAATTGTAAATGTGCCGTGAGCATTGACACAAGCGACTGGCTGAATGAATCTGCAACCAAAGAGCTCTTCAAGGTACTGGCTGGATGTGATAATAGTTTCTTCTTTTTATACGTGATGAAATATGTTGTTTCTGATACATTTGTGTGTAACAATCCCCATTGAAGGTTTATCGTAAAAAAGAGAAAATCTTTCCTTTCTAGACTGATAAATTTACGATGTGTATACATTCAAATGTCTCTGATGAATGCATTATACAGGAATGTAGAATGTGTCAGCTTGTGTAGTACCTATCCAAGTGTGTGCAAATTAAATCGTCAAGTGCACATTGTAGGCCCGTGTACATGTACTACAAAGCTTCAGTAAAGTTTATGAGTGATGCATTGCGTTACTGATTTTAATTAGGACAGTGGCATAATTGGGGCAGAAGGTTTTAGTCTGAAGTTTAATATACATGTTACTTGCAAAGTATCCTACCCCCCCCCCCCCCCACACACACGTGTGTTTTGAACAGTAACAAATGCTGAATGGATCTGCATGTACACATTAGGTACATACACAGAAGGCCCATGTGAATAGTCAACTGTGCATCTTGGAGTGTTGTGCGCATTAGTGTGGTGGTGTATCATTCTGCAGTTTAAAATGCAGTTTGGAAGGGGAAGAGAAAAAAGTATGACCCTTGACTTGCTTTGTACCAGTTCATACCCTTCAGATTGACAATTTTGTTAGTTCACTTTCCTTGCTGGTCATGACATAACTGCGGGTTTGGGATTTCTTGTTTTTTGTCTTGATACATGTAGACATCAAATGCCACTGCACTGTTATCCATATTAAAGTATCCATAGTAATGTCCAATCAGTGATGCATTGTTATACCAATGACATACAATTGTACAATGTAAATTACATGAACACATGTTGAAGAAAAGAAAATGTTTATGGCATCCATGTACTGTCGAATATATATACACTATTTGTACAGAGGAGCTATGAAAAAACAAAAACAGACATTTGTGCTGTAAACTAGAATTCCCAAATTGTTACATTTGTCCCTAGCTGCTGTGATACGTGTGTAGAGATGATATCCCATGATGGATGACCAAGTGTCTGGATGATACCTTAGATTCAGTGATATTACAGTGGTGCCACCAACGTGATATCATATTTCTTTGTGGATTTACAGTTAGAAATTACTATAGAGGTATAATATACAGTGTATCATGAAAAAACTTAACACCTTTGTGACTCCTCCCTTACTGGCCACTGGCCACATTTCTTGCTGGATTTTATCCAAATAAGCTGTGGAGGTGCACCAAGCTGAAAAATTCCAGCTGCCTCTCACCTTAATTAAAGCACTCTCATATTTTTTTACTCCTAGACTCCAGACAAATAATACCTTCATCTTTACGTTCATCAGTGCAACCAATTGAGAGTATAGAGGTGCCTCTTTGGACCAGAAAATTAAAGAATTTCAGCATGCTTTACTTTGGGTAAATTACTGCAGTCAGGGTTTTCATTTCCATGACATTTGCTCCTGCAACAAGTGAACAATTGTTCTCATGAAATATTTGCATACTAAGCCAAACATAAACTTGACCAACAATCATAACCCTAACGCTAATCATAATCCTCACATCAAACTTAACATAAGACCCGATCACAACCCTAACCCTACAATGTAAGTCCTTGGAGAAAATAATCCCGGAGCAATTGTTGCAGGGGCAAATGTTATGTCACCGGATTTCCATGATGTCTGTCATTCAATATGCCTCTTGTTGGCTATCAGTGAAATCCTCTGATCTGTTTCTTGATTTCCTTTCACAAGCCTAAGTGTACTCTTTTAAGACAACCCACCCTACAATGCTACACTGTATTGACATTGTTTATAGATGGGACTGAGAGAGTTCAGTGATAATAATGGCATTTATCAGCACTGGCAGCAGGTTGACTTAATGACTCAATATGTGCTCAGTTGACTGCAGACTTTGCCGTGCTTGGATTAACATCCATGTCATGATATTAGTGAGCTTGCTATGCAAACGCTAAGACAATGTCACTCCCCGGGTTAAACAATGGAAACAGCTGTCTTGCGCATCATATGCAGAACACCTTGGGTAGGGTGATGTAGGGTCAATTTTGTGATATCATCTTAAATGTAAATGTGATTTTCGATGCTAAGTAAACATTGCTGTTAGGGTAATCACAAAATTAAATGCAAAATGGATTGCTGACAAGAAATGATGAAATGTATGGAGTTCAGAAACAAGTCATAATGGATAATGTCCTGTGTAGTACGTGTTAGTTATTAATTTTATGTAGGGTAATTTGAGAAATATTTTGGTTTACAACGAAAATTTTAATTTTCGTAGGGATATCACAAAGACTTCATGTTGCAGAACCAATAACAATGAGATGTATTAGCCAAACTGTGTAGTCATGTGATACCTCTCTGGAATAAGTAATGCTGGCAGAAAATTTGTGAGGCCCTTGATACTCTCTATAAATAATGTTTTATGGGCACCAACAATGATACACTATGTTTTCAAATACCTAAATTTGGCTTTGGAAACTATAAATGCTCATACATGTAACTATCCAACAAACTTTGAGACTGACACACATAGAATACCTGAAGAAGTGTACACAACTGGATTAGTTCTGCTAGCCAATGGACACAACATTGTGATAGCTTGTCAATAACTCAAGATGACGACAATTTAACAATTTACTAGATCCAAAGTGACAAAGATGGTAGGGGTCGTGGCAGGGCTGTGATTGTATCTGTTTTGAGATATGAAATTGGAAGAATTGGTAAAAAGTTGTGATGCATGCTCTAAGTGTAAAAAAATGTTCCCCAGACGAGTATTGCATAACATGTATTACTAGTATATCAACTGACTGACATCATGAAAGAAAGTACATAGTGTCTGAACTCACAGCTATCATTATTCTGAATGTTGCTGCTATCAGATTGACAGCTTACTATGACCTAAGAAATCAAAGCAGTACTTTTAGTAAAGCATTGAGTTGCATCATTTGGATAACTGTTGATGGTATAAACATTCAAAGTTTGCAACAATGCAAATAATTTTCATCTATATGGGATGTTTTAGCGGTGCACTAAAAACATGTATTCTCTTCCGCTTGATTTTCACTGTGCAATACGAGAGTGCATTGAAAAATGCATGATACATCTACAGGCCAACATAATAATTCCCCAGTACAAAGTGTAGCTACCGTTGTTAATGGCTGTGCAATAATACACTGTATTTTGTCTCGTCTGTTGCGCAAATGATAACTACTGTACTACATGTAAGTGCGAAAACCCTTGTTACAATTCACAAGTGCACAGACATCTTGCTAGTTACTCCATAGGTATGCGCAGGTGCGAATGTAGCAACTTGCAAGTGCCAGTCGTTCCTTTTTCAGTGCAGAGTCAACTTCAAAGAATAGTAGTTGTATGTCACTTTTGTACACTTTTTTGCCTTCTGTACTAGATAATAATTGTAGATGATAATGATTATAAATATTGGATGGCGTAAATTCATGGAATACCAGGGAATATTGCTCTCATTAGGGCCAATATTTCACTCATCTTCGATTCATGCAATATTGGCCCTAATCCATGCAGTATTCCCTGGTATCCCATCTATTGCTATCCAATATGATATGATTATGACCTGTAATTATTGCATTTTTATTAATGCAAATTTAGAGAAAGGGAGGAAGAGAGAGAGTGAAAGAAGGTTTGAGTTTGTAAGCCTTTAATTTTATTGCAACGAGTAGATTATCTACAGTAGATGTTGAAGCAGCACATTGAAAATTGATTAAGTTCCACGTTAAAGGGATCGTAAAGTTTTGGTGGAGACCTAATCTCGGGTTTCTAACATTTTGGGGTGAGATTATGAGAAACCTCCTATGAAATATGAAAGAGCATGTAATTCCAAAAGGACTTCAACATTTATTTGATGAAAATTCGTTTTCAAATGGCTGAGATACCCAAAACAGGGCAATTCTAATAAGATGTGGGACCCAGCTTTTATAACGATCGCTTTGTTTTGCTTAATTTTTGGATGTCTCAGCAATTCCCAAACCGATTTTCATCAAATAAACTTTGAATTCATCTTAGAAAGGTACGCTCTGTACTATTTTAATAACGGTTTCTTGATATCTCGCAAAAAGTTAAAAGCCCAATTCTCACCTCTACTAGTACTGTATCATCCCTTTAATGCAAACACTTTAATGAAACTGAAAATGTGTGACATAATTGGAGTAGCAGCTACAATTAATAATACATAACTTGTGCAAGCTGTTATGTATGCTTGAAGCAAGGACCAGAGTTTATTTCATCCATCTGGCAAATTGATTACATGCATATCATATATAAGTGTGGTAGTGGCATGCACTGTGCAACATAGACTTCTGAGGATAGTTTTGGTGCAACAGCATTACACCATTGCTGCTGTGTCAGCTACTCCATCACATTTCTTGTTTTGAAATCTTGAATATTAGAAATCTTAAAGTTGGTGTTTGATGGTGAATTCAACCTCCATACTTAGATTTCGTCAACTATGTGAACAAATTTTCATGGAACCCATGTGACACAGTCTCTGTGCTATCCTCTTACAGTGCACTTTAGGCAGAATGTGTGGGTGCAATACTCATAAATATTACAAACTTGCCAAATTAGTACCCAGATTATGATGTTCTTAGCTTGCCTGAGCCAAAAGCCTCAATAAGCTTTTATGACCCTTTTTTTGTCTCCTGGTTGTCATCCATTATTTGTAGTTTGTTAAACTTTCTTTCTTCTTTCCATCCTCATCCTCTCTTTTAAAACCCACAGTCAGCTAATACTACTCAAAGTTGGGGAGCATCATTTTTCAAGCGCATGGGATACACAATATAGTTACAGTTATACACTTAATGTTGCATTAAGTTACGCTTCTCTTGGGGACCAGGGAAGGGACTGCAGCACCCATTTATGTAAATGATAATAATGATGATAATAATGATAAAGAATGATAGAAGAAATCTCTATAGGAGTCATCCTGTATTTTGATAGACTTTGCTTAGTTACATTGGGATTCAGTTGTCTAAATTAAAATCTTTATCTTCTGTATACAGTAAATGCATGATAGAATGTAAGGAAAACACAGGAGCCATAATTCATAGGGTGCAGGATCAATATATGCAATGTTGTTCAAATGGTGCAGATGGCCCCCATACAATAATTGTAGGTGCCCAGTGGCAGGGCCTGCAAGGACCAAAATTGTCTGGATATCAGTTGTCTTTACTACTGTAAAACATGATATATTCGCAGCATGAATTTTTCGCGAATTGGGGCCAACAGACTTTTTTGCGGCATGAAATTTTTGCGAACTGCCACTGGCATTCAAAACGTATAGTGTAGATGAAAACTTTCGCGTGCATTTTAATTTCGCAAAACTTGGCGCTCGCGAAATTCGCAAAATTAAAATGCACGCGAACATTCCTCGTTTTACAGTATTTCTTGAAGCTGATATGAAAAAGTGACATAGAATGTTCAAGCAGGGGCAGTTGTGACCAATATTGGCCCTCACCATTTTATCTAGGAAAATGCACTTAAGTGAATTTAATTATTGCTAATTAATGCAACCTCAGTTGAATGATTTGGAGGACATTAATTTATTTTGACTTACTAAAGGAAACTGGTGTTTTTTAAAAATGATAATTTATTGTAAAATCGTCACATGATACATGTGTGAAATGAAAGGCAGAAAATACTTACCTTTGAAAAATATGTAAACTCAACATTGAAATGTTGCCCCTGTTATCACTTGAATATTGTAAATCATGAATTTGTCATATTTACTCATTAAAAATGCTAGCATTGTGATTTGAATTCCCTTGATCTTGTTACTTCTTCACTGCTCTGTGTGACAAATCTCCATGGATATTCTATGAAAATTATGGCAGAAATTCACAAAGGTGATCATTTTGTTTGTGGATCATTATGCAAATTTCATCTACAAAGTTGTACATAAATGTGTGTGACAGATCATAATGTATGCTGACAGACATCTAATGATGCACAAATGTGCTGATATGGGCATGTGAAAGGTATGCCTCTTTTACACTTGTTTTAGTCCATAGACTAAATTATAAAGGTCATTTAGTATGTACATCCCTTTTGCAAATGTCACAAAATTTTGCATGGTTGAAGAATAATCTCTCCCAACATCATGTATAAAATCTTCAGGTAATATGCCTCAGAGTTTTTCAAAAAGGAATGGAAAAGTAACCTGCACTACTCAAGAATACACTCCCCATTTGTAACGGTTGGAATTTTTTCGGGGTCCAAATATGTTTACTCAAAGTCTATATATTATTCATTCCCCCTTCATCATAAAGAAGTTTGCAGTTTTATTATTGTGAGGAAAGGTCTGAATTACCCATCTCTACAATATACCAGCTTATGAAAGGAATCTAATTTTCAGGGTTGCAATTTAAGGGACACACAAACATTGAACAACAGATTTGATTTAAAGTGCCCTGGTGAACTCAGGCCTTCTTTTTGTAGGTCTATATCTCCATAGACCTTCATGCACATGCCACACCACAATATGGACAAATACTGTCATGAAATAAATGCAAATTGTATTGCTATGGCATTCCAGCTTACTGATATCTGGCATGTGGCATACAATATACAATTGTAGTTCCACTCTGTAGAAAGGAAAAACTGACAATCTTTATTTCCATCAAAGATGAGTTTAAAGGTTTGCTCTCTTTTCTTTTATTTCCTTTTTTTTGAGGGGAGAGGCACATTGGAACAGCAGTACTGCACAAAACACATGTATGTTCATGAGTTACTTGTATTGTGTAGGACAGACCTTTGCTCAGCTACTGCCATAGAAACCTTCCAATATATTTAAATATATCTGAGTATACATACGTAAGCATTTGCTATGAACTGAAAATGTGTAGAGCTTATAGACAGGAATTACACAAAATGGAAGCAACTGCACTAACTACATGTCTGTTTATCCATATCTACATTTGTATCTATATATTTCTTTTCTCTCCCTCTCTCTCTGTCAGGTAATCAATCTTTACCGCAAGATTGACATCCCTGTATTTTAGATACATGGATGAACTTGCCATCAATGTAGACAGATATGCTTTCTTGTTCAAAAAACAAAAAGGAAGGAAGGAATGGGCTAAGAGAAGTACTAGCATCAAATTATTGGGCAAAGCTTCACAAAATCTGCCTCCTAGCAAGCATGGCCATCTTGACCTTATCATGTTGACTGTATTTTGCTCATAATTGGTCACCAGGTGGAGTCAAAAGAAATCTGGCTGCAGTTCAATAGAATCTAGGCAGCTTTGTTTGTTTGTTGCTGTTTTTTTCCCCAGCTTGTTTCTTCTACTGCTTTGTGACACCAAACCTGCCTCAACCATGTAAATGCACCGCCTGAAAAATGCTGGCCTGTCAACCCCAGTGTAGGGTGTGGCGTCACTCATGCTAATGGCCACACTGGTAGAAGTATTTCAAGTGGACAGATGCATTACAATGTGCATACACTCAGTGTGTGTGTGTGTGTGTGTGTGTGTGTGTGTGTCTGTGTGTGTGTGTGTGTCTGTGTCTGTGTCTGTGTGTGTGGGTGTGTGTATGAATGTGTGAGTGTGCATTGTATGTTTGTATGTGTCTGTATGTGTCTGTATGTGTGCGTATGTGTGTGTATGTGTGTATCTTGGTGTATGTGCATGCATGTACATGTGTGTGTGCATTGTATGTGTGCATATATGTGTGTGTGCATTGTATGTGTGCACACGCATCTCAATTATGGTACATGGATGCTCATGTGTCCTGCTGCTAGGATGCTTCTCAGGCGGGGGTTAATTTAGCCACTGCCAGCAGTTCGAGTACCCTACCCGTAGTTCCTACAGGCAGGCAGGCAGGCGAGTGAAGTGTGCATGCATAAGATATTGCCTGTGCTGGCACACTGTCTGGACCTGTGAAGATTCAGTCCAGGCAAGATATCATACAAATGAGCTGATGAAATTGGATAGGACAGATGCATGGATGGAAATTCCACTAGATGTGATTGAGTTAGCTTCAAGAAATTTATATCAGACAGAAAAGTAGATGTTACAGTAATTTAATGAGAAATGAGATTATGGAATTTCACCCTTTTAATGCATATTTTCATACTAACCCTAAAATGGTTAATGAAAAGCAGCAGATATTCCTGCCTAAAAAGGCAAAATGTCAGTCTCTTCTGGCACCCAACTGACTCTTAAACAAACAGGAACTCTGCATACTATCTTAGCAGGTTAACGATAAAAGCCTCTATCTTCCACAAAATTCCTGTTCAGTGTGATAATGTGAAAATATGCATGTAGGTATGAGTCAGAATTAAAGAGGAAATTCACACCATATTAGAATTTACTTTCATAAATAGATCAGAATCACATTAACAGAATGGATGAAAGTTTTACCAGAGTTGAACCAGAAACAAGCAAACAAACAAACATTTGATTTTGATCTATGTTTTCACCTAATATACTGATCACTTTATGCGTATTAACTTTCCTGCCAGTATGTGCACAAGATGTGAAATCATGCTTTTGATCAATAATTTATCATTGATTAACAACCCTTTTTCCATAGAAGTTGTGGTTGCCTGATTGTTGTAACATACCGGGTAACGGTTTAGTTCAGAAGAAATATGCTTTCTATGTGATTTCAAGTCAAATGATAGAAACATTTCTTTAAAGGAAAGTTTTTGTGCAGGTTTACAGGAGACTTTATACATGTAGAACATGACGTAGTTACCTCATCTTGTTTCTCTGTGCGATTACCATGAAATGTGTCGTAAAAGCATACATGTGTCTATCTTTTCAATTTCAGCATTAGAAACTTCCATAATTTTGGATCCAGTTTTTGAATATTTCTTTTGTATTTGATTATATTCATTAAGTCACCTTAAAAATAGTGTGGAATTTACATGCATGTTTTATAGCTCATCTGAGCCAAGGATGCAGAGAGTGAACTATTGCAGCTACTTTTTGTTCATCATGTATTGTGCACTATCTGCCATAACCCTGTTATTTTGTCTCTTTTTAAAAAAACTATTTTGTCTTCTTTAGAAGCCAGACTAGTAGTAGGATTTAGACTAACTTTACTGGAATCATTTGTATGGGCAGGGGATGCAAAAATGTTTTTTAAAACTGGTTCTGGGGTGCTCCATAGGGGCCCAGGAGTACCCCATGGCTTCTTCTCCAGATCTTTTTCTTCAGATCCAGAATTACAGCTACTTGTTTTGCATTAAAAATTAAAGAATGCTTCACGTGTCCTAGTATCTTCTTCTCCAGGGATACAATGCCAAAATCTGTCAAATTCATTTCAAATGTCATTATTTCCAGATCCAGAAATATTACCACAAGGTTACTACAATACCCTTAACAAGAGAAATATTACCTGGTACATGTAGTTAGGAATAACAAGAGCAATGCTATTGAAGCAAAGCCTCAAATGTCCCAAGTGCCGAAATGGTATGGTATGGTAATTTATTTCTGTAAATATAAAAATCAACATTACAAATCATGTGATACAAAAACTCATAAATAAGGCAACATTTTTTTTTTCTCATGAAAATAGTACACTCATTAGTAGTACAATCATGTGTATTGTGTAGTGATATCTGATGTAATTTTGTATGAGGGAAGGATGACAGGTTTCATGACAGTTTCCTGGAGTGGCCCTACCCGTGTATTCATGAAATTAATACTTTCTTTACAGTGCAGTCTGCTCGGATTTGACAGGAATCATTTTTTAAAGGAAGGAAATGCAGTCTGGCACCTCTCTGGTCAAGTGTAGAGTTCACTTGCGATACAAATACATGATACTGCACAACTTTCCAACTTCCCCAAGCCTTGATGTTCTGTGAACACATGTGCAGAGTATACACAGTTGAAAGGGGGAAATTTTGTATTTATGAATATGTGTAAGGCTTTGAAGCATAGCGGGAACTAGCTTAAATGGTCTGTACAAAATGCTCATTAAGGATCAGGATCTGTCATTTATTATGGTGACTTATTTTGGAATATCTCAGCCATTTCAAAACCTATTTTAATCATGTAAACTTTGTTCTCCTTGTAGAATTACAAGCTTTTTCATATGTCATATTTTACCTTTTTACATTACCTACTGTACTAAAATATATGATGTGAAATACCCTCTCAACTGAGAAAGTGTCCCATTTAAATGTACAGTCACTTAGTTGTTGCTTAACCACTGCTTTAGTGATTTCAATCAATGCATGTTGCAATTGTCGTACAGTGCTTGATGTAATGGTGCTCAGGAGTCCCACTGGACATATTTAAATTTCATGAGATGAGTTGATCATGTACTTTTTCCTTTTCAGCAAAGGTCAGCTGATCAGCAGAGGCAAGCTGTCATCACGTGGAGCTAAGCTGGACATCATCACATCTCCACCTCGTATCGCAGGGCAGAGTAAGCTCCAGGCACACATGCGGTAAAAGTAGCATCAGACTGGACAGTTACTACCACGCAGCTAGCTATCAGGACAGACATACGAGAGCATAAATTTTCCCGACAAGCGAAATTGAACTTTTGCAAATCGGTTTGCACTGAGAGACGGGCAGACAGACACACACACAAGCAAAATGGAGGACGCCAATGATATGAACATGCGGTCGGAGCTGGAAGAGATCCAGATGAAGTCTAACATGATGACTGATGAGGTATGTTTTCAAAAATCACTCTGAAGGTACTGTAGTATTTGTGGGGATTGTGAACAGCCATGAGATAAGTTGATATGACTCATCAAGTCAACATGCCAGTATATAAGCATATGAAAATATTCCATTCAAGCTCCTTTTAGAAATGATATTTTAATGAGAAACCCAACAATCTAATCAAAAGATAGAAGCCCTCAAATCCAAATGGGAGAGGGGAGGGTGTGGAAGTAATTAATGACTGCCTGTAGTGGTAGATTGCTCACGTCAGTAAATATTTGTGTGAAAGATGCTTTTGCCATGCAGAGTAGAAGCAAATGATATTACAGAAGAAACCGTGGGGGAATTAGAAGGCTTGCTATAGAGGGCTACCACCTTTTATTAGAGGATGCTCTTTTGTGCAGATGGTGTGAAGTCTGTAAATTGAACCAGAGGCTTACCTTAATGATGTTAGTGTCATCATAGTAATACATTTCATATCCATAATGCTACAATGGCATCTTCACTTTGCTGGTTCAGCTTAGTTTACAATAGGTAGCTGATGTAGGCAGGCTGGTTGGCCATGGATCCTGTGAATAATATAGGTTTTCCCATTCATTTTCAAACTTTTTTCATTCAATTTCACAAATTTTTACTTCAATATCATTGCAGGATGTTGGGAATAGGCCAATCTTACTTTCAAATTTGTCTTTCGTCATTCATTTTCAAATAAAGTCCATTCAATTTAGTCATTTGGCATACATTTTCATCATATACAGTTCAAATTCTTCAGTCTCACTCGCAGCACTCAAAACAGCAGGATCAATTTCGTCGTTTGTCAATCATTTTCGTTAAATTTTCATTCATATTCGTCTCATATCTCTGTCCGGTGTGATTTTCCAGCCATTCATGTATTTTTTTCTGTAACCGTTCACATTTTACATTCAGGAGTTAACATGCACACAAGTGCCCACCTCCCCCCCCCCCCACACACACACGTAAAACCACAGATACAGACACACACACAAGCAATCCGAGTACACACTGAAACAAACAGACGTACCGTCTCGCAAACGAAAACACTGACAAACTATATATTTCTAGGCTAGCATGAGTAAAGACAAAATTTAAGTGTAGAATTGTATCCTGTTTAATGTCAAAGAATGGATAGCATAACTACTTTCCAGGGTGCAAAATTTAAAGTTTGCTTCATGCATTATGATGCGAAAACCTGAACATTACGAATTAAAGTTCAAAAGGTGACACCGACGTACTGTACTGGGTTATGACTTTCGACTGTCGTTTATCCTTCAATCAATTTTGGTCGGCAGTCATGTTTTACTGTGTATTGTCTAAGCAAATGGTTAGGGAATAATGTGTAACGATACTAGAGAAAGTAAAAATATGTCAGCTTAAAGTTGGTTCACCATCAAAAGAAAGAATCAACGACATCTGACTAATTTGAATGAAAAATTCATGGAATTGTGTGAACAAAAACGAATTTGATCTTCACATTCTGCGATCCGTCAGCGGGAGGGATGAATTTGAATGATGATTGACGATTCTGAATGCTATGTCTTCGAAAATGTTTGACGAAAAACAAATTACAATCACAATTGACAAAATTGAAGTTAGGATTTGCGTTCCACGTGCTTCCTGGGACGAAATTGATTAATAAATCTTTGAAATTGAATGACAAAAGCGCGAAAATGGATTGGAAAACCTATTCATGAAATCAGTGACAGTCCTACACAGCCATACACATTTTTTTTTTTCTGGACAAGGGCAAGATTATGTGCTATTTTGTTATTTGTTTGTTTGTTTGGTGGGGGGGGGGGGCATGCAAGTGCCAGAGCGCAGCAACCGAATTGGGGGGGGGGGGGGAAGATGTACTCCCGCCCGCATGTGGAAGCTTTTGCATTGATATCGTGCACACTCTTGATAGCATATTTGAGAAAATTTTCAATCAAATATGTAAGAAAGATAGATATTCAAGGAATATGTAAATGGCTAAATCGTATATGTCACTTCTTGTTCTGCATGTGTGTCTTCATTGTGTACTAAGTCTATTTAGGTGGACCAAGCAGGGGGTCGGTATGGGAGAGGGGTATCTCCACTCCCACACAAGGGAGCTTCTGTACTTTTTAAGATTTTTTTAGATCAACAGTCTTGTGACAATGAAAACAGCTCTGAAGCAAATGGGAGCAAATAGTGAGTAAGACCATTTGGACCAGCCCACAGCACTGTGCTCATGATCATACAAAAATTATTTTTCAACCATTTTCTTAGCTCTTCATGGCCTTCTGAGCAAAAATTTAAGCAGACACTCCTCTCCCAACCTTCGCAATAGAACATAAATAAGTTTATTGCAACTGATTTACAAATTGCCCTTCATCAATGTAAATAAGCACAAGTTATTCAGTATTTTGGCAGTTGCCGTGATAAAGAATAATGGGCATGCATACTTAGGTTGGACTCCAACCGATGATCTCCCGATTACTGGACAGGCGTTTTATCCACTAGACTACCGAGCTTCCACCCAACGGCCAGAGGTGGTTCTTATCCCTTATAGCAGTGGATACCACATATCTTTTTGAATTACTGTACAACCACTTTCACACATTGGAGCTGACGGCTTTCTTTGTGGCACAAAACTTTCGCGAATTGCCACTGGCATTCAGTGCCTTGTGTAGACAAAACCTTTAGTTTTAGTTATTTTCATTGCGACTCATTGACTAATTGCCCTTTATCAATTTAATGAGTACACTGTATAACAAGTTTGTTTGCCGGCATGTATCAAACTTGGAATGCATCAAAGCTGTCACGTTATTTATAAGCAACTTAGTTCCATTTTATTTTCAATTATACATACAGTATATCTCTATGGGGAATAATTTACAGGTGTGAGACTGAAAACTCAATGAAGAAACGTGATATTTGTGATAGTGAGCCCTCTTTTGCTGGTTTGACACCAGCCAGGACACCTTGAGGTTGAGAAGACATGCAGAAATCAGTGAAGTGCACAGATATGTGTGCAAACTGATGTTGGTTCAAATAGATATGCTAGATCCAGTAATGAATTTTTCACTCTGTGCCCAATCTAAGCACCACGCAGTAGACCTTGTCACCAACAGATGTCGCATAGTAGCAGTACCATAATGCAAATCAAATTAGGTGATGCTGTCATTGGTTCACAACTCTCACATGGTCATGCACATGAATCTTTTCGCTAGATTTCCCTCTGTCAAATTCATAAAATCAAGTGTGTCCTCAGCACTAGATAATTTCTTAAGTTGAAATGATTTAACAAAGATGATTGCTTTAAAAAATGGGGGGGGGGGGGAGGGGTGATAACCAAATTATTGATTAAGAAATCACAGTTTTAGTACATGTAATAATGTATGAGAGATTTGAAATATCTTCATCCCCTCACCCTACATTAATGTATGTACATGTGCATGTTTGTGTAAATGCTACTGAAAATATGTTTTTATGAAATATCAAAACTCCATTGGTGCAGAAATTACTGCACATATCATGCATATAAATTTTGGTGGACTACGCGTGGTGTCATTGTTGAAAATCAAGTGCCCAAAATGACCTAATGAGGAAACCAGAAGCAAGACACGCTACTAAAATCCAGCTCATGCTTTTGTTTCAGAATGTGTAAATATATTATGTCATTTTCAGATATTTTAAGTAAAGCCAGTAGTCCGTTCAGGGAATCCGTCTTTTTGTGGGGGAGCAAGTAGAAATAGATCATTATCATAATCATCATCATCAGTCATTGAGTTAGTGAATGGGTGGAAAAAAATAAAGTAACAAAACACAACATTTATACATAGTGTACATTTGGCAAACTTGTGGTAATCACAAAAGTTAAGATCTGCAATACATTAGTATCAAACTATGGCATGAATTATGACTTAAAATTGTCTACTTAATATTGTAAAAAAAAAGATTCTTTAATTATCAAGAACCTTATATTGAAATAATAATGCAAACTTAACATCGTATCTACAAAGTGTAAAACAAAATAAAACTACATGTATGTAGTAATTATTGTCTCAAAATTTTAGGCTTGTATCAGGGCTGCCAACACTGGAAACTAGTTGAGAGTGAGACTCCCATAGGCCAATGCTATAATTTAGGAGTCAAAATGAGTGAGATCAATAGAAATGCATGCAAATGAAATAAAGTTTTAGAGTGAGAAAGGACCAAAATGAGTGAGTCTCACGCTCAATGTGTGAGAGTTGGCAGCCCTGTTGTATATGGCATGTATTGCAGATTGAAATTGTTTATTCATCACTTGGTAAATTATTTCATTATTTTGAACCATGAAATGATAGACCAAGGTTGTTGACACACACATACACACACACACACACACACACACACACACACACACACACACACACACATACACACACACAAAGTCATCAAACTGAGTGAGGGACATCAAACTGCACTTATGATGTCTGTAAGTGAATAAGCTGGTCATGTGTGTTTGATATGTTTTCATTCAAAACTTTAAACAGCATGCATTTAGAAACAATTCTGTAGTGCATCTTTCAGAAAGATAGTCAATACTCTAGAATTTGTTTGTGTCATTTGAAATCAGGCTTCACTTGGGAATTTTCAGTCAACATGCATAACCACTCTAAGAGCTCTATAATTCTTGGTTTTTTTTTTTCAATTTGTAACTGTGTGTCTTTTCCATAATATGTTCTCCATCAGCACTCCAATGGCCCAGCTTACTCTAAAAAGAAAAAGAAAAGAAACAAAAATTATGGACTATTGCTCCCATTTACTCCATGCAAAGGATCTTTTTTTTTTTCAAAGTTCTGAAATAACTCTCAACTTAGTGTAGTTTTCTCTGCAAACTTTCAACATGTTTTACCCGATCCAAGTACTGATCAGTAATGTAATTTAACTGCGTTTCAGAATGTCATACTTTCACACACCTGAATTGCAAGATGAATCATGTATACATGGTTTTGATTAATCTTGTCATAGAGTTCCACAGTATTTATGATCAAATTCTATGAAGACTTGATAAAAGTCACTTTAGTTAGGAGTAATAAGCTAATGCAGGATTATTTAAAAGATACCTGTAGCCCCCATGTACATGTAGGTCTTGGGAAAAAGCTCCCGAGGGGCAAATGGTTGACAGTTTTATTTTCATTTTTCATCTCATTTTTATTTCATTTCCGGCTAAAACATATAATATGACAATTTCATAAGAAAACATAAACAAATTAAGTACAATGTAGCTGTTACATTTCCAAATGAAATTTAGATACACGTCATTTGTTTACATGACTCAATAAACATACTAGTTGAAAAAATACATGGGCAAAATGTGACTGAATCATAAGAAAGAAAAGGTCGGAAATGGAGGGGACTGCTAAAAAGCCAAGCTTGTAGAATGCAGTCCCCTCGTGAGTCGTGAAAATTATAGTAATAATGCAACAAGACAATTTGACATAGTCCTCGGGAAACAGAAAATAAAACAAGTACGCACACAAAACGCACACACAGACAAAAACAAAGCTGCTCTCTTACATACGCGTGGAAAGAATGAATAGGAGGTCAAAGGCCAGAGGGGGACAGGAAGACAGAGGAAGAGAGAGAAAAGGGCAAAGGAGGAAGAGTTCAAGGGTCAATGCCAGGGCACATGAGACTTTGGTCTTACCAAAAAGTGGACTATCTATAAGTAATATATATAACACTTATGAAATAGATTAAACAAAGTAAAGACATTAACAGCAAAGAAATCAGTGAGCAACTTTCGAAATGCAAATCCCCAGTGATATAAGAATTGATAAACATTTTCTTTAATTTCAAAGTAAAAGTGTTAAAACTTAGAGATTCTTTTATGCTGCTGTCAAGGGAGTTACAAAATTTAGGTCCAGCGAAGGAGAATATAGACTTTGCAAAAATCGTCCTAGAGAGTGGTAAATGGAATTCATTGATTTGTCTCGTGGGGTATGAATGTACAGTTTTATTTTGCATAAACATGGAATCAAATGCAAAAGGAAGGGAATTATTTATCAATTTGTACATAAACTGACCTAAATTCAAACAATACAAATCCTTAATTTTTAAAATATTATTTTGATAAAACAAATCGGTTGTATGACATCTCCACGACTCTCTACAAATAATACGAAGAGCTTTTTTCTGCAATAATAATATTCTTTCTAGATATGAGGAGTAAGTGTTGCCCCAGGTGAGAATGCCATAGTTCAGATAGGGTAAAATTAAAGATGAATATAACATTAATAAAACATTTTTGGGGAAATAAAATTTAACTTTATTGATTACGCCGACATTTCTAGAAATTGTACGGCAAATTGAATCAATATGCAAATTCCAGGTGAGCTTATTATCAAGGATCAAACCTGATGTTATCTCCATACAAATAGATGCTACAAACAAAAGTTTTACTGCGTTCAGGTAATTTCACTATTTTTTTTTTCTTTAATTTCATTCTCAAGTGGTAACATCACTCTACCAAACTTGGGAAGTCACTGTTTTCAGTTTACATTGATTAATTACAATTGACAGTCTGACTTTATAATTACAATTAAGATTAATTGCAATTTTGTAATAACCAAATCTCAGCCATTCATGTGTGTGTGTGTGTGTGTGTGTGTGTGTGTCTGTAGACTTGTGACTTTCATGGGGTTTTTTTATCAAACTTTGCATAAAATTTACAATTTTGAAAGGGGTGTGATTTTTTTTCTTATACTTTGTTTAAATGTTTGTATACTTACATGTATATGTTGTATTTTGAATAGTGAGGATGATATTTCCATGGCAGTGGTGGCACTTTTCCATTCCAAGGAATTATTCAAAAAGTATCAACAGATGGCATCATAATACAATACTGCATCCATGTGAGACTGGCTAATGTTGTCATATTGACTTCTTTATATCGAAGCAGCCAGACTGCATAATCAAATCAAATGAAGTACAAAATACAAAATATGTATAGGTACTGAAAAACAACAAATACCCCAACACAAATTTAACAAGATGGCAAGGTGTCTCTTGAGGCAGATAAAGATTAAACTTTGCTGAAGATTGAATCTTCAGTTGTTGCTTGAGCACCATGAACGATCAGAAAATGAAAGCAGAATGATTTTTGTTTTGCTTTTTTTTTTTTTTGGAGAGGCTTGGGAGAGCGATGTGAAATATTCAGCACTCAAGAGCTGGAATTTCTATGACGTCATGTCTCAATTGATGTTTTTGAAGATATGCTTTTAGCCTGATCGAGTGGCTTAGGCCAAGGGGGTGTTCTTTGATGAAGTCTAATGGTGCAATCATAAATACTGCATGGTTAAAGTTGTGGTCAGAAACCAAAAATTACATTATAACTTTAATACCATTATTCCTATAATGCATATATATCTGTGTCAGGATTTAATGGCACTGTGGGTTTTATGGCTGGGATTTACCTGTTTTGCAGTGGGAAGTGTGCATTGAAGAATACAGTATTTGTGGACATCAAGGCTGCCTTTAAAGTAGGCACGCATAGAAATCTAAATTATGCATAAACCAGGGTCATATATACCTCATTATAACGAGAAAGTACCATAGATTCCACCTAACCATGTTTCGAATTCACCTAGAAACGCTTACCAATGATAGGCCCTTCTTAATAAAACGAATAACTAGTTTTAATAAAGCCAGAGAACAGCTCGTTTGTACTCTCAGCGGGGAGATGACGTCACCGTGATGAGGCCTCGATCTTATGCGAGAGAGCGAGCGCAAGCTAGCGCTAGCTAGCGTATAGCTAGCTGTATACAAAGCCAAGCTAATACGTGTAGGATGCGAAGCCGACTAGACTTTCTTGTTGAAAATGGCAGAAGGTACCTCTGACTTGGATATCGAGGACCTCATTTTGGAATGTGATCCAGATTCGGAGGATTCGTTTGATGATTCGGACTCTTACGATAACGACCATGGGGAGATAGGCGAGTACGACGAAGATGAAAGTGACGTCGAATGATCATCAGGCAGTGCAGGTGCAGTTGAACGCCAGCCTGTACCGTATCAAAACGAGCCTCTTCCTCGCAATCCCGCCGTGGCTGGCCGGGTAGTGGAGCGGGAGAGAGATGGCGACGAAGGCGCGGGTGAAATCGATCTCCGCAGTAGACTTGACCCAGCTAATGTTCAAAATTGGCAAGTTTTAGCACCATTTGTAGCAGATTTCATATCAAATTGAATAATGTGAAATGTGAGTATGTATTAGCCCAGCCACAGGCCATCAACATGAATTTGGGAAAGTATCAGAGTATAGAGACCTTTCAGTTTCAGTTCAATAGAACTAGAACAAGATTCAAGAAGTTCGATTGTGAGATTTTGAGTTTGGAATGAGAGCAAGGGCCTAGCTGTTAGCAATTCAATTAGCATGACTTTGTCTGAGCTAGGGCCTAACTTTTTAGACTATGCCAAAATGGGGAAATTAGCAAAGGTAGTTTTGTTGTTGAATCAAGATATCTGGCCTCAAAATGCATTTTTGATTTGGATTTACCAATACCCCTTGATTTTTAACGTACGCATACAGGCCTTAATTGCATAGCCAAAAGAAATAGTACAGTATTGTAAGAAATTTAAACCATAATACCCCACCCCCCCAAAAAAATAATATAGTAAACAAAAGGTCAAAATGTACAAGGAAATAAATGTAAGAAATTCACACAAAAATGCATGAGACATATTAATGATACTGATTTTTTCCCTGTAACTATTTGTTTGAATGTTAAAACGACCTTGGTGTTAATGCGACCACCATGAGATTTATCTCGACCACAAAAACATTGAAAATCCATAAAGCAGATACCTTACCTGCAAAATTCAGCACAGAAACAACAGGGCCTGCAGCACAAGGGCCTCTAGCGGCAACGCTAGACCTTGGAGTCTGGATTTTCGTCTGGACTTTCTTCAAGTTCTGGCAGCAGGGCTAGGACCATTCGGGGTATGTATTGCATACGAAACGTTTACGCTGTGCCTATTATTAGCGCTGTGCACGTACAGCTGTCGACGGAGCGGCGAGTAGAATCTTCTCGGTCCTTGACTGCTCACTAGTCCTAGTCCTAGTTCTAGTCTAGAGTCTATATGTACTGAGTGCCGTTTTCTTCTAACTAGGCGTAAACCGTGATTGCCGTTGACTATTTTTCGGATTTAGATTTTAAAAATCACTCAGTCCTCATCTTCGTTAGATAGTTGGAACTGTGATGTCGAACCATTAACTATCGCTCATCATCAATGCATAGTTAGTGCAACATTACTTTTTTTACACACAGTTTTCTATGGGCAGCACATTCGGACAATGATGCCAATTTCATTTTGCATATCTGGGATATTCCCCACAAATATTTGATCTAAATAAAAAGCTTTTGAAGAGATTCCTTTTAAAAATTAATAAATATTGTTTAACATGTTTATTTCAGCTCCATATTGCAATTTTACTAAATAACAGTTTTTGCAGTACTTCGTGTGAGATTTCATCAGTAAATTGACATGTGTAACGTTAGAACCTTTCTAGTTCGTTTTGCTACAGTCAGTACATATTTTCTGTTGGCGCAAAAGGGCCGATAACAATATTTGAATAGCGGAATAGAGATGGCCGTGTGTAAGCAAAGGCTTACACAGAAATGAAATAAAATCACACAAAAGAAATATCAAAGATTAATTTTCTTGTGATCTTTATTGATTGCATTTCATATAAACAGAAAACATCATCCAGGTGAATAGGTACAATGTTCCCACAAACGAAATATCGCAGACGATTGTACACAGGTAAAATAATGACTTACTGATATCAAAAAGCTTCAATTTCTACGGAAATGTTATATTACTTTGATAATCCCGTAGTTTTAAATCAGAACTTTACAGTGACAGATTTGATTTTACTAAACTTCCGAGTTTCCTGACGATGAGGCGATCGCGAGCAGAAAAACATAGATCTACAGTCTAGCAATGCATATCACATGCATGCAGCTAGCTAGCTGCAGCGTGCGCGTGCAGGCTCGATACGGTGACGTCACATTCACAGCCGTTTCCAGATCGACTCGCTCCGTGTCTGGTGCCTGCCCCGAGTTGTCCGAGAGAGGGCGATTCTTTATGCGGGCCTACTTTAACATTTTGGCAGTAGTCTATATTGGTTCAGTTATTCTACTTCTCTTCCAAATTGAGAAGAAGCACTACCATGTAATTACAGACACTCTCAGAGATAGAGACTACGACCCCGTTTACAGTGCGGGGCTGGGCCGAGCCGCGGCCGAGCCCAGCCTCTTGCGGGGCCGAGCCCCGCAATTTTGTCCGTTTACACTGCCAGGCTCGGCCGTGCTTTTAATTCAAACCTTTCAATATTTTGTCGTAGTGGCACTCTGCTTGTAAACAAACGCAATTTGGTATAGTCTAGTTTTCAGACCCTTTGCCAACTGGATTCCGCGTCGCCGTTCGGGCAAAGGCCTTTGCCGAAGGAAATATCCTTTGCAGGACAAAACCACCTTAAACTATACTAGTTTTTGGTTTTGGAAGCAAAACTGAAATTGGCCGCGCATTTGGCCCAGTGTGCGTTTACACTGAGAAAAGGCTTGGCTCGGCCATGGCTTGGCTGCGGCCGAGACCACCTCCAGAGTGTGGCCAAATGCGCGGCCAATTTTGGCCCCACATTTGGCCTTTTGGGCGTTTACACTGAAATGAAGGCGGGCGAGGCTTGGCCGAGCTTCGCACTGTAAACGGGGTCTACTTCACTTGTTCATGGCCCAGTTGGACACTTAATGAGGGGTAATGAATTTGGATGGGCCCTCAGGTTCAACATTGAAATTCTACATTTCTCTTCTTTCATAAGGCCACGTAAAAAATAAGGTAGTTTCTTGTCCTCGCAAGCATCCAGTTTTGGTGCCGCATTGATTTGTTTTACTTTTTACTATTTTTCTAAATAGCAGTGAAAATATAAAGACTTTGTGTTCCTTGTTAGCATCGTCAGTATGATACATACAGGTACACAAAATACAGCACTGTAAAATCATTTCAAAATGTGTAAAAGTCCCCAAATTAGCAGCAAATATTCTATTTTTGCCTGACTTTGTAGACTTAGATACATGTATGTCTTTTAGGTTGTGATGCATTCAGTTCAAGTCTTAGTGGCAGATATTCTAGGGACATGGTCGTTAGATTTATGGCAATTGACCAATCAGATTGCAGGGATTTTTCTGCCCATATTGTAAATGCATGGATATGACAGCCACTGAAGAATATTTATAATTCAAGCATTGAAAAGTGTAAACGAACATACCAAACATTTTTGTGCAGAAATTCATAGCAGATAGATCAAGGTATACCTGTTTTATTTTATTACCAGAAATGACAATTAGTAATTTCTGATAATCAGTGATATGCAGTAACTTGAGTTTGGTTGGAATGAAAATATTGTGCTACACACTGAAACCTTGGGAGTTTTGGTACTGCTAGCCATTTACACCCACAGATCTCTGAACATTTCTTGAGATTTGCTAAGATGCCTGCAATGACAAACTCCTGCCTAGGAGATTTATGTGCATAATATCAATGCCAAAATGCCTGGCAGTGGTACTGCAAAAGTGGAAACTTTAGCACAAATAGTTTTTCGTGTTCAGACAGGTAAGATGAATTTTATAATTGTGTGTGTGTTTGTTTGAGTTTTTTTAAATCTGTGGAATCAAATTTAAGATAGTGTAATATTTAACCAGGAAAAAAAAAATCACATGCTTTTATTTTCATGCTGGATTTTTGTTAAGACCAGGCGTCCACTAGGGCGCGGACAAGACGCGGACAAGCCCCGGAATGCAAATTTGGTATTCCGCACTCCTTCGGGAACCTGTCCGCACGTTCCTGAACGTGTCCGCTCACTGTCCTAAACATGTCCGGGCGTTTCCGCACCTTCGGGAGAGAGAAAAATTTCCGCGTCCAAATTTTGATCGAGACCAAAATTTGGACGCGGAAATGAACTTCCTGACACCTTCGGCGACTTGTCCTGACGATGTCCTGAGGATGTCCCGCTTGTCCGGAACCCTTCCGCTCCTTCCGCACACGCTCCGGAAAGAATCCCGCGGTGTGGGGAAGCTTCCCGAATGAAAGCGGAAGACACCAGGAATGTTTTAGGACAGCGCGGAGCCGATGCGGATCTATATATGCAAGTGTCCGGAACCTATGCGGAAATTTTGTGATCCAGACACGAAAATGTCGACACTTTCCTCGAGCGTCATGCCAATGAAACGCAAAATGAGCAAGAAGGAGGCAAGGTCCCCATGCAAATATCTCCATCACAGGCACACCTTTCGTCTAGTGATGAAGAACAGGTAAATCTAAGGAATTTCCGGTCCCAGAAGGCAAAGAAGAAGGTAGTAGAGACTGTGCCAAAAGCAACCAGAAAGAAGTGAAATCAGCCCCCTAACTTCCTAGTAAGTTTGTTTTGATTTGATCTTGTCAGAAATTATTTTCATCTGAGTGACTTTCCTTGTTCCTATTACTTACTATAGTACATTTTCCTTTATGTTGTTTTCGATTTTATTTGCAAACAAACTATGTTGTCCCATGTGACAGCCCAGCTGAAAAATCACAAAAGTAGGTGGAAGTACACTCTTAAAAAAAAGCATAGAATTTTTGGCTAAATGTTAATGTATTATATACACATGAACAAGTTGTTATTCATACGTAAATGCTTTCTAATGATACAACATATTAGAACAAAAGACAAATTCATCACACTAAAAAGCATGAATTCAATTGCAAAGATATACCTGTGGTCTCATTACAATGTAATATCTTTGAAGCCCAAAATAACAATGAAAGCTAAAGATGATGGAGGAAAATGAAGAATTTTCTGTCACTTCAAAATTCAAGTGAAATGAGAGAAAAAGCAATAAATCATGAACTCGAAAAAGTGTTAAATTTCTGTTTTTCTTTTGTTTTTTTTGTGCTGAGTGTTAAAAGTACACATTAAGCATCACAAATCATTTCAGAAATATTCTTTACTTGAATGATTTTCGTAGTTTTTTTTCTTCTCTTTTTGTTTTAGTTGCAAATAAACTCGATTGTCCAATTTGACAGCCCAGCTGAACCCCCCCCCCCAAAAAAAAAAGTAAATTAAAGTAGGTTAAAAATATTTCCCCATTTTTACACTTCATTGACAATAGGCTAGTAAGCTCTAAGCATGAAAAAAAAAAATCTCGGACTTGAAAATGTTCAAAAGTGATCAAAATAAGACAGGGTTAGAGATGCACAAGGGTAAAAACCAGAGAAAGAAAAACAAATTTAATGATTAGGATCATTTTGGCATGCTCTACAGAAGTATCAGACAAAACATGTATATACTTCACGATGGATAAAGCACAGGTCTAAAAAAAGGGAAAAAAGAATATATATATATATATATATATATATATATATATATATATATATATATATATATGTAAGTAAGTAACAAAACTGCAACAAAGTTCATGAAGTGAAGTGAAGAAATAAACCGTTGGTGAATACAGCATGAAGTTTGTTGCAGTTTTGTTACCTATCTTTTTATCTTGCCCAAACGTGGACTACCTTATCAACATGATTATAATGTATATACATATATATGTATATACATTTACATTTTTATGTATATCATATATATGTATATATATATATATATATATGGTTCAAAAAGTTTGCGAATATCATCCATGTGACTGTAGGCAGAGAAAAAATTGTTCTCCCAGATGAGACAAATCAACAACAACAAAAAATGAGTCGTCAGCCGACATGCAGACAATCCTATTCTTCGACTTTTGGTGGTCACATTCTATTATCAAATAATATTGACCAATCATATCAATATAATATCAGCCGCTACTGCGGAAGCACAACAAGGAGCATCAATGACGGCTAGCAGTCAAATGAGGAAAAGTCAAAGTCAGCGCCAAATTTATACCTTTCCATTTTCCTGGTATTGTCCGCAGTTTGTCCGCATGCCTAACTTGTGTTGTCCGGAAGGCATCCTGATTGTCCGCGTTCATTCCTGGTGTAATCCTAGATGTTTCCGCGCTGCCCGGCTACGATTAGCATATTCCGAGGTATTTCGCGCTCTTCCGGAGTGATTCCTAGGTTTGTCCGCAGTCAGTCCTAGGACAGTCCGCGGACAGTCCGCGGACAGTCCTGGGAATGTCCCAGGACAAGCCGATTCACAAAGTTATTCCGCGTCTGTCGCGGACAGGATGCCGAAATAACAAAATTTGTTTCCGCAACCCTTCCGGGGCTTGTCCGCGCCCAAGTGGACGTCTGCCCTAATGGGGAAATGCGCAAAAATGTCCACACTTTCAGAATTTTTACTTTCAGTACTATTCTTTGGCATAGTTTACATACTTCATATAGTAGACTTCCGTCCACATCTCAAGTTGCACACACAGGAAACCAGTCAAGCCAAGTTCTGCACAACTTACATTACAGTCTCACACATTGAGATCATGTTATAAAGGTTCATTTCTCTGTACGGTTGTTTAATCATGGTGGCAAAGTACATGTATGTAAAGGTGGCAAGTCACTGAGATCAACTTTGGGATGTTTAATCGTGAAGTTAAAGGATAGCGGTGATGGTGTGGCCCACATCATAAATGGCCTGTTTAAAAAGAAAAAAAAAGAAAAAACAGATGGTTTTAATTGTTATAACTTCCTTGTTATATTTTAAGTGTAGCATCTGTTTCTTAACTGCTCTGAATTCAACATTACCAGAAATTTGATGACAGAATTGATTGTCTAACCTCTTCAATACACTATACGCTGAACAGTGTTCCATGCAGCAGTCAGTATACAGTAAGTAGGCATGTTACCAGTAGTATTTATGGTGGAATGCACAGGAGAGTCAGTGCTCTCCATGGGTTTTCTCTTCATTCTGCTCTGAATTTTTATTTGCTCAGTTGCATACCTTTGCCAGAGAGCACATCTGCTGGTGGTTTCAGGGCAATCTAGTGACAGCAGTCTCTACCTTTTAAAAAACGTTACTAGTCAGCGTGAAGTCATATATTATTCATTTCTGGCGAAGCCGCGAGCTCGCAGTCAGCCAGCCAGCCAGCCAGCCATCCATCAGAGTTCTGGACTGGTTGGATGGTGTGAGGAACCATGCATTGTCAAATGGTTCATTGACTGACACGGGGAGTTTATGATAATGCATGCAAAGCCTTAAGGAACACAGAGAGCCACCAGTATCTGAGAAATCAATAGAGATGATCCGGACCTGATATGAAATGTTTCTTTTGAAGCATGCATGTGTGCTTTTGCATGCATTGTTTGCTCCAAGTCTGGCTGTTAGCACTTGTATGGGGTTCTCAGTGAATTGGAAATTAATTTCCAGTCATTTGAAGGAGATATTTGGCGAGATGAGAAATGTCAATGATGCGTTAATCAATGATGGGGGCAGCAGGTTACTGATGTGGCAGTATTGGGAGAGTGTGTGATGGGGGTAGGGGTCGGGATGGAGGGAGGGATTCGCAGTAATTGCTCCTTCTCAGCCAGCAGCTCAAGATGCCTGAGTGAGCAGGATGGTCCTGTTCATATGTTAATCACTTCATTGTTCTAAGAGTGGTATAGTGGTGTGGTTTTGGCCACTGACTATTAAAAGTGCAGTCTGAGGAGACACTCTTGTACCCTTAGAACCTGCTTTTCACAATCTTCCCTCAAGCATACAGAATAGTGCTTGCGCTATGAAGAATGGTTGATATAATGCAAAGATAATTAATCTTCTTGGCTCGTTGTTAGACACAACAGACACATAAGTGTTGTGTGCGTGTGTGTGTTTGTGTGTGTTATTTATAGGGAGGGGGAAACATACCACTCGTCTCTTCTGTGCCGTACTGCTCAGGTGGTGTTCGTCTAAATGTGGATTGTGATAATAGAGAGAGAGGGAGAGGATAAAGTGTATACCATGCGTTTGACATTCCTCCAAGTGCGCATTTGTTACATGCACACCTTGCAGCGATGATGCTTCCAGTGATGGTGCTACAACTCTCACTTGGTCAGCACGTGGTACAAAGTGACAAAGAAGTCTCGACTTGCAAAAATGTCTCGGACTAAGGGCTGGCCGTTGCCATTGGAACATTGATGTAGGAGCATGTAATGATGAACAGCTTCTAGTCTCAGGAACTGATGATGTGCCTTGCAAGCAGCTACCAAACACACACCAGTCTTAAGGGGGTGTCTTCGTTCCCAACTTTCATGCACGACTTGTGCGAAGATGCAGGCGGAAAGCAATTACAGATGATGCGCTTTTAAGAGACTCAGAAAAGTGCATGGAGACGCCATCCCAATCCCAAACAGGATGCACATGTCTTATGCCGTCATCATACCGAAAATCATATTACGAGTGCCATGGAGTGATCCGTTACACTCTTTACGTGTATGCAGTGGCAATGGAATTAGAGTGTTCGCGCGGCATATTGCACAATACTACTGAATTCATGCACATGAGTTACCCCAAAAGATCCCTCCTCAATACTGATTGCCAAAATGAAGACAGAATGAGATATTCTGCCTCAGTTTCTAGTGCAGTTATCTGCAGGGCGTGTGTCCTAAAGAGTTGATTTGATGCCTGGCTGCGGGTGTCTTTTTGAAGGGTGTTCCGCAAGACATTTGCCTGACAAATAGCTTGGCTGATATTTCATTGTCATGGAATATGGATGAGATAGTCCTGTGCGATTAGACTGCAGCTCATAACATTTAACCCTGGATGGATGGGAACTGTTTGAATTTTACTAGGACATTAGTAACATCACCTCTGTCTTTTATTGGTCTATGATCTTTATTTTGCTTTGTTTTCTCTCGCATTCATTGCGTTCCACAGTAAGATTTTCATCTGGCCGAGGGACTCTTAAAACATAATTTCTGTATACCTTGTTTGTGCATTTAGTCCCATGCCATGTATGATGCAACACTTCACACTCATCTGTACTTGTGCTTTGAAGTTGGATATATATATCTATATTTGGATTATATCTTGTGGATAACATGCACATCAGTTCTCTTTCTTCATTCATCGACTGAGACCTGCCCTCTTGAGCGGTATGTTATTTTTCTGTGCTAATGCAGCATGGAATCGGATGTTGCACATTCATTCTAGAGAGGAAATTGTTGATACATTCGCGAGCTTTTTCTCCCAGTGCCTTGGACAGTCTCACTGCCTGCTTGTGTGCTTTTGGGAGGAGTTGTGTACTTTTATATTTTGTGCCATATTGTACAAGGAGGAAGCTTCAAGACTTCAGTAGTTGAATCATGGAAGAGAACCATTGCGAAAATGGAAAAGTATCAAGAAGAGGAGCCAATAGTAGAGGAAGTGAAGGAGGAGGAGAAAATGGAGAACAGATGCAAATCCAAGCAAGTGATCCCATTGAGCAGCAGACAATTGAGGTATATTCCACATAAATATTCTCGCAAACTAAACTAAGCGGCATTCACTCTATGCACGGTATAGAAGACACATTACACAGTCTCGTCCATTGTAGGTCCTGTGTAAATATTATTCATAGAACTGAGTTTGCTATATGTATATGAAGATATATATTTTTTCTTTTAAGCCTCTATTACCTGAGCCAAAATGGAATTAAATTCAGATGTCATTAATCTATTCATTATCCACGACCTGATATCCAGTGCCTGGTTTAGATTATATGCCTGAAACTTTTTTTTTTTTGTATTTAAGTATTAAACATGTTCATATTTTCTTAGAAAAAAAAAGACTTGTATGGATGTCACCTTGAGTTTGTAGGACCAACTCTTATTCATTAAGTCCTAGGATAATTCTACTGCAGAAATTGTCATCTTGTCCTCATTAGATTGACCCTTCTGAATTACATTGCATATCCTATATTCGGTATTGCATGGGACCAGATGAATTCCCATAGTCTGCACAAAAGCAGAAATAGATTGCTAATTTGAGGCAACGACATTAACTCTATCTCTTGGAATATGTTGCCATTTTTTAGGGATTTTTTTTTCAGTTTAGTGATTTAGAGGCTTTAGATAATCCTACAACTGAAATTCAAAGGTCTTTGACTATCATAGAATTCATCTGAAAGACAGTTATTTTATACTGTAAAATTCGAGCAACAGATGATTAAAATTGTAATAAAAAGATCCAATATCAAACCCCAGAAACGAGGTTTGTGGGATTTTATGGGCTCGGGGAAGCTGTTGAGGGCCATTGCCCTCCAGGGTGACCAAGGCTAGGGCTAAAAAAGAACAAAGATAAATTTAGGTAGATAAATGAGTATATGTAATAATTAATTGAGTAAGAGATCAAATTAGATGAATGAATTACTGGCTTTCAAAATTCTTCTCTTCTAATGCTGAAATGGATAGAGTCTGGCTTGTGTGGAACACAAGTGCCTTTGTGGGTTAATGGTAACAGTTGTTCATTAAATTCATTCTAAGGGTTTAGTTCTGTCTGGGTTCCTAGCAGGGCTAAAAGTTTGCAACAATAACAAACTAGTTGACATTTTTCTCTCATACGCCGTTCACGTGATGCTCCTCCTCCCAGATTAATTACCTGAGCGGAGGCTGCTCAGCTCTTTTTTTGTGCGCGATATTTGTGCCATGTGAACACAAATCACATGTTGCAGGAGCTGAGACAGCTCAGGCTTTTTATGTGCTTCCAAATGTTGCTGTATTTGGGTTGTGGCAGCCCATGCAGTATCTTCTGCTCTGGAAATGAAAGCTTGGGCTGTGTTGCCAGTTATGCAAACTTCCAGCAAACTATGCAAATGTATTTTAGGTATTAGACAGACATTTATGCCATACTCTCCCCCATCCTGACAGTCATTATCTTGAATGGCAAATTCCATGAAACAAAAAAGTCTTAAATATTGTAAAGTGTTTTTGGGGTATCAATGATACCTAGAATCTTAATTCTTATCAAATGTTACTTGAACTAAAAAAACCTGCCTTGCAACATTTTGTTGGTTGTGTGATGCATGTATGTTACGTGTACTGATCTGTATAGAGAAATCCTGTTAGTTAATTTCCTAATCCCACCATGTACTTCCCACATGGCTGGATTTCAGGATGCTGGCTATCAATATCAGGGGTCGCACTCAACTTTTTTTTTAACTAGCCAGGCGGACTACTTAGAATCAATTTTGACACTGAAGCAATATTTTGGCTAGCCAGACGGACTAGATAGTAACTTCAGAATTTTATGATTTCTAGCTAGTCTGACGTGATTTTGGGTGGCCAATGGCCAGCGGACCATCGCCAATTTCGAACCCTGAATATTGCCCATGCTTGTATTGTTACTCATGCCAGAGCAATGTTTGTCATAGTGTGTTGATGTAATGTGTTTACAATGCTTTGAGTTACAACAAACTTTACCCCACAAAACACTGAATTTTTAAACATTCTTTACACCATGTGTAATGATACCAAAGTGCACACATGCACTTTTCAGTGTGCTGTTAATTTCTTCATCTTTCGATTCAATTTAATTCACATGCGCTGAACTTTTTGCTAATTTCAATGCCAGCGTAGCCTTATGGTCTGTTAAATTATTTTCTTCTTCTTCTTTTTTTTTTAATAAAGAGCCATATGGGAAGTTTTCCCTGAGTTTTGATGTAATGGAGATATTGGTGGTATTCAATGTTGAAGCATGTCTTGTTCTGATATGTTTCAGTGCATGTCAGAAAGATGACCGTGAGGCTGAGTGAAGACTGTTGCATTCCCTGGTACTATTGATATTTTGTAAACATTGCAGTCAAATGTTGCCTCAAAGTAGCTTTTAGTTTAAGGGTGTTGCTAATTCATAGATCTGCAGTATTTGTGTGTGTGTGTGTGTGTGTGTGTTTTTTTTTTTTGCGTGGTCCTATTGAGTGTTTAGGGCAACTTACATGACAGTTGCGATGTGGAGTATGAGGTTTTGAGGATGATTCAAAGTCAGACTTGGTTGAAGTCTTGATGTGGAGGGAAAGATGTTTTTAGCCGATGTCTGCGCACACACTTGATGACAGATTGCTTAAGGGTGCCATTAATGTGGAGACTAGAGGGGGAAAATAAGAAGAAAGTGAGGAAAAAGTCAAGGATGTGCATCACAGTGCCCATGACGACAGCTGCATAATACTCCAAACTTTGCATCGCCATAGCAACGGTGCACAGATTCCTGCTTTTGCACGTAAGTGAAAGGATCATCTCCATGGAGTTGCTATCCTCATAATTTCGGAAAATATCGGCATGCATAAATATGTACATATTTTGAGTCTATCTACTTAGTAGTAATGAATTGAATGGAGTTTGTTACCACAGGATCGGGCTGTTGAATAAGACTTTTGCCAGTGCCGATATTCCATTCACTTTCAGTTGGACCACTTAAATTAACAGAGGCATATATAGAGAAAAAAGGATACGTTGGGCTAAGGTTGGAGTGATTGTGATTCGATGTCTATGTATGTTAGCTCACATAATCTATTTTTGCTCACATTTTTGAGAGTGAGAGTTGTGTGAGAGAGGTATGTATGTTATCTGCTGACAAAAGACAATTTGCCCTTTGACAATGCACGTATGTTGTATTGCACTTTCTGAGTTGCCAATTTAGGAATGTCATAGTGCTGTTGATAGTGTTGATTACCAAGCCAGAGCAGTTGATACACTGTCATCAGTATGGATGATTATCAGCACAATCTCACACACTTTGAATGGGTGGACAGTCCTACAATAATTGAGTTGATTCATGTAACAGGAGAGAGATCATTTTCTTTCTAATTTATGCGTAAGGGAAACAGCCAGGAAATGAAAGAACAATGGAAAAAACCCAACCTTTATACTGATACAGTTGTAATTCACTTTTCAGTTGACTCATATGAACGTTGGCATTTATATTGATGTCAAATTTAATCTTCATTTTTCCTTTTCTTTGAGTTGCAGAGGACAGAACACAGGGATGTTCCATTTTGTTTTTGTTTTGTTTGGATGAATGCAGTACAATTTTCCCTGCTATGAAGGCCCATAATCAAAGTCACTTTTGCCATTGCAGATACTTTACCTCCAAGTATTTAATTTCCATGAGACTGTACTGCTACGTACAAAACAACAGCCCAGTGAAATCAGGGTGGAATCAGAGAGTAAATTGAGAAAGTTATCACAGTTTTGATTTCATTTACCAAGGAAAAAATTACCATTTGGTCAGCAGTTACGTCAGGAATATCTCAATGACAAGGGTATGCCCAGTGGAGAATTGTAACTAACTAGGTCGTGTGAACTCAGGGATCAACAAGGTTATGATTATGCTTGACCCATGAAAGCCCTTGAATTACTTCCGGTCAATGAATGCCTGATGTTGTTCCTGCACTGTTACCTGAGTAGAGTCTCACTTACAGGCATGGTTCTGCGTTCTCGGTCAGTCGGGTTGTCGTCACTGTCAGAGGCTGCACTATGTCCTGGCTCCTCACCTTTAAGTTTTGCTAGTGCGCTCAGAATCCATGAAATAGAGGTCCTTGCGTGCATTGTGCACTGTACTTTGTGATTTTATCATCGCGTGTTGCTCAATGAAAACTATGATGCGATGACAAGTACCAAATGAATGAGTATATGTAGTTCAGGAGCATATTCACCCATCTCCAGTACTAGCTATCATCACTTGTAAGACAAATGTCTGGGATATTTTGTGAAATACAGAGCAGCTGACAGTATACAAATGATGCATAGGTCTGAGTACATTGGATCAGTAAGAATTGTGTGCAGTATGGTAACTAGGGAATGCTTATTAACTCACAAGGTGAGGCCAAGTGAGTGTAGGCTAAATTCGGTAGTTACCATATGCACACTATTCCTACTGACGTACAAAAAGACATGTTTGCCATAGATCAAACTGTATAATAGTAATTTCTGATGCGTTAAAATTGTTACAGATCATGCATGGCTAGCAAGCCATCTCTTACTAAGTGCATGT
Source organism: Diadema antillarum (assembly GCF_040938485.1). Lineage (NCBI taxonomy): Eukaryota > Metazoa > Echinodermata > Echinoidea > Diadematoida > Diadematidae > Diadema > Diadema antillarum. The sequence continues at coordinate 379,561 of NW_027271344.1, read as the reverse complement.
ATGCTTGCTTAGTGTGCAAACTCTGTTACAATTGTATAAGTATGTGTGATAATGTGTTTATTGTGTCTATCAAATGTACTGCCAGTAAAAATTAATGCATGGCTTTCGACCAATGAAATTGCAGGATTCTCTAAACCCGTTTTATAACAGGAATTAATTTGGCTGAGATTGTCAATATGGCACTAGTCCTTTGTAACTCTGAATCTTGATACCAAAAAGTATGGAATCCCTTGGAAAGTACAAGTGTATGTATTCTGTCTGTCACCAACCCCTCTTGTCAGCAAAGTTTAATGTATTGTTCTGCCTGCACGATGTTTTTTGAGTGGAACAGAGATGGGGAAGAAGACGACTAAACTGAAGAAAACAGAGTTAAAGGGTAAATCCAGTCCAAATAAAAGTTAGTCTGATAAAAAAGAGTAAAATCTTACAAATTCAGCGGTAAAAATTTGACTGAAATCGGATGAAAAATAAGGAAGTTATGACATTTTGATGTTTTGCTAATTTCTGCAAAACAGTTCTTGTACAGTGGATATTAAAGATGCAAATGAGTGAGCTAACTGTGTCACACCCTCTCAGTTTTCCATTGATCGTGTACAAAAAAAAAAATGATGAAAATTCAATGTTTCTGTCATTGAAGTCTGAGGCATGGTGTTATTCCTGGTTGAATAACTTCAGAATAGCGATCAGTTAGATATACAAGGATTTGAGCCTCAGGCATAATTGCGTTCGAATGAAAAACTGTAAATTTCAAAATTTTATGTACAAACTACACTGTATATGGTAAGTTGTGAGGGTATGACATGCTCACTTTGCCTTTTGCATATTCATATTGACCGTTCAAGAACTGTTTCCCCCCCCCAAAAAAAAAAATAGCAAAACTTCAAAATGTCATATCTTCCTTATTTTTCATCTGATTTTGATCAAAATTATACCGTTAAACTCGTAAGATTTTACTCTTTCTTATCAGACTAACTTATATTTGGACTGGATTTCCCCTTTAACAGAAAAGCCTTTTTTTTCCTCCAATTAAACTGAAGATTTAAAAAAAAATGACACTGCGTTCACACACAAGAGTTGACGGTTTTTGTGTTGCGATGTGAAAATAGATTTTATTTGCTTCTGTTCACATATAATGGCAAAAAACCCACAGAAAAAACAAAAACAAAAACAGAAATAGCATGACTGCAAAATGAAACACTTTGTAATCTCCAGACTGTGCATTACTGAACAAGACTGGAGTATGACCATAGACACTAAAGTGTGAGGGCCTAGTGTGGCAAGCTGTATTTTGGGATTAAAAGAATCAATGGTTTCTTAGCCAGCTGGTCACACATGCTGTGCACAAAACATTGGGCTGTATGCATAAAAAGTAAAGTTGCTTGTGCTAGTGTTTTGCTTGAATCTGTATGAAAAAAAAAAACAACAATACCTTATGCACTTGCTTAGGAGCAAAAGATTTTGATAGCAACCACAAGCAATTGCTTGTTGCTCATTAGCAATTGCTTGGAGATACAAGCAATTACTTGGAGATGAAGCATTTGCTTTTAATGTATGCATGAAATGGACCCTTTGCGTGTTCTTGCTAGCAATCGTTTACGTTTTTCCAAGCTTTCTAAAACTAACTTGAGCGTTCGCTTTAGTAACTGCCAGGACGTTTTCTTTTGAGCATCATGTTCAAAGTCATAAAAGAAAGGCCAAAGTTGTGCAGGAGTGGTATAAATCAACAAGAGATTTCTCCTGGGATGTAGCGGAAACTTTTTTGTTTCAACATGGGGAATGTCCAGTGGTTAGCACACAAAATGTAATGGGAAACAGGTAGGATAAAACATAAATTCTACCCACAAACTTAACCCTTATCCTTATCCTGATCCTCACATGAAACTAAACCTAAAACCCTATTACAGCTGTACAACCCTAACCCTAACCCTAAGTCCTTGGAGAAAATAAGACCGGAGCAACTGTCGCGGGAGCAAATGTCGTGTCACTATGGAGACCTCTCTCGACATGCGACCTGGTAGATCCGGGCTACTAAACATCAGCCGGGGAAGTGATAGGAATCAGCCGGTATATGTGTGTGTATATGTGTGTGTGTGTGTGTGTGTGTGTGTGTGTGTGTGTGTGTGTGTGTCTGTGTGTGTGTGTGTGTGTGCGTGCACACATGCGCATTTATAGTTCTTCTGCTATGTCAGGAAATGTTTCGGCTCCCATAGATGCCCTTTCAATTAATACATCATATCACCCCCCCCCCCCCCCCCCCCCCCTTTGGTCTTGTGTTGTGCTTAAAGATAATATAAAATTTTGGTACCTCAAAAGTTTCCCTGAGTTTCCTTGTCTTAGTTTGTGTTTCAGGTTAAAGTATCTTTCATATAACTAACACTGTGAGACTTACTCGCCCCAAAGTGCTCTCATGTCTTAGTAATCATGCAATAATGTTTTCGTACAATACGTGTATATTGATTGTCGCGGTACCGCGTTGAGTCAAACTAACGGCTCGTTCGAATTTTTCAGAGCCCGCTCTGCTCTGGTACGAAACTATTTTTGCATGATTACTAAGACATGAGAGCACTTTGGGGCGAGTAATTCTCACAGTGTTGTTAGTTATATGAAAGGTACTGAATAGTCGAAGAATGGAACCCGAGTTTAGGCCAGCCGTGGATTGAGATAGTAAGCCGTGAAGCTTGTTTATTCGATCTGTGAATAGATCAAAACCGTAAACAAAGAAAATATTAGCACCTTGTTGCTAATACACATGCAGTAACTTGGACATGTGAATCACATGTAATACTCAGGCATGCCTTGTACACTGTGCTCTCATGTCTTAGTAATCATGCAATAATGGTTTTGTACAATACGTGTATATTGATTGTCGCGGTACCGCGTCGAGTCAAACTAACGGCTCGTTCGAATTTTTCAGAGCCCTGTTCAGACACCTGTTTGAGTATATCCAGGACTAGTCTTTAATTGCTTAATCCTTTGTACACAGTCCAGGAATCTTAAGTGCTTTGCTTGCAGCTGAATGGGGTTGATTTTGTTTTGTAATGCCATGTGCGATCGCTGCCAAATAAAATTTATTTCATGTATAACAGCAATCCAAAAAATGAAAACTCTTGTGTGTGAATGGGCCTAGAGTTACAACCTAGTACAAAATTTGTGTATGCTTTTGAGACCACATCTAAACTGTAAGCCTGTGAACAACAAGAGATAGAATTTGATGGAACACACATGATGTATGCAAGTTCAAATTAAGGCCCGGTCACACTGCCCAAAAGTGGCGTAAACGCATGAATCACGCAAGAAATTTGATTGTGTGTGCTTGTCCGTCGAGAATTTTCGCTGATTTACGCGATGAAAATCACCGATGACTTGTGCAAGAACTATGGAAAGATCACGCAAAAATCACTAACAAACCACGCACTTTCAGTGCTTAGGCACGCAAAGGCCCCAAATAGGGCAAATTCGTGGTTGTGCGCGACGACTGAGGTCCACAGAAAACCGCTCATAATCTGCGCATTATCACTAATGAACTGCGTATGAATCGCGCATGAACGCGATAGCGGCAACATTTTCGCGAACGATCACTGATATTCCACGCATATTTCGCGCATTGTTCGCGTAAGAGCTACACAAACTACGCAAAAATTACGTAAAACAGCGCAATACTGCGTAAACATTTATGTGAAGCCGAGTTTTGAGCTGCTCAAAACCTGGAATCACGTAAAGCGCTGATCTGGCGCACATCGGCGGACAACTACAAAGGTTCCACGTCAGACATCTAGACTCACACAGTATACGAATAATTTATGAGTTGTGAGTGCATAGGGCACGAATATCGCACGAGGCGCGAGATAAGCCACTGGTCTATTCAACAAGGCGCGTAGCGCCGCGTTGAATAGACCAGTGGCGAATCTCGCGCCGAGTGCGGTATTACGTGCCCCAATGCACGAACAAAATCATAAATTATTCGTTTAATACAACACCTTGTCCACAATCACAGTACTAAATTAGTGACCGCCAACTCAGGAAGGCCCAAAAATAAATGTAACAATCAGGCAGAGAATTGTAAACCGCCCTGTGTACTGCTTTCAAACACTCGTCGTGATTCGACCACACAGTCACAGGAATCACAAACTCCGCAGGGTCTATACCCATTATACGCTTACGTTAGATCGAGTTAGGCCTGACTGTTAGGCCGATCTGAGATGTGGGTAGATCTAGTAGTAGGTCTAGACTTTGTCTATTTCCGAAAATGATTTTGTATAAAAACACAGAAAAATAATCAAATTACGGTTTCTCAACTTGAAATGAAGTCTTGATTTTGGGATCACTGTGGTCCACGTAGCAGATCAGAGTCAAAAGTAAAAACACAGCAGTAGGTGTAAAGGCCGCGATACATGCAACTAGCTAGGTAAAGTAGCTGCGCGTACACGTTAACGTTGCAGTACTCCGCCGCGCCTGGTATGTGAGACTTACCGGCAGCGCAGCGCAGCCGGCCAGCACGTACAATGTAGTTTGCAGGCGCTTTGCTACGGGTGGGTGTGAGCCACAGATTTCTGTGAGCGGCCGGCCATGCATTAGTAGCCCCTCGCGAAGCCGTGCTATAGTACCTTCGAGCCATGCAATAGGCCCATGCCAGGGGCCTATTGTATGGCTGTCACTCTCAATGAGTTTGATAGGTATTTTCTATTGAATGTCATGTGACATGTTCTTGGCCAATCACAATTCGACATCATTCTGAGGTGTTGTATAATAGGAAAATGCTTCTGATTATATTGTACTCTGCATGCATGGCAACAAATCATGGTCTTGACATTATAACATAACGTTGTAAACATTAATCACACAAGAGGATCACATAATTGACATTGCTCAAAGAAAGAGTGCAGAGATATGAGAATAGAATGCAATTAGATAACGAGGCTGATTACTATGATGCCAATGCCAGATCATGAAATTAATACGTACAGTCAGCCATGAGCGCTGTTCCAGGCCTAAACGCCTGCTCCGCTTCTTGTAGCCGGGCATGAATGCAGGCAGTATCTGATCACAAATTGGGTCTGTCCTGCAAGTGGGGTTCAACTCCTCAAGAGATGGAAAATGCTATTGAGTGTCTGCAGTAACAGTCAATTTTTGTATGACCTCATCTCATGTCAATGACCTAACCGCATTGTCAGGCAAGCCTTGTGCATACTTGAACAAAGCATTGTTTCCCTGTAAGACCAGGCGTCCACTAGGGCGCGGACAAGACGCGGACAAGCTCCGGAATGCAAATTTGGTATTCCGCACTCCTTCGGGAACCTGTCCGCACGTTCCTGAACGTGTCCGCTCACTGTCCTAAACATGTCCGGGCGTTTCCGCACCTTCGGGAGAGAGAAAAATTTCCGCGTCCAAATTTTGATCGAGACCAAAATTTGGACGCGGAAATGAACTTCCTGACACCTTCGGCGACTTGTCCTGACGATGTCCTGAGGATGTCCCGCTTGTCCGGAACCCTTCCGCTCCTTCCGCACACGCTCCGGAAAGAATCCCGCGGTGTGGGGAAGCTTCCCGAATGAAAGCGGAAGACACCAGGAATGTTTTAGGACAGCGCGGAGCCGATGCGGATCTATATATGCAAGTGTCCGGAACCGATGCGGAAATTTTGTGATCAAGACTCGAAAATGTCGACACTTTCCGCGAGCGTCATGCCAATGAAACGTAAAATGAGTAAGAAGGGAGGCGAGGCCCCCATGCAAATATCCCCATCACAGGCACACCTTTCGTCTAGTGATGAAGAACAGTTAAATCTAAGGAATTTCCGGTCCCAGAAGGCAAAGAATAAGGTAGTAGAGACTGTGCCAAAAGCAACCAGAAAGAAGTGAAATCAGCCCCCTAACTTCCTAGTAAGTTTGTTTTGATTTGATCTTTTCAGACATTATTTTTCATCTGGGTGACTTTCCTGGTTCCTATTACTTACTATAGTACATTTTCCTTTATGTTGTTTTCGTATCTTATTTGCAAACAAACTAGGTTGTCCCATGTGACAGCCCAGCTGAAAAATCACAAAAGTAGGTGGAAGTACACTCAGAAAAAAAGCATAGAATTTTTGGCCAAATGTTAATGTATTATATACGTCGATGTAGGGCAATTTGTCAATCAATTGCAATGAAAACATCTCGACGGAAGAAAATCATGAATTTGAATGAACAAGTTGTTATTCATACGTAAATGCTTTCTAATGATACAACATATTAGAACAAAAGACAAATTCATCACACTGAAAAGCATGAATTCAGTTGCAAAGATATACCTGTGGTCTCATTACAATGTAATATCTTTGAAGCCCAAAATAACAATGACAGATAAAGATGATTGAGGAAAATGAAGAATTTTCTGTCACTTCAAAATTCAAGTGAAATGAGAGAAAAAGCAATAAATCATGAACTCGAAAAAGTGTTAAATGTCTGTCTTATTTTATTTTTTTGCTGAGTGTATATATTTAAGTACACATTAAGCATCACAAATCATTTCAGAAATATTCTTTACCTGAATGATTTTCGTAGTTGTTATTATCTAATATTTTTTCTTCTCTTTTTGTTTTAGTTGCAAATAAACTCGATTGTCCAATTTGACAGCCCAGCTGAACCCCCCCCCCCCAAAAAAAAAGTAAATTTAAGTAGGTTAGAAATATTTCCCTATTTTTACACTTCATTGACAATAGGCAAGTAAGCTCTAAGCATGAAAAAAAAATTCTCGGACTTGAAAATGTTCAAAAGTGATCAAAATAAGAGAGGGTTAGAGGATGCACAAGGGTAAATATCAGAGAAAGAAAAAATGTAATGATTAGGATCATTTTGGCATGCTCTACAGAAGTATCAGACAAAACATGTGTATACCTCACGATGGATAAAGCGCATGTCTTAAAAAAGGGAATAAAGAATATATATATATATATATAATAAGTAACAAAACTGCAACAAAGTTCATGCTGTATTCACCAACGGTTTGTTTCTTGTGAAGAAATAAACCGTTGGTGAATACAGCATGAACTTTACAAAGTTCATGCTGTATTCACCAACGGTTTATTTCTTGTGAAGAAATAAATCGTTGGTGAGTACAGCATGAACTTTGTTGCAGTTTTGTTACTTATCTTTTTATCTTGCCCACACGTGGACTACCTTATCAGCATGATTATATATACATATATATATATATATGTATATACATTTACATTTTTATGTATATATATATATATATATATATATATATATATGGTTCAAAAAGTTTGCGAATATCATCCATGTGACTGTAGGCAGAGAAAAAAATTGTTCTCCCAGATGAGACAAAAAAAAAAAAAAAAATGAGTCGTCAGCCGACATGCAGACAATCCTATTCTTCGACTTTTGGTGGTCACATTTATCAAATGATATTGACCAATTATATTAATATAATATCAGCCGCTACTGCGGAAGCACAACAAGGAGCATCAACGACGGCTAGCAGTCAAATGAGGAAAAGTCAAAGTCAGCGCCAAATTTATACCTTTCCATTTTCCTGGTATTGTCCGCAGTTTGTCCGCATGCCTAACTTGTGTTGTCCGGAAGGCATCCTGATTGTCCGCGTTCATTCCTGGTGTAATCCTAGATGTTTCCGCGCTGCCCGGCTACGATTAGCATATTCCGAGGTATTTCGCGCTCTTCCGGAGAGATTCCTAGGAATGTCCGCAGTCAGTCCGCGGACAGTCCGCGGACAGTCCGCGGACAGTCCTAGGAATGTCCCAGGACAAGCCGATTCACAAAGTTATTCCTCGTCTGTCGCGGACAGGATGCCGAAATAACAAAATTTGCTTCCGCAACCCTTCCGGGGCTTGTCCGCGCCCAAGTGGACGTCCGCCCTAAGAGAGCTGATATGTCTTCATGATTCGGCAGGAAAAACTGTGAAAACTATATCTTGACAATCTGAGGATTTGAAGAGTCTCCCTGGTCTGGGAATTTTTTCTTTCCATTTTAATAGTTGCGTGTGAAACACAAGTATTTTCCTAATTAGAACCTCTCTGATTTTGGTGTGGGAATTTTGGCAGCTTCACTATAGATAGAGAAATAGCATGTATTTTCTTTGAATCACAACAAATGCAGTGCCCACATAGATTTTTAATGCCTGTGTGTAGTTTAGTTTGCTTCCAGCAATTTACTCTATGGTTTGTGAAGAGATTAGCCTTGGAGAGGTTACATTGATAGTGAAATTTAGATGTGCTGATATACATTTGTAGGTGGTACACACACACACACACACACACACACACACACACACACACACAAAACATACTTTTTTGTTTTTCAATATTCTTTATTTGATTTTTATGATTTCACGTGACAAAAACATTCACACACACACACACACACACACACACACACACACAAACATACTTTTTTGGTTTTCAATATTCTTTATTTGATTTTTATGATTTCACGTGACAAAAACATTTATCTTGAATGTATAAACACAAAATACAATCAGCAATGTTTGATCAACTAAAAACACACACACACACATACACACACACAAATGCTTTGCTACATTGTGAGAAGAGAGAAAAAAAACATGAAAAAATAAGGAGTTAATCTATCCAAGTGATATCAGATCACAACAGAGACAAATGAGAAATGCACTGTCGTATTTATTACACATGCCTAGTGGTCATATTGATCTGAAATGGGGTGAAGCCTAAACTATGTGTCCAGATATTGGCAGAGTTTACTGCTTTGCGCAGGGCAAGGAAGATATTCAAAGGCATGACAGTAGTCCTTTGATTACAGGCAGTGGAATTGAAACTCTATTCAGATCTTTTGAGCATCCAACAAAAATGCTCTTCATATGGAGCGGAAAGGAGGAAGAGACAGAGGGGGAGAAAGAGATGAGGTATATATAGAGGAGAGGGGGAAAAAAGATGATATAGACAGTATGAGGACAGATTGAAAAAGAGATAAAGAAATAAAGGCAAAAAGTAAGGACAGGGAGAGAGAGAAGAGGTGGGATGGAGCAATGACTTTTAAGGCATCCCCTGTGGCTGTGTTTTTTCCTACAGATAAACATGCTTGTTTCTGAGCGCTGCACCTCGCTGGTTTGACGTGATTATAGCCAGACACAGATTTGCATCTAGCTCGTCTAGCTGTGTGCAGCTCTTGAGCTTTTTTCCCCCATTCTCCCTGTTTTTGTGCAAATGGAGAATATTCTAAGCCTTCATGTTAATGTAAAGCCATATAAATGGGATTTGATACAGAAAAGGTTGTTGCCATGCCCATTTGTGGGACTTAATCCTTGGACGTGGATGAGCTGTCAGTTAGTAGGGTAGTGGAGAGAAGTGGGCAGAAGCCTTCAGTATTTCTTGGACAAGCTCCTGTGAAGCTCTTGCTGTGATCATAATCATTTGTATTACAAGTCTCTCATCTGTGGCTGCATGAAACACAGGCAGCTTTTGTGCGGTGGTGGATAAAAAAACACTCTCCCACTACGCAGCAATCAGGTAGAGCAGGAGATCCGGAGTAGTGGAAAAAGTGGACAGGGGGCGCAGAAATTTTTTTGCGAACTGTTGCTAATGGAAGTGGCCTAAACGAACTGTTGCTGGGAGTAGCATCTTGCAATCCCAGTCGGTGTTTACAGATTGTGGAGCCTTTTTGCTTTGCTATGAGGATCCTGCATACAATGATGTAATTTGCCAAGTGATTTGCAATGCTCATGCATTGTTGAGAACAACAACACTCTTCTAGGTCTTTGGCAGAGGAGGGGATGGCGAGTGACTTGGCATTTGACCTCACTTTTTACAAGCACCGACGTGAACATAGGTCACCCTCTTTGCCTGTGATTCGCAGTGACCTCACCGTTGAAGCATGTCTTATGCGGAAGTACTCGAGGGGTGTAAGTATGGCCTTATTTCCAAGTGCAACTCAGTGCAGGGAATGACTCCGCACAGAGCAACATGTACAAGATACACTCATTCTAGGACAGTTTGTTTTTTGCAAGGCTCAAAGGACATTGTTGGTGATTCAAAAAACATATCACATTTTGCCATGAGAGAAGTTTGAGCTTTAGAGATAGTGACATCAAATGCATGGAATGGGTGACTGCTTCACATTATAAAGCATCTCAAACAGGCTTACTGAAGAACCTTCACTTTGAGTTTACGTCCCTTGTGCACGCATTCAACATGTGATTAGTAAATAGCTAGTAGTCAGCTGTTGTCGTATTTATCAGTTTCAAAGTATTTTTGCAGATCTGGTCTTAATTTCACAACTTTCAAGTTGAAAGTGCTGTAAGCACAAATGCCTCATGGAGATTTGTTTTTCAAAATCTTTTCATTAATTTGAATCAAGAAGTTTAGTGTTTTCTTATAAACTGTGGGATGCTGGTTTCCAGGCAGAAGCCTGAATTCAGGCCCTGGCAGTATCAAAGTTCAAGCTCTTGTATGTACATAGTAGCTTCTTGTAGATATATTTCACGCTCTCTCTTTCATTCTAACTGACATCCTTACTGGAAAATGCACATATCCTTTGAATAGACAGATAGTTGACACTTCATTGCAATCTTACAAGCCTACTTCTCAGTTTTGTGGGAGACTTTCTTCTGTATTGTTCACACTGGTGAATGTACTATGTATGTGTATCTATCCTTACCCTCTCCCAAATGAATCATCAAACTATTATTGCCATTGTTATTATTGTTATTGCCATTATTACTATCAAGAATATTATCATCATCATCACAATCGCTATCACAGTAGCAGTTATAGATGGAATAGGAATTATCATAGTGGAAAATCTTCCTGTGCACATTTCATCACATATGCCTGTGGTATATTTATACAATTCAAGTCTTTTTTTTTATGGAAGGCAAACCAAATTTTGATTTTATAGTTCTAAGTAACAACATTGCAATATGTACAAATATATGAAAGACTGTGTCATGAGAGATGAATTAAATACATATGACAGGGGTAAATATGCACCTGTCAGATTTGTGCTTAATGTAGGTTCATGTACAGTACATTGGATTTTGAGTAGCCCCCAACCAGCTTTGCTCTTGAGTCTATTACAATGGGACAGACTACTAGTAGATGTTAGAAGTCCCCTGCAGAGGTAGTGAGGTACCTTGCCTAAACCGCTGAGCCACATCAGCTCCCAAAACTACTGTATATGTCGTATATTTAGCGAGTTCAATTTTGTGCGTTTTGTGTCTTCTCGACAAATCCAGAGTTCTCCACAATTTCGCGAGTGGTTAGATTTATGATTGTGGAGTACAGTATCATCGCACACATTTTTCACGTGCTGTGGACTGCGTACCAGTACCTGTATGCGTGCACATTGCATTCATGTCGGAATCAGAGTTAGTATTTTGGCACGTTCTTCTTAAATTGGTAAATAGCACCCGACCTGCAACATTTGCAAAAATAAAAACCTAACAAATTATATGCTGTATACAGTACGAGTTAGTTTGTCCACAGTCCGATAGGCATTTCACCATTGCTCATTGCGTTGTTGGTTGTTTTACCCTATACTGCTTGTTTACTACAATATCCTATTTGGCTCAAATGGTGTCCAACTTGACCTCCCTAACAACTGCCTGTACCCTTCTGGCATCGTTGACAGTACAGCTGTGTTGATGGCTCTCTCGTTGTGAAGAATCCCATCTTCTCCCAGCTTGCCTCCTGGACATGTTTTGCCAGTGCACTGTCTGTATGGCTGTGTTTTGTTGCTGTATGAACACTGACATGTCAGTGTGTGTCTTCAGGTGCAAATAAGACAGCTCTAGTATTTCATAACTACATCTTGACAGTGTACAGTGTTTGAGCAAGTTGCTGTACTAGACGTGAAGGGATTCTTGTTACCTCATTGATGCCTAGTATGCCCTTTTCAGTACAAGGTGCTATGATTAACTTACAAAGTGTTCTTTTCAAAATGATGAATGCCTGCATGATGGGAGAGAATATTATACACCATAACATCGTAGACATCTGCTGCTTCTTTACTTTGCGATATGAAATACCTTAATTACTTGTGATATGATGCCTAGTATGGGCAGGTTCCAGAATGTGTTGAGTTGGATTTCTTGCTGTTATGAGATGTATACAGGAGATCCCTTTAATCAGTGAATGATTACTCGGCGTGGGTGTTGACGTCACCAAAGAAAAAGTGATCTGGAAAACAGAGGAGCTGGTCATCTATGAGACTGATGAACTTGAGATAATAATAAAATATACCACGCACTGAGAGGCTTTAGTTGGAATTATGGATGCCGAGGTGGCAGGAATAGCGTAATTTCCGTCACGGAGGTATCGTAATTTCACTAGTGGCTCAAAGCGCTGCATGATATACTTGTTTTATATCCTTCCGTTGATTCTCCACCCCCCCCCCCCCCCCCCCAAAAAAAAAGAGAAAAATAGTGAAAAGACTAAAATGAATATTTTTACATATTCCAATGCAGATGATCACTGCACTATGGTGGATACGATTTACATAGCAGTCTATGAGGCTTACAGTGGTAACCCTTATGTCAGTGCAAAAGCATTGATTATTGGCATATCTGTGATATAATGCTTGTGGTATACTGTATAACGGAACAATAATATAAGGTATTTGTAATGCCCCTTACCACTCTGAGTCCTCAAGAGGGCACAAAAAATTCCTCACACAACATAAGGAGAAAAGAAATGAAAAATAAGATAAAAAATGAAAAATATATTGCACTGTTCCATGAATAGTATGTCATGGTATCTAGTACATTTATCACATCAGTATTTTGTCTCCAATGTCAACACTGAAGCAGTGTGTTAAGTTATAATTTAAGCCATTGGATATACAAGGCTGGCACAAAGAGTTCTGTTGACGCTGATCAGTGCACAAGTCTTGAGTTGTGTTCAGTTGCAATCTACATTGACTCAAATGCACCTAAGCTGACTATACAGGAAGTGCTAGTATGAGCTCAAGGTCATTCCGGAAGAGAGACGGAAAAAAAAAAAAAAAAAAAAAACATGACTGCACTACTTAGTCGCAGATGTGTGTATTGCATACAATTGGAAACATGCCATTTGAGTGAAGTGACCATTTATTACATGTTCCTCTTTGCTGTTGATGCTTATGTGGAGATTTAATAGTGATGAGTATTAAAGACAAGTCTACTGGATAATGTTTCAGCTTTAAGATATTTAGTTGTGAATGAACTGATAATTTGCACTCATTACATGCTGCTTGCTGCCCTAGATTATGTTGCACCAGTGCTATTACGCATGTTTTCATAAGCCAGCAACAAAAACCATCCAAGATCCTAGCCGCCCCAGGTCGTAACTGATGTACGATCACTTCAAAAGTGCTATGTATTGATAATGATGCTGTCACTACTTGGTTTGCCTTGTCTGGTTCGTTCCTTAATGAACTCTGCTTCTCCAGGGAGCATGGTAGCATTGTGGATAAGGCAGTGGACAGATCAAGTATGGATCCTCAGATTTATTATCAGCAATGTCCTTCTTGAACCATGTGTAAGATGAGTTAGTTACCTGTAAAACAAGGTACCTGGCAATGCTGGGCTCTCTGGAGAAACAGCGCTAACACTGAAGAGGCTACCCTGGATGATTTTATGATTTTATTGTTTTAATTGCCATTATTGTTATTTCTAGGACGTGTCACTTCAAATTTTGATCACTGGTGTCATTAATGTCATCACTACTGTTTTTACCTTTAACACCATTACCATCATTATCATAATTATCATTATCTTGATAGTTACAGTGGCAAACCTTTGTACTGTATGGTTGCAAAGATTGGAATACTTTGTCATAGCAATTTATGGATATATTTGTCTCACATTGTGTTTATTTTGAACAAAAGTAATCAAGGATATCTATACTGAGAGCGGCAATTACTGGTTCATCAGTGTGTATAGTTACGTAATTGTCAGAAAACTAGTAGAGGAAAAGCACTGCAGGTAACATGATGTCATTACACGCAGACATATGCTGTATGATAGATAATTATCTAAAGACTGTGGGATTTTTTAGATAACTTACCCCTCACGACCCCCCCCCCCAAAAAAAAAAAACAAAACAAAAAAAACAGAAGAAGAAAGATTGTTACTGCTTGGGAAGTTGGATAATTAACATATTAAGTATAATAATCACAGTTGCATTGTTGTGTTTATAAAGAAGTTGCATTTTTTGGTACATGAGTATACATGCAAGTGTACATTGGAATTCTCTTGTGTTCAGTGGTATTGTTTGAGATAAAGGCTATTTCTTCTGAGTTTGGCAACACAGGCTATTTTTAGCTAGACTAAGCATGAAGATTGAGTGTGTAAGTCAAGTATGTAAGGGGTAGAAAAACAAAAAGAGGACTGTGATATCTGGACAAAGGCAAGAGAAGTATGAGGTGAACGTGGCCTTGTGCCTTACCTCAGAAATGCCAACAACATGAGCCAATGCATGCGCATGCAAATAAGTAAACCTGGAGGAGCCTCCATGTGCGTTTACAGGTGACAAAGTTTCTGCATGAAAGGGATGATATCGTATTGGCTAAGATGAGGATTCAGTCTTTAACTTTTTGCAAGATGCTTAGAAACCACTTTGTGAATTGTTAAAGAGCATACACTTCTAAGAGGAATTCGAAGTTCATTTGATGAAAATCGCTTTTGAAATGGCTGACATATCCAAAACAAAGTAAAACAAAGCAATCCTAATAAAAGTTGAGACCCACCTTTTATTAGCCTGTCGCTTTGTTTTGGATATCTTGGCCACTTCAACCCAACTTTCATCCAATAAATTATGAATTCCTCTTAGAATTATATGTTCTTTCATATTTCACAAGAGGTTTTTCATTATCTAAAAATTTATTAGCAAAAAATGTTGGAAACCTGTAGCCTCCTCTCAACGGAAACTGTACCATCCCTTTAAATGGCGGAATAAGAATCAGCAGAAAAGACGAAGAAGAATGCACCAGACACAGGTGTTTTCTTGTGGTTTGTGCAAAGTAACCTCTCTCAAGAGTACCTTTGAGTTGCATTTTAGAATACGTAAGCATGAACAGCATACCTAGGGATAGGTCATTCCAGCCTCTAGGCCTTGAATGTTATTGTTTTTTGTCAGTGAGTAGGATACGATGTAAGAAGACTACTTCATCTGAACATGTGAAGATTATCAGGAGGTTGAGGTTTGTTGTTGTTTTTTTCGGTTTCTGTGTATTAAAAGAATATTGACATTATGACAAAAGATCTGAAATTTTCAAAACCTTATTTCAATCCCCCCCCCTAAAAAAAACACACAACAAATATTGTTTCTGTAAATTGTCTCACTCTCCAAAGAGGGAATAAATGAGAGGGAAAAGAAGAGACTGTCCATTAAGTTTTCTCAAGGAAATCTACCTAAGATATGAACACACAGTGCCTGCTACTCATACTTATGTGATTCATACACAATTATTCCTTGTGATAGAGTTAAAATATATTTCTGAATCTCTTGAAACCCCCTCCCCCCCCCCCAAAAAAGAAAAAAAAAGAAAAAGAAAAAAACACACTCACAAGCTATATGTCGTACAGAAGGAAGCAGTGATTTTAAGGTTGTAGTTTTATTATCCCGTATGACAAGCCAAGTCTAATTAAAAGTGATCTATTTTCAAACTTCACTGCACTGGACTTGATGATAACAGAACTCAAGACTGAGGATGTGTATAAATATTTATCCTGTCTTTCTGCATCATGAATATAAATTTGCAAAATTAGTACAGCTGATTAACATATCTTAGCCTCTTTTGTAACAAAATTACTGATTGATGTAAGTGTCTTATACTTAGTAGTTGTACAAGAAAAAAAAAGAAAAAAAAGAGGAAAACGGCAAAATGTTCTGGTTATAAGTAAACCTTCAATCTTCAGTGTATTATGTAGATACATATACCATTCCACAATTTTGTTCTATCATTATCTTAGGCTTAGTTTTTTTTTTTCCAGTTGTATAGTGGGTAAATGGCTGGTTGTACACAATGGCCACTATAGCAGCCCCTGCATAGATGCTAAGCATACGGACCATTGTATTAGATTAGACTCACAGGGTGAGGTCCTAAGTCCTAATTTAGATTTCAGTTATATTATGGAATCAGAGTTTCAAACTTATATGTATACTTCAACCGTAACTTGCATGAATGTTTCCGACATATCACTTCCTTAACCCCTTCTGTGCGAAGAAAACAAAAGATTAAATACAGCCCTCTATAATCAATTGTTTGTACTAGGTGTTTCAAAAAACATTTCCCACTTTTGATCATTAATAGTTAAAAAACTATATGTCCGATAAAACTGTCATTGATATGAGTAATAGGTGAATAGTGTACAATTTTGTTGGAGGTGATTTGAATGTGAAAGCATAAATCAGTTTCATTAAATCTAAGATTGATTTTGAAGTAAGGTTTCAGATTTTGGTCAAATTTTAGCCCTCTGTACAAAAATTGAACTTTGCACAGGAACCAATGATGTGTATGTGAGTGTGTGCTGACAATGGCCTTGAACAATGGACATGCCTGAACCACCTGTTGACCAGGTGTCAGTCTCCCGTTCCCAGGCACATGAATGCTTAATCAATACTTCATGTGGATTGCCCTGGGCACTGCTAGTCTGAATTTATGCACGGCAAAGGATAAAATGCATGCACATGGAAAAAGTAAGCACATGTTTCCATGTGCTTGGTAACACCACAGTTCATTCCAGCTGGCAATCATTTTCAAATTTTGCTTCACATATTATTAAATTTGGGATATAAATAAGCATAAATGATCTAAAGTTCTTCATTTTAATACAACTGTCTACTATTAGTCTGACAAATTTGTCGCTTTTTCGATAAAAAGAGATCATTTTTGGTAAAAAGTTCAGCAGCATTTTTTCATTGGGGCGATTTGTTTCCCAGTAGCTTTATCTAAGGCTCCATATACACAAGTGTATACTCTAATTGATTTTCTTTGCTTCCTGTCACCATGTTTACGACAGAACAGAAGGTATTCATTTTAATTTCGTTTTCCAGAAGTAGGGAGAGCACTGTCGCGACTCAACGACAGTATTGGCAGGCATTTGACTTTACACAGATACTGCCAGAGGCTAAGGGTGGGATTTCACGGAGCACGCGAACGTTTTGCGAAGGACGCGAATGGCAAAATCCAGCATTCGCATTTTGGTCTGCAAAAGATCGCCAAACGAACGTGAGGGTTCGGAAGCGTCGTCAATTGTTCGCGAATGTCGTTTTTACTTCGGCGAGAATTTCAAAAAAGTTTGAAATTTTCTGCGAACCTTTTCCGCACACTTGGTCGTGATTTGCTCGTGAATTGTTCTCGAAAGTGTCTTTAAAGCCTCGTCATATGCGCAAGACCTTCGCAGGACACGCACGATGTTCGCAAAATGTTCGTGAAACCCCAAACAGACTCCGGAACTTTGGAGAATGTCTCGCGCATGTTACGCGAAATTTGCGAAGTTTTTCCGATCATTTTACGACGTAATCGCAAACTGTTCGCGTACCTTTTGAGACATTCTCGCGAACGTTTAGCGCACGTTTGGGGGATGTATGACCTATACTTTTCTACAAATAAAAATCGTAGCATACACCTAAACATCAAACAATTATTAACAACTATAGTAACAAAAGAAATTAAAGACTAGCAAAGAGAAAGAAATGTTTGTTTTACAAAAAAAAAAATCGCAGAATACAGTTAGAATTAATCTAACGTATGTAATTTGAAGTATAGAGATTATGTGTTGGAGGAACTGCAAAAAAAAAAAAAAAAGATCATATGCTTTACTTGTGGAGATACGTCCTAGGAAAAAAATGTAGGCAAGCACACAATAGAAAAATGAAAGAAAAAGAAAGGAGAAATAGAGGAAAGAAAAAAATTCAACTCAAGACAGCTTCCACCTCTCCTTGGGTACATTTTCTCCCATGATTATTGAAAATTTTTCGTTGTTCGCATTTCCGTCGCGTGTTCTTCGTGTACGTAACATGCTGTACTTTAGCAATGATACACACGACATTCGCACATACGTCGTGGAAACTTCGCACAAATTGCGCAAGAATAGTTTTCGGCTTCATTGTCGGAAAACATTCGGAGAAAAACTTTTCCGAATGTTGGATTTTGTCATTCGCGTCCTTCGTAAATCGTTCGCGTGCTCCGTGAAATCCCACCCTAAAGAAAGACTAGTTGTGATAGTGGAATTTCTCATGAAGCATTCAAACCCTGGCCATTATTCAGGACCATTGTCAGGGTGTTAACCACACACTCCCATACACACCCATTGATCCCTGTGGAAAGTGAAAGTTTTGTACAGAGGATTGAAAATAGAGCAAAATCTGGAACCTGACTGTGAAATTAATCATGGATTTCATGAAACTGATTTATGCTTTCATATTCTAACCACCTCCAACAAAATTGTACACTATTCAGCTTTCACTCATATCAGTGACAGTGTTATCTGATATATAGTTTTTGAATTATTAAGAATCAAAAGTGGGAAATTTTTTTGAAACGCCTAGTAGCTTCTGCTATACCATCATGCATTGGGATCATCTGTGTGTTTTTGTTGTTTTGTTTTGTTTTGTTTTTCTCTTTTTTTACACTGAGCAATTTGGTGCACCAATGATTCAGTTGTTGCTTTGGTCCTAAGTATTGACTTTTTTGTGGAAGTTCTCCAAATCATTTCTTTCTAAACATTTTTCATTCCGGAACAAAAATTAATTTGAAGTGAATTTAAAAAAACAAACCATGCACAATTTTGTAATAAAAACATAATTTCATGCATAGTTTCTGGGGTACACAAATCACAATACTGTAAAGTAAGACTTCATTAGACATTAGGTTGGTTTCTGGTGTACAGAAAATGCATTTCATATACTACATAATAACCTAGAACTATTAAGCTTCTGACTCTCTAATGGTACAATTGTGCATAAAGATTGAGAAATGAATTGTGGAATGGTTCAAATACATTTTGCATAATTACATACTTGCAAATATTTTGTGCATGCTTTATCATTATTTTAGAGTACTGTCTGATGGCTCTTCATGTCGGAAGAATGACCTGGCAAACTAGTCTCCATGCCAGGCCTGTCTTACCACTTAGAGTATTATTTAATGTGTTTTCATGTTGGAAGAATGATTGGGCAAACTAGTCTCCACACCAGGTTTTTCCTTGTTATAACATGGTTAAAGAAAACCCTGCCAAAAATCAAAGCCCACTCCTCCTCCACCCTGCCAGGTCCTTGTCTCGCATGGATGTTTGGCTTCTTGAGACCATTGTTTCCCGAGCTGTTTGCTCAAGTCCTTCTAGCTTGGACTCCTCTTCATGGTCAGGGGACAGAGAGCACTGGGCTGCTAGTCAAGAGGTGGGGAAGAGAGGCCAAAAGGGGGATGGGAAAGTTTGAAAGGGAAGAGCAAAAGAAAGAGAAAAGGATGGAGGTAGGAGTTTAAAGATAGAGGGAAAGGAGAGGTACATGAAGAGGGACCAAAGTTTTCTTAACCGTTCGAGTCCCGTGAATTCTTATGGTGCAAGAATTGTCATCTTTTCATCATGAAGTAGCCACCTGTGATTTTGACTGCATTTCATCTTTGTTGGAGAAACTTTCAATGGATCTTGTCAAATTTATCAAATCTTCACAAATTCAGAAAGAAACCATCAACATCGAATGAAATCTCAAATATTTTGTCAATTAAACTCAATGGATATCAATTTAGGAAATTTAGAAGCTTTTGATAATTCTGCAACCGATTTAAACAGTTAGACATGATATTTAACCAAAGTAGGGCTCAAATAAAGGAAAAACTTGCACTATAACCATATGAAAAGCAATCAAACTGAAAATTATCATAGAAAAGAATAGCATCAAAACAAAGAAATGTGGTATGTGACACTTGCTTGGTTGAGAAGTCTGTTAACCATTAACTCTGATTTTCATCTTAACTGAGATATTTCCTGTCTGTGCTTATTAAGAAAGTAATATCAAATATCAAGTACTATTGTACGTGACAGCTAATGCGCAGACAAAATACAACATTAAGACTGTTCATGTGGAGTGTTCCGGCTCTAGATTCAAAAACTTGATTTCTGTCTATATAGCTATGCAGGTCAGGCAGTTGCACAGGCATGGTACAAAGATGCACACTCATATTTCTTACAGTCACACACTTCTTGATAGAAATTTATCAAAAACTAAGGAGCCAGCTCTCTCATAGTTATAGTCAATGGAATGTTGGTGAGGTTACAGTTGTTATTTTGAAGGCTTGTTAATCTTAAAATGATAAAAGGTGTGTAGTACCAAAGGTTCATTAATCTGAAAATGAAATAAGGTTTGCGATTCCAAAGGTTTGTTTTTCATACCTTCTTTTCATGTTTTTCAAACCTTATTTCATTTTCAGATGAACAAACCTTTGGAATAACAAACCGTATTTCATTTTTGGATTGATGTATTTCAATATCAGAAGAACAAACCTTCAAATTAATGAATCATATTTCATTTTTAGACTAATGAACCTTCGGTAAAATGCCACAAATATCCAGATTAAAAAGCATCTAGTTATATAGGGAAATTATGTGGTTTGGAATAACGAACCTTCAGAATAACAAATCTTATTTCATTTCAGATTTACGAACACCACCCACAGGCGATGCCTGTGACATGCATAAAGCATCTTGCCAAGGGTAGGATGTTCCATTGGTTGTCTACTGCCAGAAGGCAAAGAGATGCAGGGATATCTTAACAGTTTGTTTGCTATTTGGAGAATCCCTTGAATGCCACTCATTTTCTTTGAATGCAAATCATGGATTGTGCAAATCATGAAAGATACAGGATTTCTGATGGATATCAATACTTAGTGTGCATGATTGTGCCGTGCAATAATAGTTCTATGCATTAATGGCTTGTCTTCATGTATTGCTTGTAGAGCTCAGTGACCTTTTACTTACTGGTTTGTGAGCTTGTCGGCTTGGGAGCAAGTAATGAGAGCCTGCCATGCCAAGTGATAAGTATGCAAATGGGGAACATAAGAAAATATAAGGACTTTTTTCCCCTTTTACTTTTCACAAAGGAGTAATATAAAGGCGTTCTGTTGGATTGCTATAAGTGTTTATTACTTGCTCAGAATGATGCATACCTCATCTGGAAACTTTCCACTTTAGAATACGGGATGAGGTGGTGAAAATGAGAAATGAAACTAGGGAGAGGGCATTTGTTTTTATAATGGATCCAAATCCTTGATGTTTGATCTGTAATAAAAGTGAAAAATCTCCAAGATGGATTTCACAAAAGAAATAGGAAGAATTAAATGCTCCATTTCAAGGAATTTGCTGCATTTTCTCCAACCAGCTTCATCTGATCTTGCCTGAATGCGATCATTATTGCCAGCATCAGACTTAACTCCCGTTGCCGGGGCATATGCTAATGAGCAAGAGGATGTGACCCCATTCCACTTGACAACAACAATGACAAACATATGTACAGTGGCTTCTCACCACTGTACAGGGAAGTGTAATCTGTACACAGTTCCATGTTACTCAACAGCGCATTTGTGCTTTCCCTGAAAAACTGCTGATATGGGTTTTCATCGCAACATGTGTACATTATGAAACAATGAATGTGATATATAACTGGATGTGTTACTACGTCTGTATTTATGTTCATCGTCATCGTGAACCAATGATATCTGAATGTTTTTCCTCTTCTTGTTTTTCTACAGTCACTGGAGAGTACGCGGCGTATGCTGCAGATGGCAGAAGAGGTAAGAAAGGGAAAAACAAGTCAAGATTTCAATGTAACATGGGCTTAAACTGGCATTTTATTTCACCTTTTCAAGGGCAAAGCTATACCCATGTTTCTAAATATGTCGTTTCTCCTTGCTCGAGGTCGACCATCAGTACAGTGCATAATTCAGTATTTATGGTCAGTATTTTCATAAAAATGTTTTTCTCACATCCTGTAATTGATGAGATCTTCCTATTTATAGAACCACTAACATCAAACCAGTTTAGCATGATTCCCTCTCAAACTTTATCCAAGGTGACTCCAGACTTGCTTTAGATTTTGCCTGACACTTGGTAGACCTACCTACGTGTGCAAGGAATGTATATAAAGAATATATGGCCACTGCACATACAAAATTTAGAGATTGTTTAATCAGGACCAGATATGTCAATTCAATTCACTTTAGTCCAATTCAGTTGATGTAATTTGGAATCAATTCAATTTAAGTCAATTCAATTCAATTCAATTTAATTCAATTCAATTCAATTCAATTCAATTCAATCCAATTCAGTTGACTTCAATGCAATTCAATTCAATTCAGTTCAATTTAATTCTTTCAATTCGATTCAAAAACAAATCAATTCAGAACAATTTAGTATGTGTACAAATATACTGTAATGCTAGTGAACTGGTTTCACCTCAAGGATATGTGGGGACAATTGTTTGGGATGTCTGTTTGTTTGTTTTTTTGTCTTGTTTTGATTTGTTTAGTTTTGAGGTATGTCTAAATCTGACACTGCATGCAGTGTAGCAGTCTACAAAGTAGTGTGGTCATGTGGTCGTATTGTTATGCTCCTAACTTCTGCCCCTGAAAGGTGTCGGAGGCATTGTGTTCTTGTGGGTTGTCTGTTTGTGTGTCCCTCTGTTCTTCCGTCTGTGTGTTGCAGATTTTGTTAAAATAACTCAAGCACCCCTCCCCCTTATGGATTTTCTGGATACATGGGCACAGCTATGCTACATGAGTTGTAAATGCACCCAGAAGCTTTGGGGGAAACCCCACAAGGTCAAAGGTCAAGAATCATTAAACTTTGCAACATAGTGTCTTTTCTCAGCCATACATTAAGCTTGGAATGACCATTGGTAATGATATTTGGTCAGAAAGAGAGGTATAGATTAGACAGTATTTCATATGAAATGATTGGTTCAAAAAGTTTAACTTTAAATTCTGCGGTCATGGAAAATGGACTGGAAATATAAATTTGAGGCCATTCATAACTAGAACTAATTGCACTTCCCCTTTGTCTGTCTAGATTTGAATTTTGGAAGCATGAGATAGAGTAAGATATTGTCTTTAACAGTTGGGCTTCAGTGAATAGAATAATATCAGACAACATAAACAGCAAAACCATTAAAATGGAACATCAGATCGGAAAATCTATCATGAAATTTCAGAAATTCACTAGATGATATAATAGCTGTTTGTTCAAGTATCACATGTACTGAGGCATATTGCAATAAGGAGTAGGCAGTGGCTTACCTGACATAAAAGGGATCATGAGACAGTATTAAGCCCCCATGCCTACCAAAAGAGAACTTAATACGACACCCATGACCCCAACCCATTTTGTGTGTTAACATAATTGCTATTTCTGCCTCTGTAAAACCATTCATGACATAAGTGAACATAACACGTGCAACTCCATGTAAGGTGGTATGGTGGGTGAAAGAAGAATTATTCCAAAGACATGGAAGAAGAATTATTCCAGAGACTTGTAAGTCACCCATGATGGTGAGAGGATATACATGGCAGAATTGTTTTTTTCGTACATCTAGCCATCTGCAGCCAGCCAGCCACAGGTAACATGCATGAATAGACGTTTGGGGTGCAGCTGTCATAGAAGTGTGGTGGTGCAAAAAAGATTTTAAAAAAAGAAAGAAGAAAAACAACAATACCTCCATCACAGTGTATTCTATCAACAAGTTGCTACATTTTGTGGCCTATCTTTTTTAGTTATATTATATGCGGGGCAAGTACTGAAGTTGAAGAAGGGATATAATAAATGAGGTATATACTGTTTATAAGAGTAGATTCCCCTCATCGTACATGTATACACACACTAGAAGAAAAATGCGAAGGGTGTGCTTGTGTGTACTGAACAGTGTGATATCAAAAGAAAGGAAGACTTCTGCAAATTGAATGATTTCATATTAGTGTCACCATGAAATGTTAGATTTTGATATTCACAACATAGTAAAAATAGAATACCCCCATTCTATAGACAGGTGTTACTACAGGTAGAATCCAATAAACAAGGATTTAATGTCACTGGTGTCATAGTGATGATTTTGATTACAAACTGTAAACAAAATTTCTCCGAGATTCATGATTCTACCGTATTTTGAAGGAAAAAAAAAATCATTCCAATGATATGTTGGGAAGATATCAGGGTATTATTATCTGAATATTAATATATCATTTCATTTAAGATTCAAATATGTTTTTATGTTTTATTTTGCCAAATGAATGGCCTTGATCGGCCCCAACCAATCAAAATAAAAAAGTCAAACCATGAAGAACCATACATTCTGACTCACTCTTAGTACATGGACACATGGGGCAATATGTTTACCTGTAACACACATAGACATTACATAAAAATACACTGGGTTGGGGGAAAAAAGGGTTAAACAATTTGACATCAGAGTACAGTTCATATAGAAGCCTCCTCACACTGTCTCTTTGTCACACTACATGTATTTACCATAATTTTTATATAGACACAGTTCATCAATCTTGACCCCAGATATTTTTTAATCTGGCAAACCAAATTACTCTACATTTAAATCCAAAGTTAGGGCTGAAAATTTGTGAACTGAAGTTCAGTGACCTCTTAACTTTCTCCCTTGTCATTTCATTCCCATAATTATCTGCATCATTTTTACCACATTAGATTACAGTCGCACATTCCTGGCTGAAGTTGTGGCTTACTGACATTGTTAGCCAGAGTATAGATTCGTTTGACCCCAAGGGATATTACTGAATAATCTAATCATTGCACATACACCTCATTTGGCATATAGGTACTTGTACCTTGGGCAAGGCATCCAGAAAATCTGCCCAATTCTGTTTTTCTTAGATCATGTTTTCAAAGATGATATTGGGTTCAAGGATGGACGGACGGACAATTTACAAACATAATGCATTGGCATCGAAGGGCCTGAAGGGAGAAAGCCTACCTGTGTCATTTCTCGATATTCATTACTGCGAGATTACCTCTATGTGCACAGCTTACTGCCACAGAACTTGCCCTGCTGTGTTATGCCTCATGCACTCTCTCTCGAAGAGTAGTTTGCCCCTATGGAGAGTACGAAAGAGTTGGGTAAAGCTGACCCTAAAGTACATATGTTGCTTCCTCTTCGGGTCACAGTGCACCCACTGGTGCCTTTTTAAAAGTACTATTAAAAGCATCCAGGTTTGTTTAGGCTAGTGGGTTTTATTTTGATTATCAAGTAGGGAACAGGCACAGTGTGAAAATCACCCTCTGTCCATGTTTTTGCAAGTCGGTGCAAATCAGGTTTCTGATGTTTAAAAACCTTCATGAGTATGAGTGGAAGGAATATTTTTGTCTTTTTAGAGTATATTAGAAAAAAAAGTACTGAGTGAGTCCCTTTCAAAATTAAGTTGCTTGCCACCATAAACTGTAGTTTTGTGTTAGAGAGCTGTGAGCGAAGGGATAAATGTTATGCTTCTTTCTTCTTCTTTTTTTTCAACTTGGTAGACATTTAGTTTTTGGTCATGATACTGGTGGTGCATCGTCTTTTTCTTTTCACCTTGGCTATTGCACAGGGGGTGCTTATTGAAAGACAGCCACAGCTTATCAGCGTGAATTAACCAGAATGCACTCATTTTAAATAAGAATTCAACCCACATTTGGTTTAGGTGTGTATATCATCTTAATATTGCATATCACCAATTATTGGAGATTCACCACAGGCATTTCTTTGTTTCCAAGAAAAAAAAAATCACAACTTGTCAGCCAGAACCTCCCAGTTCCATCAGGATTACATCTAATTCCCAGTTGCAATGTTGGTCTTCTTCCTATGGTGTAGAGATTGATGTGAATATTCCTGTTTGGTACTGGTACCACAAACAATTTTGGCCAAACCACACTCTGAGTATAAATCAGAGTACTCAGAGTATAACTTCCTGATCTCACCATTTGCAACAGGTCACTGATAATATTCTGGTCATGTTCTTTCAAAATTATTAAAAGTACTTGATGTGATATGTTGCATGAATTCAGGATTGTGACATGTCTAAACAGAATTTTACGGGCAGGGTTTACAGCAAAGAACCAGATAGCTTCTACCAAGATGTGTTTTTGATGATTTTGTTTGTTGTTGTTGTTGTTTTTTGCAACCCTTGTCTGTTTGGTAGCAGATGTCTGAGTTAAATCAGTGGAGACAGCCTTGAAATGGTATTTGATTGGGAAAAAGGCTGAATGTTGCTCTTAATGTGTAAAAAGCTGTGGGATGGGTTTTTAGTGTTATTACTATTAGAGATACCTAAGCCATTGAGATGTAATTTGTTTGGCATGTTATTTCCAACATTGTAGTTGCTACATGTAGCTTGACATGTCTTTCATAGGGTAATATGTTTCACTCTATGAAAGATGTGTGTGAGAACACATGTACATTGCTTTATCAATGGTAATTGGTAAAAATGCTACTGATCTATTATCTTTGACGAAAAGCAACAACCTGCTTTAGGTCCTTTAGAGTGTGGTTACATCCTCTCTTTATGCATGAAGGCTTCCCACTCATTTCTGTGTGTGGCAAACGATGAGGATGTGTGTTGGGCATAATGCAGCAAGCAATGTATGGTGGCAGTTGATGCAAGTGTTTTCTTGTGTGGCAAATATTTGTGCCCATAATCATATCTCAGTAGTAATGAATAGCACAGAATACTCAAATAGGAAGCAAGTTTAACTTGTAGATGCAGAACCAAACTTTCTACTGTTTACTTGATGATATGTATGTTGAAAACTATGTACCAGTGATCAAGATCAATTCAAAGTATTATGGCTCTAGTATTGAAGAATGGCCAAAGTGTCAATGTAGGGATGAAAAAACAAAAACAAAAACAGGTCAAGTTATCTCGATACAACTAACCATGGCATCCCTAAACATAATGATTAGTGTTGCATGGGTTAAAAAGAAAGTTAACCAATTAGGTGATGGCTGTTTTTTTGCAAACTGATCATTCTGCCACAAAGAGGTGAATATATAACAAGTATTATAGTTAGCACATCTTACATAAGCTCTTCCAACACATTGGCAAGGATTTCTTTTTATAGATAGTACACATGTATACAATTGCAAAAGAACTTTCAAAACTACTTGTCTGTTCACCACAACATCTGACCACTTTTTCACCCCTTTCCACTCGAGGATGCAGATTTCAACATTCCTGTCTGTTCTTGTCACCCAGTAAAAATTAACATTCTATAAAAGTGTTTGTAACTGTTGTTGTGCCAGTTTAGGCTGAAGCTCTGGCATTGAAATGCTTATCAAGTCATGCATAACTGAATAGATACACATGTATATTATGACTTGCTTAGGATTTCAACATATATTTTGGATGTTCCATTTGATAGAGACGTTACACATGTTAACTTAAAAATGGGTCACAATCACAAAATCACAAGATTTCCTCAAATAGTTTCTTGTTGTAAGTACAATGTTACCAGTTGTTTGAATATTCTAAATGTTGCTCAGTTTTCACAGAATATTTTAAATGAATATTTTGTTTTGGATGTGACATAAAGTTTAATAGAAGTTAAGGTCAGAATTTGAATTATCATAGAAGCCCTTTACATTGACAGGAGTGCAGAATAAGCTATATCATGCTGTGCACACATTAAATCATCTTTGAGACTGCAATTGTTAGAATTAACTACACATAAGAACATATTTTCATTTGAGGGAAAATCTTGGTGCATTGATTTTTCCTTGAATTAGGAGACATCATGGTGTCAAAACTGAAATGAATCACGTCGTAGAAAAACTCCCCCTTACTGTTAGAATAGCACACTGCAAAAAGGTGTTCCTGATTCTCACATTGACAAATTTCTGTTAACATTTTGCCCCTCTGTTTCACAGTTACATTCTCTCACAGACAAATATAAAGTTTACCACTTTCCTCGTGGGACCTAAGCTTGGGTGAAAATAGTGTGCTCACGTACAGATATTGGCTAGAACACACTTTGGCTTTAAGCAGGAGTCAGCCAAAGTGCCATTATGCTTACGGACCATCTTAGAAACAAACCGGAGCCTTATTGTTCCTCATCATGTATACTTCCCTGTTCTAAACAAGCTGTTGGTCTATGCATGCATCACTGTCACAGTGTTCAAATTTGCATGCACACCATGAAGAATTCTGATGATATTGATTTTGATGAATATATCATGTTGTGTGAATGTTCTGCTTTCTGTTGATGTTAATTATATAATCTTGGCTTGTTTTCTATGAGTTTACTCACTTTTAAGGACATTGTTGAACTATTGCACGAAGCCCCTTAACTGTGTAGTATGGATGTGTTTTTTTGTTTGTTTGTTTGTTTGTTGTTTTTTTTTTGGGGGGGGGAAACGTCCTTGTTGCATGACATTGCTTGGTTTTTTTTCTCAAATACTAGAAGGAATAATGACTGAAAAATTACATTTAATGGTTAGAAATTAACAATATCATACTAAATTCTTTCTTTCAGTTCATGTTCATTTTCTTTGGGAGCAACAAGCATTAGAATCATTCCTGACCACTTAATGTTATTCAAAGTTACATTTGAAAGAAGATATTAATGAGCAAATGTAACACTTCTTTAAACAATTAAAGCTCCTTCATTTCGTACAAATGTTTGATTTCTTTATGTGAGCTGATGTGTCTTTGAACTTTGACTTTGATAATATTATCAAATAACACTGAAATATTAATGAATCATCTGTATTTCTAGAATCATAATGATAATTTTAAAGAATGAGCCAAAATAAGTCATACTACAATGTAAATTTATACTATGATAAAGTATGGATAGTATTTTCTGTATACATTCTAATTTTCCTGCCATCCAATGAAATTGAAGTATTGATGTTTCATCATTATTACAGGCATACGAAAGCAAAAAGCAAAAACGTAATCTACTTTATCTCCAGTGTTGCAGTTGTGTACGATTTTAGGCCACACCTTTCATGCCATTTGCAAAAATGTAGAAATAGTTTCATATCATATCAATAGTAGGCCCTATGGAGGGATCTGTTATGAGAGAGAAAACAACACAAAAGCGAAAGAAGGGGAAAAATAATTTATCTGTTTTCAATGTTGTCTGTATATCCCTAACCCTTTTGTCCAGTGAAATTGCTCTTGTATTTGTGTGCTGTCTGACGTTTTCCATCACTCACTATGTAGAGTCAGGATATGGGAATCAAGACTTTAGTAATGCTGGACGAGCAAGGAGGTAAGGAATTCAAGCCTTGGGTACAATGTGGGTCATCTTTTGCTCTTTTACGTACCCATGCCATCTGTTTATACACACAGGTGTTCACTATGTACAAGATTCATCGTTTTCCTCTCGTTGAGGTTGCAAGAGACTTGCTGTGGTTCATGCAAGCATGCAACATGGCAGTGCCTTGATTTTCGAGAAGAAGTTGCCTGGGCTGTATTTTTGTCTGAATCCACTCACAGACACTTATCGTTTGCTCTTAAATTGTGACACCAAAAAGAGGAGATTGATTCCTTTTCCTCAAATGCTTTAAGGATGTGCAATTTCAGGACTTGCAAGGATACCAAGTTAGAGATTACATGGCATACTTTTGAGTGGCTGCATATCTGTGTAAGATATGAAGTGTGCAACCCAGGCATTTTCCTCTCTAAAGATGATTACAATGCTCCATGCTTCATGGCTCCACATCACATTAACACCCCTGTAGCAATGAATGAATGCCTAACCAGTTGGAACATCTTTTCCGGGAAATGAACTTGGATCTAACATTACTGTGTTAAAGCAGTTATGGTGTACAGCCTTCCCGGAAGAGATGTTGTATACACTTCAGAGTGGTGGCAGGCTTGTTTGTCAGCTTATTCATCAGTTGCAAGCAACATTGCATTATCCAAGACCTCATAGAAGGGTAATAAGCTGACATGATAGATTGCTGAAGACTAAAAAAGAAATTGCATTTCAACCTAAATGTTGTGTGTGTGTGTGTGGCACAGAAAGAATCACTTTCAAAGAAGATAAATGACATTTCAGGTCAAGATGATAAAAGCTTCAATTTCTTGTCAGTGTAGATTTTGTGTGATGTGGAAATTGATATCTTACTAAAGAATGACGTATATCACATGCAAAGACATTTTTGTTTCTTGCATTTGTGTGTGTGTTGAAATAGCATCTGCAGAATCAAGTGTGTGTGGACAACATATCACCAAATTCTAACATGCACACTGCATTTGATTGATTTGCAGTTTCTTAGTCGATGGAGACAGGATTGCAGAATGTAGTCAGAATAGAATGAAGAGATGTCAGATGACAAATATGGCATTCCAACAGTCAATATTAGATGTGAGTTGGTGATGTCAGTGATGGCACACAAAGATCACAACAATTTTATATCATGATTCTCACCATTTAGGTGAACTTTGTCATTTTTAAATCCTGTAGAACTATGTGCAAACAAATTTATGTTCCTTGAATAGTAATATGTAAACAATTATGATGATTGAATGTGTGCATTTTAGCATTCTCATGAATTTTTCTAGAAGTAGTGATGACATCTTACATCTATTCTTATTAGATTGTGCTCTCCTGCTCCATGCTGCCAAATGGGTCCATCCTTAGGATCAGGGTGATTGGGCTTTTTTTCATTCATCTTTTATTCTTCCAATCTTTTTTCCCTTTTCCTTTATCCCCATCCATTTTTCTCCTCTTTTTTCCATTTCCACGTTTGTTGAAAACACTTTGTATATCTAGAGCAAGGAAGCTGGTATCAAGACATTGGTGCTGCTGGATGAACAAGGAGGTGATAATCACCACCCCCCCCCCCCCCCCCCACCCCCTCCCGTCCCTTGCTTGTCTACCTCATGCAGTTAACATGCCATTTAGTCATCAATGTCGTTTTATTGATTAGCTAGACCCCACTGCATTGTCACCCTGCCAAACAACCCATTCCCAGCCAACACCCCATATCTGCCTAACACCCATATATGTGAACACCTCTGTATGTGTGCATCTAGTCGCATTGGTGATGTGTCCTTTGAAGTAGAAATGTGTAACTGTTTGAAGAAAAGTCATTAAATAAACAGATTACATACATACCTGTTTCCTTTCCTCTTCTTCTTACCCGTGATCTGCAACATCCCTAACCTGATCAGTGCTGTTATTATAGGTTAACTAGTTTCCTAAATCAAGCTTACCAACACCTTCATGTTTTGTTTGATGATAATGATGTGCACCGGTGGTGATTGTGCTAACAAGTAAAGTGTTTAGTGTGGGAAAGAGTTTTTTTTTTTTTTTTATTAGGAAAGACATCTCTTATCTCTCTTTTTATTATATCCTTGATTCATCAGTCAATTGAATAGAAACCTCCCTAACCCCCAAATCCAAAATGAGCTCTCGGCTCCAGTTTCAATGTCTCTATCTTAGCTGGATATAAAGGTTTGTTCAGAGACGAGTTTTGGCTGGCGAATTCAATTTTGATTAAGGGATCACTCATTCCATAAAAATTCTGATTTGCCCATGATAATCATATGAGATACCCTTCCCTTGACATTGCAAGAAGAGACACAAGATATACTTTTTCTGACAGGTACTTGAAAGCATATGCATATCTACTGATATTGGAAAAGGTACTTATGTATTGGAAAAGGTACTTATGTGTGCTCAAAATTTGGGAAAACGTGGTGAAATATCACATCAGCTATTAGGATGTGTAAACTACTCCTTGGCATAAAGAGTCTAGCACATATTTGCACGCTTATCTGTAAAATTCCTGCTCATGATAACTGTGCAGATACCATAGTAGACATGATCACAAAGGCAGAACAGGCACCCAGTATAGCTCAGCATTCACCAGGATGCTGTGCAACTTGATATTATGGGATAGAGCTCTCTAATCATGGGGCACCTTTTGCACGCGATTCCATTCTCATGATATGAAAATCTTGTGTTTTGTCTGTGAAACACCCTTGCGAGCCATGCATACAAAGTATACCAATCCAGCTTGTATCGCATGGCTCCAGTGTTACCAGGATTATCCTGTAGTGCCCTTGTTTCCTCTGTGTGAATGCTTTTTGAATCACTTGGAGAATGTTTCAGGAGGCTACTTAATAATCTACTGAAAGAGTGATTGTTGTATACATGATCCTACTTCCTTCGATACCTCCCTTTTTGCCATAGTTCATAGAAAACAGCTATAGTTTGTTTGTTTGTTTGTTTGTTTGTTTGTTTGTTTGTTTGCTTGCTTTTTGCAAATGTGAAGTGGATATGTGACTGAGCCATGACAGTGCCACTAGTAAACTGTAGAACAGTTTTCACATGTCAGCGCTCTTCTTGATAGAAAAGAAGATATGCTTGCTTGTAGCCCTGCCATTTTCCAGCAAGAGGGAAACCAATTTAGTCAATCCCTTGTCAGACACACTTGCGAAATTTGCTTGCTTCTGTGATGAAAAAAAGAAGAAGGATGGTTCAGGTTCCTGCAGTTAAACTTATTCCTTGGAATGTTCCCTGAAGTGGTCCACATCAACATACTCACACCAGAAAATGGATGAATGATGCCAACTCTTCATGGTCTGCTCCAGGTGACAAGCAATTATGAGCAAACGATTATCAACAAGGCACATTGTTTCTTATGGTAGAAGAAGAAATGGATGATGCAAACCAAAGGTGCTTCAGTGAAGAAGATGGCAACTTAGACCATGTGCCAGTTGTAGTCACAGTCAGGGAAAAGTTATGAAATTTGCAGAAAGCAACTCTTGCTCCCTGTTCGAATTTGGTAGCTTATGGAAAGAAAGACCACCCTCTACTTTCAAGAGACAGTGAAAACCTGACTGGAGCATAACCTCAGAGAGGAAAACGAAGACCAAGGTGAGAGATTTGACCAACTACATGAGATTGTAAGAGAAGACAATGTCTGAGGAGGAATGGATTCAAATAAAAGAACAAACGAACAACAGATGGTACCAGGAATAGGACAAGTTGCTGAGCAGCAAATGCAATGAAACTCAAGCGAGACACCTGAGTGAAGAACGCAAAGAGATTGGAACTTTGGAGAAGATCAACATTCAGAAAATGCAGGACAGGGTAAGACAAGAGACAGGCCAGAGACAAACTCGCTATGCTTTTTCTTGCATAATTGCTAAAGATAGCACTATGACGATTGAAAAAGAGGAGATCCTGAACTAATGGAAAGGGCACATCTCAGAAATTTTCAACTGTCAAAGAGGACATGAGCCAGTCACTAAGGAGGACTTTTAGATTCTTATTATGATGAAGGAGGAGATGGCTGTCTGTCTGAAAAATGCCAAGGGGAAAGGCAGAAGTGCTCCACTGTTTTGCCTTTGAATGGTTTCAATCACTAGACAGTTGGGACCTTGATGAGCTTATCACTAATTTAGTAATGAAGGTCTTTGACAAAGACAATTTCCTGGGGAACTTGCAAGTCAATATCATAACACGGATGAAAGAAAAGAATGTGAGCAAAATGAGCTGAAGGAGTCGTATCACCCAGCTGGTATAACACATCCTCTTTTACAATACCAGAGGAAGGACGAAAACGAGATGTATTGCGGAAAAGTGGTATGGCTGTCAGCCTACTACAGGAACCTTGCAATGCAGTTTGCATTCCAAGAGTGCTTTTTGCAGAGAGTGCAGGGAGAAGCCCAAAATGTACATCAGTTTCATTAGCTTTGTTTAAACCTCTAATATGTGTAGACATGACTCTTTGATAGGTGTATTAAACAGATGTTATTGGGAAGTAATCAGACATCTACATAATTAGACCAAGAGTTAGCCATGATAATGGATTGTACTCTGATTGACTCTATCACTATATCTGTAGAGGAGTGAGGCAAAGCTGTCCAATGTCTCCTGATTTACTTTCCCCAGGTGTAGAGAGGTTTATGCAGAACATGGAAGAGACAATTATAAAAAGGTTGATGGTGTAAATATTGACCATTTAAAGTTTGCAGATAACATGGTAATCATAGCAGACACGAAAGAGTTGCAGAAGATGGATACAAGTAAGGAGCGAGTGACTCCAGATGGCTGAATAAAAATCCATGGAGAAGAGATAGGACTGGGGATCAGTTCAACTGCGTAGATGGCAGCATAACTTTGGACAGGCTACGCGACTGAAAGATATGGAGGAGAATTGGTAGCACAAGGACAGTTTAGAGGAAGATGGGCTTTGTCCTCACAGCCTGGAACATAGGTAGAGCAACCTGAAATGCTACATCTGGTTAAGTTCGACGTGCACATGTGAGATGTGGACAATGAGTGTAGTGATGCTAATAAGGATGGAGGCATTGGAAACATGGTTCTTGCAATGGACATAGAGGATCTTATGGACGGCCAAGATGGCAAATTTAATCATGGAGGGAAGCATTGACAAAGCTGTATCAAATGAAAGTGAATGGCAATTGGTGGGTGAAAGTTTCTGGGACGTCTTACAGTGTATGTGTGCAAGGGCAGCATTAAGGATATCATGATAGCAGGGACTGTGGCCAAGAAGACAGCAAAAAGCAGGCTGGAGATAACTTGCATGGATTGATTGATTATGGAGGATGCTTGGTATGAAGAGCAATGCAATAGTCCCATCTAATGGAAGACAGAGCTGTGTGGAGAAAAGTCAATAGCCACCAATCTCTGAAAACAGACGAGCACAACCAACGATGATGACAGCTACGAATGTTTAGTGATGGTAAAATTTGGTATTAAAGCATAAGTGTGCAAACACAGAGAGGGCACCTGCAGTTCCAGAGTGGTTATTGATGGGACAGCTGTTTCGAATCAATATTCATCAAGCTGTGAATATTGTTTAAAAGGAAGGGTAGAAAGAAATAGACACTTATTTACAGGAAATGGTAGTGGTGAAATGTCAAAGTGAAGGGTCAATGGACTTGTGCCAATAAAAGGGTCATTTCTGGCCATTACTTAATCTAAGAATATCCAATGGTAGGAGTGGTAATTGTAATGATCCTGTTCTATGTCATCTTGTGGCACTGCATCGGTGGTTGATAAACCTTTGTTGAATGCACTCCCTTTTGCATTCACAACTAAGGTTCGGAGTGAGAGATAACACATATTTCCTGTTACCATGATGCCCAATAAAAAGTTGAAGACTTTATTGCAAGAAAAATGCAAAACTAAATGATTTGCTCCAAAATAAGAAGTCTGATATCTGTTCAAGAACTGAAATTTTGATATTTTAACTACCTCCTACCTGAAATTTGAAAGTCTGTAATGTTTCAATACAAACATTTTTATGTTGTAGGAGCTTTTTCCCATAGTCTTCTGTATTTACTTTCTGTGTTTTAAATACCTAATTTCAGGTATACTGGACCATATCAAAATTTCAAAGCCAAATGTAGGAGAACTAAATATGTCTTGTGACCAGGTTTATCTCTGTTTTTTTTTTCTGAATGAAGTGTGAAGAAAGATGAATATTGCTGGAAAGCATAAACTCTGGAGACTTTAATGATACGACGAAACAGAAATCAGTGATGGGCTTATGGTGACTGCTCATATATAAATATATATCTATCTGTATCTATCTATCTATTTATCTATGTGTGTGTATATACACACGTCTTTGGTTGTTTGTGTGTGTGTGTGGAGTGGAGTGAGAGAGAGAGAGAGAGAGAGAGAGAGACATCTTGCTGGCTGGCAGTGGCAGCTCCACTTCTGCAATTAGCTGTGGTTATTGATGACACTATATTAGTGTCCCGTGTAATTCCCCCACCCGATGTTGCCAGCTCACCTCCCAATTTTGAAGTGTTGGTAAATGTATCCGTCACACACATGTGATCCGTGATGTGCCCCAGCATTATACTCACCAGTGATGTTTAAGGAAACCAAAGGCCAAATGTGAATATGAATTGAGTGAAAGCAGCAAGATTAGTAAAACACATCGGTGAAAGTTTGAGGAAAGTCAGACTGTCGATTCCAAAGTTGTGAATTTTTAAATTTTCAGCACAGTCATCGCTGGATAGGGAGACTGCTCAACTTCATGACATCATTATGGACAACAATGCAGAGAAAATATAAAGAAAATGCAACATGTTTTCAATTTTCTGACATAATGAAAGAGCACTTGACTTGTGTCATTCAGAAAGCATGGGGAATAGTATTGCCCGTAACAAATGTCAATAACATAACAATTTGATGGAATGTGTGCTTTTCATGAAAATGAAATTGGAGGGCTTCTCCTTATATTTTCTTTCTATTGTTTTCCATAATGACATCATGAACTGTATTAGTCTTCTTATCCAGCAATGATGGCACCAAAGCTTTAAAAATCATAATTTTTGAATCACATGTCAGATTTTCCTCCACCTTTCACTGATGTGTTCTACTATTACTGCTGCTTTCAGTCAATCCACATTTGTATTTTGGCTTTGGGTTTCCTTTAAGCTCATTTCTATCAAAATTGGCTAGTTTGTTTATACCCAGTTAATTGTGCATCTAGTAGTAGTACTTTGATCTGTACTGATTGAAGTATAGTAATCTGTCAGTTCTGCTGTGCTGCTCAAAAGTGATGTTTTTCTTGTGCTGTTCTAATCAATTGATCAGTTACTTGTCCAACAGTTTTACTCTGTTTTAGCCCATCAAGTCACAGAAATGATATCCATGTGGTCCTGTATCTATTTTTTGATAGTGTTTTATTAATTGTTAACATTTCATAAGGTAAACAAATTATGAAGTTATTTCTCATTTAAGTCATATTCTGTTGATATGTAATGGTTTGCTGTGGCTGACAGGATGCCAAAAGCCTCAGAATGTCTAATTCTGTGACTGTTTCTTTGATTGCTAACATGTTTTAGAAGACTGCATTTTCTGGTTCTCTCTGAAGTTGTGGATTGTCAAATTTGTTATATAAATTGTGTTCTGTGTAGAATTTATGGACTAAAACAGTTGCATGTAATCTTTCTTCCAACTCAGATATATGCAGTAAAGTCAGAGTTGCCAATTTGATGATGATGAGATGATAATATCCAAAGAAAATCCTCCAGGACTTGATGGGTTAAACAAATTTCATGTCATGTACCAGGACTAATCAATGAGCAGTCATTTGTGATGCATTAATGTCAGTGTGTAGCTTGATGAATGTGAGAGGGAAATGGCCTTTGCAAATTACGGCACATTTGTGACTAACTGTTATATATGCACAAAAGAAAAAAAGCATAGTCCAGATTTGAAAGGGAAACTCCTATGGTTTCTTTTCCCTGGACTGCTATGCATCATCAACTTGCACCCATCTTCTCTGTTGCAGTGAATTACTCAGTGGTAGAGGATAGATACCTGTGACGCTACAATCACCAATGCATTAGAGCTAATAGAACATCCCCTGGCTCTTGTTTGTTTTTAACCTTTAAGGATAAGGCAAACTTGAGCAAGGAGCAGAATTTTGCCTTACGTATATGCCATTTATGGCTGCTTAATCTGCTAAGGGGTGATGATATCATTGGCGGCATCTCCCTTTCTTACACTGGATCTCCTTCCCTCGATGTGTTTTATAATGTACAATTACGCGCCTGCAGGATCTGAATGTGATCTGCGGCAGCATTCGAGTGTCCTGTCTTTTGGATGCGTCAACCCAATTGAATAATGACATTTCTGTGCTATAGTTGTATCGCCGTAAGATATTGTCTCACCGGAGGTATGCTTCTGTAAAAAACAGAATATCAATAGTGCCTTGGTGATTGTAGTTGAATAAAAAAAATGTCAGCAACTGAAAAATTGATTCATCATGTCTAACAATAATTAGTAATTGATATCATGTTCATAATATGCAAATGTTAGTCTACACAATTTGTGATATATGCATTCATTCATTGTGTCTTGTGAATTGTGACAGTGAAATGTTCTAGAAGTACAGACTGTTTGATTGTCCATGTTTAAGTGTCAAGTGTAGTGTGCTGGCTATGATTTGTTGTCAAAGCGAAGACTTCTTAAGATGTAGAAATCAAGATGTATTGACTGAAAGATGTTTTGTTAGCTGTGCGAGCAGAGCGCTGTAGAAACCCGATCATTGTCTCCAAAGGTGAAATGACATTTGGGGTGTCAAACCTCTGGGGATTT
Organism: Diadema antillarum; assembly: GCF_040938485.1. Taxonomy (NCBI): domain Eukaryota; kingdom Metazoa; phylum Echinodermata; class Echinoidea; order Diadematoida; family Diadematidae; genus Diadema; species Diadema antillarum. Next base: position 341,494 of record NW_027271344.1, on the reverse strand, counting down.
GTAAATGTCATCCTTTATTAAACAAAGATCGTTGAGAAAATTGTAAAACCAGCCAGAAGATCCAGAAATGCAAAATTTTACCATTCCTAGAGAATTTCTTATGTTTGCTGTGATACCCATTTTTCTTCTTTTTTCTTTTTTTAAAATCTATACCACACCTGTATATTGCCCCCTCTCTATGATACATTTCTCTCAATCTGTGCCGATGTTAATACCAATATGTGCTTGACCCTTGACCCACCAAAGAGCAATTGGATCGCATTGAGGAAGGTATGGACCAGATCAACACAGACATGCGAGAGGCAGAGAAGAACCTGACAGGTCTGGAGAAATGCTGTGGGATTTGTGTCTGCCCCTGGAAGAAGTGAGTGAGATATGTTAATGATACCAGCTCGCTATACGTGAACTGGGTCATAACTCTAATGGCCAGAAACAAACAAAAAGGAAATCAGTTACCACAACAACAAAATCACACCCACATACACACATTTTCTTCATGTTTTCTTCTTTCTCTGTTAAAATTGTCCAATTTCTGTTTATTGCACTCATTCTTATGCCTGCTATTGTGACCAAAGAAATGATAGCTTTGAATATATGTAGGTACCCTGCATGTGGCTTAATTGCAATGGAATATGAGTTGGACGGCAGTCACAGTTCAAAGCATACTTGGACAAGTATTATGAAGTCACTGCTACTTGCATGTTAGCATTCCACATTAGGATTTGTGTTTGTTTTCATGTACATGTTAACTCAAATTTTCCACGTATGAAAAAGGTAGAAAAACATAACTACATGTTTATTCAAGACATAGAGGAATATTACATATGCCTTTCTAGCAAAAGAACCAAATATAAAACGAAGTGTGGCCTCATGACAATGAATCAATAAAAATCATGTACCGTACCCAATTTACAAATTTGTTGAGAAATCACTTGATTTTTCATGTCAATTATTCAAATTCATATTTTTGTACAAGAAAGACTCATCAAAAATATGTTTTTACAAAATTTACTGTAGATTTTGCATTGAATACGACTGACCTGATTTCCTTGAAGTGGGATCATTTCATTTAGTAATTCCATCTGAAAGAAAAAGAAGAAAAAGAAAGTGAACCACTAATGAAATATTGCAAGATTCTGAGCTGCGTAGTATGTTGCTTACTCAAGGATTCAGATTTCAGGTACTTGTCCTAGTTTAAGAAAGTTGTTTTGATTTTCAGTTTGCTCTTTCCATGGAAGTGAGATCACAATTTTTAGCTTATCTAAGCCAAGGGCTCATACTCAGACTTAGAAACTCATTGCAAACTGCGTGTTGATAGCAATGATAGTACAAAATATTTTCATTCGTGAGACTTAAATTTAGCACAAAACAAGGTAAAGCTGCTCTTTTGCAAAGGTTTCCACTCACAAATAGCTGTTGCATGATCACAGTCAGATGAGGGCAGCATACTATTTTAGAGCTCAAAATAATGTGTGATCCATTCAGCTACCGTTCAATATTGTGATCTCTTTCCATTACATATACAATATTGATCTTTCATGTGGAGATATCCAGTAGAATAAGCTACAAGGAAATAAGTCATGTTCAAAAGTCAGGTTTCCTCGATATCAACCCAGCCTAACAGTACGGTATTTTGACCGAAGTGATGGCTTTAATACTATTTCTGCTACAAGTCCCACTCATATATATTTCAAGTTTGTTTAAGCTACTTATGCACCTCAAAATGATGGTGAGCTCAGTTGGAAATGAAAAGCTAGTTGCCATTCTAAGCCTCTAAAATTTGTAGGTATGATGGAATATACAACTTGACCTGCTCCAAATCACAATGCTCCACATTTCATTTACCAGAACATCCCATTAGGATGATCTCCAGTAGATATAGATGTATTTTGTATGTTCAAATGTTGCTGTTCATTTGTGTATTTATTAATTCCATTTATTGCAAGTTGCAAGAATGCTTCCTTTCCATCATGTGCATACAATTTAAGCCAAAGTTCAGTGACCTGTGGTGACCTTTGACCATTAAGGATTAAAAAAAAAAAAAATCTAGTCAGCACATCAACAGAGACTCCAACTCTCCGGTTTTCGACGGGAGATCTCCCGCTGAAAGCCCATTTTTGCACAATCTCCCGTTCTCCCGCTTGAGATTTAATTTCTCCCACCCTGGCTCTGTGTCTCCCGCTTGAAATGATTTCTTACTTAATATCATTGTATGTTGAAAAATAAGCCTTAGATAGCAAGAGAGAGCATCTAGAACCGTAGAGCTTCCAGGGCCCTTAAGCGGGCCCTGGACCCCGGCCGCAAGGAACTTCGCGCTTTGCGCTCGTGATGTGCACTTCGCGCACATCAAATTGGAGTCTCCCGTTTGCTAGGGGTTTCAGGCAGGAGAATTTCCCAATCAGAAGGTGCTTGGGGTTGGAGTTTCTGCATCTATACTTCATCTAGCAAACCTGGGTCAGGAACCGAGAAAATCCAGTGAACATTGTTTCTTAAATTGTGATGGTGAGATATTGGTGGCATAGATGGATGGACAGCCTCACCTCATTCCTTCATCCTCCTTCTTGGCCGAGGCATAGCGCTGCTAATGGCTCTAGCAGGATGCTAGATGAGTGCTAACATCATTGACTTCCTGGTTCCTTTCTTCCTTCATTACCAGCCACCTCTCAGGCGCTAGAAAAGTTTGTCTCTTGACCTGTCCTGATTAGGACCACTTTACCAGTGAAATACTGTATATGCCGAATATTTCGTGAGGCTTTTATTTTCGCAAATTTTGCGAGTTGGGTGCTATTTGCAAATTTGAACACGCATGAAAAGATTGACTCTGATCCCGATATGAATGTGACATGCACATATACATTTCTCCGTTCAGTACTGTACTCCACTTTCGCAAATTCAACCACTCGCGAAATCGTCAAGAAGTCCTGATTCGCAAAAATTTGGACTTGCTAAATATGTGGCGTATACAGTAATAATGTGAATGGCCATACAATGTGTTCTACTAAAAGAAGTACCAACAATATTGTATATCTGCAATTTAATTCCTAATATTTGTTGACTCCTTTTTTTGGGCGTATACATTTTTGTAATAACATGATGCATTTAACATTTATACACAGGTTGACCAACTTTGAGAAGGGAGATGACTACAAGAAGACTTGGGCAGGCAATGATGATGGCAAGGTCAACTCTTCTCAGCCGGTCAGAATGGAGGACGACCGAGATGGCGTCGCTGGCAATCAGTCGATGGTCACTAGGTGAGTGAACAATCAGGGTGGGCTGCTGTCCTTCAGGAAAACAGAAACAAGAAAAGAAAAAAAAAAAACAACAGCTAGTGATGTGCTAGGACACGACTCATCTTTCCTTTCCAGTAGATATGACAGGAGAGATTTGCAAACATACACATATTCATAAAGACAGAATATCTAGTCTTAGAATTTCATAATCTTATTAGTTGTGTTTGAAAGATGAAGGGGCAGAATCGATAACAAGTACAAGTTGTTGGGTTTTTTTAATGCTAAGAGTCCATTTATTCACGGGCTAAAAATATAAAGCAGAATGTGAAATGCATGGAATCACTGAATGTTAAACTGTGTTCACCGAATAATTAAATTTTATGTGTTCACTCAAGCCATATGGGCATTCTGACTGGTGTTGTATTCAGCGACTCTTTCTGGACTTTCAGTCCAAAGGATGATGTAGATAGGTTTCATCATACAGCAGGCAGCAGTAGCAGCAGGTGTGGGAGGCAGGTTGCTTTCTGGTGAATAAGAGAAGTCAGGGATGGTGGCTGGTTTGCTGCAGTGAGACAGTGATGAATTTTTTTTTTTTTTTTACTCTAGCCTGAGCCAAAGGCTGTAGAATACTTCTGTAACTACTTTTTTTCCCCTTGCATCTGGTATTCTGCAGACTTATCAAATTTCATCAGAGTCTTAACCCATGGTTAATGTTTTCTTTAGTTTAATATTCTCTTTTGAAATTATTTTCAGAAGTAGAGGATGCAAAATTTTCTTGTGCTTTATGCAATATATATACTTAACATTTTCATATGCTCCTACAAAAGACATGCCCAGATTCAATGGAACTTTGTAGAACTAATATTTAGTCGCAGGGGGAACACATTAGTGTCTCCAGGATAGAGTTCCCAAAGGGCCAAACCTGTGTAAATGTTTCAAATTTCTTACCCAGATCTAGAACTAGTGCAGCCAAGTCTTTTATATTTTACGTCAAGACAACTTTTAGAAATGTAAAAAACATTGAGCTGTTCTGACTGATTATTTTCTTCTTGAGGGGTTGCCATTACTGGGAAAGTAACATTTTAATTTCATTGCGTAGGCATAATTACATTTTGTCAATTCTACACAGGAATTTTCACCTGGGGTGCAGTATGTAATGTTTTCCAAATTGCATGTGTGTCCCACTGTGTGGGGGAGAGGGGGGGGGGGGATTGGGGAGAGTGCCAGCCAGGTCTCTATAGAAGGAACCACAAAGGACTGAAGAAAGTACTGATGTACTGATTATCAAATCATCTTCTCTCGATTGAGAGTTGGTACACCAAGGTATCATGTTAAGAGACCTGCCAGGTATAAAGGAGGAACTGTATACTTCCAGGGGTACCTCATTATACTGTATGGGGAGCCAAGAAAAAAGATTCAACATTTTCATCATTTTCATATTAAAAAAAGATGCATGATTAGATTTTTATCAATTTTTAGCAAGAGAAAAATGGCATATTGCCCCAGTGGATGCTGTGGTTTTGGTTCTGAAAGGCCAATTCATCGTCATTTTCAATTATTGATTTATCTATTCACAGGACAGGTAACTTGTACCGTGTGTAGACACTGTCATTGGGAGAGAATGAATGTTTATGGGAAAATCTTGTAGCGATATTTTTTTTTCAATTATTGATTAATCTATTCACAAGACAAGTAACTTGTACCGTGTGTAGACACTGTCATCAGTAGAGAATGAATGTTAACAGGGCCTCGAAATCTCATAGCAATATTGTTAATGACATACCTTAGGGCACAAAGGGGATGTTGCATCAAGGTCAAATGATTGTCTTGAAGTTCAGGTAGGCATTAAGCCCCATGAGGTTTTTTTCCCCTGTCATTTTCACAATGTTCTCATACAGCACTTCTCTTATGTACTTCCACTGGTGACACGTCATTTGCTCCTGCGACATTTGCTCCGGTCTTATTTTCTCCAAGGACTTAGGATTAGGATTAGTGGTTGTGATAGGGTTTGAGGTTTAGTTTGATGTAAGGATTAGGGTTAGGGTTAGGGTTATGTGTGCAGGTAGAATTTTTGTTTGGCTTAGCTTGCAGATGTTTCATGAGAGCAATTGTCGCGGGCACAAATGTCATGGAACCACTTTCACTATACTATAGGGTAAAATTGATTGGTCCTATGATGCCTTTCTCCCCCCTGCCTGCCTAGTTGTGGGTACATTGCTTGTTGGTCTGTCCACTGGACTGTGTGTGTGTGTGTATGTGTGTGTGTGTGTGTATGTGTGTGTGTGTGGGGGGGGGGTTGTATGTGTGTGTGTGTGTGTGTGTGTGGGTTTGTTTGTAGCTGTATATGTGGATATGAGTGGATGTGTATAGATGAGTTTGTATGAATTTATGTGATAATGAGTGCCCTATTGACATCTTCCTCACTCTGGATTTCTTTTTCTTTTCTTTTGTTAATGCATGTGAAATAGGATAACGAATGATGCTCGTGAGGATGAAATGGATGAGAACCTGACCCAGGTCAGCGGCATTGTGGGTAATCTGCGTCACATGGCCATAGACATGCAGAGCGAGATCTCGGCCCAGAACCGACAGGTGGATCGCATCGCACACAAGGTAATCCCCGCTTTCTTTCCTCTAGTCCCTGAGATCATTTCCTTTTGTTTCACAGCATACTGAGATATTTGTGAAGCACAGTGATTGTTTTAGACATGGCTGCCATGCATGCTCCTGCCATCTCTTGGAGGCTTGGTAATATGTCAGTGTACAGTCTTTCATTTTTGGCATTTGGAAAAGCATGCTGCTAAATTCCTTCATTTCTCATGGCAGCTCACATGTCACTATTGTTTTGAAACCAGAAATGTTTAAGCTGGGTTGATAGTTGTGCAGGAAATAGGTAATACTGTATCAAAGTCTCTTTGGTAAAGATGTAGAGAGATTCACAGGGGCTTGAGCAAAGCAATAATGTGCCTTTGCCAAAAATCTAAGGGAACTGAATCCCTGAGAAACCACCAGACAGAAATTTGCACAGGGACTTTCCCCAGTCTTTATGGATGATAAGGTCTGAAAGCATTGCATTTGCGATCTCATCTCTTATCTTGTCCCTCTGCATGTTGCAGTGATTAACAGATTGACTCAATAATTCAATTTCAGTGTACAGCTTTGCTGTTTCTTCCATAGGCTTTTTTTTTCATTTTACTTACTCTTTGTGATAGCATATATATATGCAATTACTTATTTTTGTACAAGTGAATAATTTTTAGTGAAAACTCTAGACAATCATGTTGAAAACAAAATGAAAAAAAGAAATGTACTGTTTTCCAATAAAAACAGAAGAATGCCTTTTTGTATGACTGTCTGTGTTTGTGTGTGTCAATGTCCAGTAAATGTGATATATTTTATCTATGGTTCACCATGTAATGTGTATCTACTATCGTTTTTTTTTTTTCTTTTAGTCAAATCACTTTCATCGTTTTTATCATCTCATGCAAGATTTTATGTTTAAAATTGAGATGTTGTTTATATTCATGCCTTCAGTTTGTGATGTGTAAATAAACATTCCTGGATTCTTGTAGGGCATATTCAGATTTTTGATATTGCAATATAGGATGCTAGTATCAAAACTTCTTTCTAAGGAAACCTCACATCTACTTTCCATTGGACAATTATTTAGAAATATTGAGGTTTTATGACACAAATTGATTCATGACTTTATAAATGTATTATTGCATGCACAAAGATGTTTAATTTTTGCCTGCAACAGACTTGATGAAAAAATAAATATTTAAGAACTAAGGCACTATTTTAGGGTCTGGTTAAGACCTTGTCATACCAGAACAATGAGATGGAACAGTCAAGTCGAAAAACGTTCAAAACTTTATGACTGTCATTTCTGCTCACCGTAACACTTCAAACAAAGAGGTAGAACCACAACTCTGAACAGAAACATATTGGCCAATTTCCAGAAACGTTTTCAAATGTTCTCTCATTAAAATCATTGACTTTAGATCAGCATAGGAAAGCAGACAAGCTTCCACGAATATTATACACCTCCGTGTCTGAAAGGGCTTGTACATGCAGGCCCAACCAGAGCATTAGTGCAATTAAGTTTACACTCATCTTTCACTTCAACTCCTGTCACGGTATTCTAATCTGTGTGTTATGTAAATCAGAGTTGTTATTGCCAATCTGGGGTCCAGTGGTGTTTTCTAGCCACTATTCTAGCAAATCACAATGCATTCTTTTTCCTCATCATGAGTGGCTTCACATCTGATACAAATTGGGAAGCTGGCTTTTATGACCTTTCCTTGCACTGAACCTAACCAACCGTTCACTCTCTCACATAGGATGATTTGGCACACAGATTCACGATGAGCTGCACTAAATTACTGTAGAACCAAATTATATTCAGCCAATTTGAGTACATGTACCAAGGACTCAGCTACTGCTTTACAACTTGTTTGTTCACTGGATGGTTGGTTTGCATACTATTTCTGCATCTCTTTAATTCAAGATCTTTACTGAGGGTTGACTTCCAGGGGTCTGTGGTCTAAACCAAATTTCCTCCCTCCCCCCCCCCAAAAAAAAAAGTGTAACAAATTCAACTTAATTACCAAATAAGCCAAAAATGTAGATGAGTTACTAGCACTTGCCCTTTCCCGTTAAAAAAATACAAAAAGCAAATAAGTTAACAAACACATAACCCAGAGTCAGGGATGTTGTAAATCAAGTCTCTTTACCAGTGTGGCAAACAAAAAAACTTGTTGCAGCTTTCATGTATTATGTCTGCACCTACACACTTTAGGTGAGATTGAGACACTCTCTTCATCATTACAGTCTTGTCTTAAACATCTAAAGAAGTGACACTTTGGGAAATATGTAGCCTGCAAGTTTGTTGTTTTGTTACCCCTTGGGCACTGAAAGTAACTGCTTAATCAAACTTGTATGTTCTCCCCTAAGGCATCTTAATGCACATGTAGGCTATCTGTAATTTCATTTTTAAAGTCATTTTTTTATTGTCTTGCACCGTTCAATATCACAATTGCATGTTGAATAATATGACATTTTTTAACTGTTATCGTTTCAAAATTTGTACACACAAAATATAACACTGCTCATGAAGTACACGCACATGCACACATGTTCAAGCGTGAATTAGGTCAGGAAAAGTCAAACCTCCATTTGACAGCAGCGACATCTTATTGCACATATATTTGGATGTTTTGAAAGAAACGCTGTCATATGAATCTTTTTGTATGTTATCAATATGTTTATCAATTTTTGCAAGTACACAGAGTTTAAAGACCATAGTGCAAAGAACTCCAGTGGTAAAAAGTTACCAACAAATGCTCTGTGTAGGGTCTATTTTATGAAATTGTGCACATAGCCCAAATCACAAAGATGCACAAATGAGATTAGTTTTCAGTGGGAGTCTTCATTTATGGAGATGGAGGATGAGATGGTACATTATAGGAGGAACAGGTGATAATCATGCAAGATTTTTCCATTTGCCAACTCTAGGTTTAATACACAAATTGAATTAAAAAGTCACTATGCAGGGATCATGATGGTATGGTTTTCTCTTTGTAAATGATTCTGCTTGCCATAACCCGGGGAATGGTCACACCCTGATATTCGGCATTGTGTAGTGCCATCTCATGTTGTGGAGATGTACCGTTAGACACCGCTATCATAGCAGCCAAATTCTAGCAATAGGCAGTAATGATGCCCATTGCAGTTCATCCCTGTTATGACGTGTTGAATGTAAATATGATAATCAAAATGCACTTTTGTATAAGTTTTCCAAGTATGATTTTAATCCGCAAACTCAGCCCATGATTACTTTTTTTTTCTGTCTGTGGACTAATAATGCATAGTGCAGTGTATTGGTGGTGCTGCTGCTAAACGGCACTTCTTAGTTGCACATGCATTTAAACAGCAGGGCATTAGTGTCATACTGTTTGGGACCATAATCAGAAAATATCAAATTACAGGATTTATTGATCCATAATTAGAAATTAATTCATAGATTGTTTTTGTAAATTATTGGATAAAGTAATCAACATCTTGCATAAAGTGCTAAAACTTACTTTCACTCATTCTTTGGTAACCCAGGGTACAGTGCAAAGAAGAAAAAAAAAAGATTTCAATTAAATGGCAAAGTCTTAGTTGGTATCCGAGGGTACCAATTTCTGCATGATATATCTATCTATATAAAAGAGAGAGAGAGAGAGAGAGACAGACAGACAGACAGACAGAGTCTGTTCAGTTCATAAAACTTTAAACTGCTTTGCAATGACCATGTGAAAGTTTTATTGCTGTACATATGTGACCCGCTACAACAAAAGGATCCTAAAGTTGCTGATGGCTGAGCCGAGAAAATCGAGTTTGAAGTCACGTCATGAAAATTGGTCAAAACAACCGGATTTCTGTTTTTGGCATAATTTTGTAGTCTAATGTTTTGTCTATCATCTGCCGAAATTTCGAAGCTAAATGATCAAAGGAAAGGCAAGAAATCAGCATTTTTCTGAGCCATGATTTTCCGACTTTCAACGTAACAGAAACGTGTCTGAAGATTTGGATTTAGCGCCGCAGATAGACTCCGCCCCTAGCAACAAGGGAATGATCTTATTGGTCAGTGTGTGGCGTCCTGATTACTGATTGGTCATGGGTAGACTGCTGGTGCTAAGCTTGAATGAACATCGCGGAGGTCGCTAGGAGCATGCCTTCTATTGTCAAGCGATGAAAACTGTCTCACCTCCCCTTGATCATGATAGCGTCGGAAGGAAAACTTTGAAGGCCTTTTTCTCGAAACTCTAATTTCCTCGACCACTTGACATGTGCTAATAAAATCATCGATATCTCCACAACAGAGTACTTTTATGAGTTGTGCTATATATGAATTTAAAGTAGAAGAGTAAGGGAATAATGTCATGCCATTTTCAGAAAACTGTCCTCCCCCGACTTTTGGATCCTTTTGTTGTAGCGGGTCACATATGTACAACAGGTCCTTTATCTTTGCCCAACAAAAATTGCAGAAAACATCGTACGAAATCTGTGAAAGCCCTAAGATAATTTATTGTCTACGTGTTGATTGTTGAATGTGAATATTTGCAAGAGAGTGAATATGTACTGTATGATGATTTGATAAGTTTTTTATCACTGATGAATATGTGACATTACTTTTGAATGGTTTTCTTTAGATTTTGCTTCTGATCTTTTTTACCTTACTTTTGTGATTGATTCTCTTTTTTTTTTTGGTGGTGGTGGTGGTGCTCATATTAATTGACAAGTTTTACAAGCGTGTCATCTCAGCCTGGATGGCATGTTCTAGTGTTTACTTGGTCATTTTTTTTTTAATACAAAACAGTCTTTATATTTTTGCATCATGAAATGTGACATTTGATGTTTTGCTTTTTCTTATTTCTCTTTAGTCATGTTATCATATTCACGAAGACACTCATTTGTTTGTTTTCTGTCATTTGCTTTTTTTTATCTCATCTCACCCTTTTTCATCTGTTCACCCTTTCCACTATTCACACCACTTTCCTATGCCCCTTCACCTTTGACCCTGCCTCACTCCGCATCTCATACTGCCAACATCCACAGGGCACCTCCAATGTGGACCGCCTCGCTGCTGCCAATAGTCGCGCTAGCAAGCTCCTCAAATAATCTGACACTTAAGTTTGCTTTGACCCCATAACAACACTGACTTTGCCACACTTATAAACAAGAAAAAGGGGGTATAAGGGAGGTAGTTTTCCTGAAAATAGATGCCATAGGTTATTATGACTATATCCCGTGTTGTAAAAGGGCTGTTTTATTTCTAAATGGAAATAATATTGAATCTCGTGAACGATTTAAGTTCTTGAAGATCATGAAGCCATTACCAGTGTCCTATCAGGAGTAGTATGCTTTCCCAAGATGACTATTCTTTCTATATTTCTGAACTGATATCAAAGAAGTTAAATTGTCCTGTTATATTGATCTGTATTTGAAGAACTAAATTTTAAAAGTCAAATTCTTTGGTAAAGTTGAGTTAAACAATGTAGGATGGGACTGGACTTGATTTAATCATAGTTAAAAATGTAAAGGCACATATTTGCTTGTTTACATCACGGTATGATACAGGTTCTGTGTTCTTCAATATTTTACAGGGCTTCAGTATGATCCATTGTAGACTTTCTTTTAAACTTCATCTCGTCAATAATGTATACGCTTTCCTCTCTGATAGTAACTACCTTCTAGTCAAAGCTCTGAATATGTGTTTGCATTAATCAAAGCTGTATGCATGCTGACATACTGTACATTTATGCTGAATATGCACATGGAAACATTTATTCTGCTTGTGCTTTCATTTTATGGATGTAAATGTAAGATTTGTAAGATTAGCAAGTTTGTGCTATGGAAAATCAGTGCATGACATTGATTTTGTGTTTGATATCTATAATGTCCAAGAACATGGATTAGTTGTGTTTTTTTTTTAATTATTGTTATTATTTAGCAAACTAGCCATGCTGTGTGTTTATGTGTATGGGTGTCTTTGGATGTCATTTCTTATTGAACAAAGAACTAGTGCCAACTTTTAGTACATTTGTGTCAGTGTTGCTCGTAATGTATTTATGACTAACATAACTGATCTGTCCATCTATCACAATGTTTATTTTGTGGCTTGCCATATATGTGAGAAGCTCGCAACTTTATCAACTATAAACTCATAATGAGAAAACTTTTGTATGCGGTAAAGACAGTCAAGTACTTGTTTCTTTGTTCGTTGTAATCTAGTACATACATGTTTGTACCCCCAGTCACAACAACATTCCTTCACAAAATGTCTTAAAGTTTGATATTACACCAGTGATGCAGCAGCACTGCAACTTTTAGATATTGCGTCTTACTCCATAGCAGAAGTCTTATGTGACGTTGCATCACAAAATCACAAAATTTTGCCAGATAAGATCTTCAGTGCACTGGTAGTGGTATGTCAAATTTTAAACACGAGTATCAGCCTTAAAATGATATGTAATTTGGGTGATTTAAACCCCATTGGAATAAGTGATATTGAATAGAACTTAATAGTTTGAGAAGATGGTCTTGGATTTAGGGCCAAATCAAATTCCCTTCCAAGTTAACAGAGATAAAACAAAAAGCTCTAATGTTGCGTATGCAACCGATGCATGCCACAAAAGTCCTCTCCTTTGGTGATTTTTCCCTCATATAGACCAACTCAGTGATCATTGGTTTTGTGAGGAAACTACCATTTTATCAGCAATACAGAGTCAAGTGGATACATTTGGAGAGATTTTAAACTGCATAGCTTCTAAGAACAAGGGATATTGCAATCAAAGCAAAACAGAAAGAAAACAAAACTAACTAAACCTGGCTACAGTCCAAGTTCATTTCTACCCCACCATTCTAAAGCTTTTTTTTTTTTTTAATTTGCTTTATCAATCCTTTTCTAATTTCTCCCCCCCCCCTTTTTATTGGCAGGAGGGATATTATTGTCATTCTTTTTTTTTTGGGGGGGGGGAGGGGGTGAACAAAACTTGGTAATTAAAAAGTTCGAAGTTCATCTTTTAAGTGATTTTTTTTTTTAAAACTGCATACACACATTTTAGGTGCATACGTATATTCAAAACAATAAATCATGTTCTGCTTTTGATAGATGTTATCAGGTTATACTGTTTGTGGTTTTTTTTATTACGAGCTACTTTATAATACTCAGTATTAGCATTGCTTGTATACTCACACATGTATGTCCAATCCTTCTTGTTCTACTTGTTGTTTTTGTTTTCTCTCCTTTGTCCCCTCCATCTGTCATCTTACTATGGTCCACCTTAACACTACTCTTATGCAATCTGACCTCTCACCCCACGTCCCATTCCCCCCCCCCCCCCCTCTTCACTTGTCATCACCCTTACCAAACCAAACCTAACCTCACCTAACATAACCTCACCTCACCTAACCTAACCTAACCTAACCTAACCTAACCTTCCATCTTTTGTGTGACTCTCCCATTTCCCCCTTGTCTACAGGCATCTCTTAATGACGCCCGAATTGATTTGGCCAACAAGCGAGCTACTACCATCCTACAGAAAAATTGAAATTAAAGCATTTCAAAATATGACACAGAAATATGCGACAAAACATGCCAGATATTTGTTTTACCTGATGTTTTGGACAGAGCGGAGCACAAAAACATGATTTTTTATCTCTTCACATTTTCATCTCAGTCCATTTCCGTGTATATTATATGCAAATGTGCATCCCCATGTATATTGTTATTTACTGCATTGTGTGTGTCTATATTCACATACATGTGTATGTTTATGTGTGTATGTGTGTGAGTGTTGGTGTGTGTGTTTATATATCATACATTATATTGTATAGCCCTGACAATGAATGAACTCTACAAAAGAACTGCCCTACCTATTCCATTAATAATAATGCCAGATGTTTGCACGTAACCATCTTCTCAACAAAAGCAGTTTGGTGGCATGGGACTTGAAGAACACCATGCTAATAATTATGTAACTTATAATAATGTTCCCCTACTGGTAGTGCTATTTTTAAGGTGATGAGCAAATAACGATCATTCCTGTGTATTCATTATTTATGAGTTCATTCATTGCAGACCGCTGTGTGCTATCCTAAAATCTGGAAAGAAAAGTGAAAAATTCATTTAAAAAACTCAGCACCTCACCCATGATTCTGCATATATGTAAATGTGTCAAAACCATGTTGCATATGTCCCTATATAGCTGTGTTCAGTGTTTTTCAGTAGACACATATTCAGTATGTCCTGGTATCCTCTGTGAAATTACATTTCGCATGTATGAAAAGATTCAGAAAATATGCATTAGTCCTCAAATATCTTCATTACTCGTTAAAAATTCTTTAGTTTGGTGTCCTTCGTCATACTTTCTTGGCATACTCAAACTGCTATACAAACCTAGTGCTCAATGTCATATTCCAATTATGGTGAATTTTAAATGCTTTCTGCTTGTTACTGTGGAACATTGCAACGCAAGAAATAGGTGGTTACTGCGAGTGTTGATATTGTAGATAGCTGAACGTGTCTTGTAATCCACACTAAATTTTGATGATTAAACACGGCAACAATATGCCCTGCAGCAGGTTAACTATATGTTGTAAAGTACGGGGTATGTCATGTAGTATGGTGAGCAAATATTTTTACTTTTGACTAAAGTCATAGCTCTATGTGTTAAAAAAAGAAAAAATTGTGTGCAGTCTTCATTTTCTTGTTTCTTATCATGATATAATTGAATTAACATATCTGGGAGTCAACTCATGTTAAATTCTGCAATATATAGTCCAGCCTTTATAGAAATAGAGATATCGTATGAAATTTGATTTCAGTCTTTCATCATAGCAATGGACAGTGATATTTGATTCCATACTTTGTAATAATTGTGAATGTGTAACCATAGTCGAGCATAGACAAATGCTGTTAACCACAAAGCTTTGTATATGTATGTTGAATTACAGTTGTGGAATATATAAATGTCTTTATATAATTGAATTATTTGGTGTTATTGTGAGTTACTATCATCCTATTGATGTTTGTATGTAGGAGATTTAGATGTATAAATGCATGTTGAAATATTGTATTTGTAAATGCTAAGATATGTATAGTGATGAAAACAATATATTCTAGGTAATTATGTAATATTGGTTTGACAAATCTGGTTTTTTTTTTCCCCCACTGGCTGCATTTCAAGATAAGCCATTTTCCCACAAGAAGTAAGCTGTACATTCAAACACAAACAAGAAAAAAAAGAAGAAATATCAAATGAACAGGAGTTTGATATTCTGGGATTCAAGTTAATAAATATACATCAGTACTCCTGGATACTGGCTGAATTTACCTTTTGGAATGTGAGTCTGTTTTCACATCATTTAATGTTTACTCATATGTAAACCAAGAAGACTATGCATCATTTTGGAAAGTAGGGGTAAGGTTTTCGTAAGAGACAAATGAATAATATTTCAAGGGGAATCTTTCAATGTTTTCAAGAAATTTACATTATGCTGATGTATTCATGTGAGCAAAATTCAACATATGGGTTGCATGGTTTAAAACTGTACAACCCTGATGTAGAAGAAGTAGAAATAAGTTTACAAGGTAAATGGATACTTACCATGTTGTTGTTGCCAGCCGCATTCTTTCACAACAGTGTAGACATTTTATGAAATTGAAAAAAAAAAACTTTCAAAAATTGATGTTACAACTGCTGCTATCTCAGATCTAAAATTTCAGTAGTCATTCCACCTTTGAAGCATTCCTTCGTCCATTTGATTTTTTTTGTGTGTGTGTGTGTAAACAGCTTCATAATGACCAGTTGCACTGTAGAAAGTACCAGTACTTGGAAATTAGCCGTAGAAAAGAGCATGTAGGATACACACATATAAACTCATTATTGACTTTCTTTTTGTGATATACCACAGCTATACAATTACAATATTTATGGTAGATGTGTGTCAGAACTGATTTCTCCAACGAACGAATGGAGTGGAAGAGAACGTAAATAAATGCAAACGAGGTTTTATTTGACACAAGTCTTATGTTCCAGCTTTTATACCCCTTACCCACCCCCCCCCCCCCCAGTTTGTGTGCTTATGGAAGGGTTTTTATTTTGTGATTGTTTTTGTTTTCCTCGTACTTCTCCATGAAACCTGCTGTGAGCATATCATATCGTCAGCTGAAAACCAGAAGGGCACTATGGCATTCTAAGATTGAACATAAATAAATTATTGAAAAAAAAAAATCAGTTTTCATGACATAAAAAGTTTACTTGATTTAATGGCGATAGATTTATAAGCATAGTTCAAATTATTGGGTAAAATAGGCCCTTGTTTTTTACTTTTAACATTTTGCTGAAAATGAAAAGAATTTAAGATTGACACCATAATGTAGAGGAGATCAAGCTCTACAACGTGATAAAAATAATTCAATCCCCCTCAAAATTGCGTCAACGCCCTAGAACTGGTTCTCTGCTGACGATATGACAGGCTGCAGTGACTTGATTGGAATAGTCCCACCTAATTGTCTGTAGTTGTATCCCATGCACACACCACGTGCAAGTCTTCTCCGATGTGAGATCTGACATGGGACAATGGCATCAAGATAGCAAATGTCTAGAGACTTGGATAGCAATCTTTTAGTTCTTCACCCTTCTGTCAGCATGGCCAAAACATGCTTGGTTAAGCCAAGATCTTATTTTGCCAGGTATCAGTGGGGGCTCTTGAGCAGAAAACAGGCCATCTAGAACTAAAAATATGACAATTGCAGCGCTTGTTATCACTGATGACGATATGAGTAGACTTTTGCAAAACCATTCTTGACATTATTGTCGCCACTTGCCCAAATTGTGGCTGGTAGCAGCATGCCCAAGAGGCTGACACAAGTTGTTGACCAGCAGCAGCTTACGACATTCCATAACGTCATCACGTTCATATCAGGCAAATATTTTTGTGTGATGCACTCGCACTCGGGTCTGCAAAATGTCAGCTCATGTTGATTCAATATTGACTGATCTGATCAATGTTTTGTTGAAATAACGATCATTAGCCACAAATATTGCCCTAGTAGACTTACCCAAAGGTTAGACAAAAGTTTATGTTCAACTCAGTACAATGATGAATGTATCCTGCAGGGGTTAGTAGATGACATGCTTATGTTGAAATAAAGCAGCAATAACAATTGAAGTCCAGAGTCAACCAGAAATGATGTGATTATTTAACAACAAAAAAGTGTGTGCCATTGTCATGAAAAAAGTAAACTTCTTACAGTCAGCATGCTTTCAAAATGATAACTCATTTGATGATAATGTGTATAAAACACTGTGTGTTATCAACTTGAAGTTTGTGATTGCAAAGTTTATCAAGGGAACCAAGGAACTGCTAACCTGGCTGTGTGTGTCAGTCAGTGCATGACACCCACAACATCAACGTGAGAGACATCGGGGGAAGCGTGTTGCAGTTTGCAAGCTGCACCTACCTGGGTGTGCAACATTTTTCTAGTTTCGTAGGGAAGAGCAGTCCAACCATTTCCAAATCATATTATTACAAATATAGCATATGTACTCTTTCCTTTGCATAGGAATATTTACACTGAAATTTGATGCAGTCCATGAGATCGAAAACAACAAGAAAAAATAAAAGGAAAAAAAAAGGCCAGGGATGTAGTTTTTTAACCAAAACTTAAAAGTCCTTGGAAGATGAGGCTGAGCTCAAGCCAGATCCCAACTACATAATCCACCTTCACCCACACTGCTGTTTGAAAGTGACTGGCAGGCTCACGGAAGTCTTTCTGATTCCTTGTTCTGGCAGCTGTCAAATAAAATTATGTACTTTAAAAATACTAGCAGCACACTTTGCTGAACTTGACAGTATGACTATGTCAAACTGATGCATTTTTTAAAAGTCTTTTCTGTCTTGTTTTGTAAAGTTGTGCATTTTTGGAATTCTATACTTTTTTGGATACCAAGTACAAAAATGTTATGAACAAGTGCATACATATATTACTACACCTATCAGTTTACTTACACTCAGCTGGTATATTATATCCTTGTAGGTTTGATATACATAGACTCTACTGGACTGCAATCTTAAATTTGTGTCACAAAACACTTTAACAATATGTTTGTTTATAACCTTGATGGCATGTTATATGCCGGTCCCTCAATCTGTACCATTCAGAATTAATTACTTTGTTTCTACTTATTGTGTTATGGCAAGCCAATATTTCATGATGATATAGCTGAGACAGAGAGAGAGAGACAGACAGAAAGAGAGAGAGAAAAAGAAAGAGAGTGGAAGAGAGAGAGAGAGTCATGGCATGCTTAGGGAAGTTCAATTAAAGCATTCACGAAGGAAAAGCTTCCAGCTATTCCTGGATCGAGACCAGTGCAAGAGACAGCACAGATAAGTGACAACAAGAACATTGCATTTTAACTTTCTTTATGTTATTGTTGTAGAGATTAGAAGCACCGTATAATGTGCTATGTGTGTGTTATATTTTCTGTTTGACTTTGAATTCCATTCTTTTTGTCGGAATGTATCTAGTGAAACTTCCATCTCTCTTTCTGAAACTTTATTATTTTCCCCGTCATAAGATATTTGTGGATGTGTACTTTTGAATTCCCTGATGATTATAATTATGTTTTATTCGTAGATGATATATTATAATCTTTGTTAATGATAGATGCTGTATTTGGGAAAAGTAATGGTAGCCTTTATTGCTTTAACACAGACCCAACAGTACTATATGTAATTATTCAAAGCTTTGTATTGTCCTGTGCCTAGGAGAACAACGTGAAGGCATGCGATTCAAGGAAGTTGTATCCGGGAGAATAACGCGAACACATGCAAAGCATGTGTTATACTTAAAATGGACCTGGCCAGCGTTTGCATCATTCTCCCGCACACACCTTCCTTAAATCATGTGTATTCGCATCATTCTTGCAAACGAACGACGATATATTTATAGCGATCTAATAAATTCACAGATAGATACTTGCCTTTCCAGGTATACTAAATTTCAAAATCTGCAGATATTCAGCATTGCACACAATTAATTTGTGTTTCTGAGGTATGCTAGTGATGTATTTTAATTTAAGTTCTGTGTAACCATAATTTGGTTGTTTTATATTACCATTTACCTTTGAGGAAAAGGAGAAGTGGTTTTGAAAAGTCTGTTTACTGGTCCGTAGTGCAGGTATGAGGATTGTTCTTTGGTGTTGTTGTTCTTTGCCTTTGTCTTGCTTTGTTGTATTGGGTAATTTTACAAGCTTAGGACCAAACGACAAGTTTTAGTTGAGTTGTGGACTTACTTTATGCTGCATTTAAACCATGTTCCCTGCGACTACAGCAGTCACATTTCAGACCACCAGTGTTGCTACTAATGGGAAACCTTGTAGGCCATAATAAAACGAGGTGAACACAACAAAACGTGACAAAACTTAGAGGCAGCCCATAGTGCAATGTGATGGAAAATATCATGTAGTCTAGCCTGACCAGATGCTGTGAAAACATCTTCTGTACATGTTCATTGTAAGTATGTAAGACTGGAATGAACAAGCCTGAGGAATATGGAGGGGAAAAAACAGAATATCCCATCTTCCCATGGCGCACTACATTTTCGGGCAAACGGGGGCTGCGGTGGCCGCCGGGAACATGGTGTAAACGTACGATAACGTAGTTTTCAGCTTTCTGTTGCAGTTATGAGGAATCTTGCTCCAATAAAGAATATGCATATTCTGTCAGTTTGCTGTGAAACCCCCAAAGCAACACATCCCATCAAATTTTAAGCATGATTGATCAAATCTCATGAGAGGTATATATGGACTTGTGAATTGACACTTTGCGAGTGGTTTAAAAGTGTTTCTTTGACATTTACAGGACTGTAAAATATTGATTTCTCACCCCCAAAAGCCCCTTAAACCAGATGTAAAATTGGGATTTTGACAGTGGTGGTGTAATTTAAAGGGTGTGTACAGTTCTGGTTGGAGTGAGGATTTAGCTTTAACATTTTGCGAGATATTCAGAAACCACTCTATGAGATGTCAAAGAGCATGCAATTCTAAGGGGTATCAAAAGTTTATGTGATGAAAATCGGTTTTGACATGGCTGAGATATCCAAAAACAAGGCAAAACAAAGATATCCTAATAAAAGGCGTGGCCTGTCGCCTTTTATTATTATTACTTTTTTGGATATCTCAGCCATTTGAAAACCAATTTTCATCAAATAAACATTGACTCCTTCTTAAAATTACATGCTCTTTCATATTTCATAAGAGGTTTCTCCTTATCTCACTTATTAATGTTATAAACCTGAATCCCCACCTCAACCAGTACTGTACAGTCCCTTTAATGGCAATGATTTTCAAAAGATCAGTGATAACGCTGAAGAAGTTACTCTGTGTACATTGAACCATTTCAATATTCACTCTGTTTATGCAATATGTGTTTATGTATTGTCTTTAACTTCACACTTTCTCAAGAGATATCTTTCTGATTTGCTAATATACACTGTATATGTATATATGTTTGTGTGTGATATGAGTGTATTTGCGTGTGTGTGTGTTTTATGTATATCAAATATATCACAAACTCAAGCATTATCCATGATATCACTGACAAGGATTAGAGGCTAATTTCAGCAAAGTATGTTTTTATTCCAGTGGTAGTTAAATTAGAAGTTATATCATTATACGCAAGCAACTTGTGTTAATATGACTAAAACAACCATGTTGAGATGCCATAGGATACATGTTTAATGCCTTCTTGACATTCATACCATTTGCCCATTTCTTCTGTTTTTTTCTGATAATGTTATTTGGAAATCATTTTGTTCTGAACAGCTGATTCAAAGAGATGAATTCCTTGTGTATATTTGGAACGAAGGAAGAAATCACCAAACCACAAAAATTTGTGGTTTATCAATGAATTGGAAAACCATATTGCAATGAAAGCTGTTGTTGCATGTTGTTAAAGTGCTATATATGTCTTTTGTCTACTGCATGGATGTCTTGCTCTGTAAATATATGTAACATATGTGTATGCTGTTACTGTGTACATGTTACCAGTTTGTGATCTTAATTTTGATTCGTACAGAAGATCAGAAATATCAATGTCAATTTCTTATGTTGTTTCATTTTTTGTGTTTCTTTTGTTGAATACTCAGTTTTGCCCTCTCTCCCATTAGTAGGTATCATGTATGATAAGTCGCAACTGATTTGCATATTGACAATTCTCATTCTTTTTTGTTTTTTTTCCTTCAAATGAATGAGCTTAAAAAAAGAAAGAAAGTGAGACACCTCTGTGGCCAGCTTTAGTTTGTTCAATAAAGGAGAAATGTTTTTGTTACCAGTAAGATCAGATGTGATCCTTGTTAGATTTGTCCAGTGCAACGCAACTCTCGCCATTCTTGACATGTTCCTTTTTTTGAGACTGAACAACGGTAGCCATGTTATGTCGTCTTTCCTCTGTATGAATGACATTGATGTGTTATCAAGACTCTACAAACCTCCCTCCATGTACAGTGGACTCCCGTTATAATAAAGTCCTTGGGACTGGCCGTTTTCTTTTGTTATATATTGAAATTTCGCTGTAACCAAACAAACAACAATAAGAATACATAGAGTGGATAATTTTGCCGCTCAAATTTTTACTTTGTTGTAACCGGAATTTCGTTATAACCATGTTCGTTATAACGGGAGTGTACTATACAATGATGTGTGCTGATGGCACAAAAACTATGTGTTTCTCTTTCATTGTCATTTTTTCCCCTTATGTTCCACTTTTAATGCTGTCACCGAATTCATCATTTTCTAATTCTGTTCGGGATCGTGTTAAAAAGATTATAATGGATGTAAATCCAGACTGATATGTTCAGAGTTACTGACGCTTTTCTTTCTTGTTCTTTATTCTTGTCATGTCCATCCAGGCCGAATCCAATGAAGTCAGAATAACGAATGCCGACAAGAGGGCAAAGAACATCCTACGGAAGCAGTAAGGACGGTCACTCTCGTCCAGTGTGGTTGGCCATGCCAGCAGAAGAAGGTGGTGATCTGCAATCAGGGACAGCGGTCACTTTGTCTCACCAATAAAGACAAAGTCACATATTCTAATATATCCTGTGACAGGCACATAGGAGCAATATTTAATTGGATTTACACAGGTACATAAAGCACTTTCACACAAATGTGAGTACACATGCACACGTGCACATACTTTGCGTAAATATTTTTGTATCCTTAAGCATTGACTGCATGGCAGATTTTTCGTTTCTCATGATACCATGACCTTTGATACTAGTATTTAATATAGAATGCAATGGACTCTATTCACACACAGCCACATTTATCCCTAGTACTCGTCAAATACAATTTCACATTGTCGAGACAAACATTTTGCTGGACAGAGTGATGATCAAGTATAACAGTCCATGGATACATACTCTACATCTAAAGATGTATATAAAGATAAATATACACAAGTGCCTACACCTCCCAGGCACTCACTCACTCTCACATGCAGAGTTCCACCTTGCCTGCATGAAACTGGTGTGATTTTCTCATAGGACTTCACATCCTTTACGAGTTACGATGTTACTGCAGGGCGGTATTATTCATCAAATACTATTTTGTTTTCTATTATTAAAACAAACAACAAAAAAGCAAAATTTATGACATATTTCTCATTTTTGCTTCAATACCATGACTATTTTGAACTGTTTTCCGTAGATCCACCTTTCCTGATGCTCCTACATTGTATCTGCAGTGCTCACATTAATGACAAAGTAATACATCATTCCTTTGAGGAACAATATGGAATTAGAAATGTTACCAGACCACTATGTTTTGCATCTTTGTAATCATGTTTGGCCTGTCTGTAGGATAATTACAGCCAAAACTTGACCATAGTTTCAACAGTTTAGTCTACTGTGACTTGCAAGGTGTCAGGATCCATTCATTAGAAAGGGCTCCCTCTCTGGTCTTGTTTTATACACTGATGTGTGACAAGAAAAGATCTCTATGTATTCCACTCATCTCTTATGATGCCTGTGCAGTGCATACAGCACTGTCACATACGCTTTGATTACATGGTTCTCTGCGTTGATACGAGTGCAAACATACTACCAGGTAAAAAAAAAAGAAAGAAAGTTATAAAGTATGTTGTTGGTAGCATATGAAACAACAGCAGCATGTCAATGGGTATAATAACTGCTCTATACAAGTCAGAGCCAGTGTATACTTTATTTGCACTGGTTGCATCCATTAATCTCTGCTGAGCCAACATTGTTACTACTCATTTCAAGAGTAGATTGTGAAGTATATTGATGGATAAAAGTGCAGATTTTGACTTCCCGCACATGGACTGGATATAGTGATAGTGTTAGAGTTTCCACACTCTTGCCACTTTCCATTAGGTGTCAAGATTTTTGAAGAATTGATTGTCATTCTGACTGATTTATGGAGGACCTTTTGATTGTCTTTGAATGTACATAGCATCATTCATTTTTGAGACTGTTGAATATTTGATTCATCGTAAAACTGTTGAATACCAAATATTGAATACCAAATGTTAAAGTATGTAGAGCTCAGTGTTACTGGATTGTGCAACAAATCAATATAAACATAGTCCAAATCATCAATTTGGAGGGCAAAGGTAATACCAAGAGGCTACTTTATGACCTAGGAATCAGATCTTTGAAATAAAGCATTCTACTGCTCCAAACACGTGACTTTTCTATATGCTGGAATTGATAAATGTATACTGACTTGAGAAACATTGCATCTCCAGAGTGGAAACTGACATATATGAATTTAACTTGGTATATTGAGATATCTATTTACATTGCCATGTACATCATTTTTACTTAAAGAAGATATAAAAGTGTTGGTGTAGTAGTTACCCTAAGGTATAAGGTAGTTCATTTGTTAATGATTAAATTGTTAACAAAAGGAGATTTTGTCAACCATGTATATATTTGGTGCTTGTAATTCAAAAAAAGAACAGAATTGAATGGTGACTTTGAGATGTATGTGGATACACACTTCTAGGAATTGAAATCCTTGTTAATCTGTAGCTAGTATGTATAGAACCATTTATAGTTTATGTGTAACATATTAAAATAGTTGTGCTATCCGTAAGAATTGAAGACAACTAAGATTGCATAGTACACCAAGTACCTGTAGCTTAATTCGTCAATTAGTAATGTTACTACTCACCTAGTAGTTAATGTAGGGAACACTTGGTAGTATTAAAAAGAAGGGGTAACAAATTCTTTGCAGTTCCTGTTCAACCACCTTGAATTGTTTTACCACCTTATTCTGAAAAGTATGAAAACACTCACCAAAAACAACAAAGAAGTCTGTTTTGTGGTTCAAGGATATGTTCAGATCACAAGTCCATCTTTTTGATCTTATTGTCTTGGCTCCTGGCCAGCATGAGACCCGGAAGTGAAACTGACGTGATAGCAAGTCACTTGAATTATGTTCTGATTGCATTGCTGTTTTCACATAAGTCATGTAAATAGAGATCTTATATATCCTGCCATGGTGTAGATTGCTTCATAATTATCCATTCAAAACAAGTTACAACGAGTTATTTATCACAAATGACGCCAATGAAAAAAAAAAACGCTATAAAATTTGTATATAAAAGAACTTTCAGCATCAATACTAGTGATTAGTTGCATGATATCTACTTAATGCCATTTGTCCTAATTGTATATCAAGTTATATATATTTCTCTGTGATATACCATCATTCCATGTATGTGGGTATGTCACATTCAAACTGAAGCCATTCTATTCTTTGTACATAACAAACATATTATTACTTGTTATTAGTAAAGAGTATTATTTCCTCGTCACAAGTTTAATATCAATAGAAATCTTCATATCAGTAGGCCTACATCTAAAATTCTGTCAAGTGTGCTGTAGTTTGACATATTGACAATTTTTTGAGAATAAAGTATATCATTACTGAGTTGGCATTTTGAATGCTAATGTTCATGTAGTGGACACAGGACATAACTGTGTATATGCCTGTTCACAACCATGTTATGTCGATGCATGTCTCCAGCTTATCAACACAGACCATAGGGTCATTTCTGAGAGATAGAAGCATCTGTAACACATGATATGATAGGTATTATTTGTATTACGTTCTTATGTATTCTACGTACAATTACTTTGTACAATTTATTGATTCTCTTTGTATTTTGTGTTACTGTGGCTATCTCTTTTCATTGCAGTTTTTTTTATTTTTTTAGATATTTGATCAACAAAGTCTATACTCATGAAACTTAAAATCAAAATAGACAAGTAGGAAATTGTGTCTTTTTCGAATTACTTGGTAAATAAGTTTGTGAGCATCCTCATCGGCATGATAAAGGCTGGAATTTTTTTTTTTCCCATGGAAAACTAGAACATTGCAGCAAAGCATTTGACATGTTAATGGAGCACAGTGCTTTACCATGCGATTCATGGCAAACCATGTATGTATGTACACATCTATATCATCGTCTTCATATTTTAAAGGGTTTGTCTACATGTATATGTAAGCACACTCGTTCTGCCACATTACCGCATAGTGTATATCTTTTATTTATCACTTCATTCTGTCCGCTGCCAAATACTCCCCTTTCGTTCCAAGTCCAAAGAGCGGTGATTTGTTTATTTCCCTCTGTCTGTCTGTCTGTCTGTCTGTCTTTTCATCAGTGTAAACCTCTCACTTTTGTTTCAGAAACTTCTCTTATGTTTTCAGCTCAAACATTCAGGTAATGAATGGTGTAAGTGCTCAGCTGCAATATAGACTAAAATTGTTTATTGGAAAGGTGCTCTTCTAGAGCAAGAGGGGAGTTTTGTTCTTCATATCATGCAGGCCAAGTAATATTTGATTGAAAGATGTAAATAAACATGCTGAAATGTAAACATATATGATAGGATGACTTGATTTTGAATTGAAGAAGTACATTTACATGTGTAATTGTATGAACGTTGTAATTAATCGTCAGCAAATGAAATGACAATTGTATTTGATTTTTGAAAATATAAAAGCTCATTCTTCGTTAACAGAAGCAAATGACTTCTTCATTGCATTATTTTGTACTATGTTATACAATGTATATACAAAAATATCTGCTACCTTTCTACCAATCCTTTTGCAAGTACAGTGTACTCATATTCCTCCTACATTTAAGAAAACAGTTATTGGTACTACTGCATGTACGCAACTGTTAAAGGGAAGTTAAACCCAAAGAGCAATGTGGATTGAGTGAAAGCAGCAACATTAGTAGAACACATCAGTGAAAGTTTGAGGAAAATTGGACAATCAATGCAAAAGTTATGAATTTTTAAAGTTTTGATGTTGGAACGGCTGGATGAGGAGACTGCTAGAGGATATGACGTATGAGTGGACAACAATACAAAGAAAATATAAAGGAAATTCAACAAACATTCACTTTTCTAGAATTATGAAAGAGCAATGGACCAACCGCTTTCAGAAAGCAGAGGTAATAATTGCTACCCTTAAACATATGTCAATATCAAGTTGATGGAATTTGTAATTGTCATAAAAAATTGATTTTTGTAGAATTTTCTTTATATTTTCTTGGTATTGTTGTCCACTCATACGTCATAACCTCTAGTAGTCTCCTCATCCATAAATGAATTAAGTACAGAGCAGCAATACATAGGTAAATCGTGCAACATGTCAGTCTTTTTTTTTTCACATAGCTAAAAGTGCTCTCTTGCAAGTCGCTGATTTGATTGATAGAAGAGTGTAGGTTTTAACAGCTTAATATGCCTGATCGACTGACGTCTGCACAAAAACCACATGGCATTATATATCAGACTTTCTGTAGGTAACAAAACATAACTAATCTGAAAATTCATCACTTCTCTCAACCACGTGCCTATCCTTTACTGGAGATGAATGGTTTTAATGAAATAAAAAAAAAATATTCAGTTTAATTCAGTTTATTACAAATTTTACTCAGGTGAAAAAGCATGTTTCCACCCAACTTTTTCATAGCATGTTCAAGGCGAGATTAAGTTTCCATGCAGAGGTTGTTGTATATATGTCAATGGCATATACTTTTTTTGTAGCTTGTAACACCATCTCTTGTTTAGATTTGAAGAAAATAACTTATGCATACTAGATCCATTCTCATCTACTTGTGCAAGTGCAAGTTCCTCTTTGTCAAATGCCAGTAGTAAATGTATAAACTCTTGCTAAAGAGAAGAAAGGAAAAGGCTGCTTCTTGCGTTAACTTCTGCATAGAATATCCAATGATAACATGTTGTATAGAAAGGATGAAAATAATAGTGAATCATTCACATGTGTGTGTGTGTGTGTGTGTGTACATACAATGTATATATATATGAAGAGTTCGCAAAAACCGATAAGTCCATTTTTTAGTACAAAATGATACCTTTTAAATGATATATTGGTCACTACATATAAAGGTACATTTTTGAAGTTATGGTCAAAAGAAACAAAATTTTGTTATTATTCTCTTTATTTTTCTTGACCTTTAATCGCAAATATCTCCATTTGGCAAATATGGACTTATCGGTTTTTGCGAACAAACTCTTCATATATGTATATATAATCAACTGGTGAAAGTGATTGCTAGTTACAATCATTTTGTAGTCTGTTATTGGTACATACATTGAAATATCCCACGCAGCACCACCTTAAATGTCATTATCAAATCACTCATTAGAACACCGTTTGTTTGTTTTTCAAAAGCAGAGTTATATAGATATTTTCTTTGATATAATCTTCCCGCCAGGATTGTTTTTTTTTAAACACTTCAATGAACGGATTTTCCGCACAGACAGACGCACACCTTGCAGTGACTTTCGGAAACAGACTTTGAAGGCTTTGCTGTGGTGGCTCCTGGTCCCATCGTCGGTAGAATTATAGCATAGATTCAAAATCATTTTCTTTCCCCTCCCCCCCCCTCCCCCGATTTATTACTTGTCAGCATCTCGACGGGTGGATGGGGGAGGGGGGGGGGGGGGCAAGAGATGCGGCGATTGCTTCGATGTAGTTTGACAATCAACCTCATTGGTTTTGGTTGAAAAGGGAGGGAGGAGGAATCCTTTCTTCCGTAAGATTTCCGTGAATGTATGCGATTTCAATTGGGACCTCATCGAGGAGCCATCGTGACTTAGTGGATAAAACCACAGACCCTCAGTCATGAGGTCCCTGGTTCAAATCCTCTGGCCATGATACTTTATTTTCCTGGTCTGGTCCTTCGGGGGTTGAAGCATTCTGTGCTGTTGTAGCTTGTTCATTCGAGCACGTCGATGATAATCCAATTATAGAAGCCGCGTATAAAATGGGGTAAGAAGCCTAAATCCGTTATCGTCGTAGATCAAATACCTTGTACAACAATCATATGATATTGATAATCTTCGTTGCTGTTCTGTGACATGTTCTACCGCATTCAAAAAAGAAACCGTCAGAGAAGAAGACCCATTACACTTTTGTCAATTTCATATTACTCAAGATTCTTTTATCACTCATAGCTTCAGTTTCCAGGTATTTGAAACCAAGCGTAATCAATTTGTATATGCCACGTAATCTGACTCTTTTTTTTTTTTTTTTGGTTATATAAATTACAATTATAGACTTTAGGTAGAATATTAAGAAGTTTTTTTATTTGTCATTTCACACTATTTTTATCAGGATTTCTTTCTGGCTTTCACCAATTCCTTCCAGGGGTATTTACTTTTACCGAAAAGAATACCCCAGGTAATACTTATCTCGCATCTTGCTGCTGTCATGTCTTGATCCTGTTATGATAAGCAAAACATTTTTGGGGCAGCAGTCATCACTGGCAACAAAAAAGATGAAGACTTTATCAATGACGTCTTGGCAAACATTAAAAACGATTGTGCGTAACATTTTGTCTTTTTACGAGCGGTTTCTTTTTTCTTTTCTTTTTTTTTTCTACATTGCACTCTGGCTTTGTAGAATCACAACGAACGGACGACCTTTTTTTTCCGCATCGACCTTCTTATACTTAATGTGTTTCCTGACCGCAAAGTTGCTGGATGCGATAATCTGAGGAAATGTGGAGGGGGGGGGGGGGGGGGTGGAATTTGACACACACAAAGATAGCCTATGAAAAGTGACTCGTCATCAATATTTCCATTGACAACGTTGACGGCAGATTTTCAGAACAGTAAGGAGAGCTATCAGTAATGTTGAAAGGCGATAGGAACACCATTCGCAAGGGCTTTCACATTAGATTTGTCTAGTCTCATTGTCGATTTCGAGAAGAAATATGTTACCACCATAATTTATCATAACGCTTAGGATTCGTTGGCAAATGGAAAAACAACGCGAGACTCGGGGGCGAAAACTTCGATCCTTGAATACGTGCAAACATACTGATAATTGTGTGCGGATCTTTAAGATTTAGGATGCAAGTGCAATGATGTTGTCCATCTTAGCTCGGCGTGCTGAGAATCAATTGTCATTTCCCCCTCCTGTCTGCTCTGTTCTTCCAATCAGCTCAGATGACATATATTCAACGGGGATCCCATAAGTATAACTGAATATGTTTCCTTACTTCAAGTGCTTCAAAAATTGTAACAGTGTCACCACTGTTCCAACGGAACGAGAGTACGTTAGATTAATGATTCTCTTGACCTGCCTGATGAGGAACTCTATAAAGATGTTGCTCAAGCCTCGAACAAAAGGCAGTAATACTGCCAAACGTGCCCGCTTCCTCGGATTACACCACAAGGGGGCGTACTACAGAATGCTAGCTGACTGTCCAGTCGTCAGTCATTGTTTGTCGGGTTCTTCAAAATAATTAGACCGTTATGATTTGAATAATTTTTTCGTACTACGAAAAAATTACAAATCTAAACTACTAACCTAGTTTTACAGACCTGTGTGATGCACTTATGTAGTTCACATAAGTGGTATGTTGTTGTTTACCATCGATAACAAAGTAGGAGAAGCTAGTGAATTCTTCTTTTCTGACAGCTTTAACATGCATATCTTTTGTTTAAAGTATAATTATCATATTGCAACCACAGGAGGACTAATGTATGCAACTGTGAGTACACAGAATACGTTACAGTGAGCGTTTGGTGCATTATTTGAATTTTAACGGCTAACAACCTTCAAATAATCACAGGAGTGTTATAGCTTTACAATAATCTTGTCATTCTGGTGGAGTATATCATGTTTTGTGCTGTTTGGGAAGGAATGCAAAAGAGATGGTCCATCTTTAAAGTCATGTAACTCATGACCTGTCAGCACACTATCTCCTCATGTATTAGGCCTACACCAAGCTGGAAATTAGGCCCTATCCATTCATTTTCATTCATTCCTGTTTTATCTTATTACTTATTTTACCAGGCACTGCGTCCTTTGTAAGGCCATGCTTACTCATAATGATTCAGGGACTTCATAGAATGCCCTGATAACCGGGAAAAGTCGATCAGTGATGCGTCCTGTAAGGGGTCCAGAAGGTTTTGTCAGCCAGACATATGCCTAAATAATATCGTGGGAAAGTGAAGAAGGAAATGATGTGGGCTCACAAACTAAACAGTCTGCGCGACAGCAGTACTAGCAATATCAACAAAAACCTTATTTCAATTACATCAGTCATATACTGTAGATGTTGGCAACTGACGCAGAATTCCAAAATCACACAAAGAGAATGTGTAAGGATGCTTTTCTTGCAAAACCATTCTCTGAGATACAAACAAAGCTGAGTGCTTTTCTTACTTAAATGAATTGATAATATCTGCATCTTCCATCAGTCATTTGGTTTAAAAAAAAACCACACACACATTTTCACCAATTTTCTCTACGGTAGACTGCTACCGCAGAGATCACGTATTTCCTGCTTTCTGAGTTAATGGCAGGTGTCATGACAAACGTAAAGATACAAAAGACAGCATTAAATATCAAAGTATTGCACAATAAAATATTATGGATTTGTTTGGCCTTGTTCTGTTCACATTTGGTTGCGACTTCATTTAGCATCACTGTGTATAGTATTTAGTGCATGATATCATCGGTTACAACGCATCTATGCGTGGAAAATGTTTTGATGCTTCAGAAAGACTGAGGCATTATTCTTTGTTGATAGCAAATCAGAAAGTCATGTGACAAAGTTTGTGAAGCATGTTCGGCAATGTGACAGGAAGTTGATAGTCCATGGGCCAGGCCAGATATTGGTACTGTACCACCTGGGGTGGCAAAACCTTTTTGGTGTCATTTTGTTTGTCGGGCAAAGATATGCTTATCAAGCTATAAATGATAGCATTTCCAAAATGAGTAGCTTAGTCATAATAAATGAATTTTAAACCAATTTGGTTTCGTTGCTATATCCCTATACTTATGAATCGAGACTAACCGCTTCACAAAGAAGAGCACTGTCTTCTGTATGTTCACAGATGTTCTGTTGTAAACGCGGTGCGCTTAGTCTTTATTCAAGGCAGCGAAGGGAACATCCAAAGGTTATGATGTCCACAGCGCTTAGTCTAATATTCAAGACGGCGAAGGGAATATTCAAAGATTATAATACAGTGTACATTGTATATCCTTTTATCTGAAAACAGCAACAACAAAAAAGCAATTCCTCGTGAATTTTACCATATTTTTCAATTATTTATCATTTTCCGGTGAAAACGCTATGGTGAAAACGCTAATACCACGCCAATGTCGCTTTATTTCCATCCAACAATGAAAGATAATGCAAAAACAATGTAGGGGCCTACATGTACCGGTACACTACAATACATTATAATAAACAATGTGGTAAATGAACAGAGTGGTTTTTGTTTAAAAGTGATGTATTTGTTAATTGAAATGGTAGTATAAAGACAGTACAGATAATCCCTTTTATTAGGAACTTTAGATAATGATAACCGTACATTGTTCTAGATAAAGACTAAGCGCACCGCGTGACAGATATGGACATCATAACCCTTTAGATATTCCCTTCGCTGCCTTGAATAAAGACTAAGCGCGTCGCGTTTACAACAGAACACCTGTGGACATACAGAAGCTATAGTGCTCTTCTTTGTATAGCGGTTTGTTTCGATTCAGAAGTATAGGAATATATAAACGAGACCAAATTGGTTAAAAATTCATTTATTATGACCAAGCTACTCATTTGGAAATGCTATCATAGCTTGATAAGCATATCTATGCCCGACAAACAAAATGACACCAAAAAGGTTTTGCCACCTCAGGTGGTACCAATAACCCATTTTTCGGATCTTGGCCCATGGACTATGACTCTTGTTCTAGATTTTGTGTCCACCAAATATTATAGGGTCAAGATATCTCCCACTCGAAATTTCATTTTGGTACAACAGATAAATAGGAAAGATTCAACAAAAAAGTTGATTGTAAAGCTCACTACTCTACACATGCTGCAATAGCTACTTATCCAGCCACGAAGATTTTAGAGAAAAAAAAAGACCAACATGTCGTACATCATTGAATCTAGACGAATATCGTTTTCCAGTGCATAAAGGATCTTGTTCATTATTTCGAATTTGATTTGAATTGATTTCATTTCGTGAAATAAAACACAAGTTCATAATTACGATGAAAATTAAGGGATACACTAAAACGCTTGGCTTGTAAGACGTGGACCCCTGATGGATATATGTATACATACATATCATACATATTATATTATTATTAGTATATGTATGTATTATATACAGTTCGTTATTCCGAAGTTTCGTTAATCCGAAAACGAAATGAGGCTCGTAATTCCGAAGGTTCGTTATGATCACCTGGTCATTTTCGTGTTAACGAACCTTCGGAATAATGAACCTTATCATTTTCGGATTAGTGAATATTTGGAATAAAGAACCGATTTTACAGATTGCAACAATATGAACAATGTATACGCGTAGATGGCTTCAAGGAAAGAACACAACCCAATGTCAAAAAGTGGTATTTTAATCTTCGAAACGAAGGTTCTCATATCATCATTTATCTGCAGTAAAATGAAAATTGAATACTAGTAGTGGTCAAGTCTTAGCTTTCAAGAGATAAGTAATCGTGTCACTAAAAAAAAAATCGACACGAACGTGTCTTTTAACCATGGTCCCATAAGTCCCCCCCCCCCCCCTCCAAAAAAGAGACAAACTTTATCCCTTTTGAAAATCGATAACGTCTGTTTCGCAGCTTCAAAGAGCTTATTGCGCATCTAGTTTCGCAAAACAGAGATACTGAAAGGTGGTCATTTTCAGTCAATGAAAGCAAGTATAAACTCAAATGACAAGGAGATTTCCGTTTGGGAGTGAATCCGTGTGGGCACACCGGAAGTGAATATGTCAGACTTTCCGCTCAGACTTTTCCCATTGATCGTTAAATTATGGGATCGTTCGACACTATTACACAGTATGAACTTCCAGTTTTCTTATCGATAATTTTTTAAGCCCTCCTTAAAGGAGTAGAGAGATTAAGGGTCCAGTTTCAATAGGCATTGAGTCCAAGACGTCTTGCCCAATAATATGTTTGGTATATTTCCTACAATTGTTGCAGTTTTGTGATTACGCAAACGAAATCTATAAGAGTATAATCTAGTTGAGCCAATCTTGAATCATGTTGAAAAAGTGACAAAAAACTACGTAGGCCTTAGGATCATGAAAATATCGTTGGTGAAAAAAAAGTCGGTGAAATATTTCAAGTATTCTTATTCTTAGGGCTATGGATGTGTGATCAGATCATGAAAGCCAGTATTATTACAATACGATTAACTTTCTTCTGGAAGAGTAAGATACTGGTATCATAAGACGTTGAGGAAGCCCATGCTTTTGTTACAGCAAGAAACATACAACCACGATAATACCCACCACCAGCAAAGATAAGATGAGGCAACAATGGGATGTCACCAAACGATCGAGTATCGACTATTGGAGACGCCACGTTCGATAAGTAACAATCCTGACGCGCCGGATTCCTAGTAAAGGTTGCTTCCTATTGAAGAGATTATCTTTACACCATAGCGGTGCAATGCCCTTTAACTTCAGCATTTTGAACCAAGAGTGTCGAACGTCTATAAAGGATATGAAAACTATTGTTTAAATATCTGAAGGACGTTCGGCATTCAAGTACATCTGTGTTTTTGCATGCTGAAGTTGACTTGAGATTAATCCGTATACTGGCCCGCATACAATGAATTATTGGGTAAATCATACGGTATCAGAGATTATGAACGTCTTTGTAATACGTTTGCACACGTGAAGAGCATAAGACAGGTGGATGATTTTGAACTGTACAGGAGGGATTTCAGAGAGTGGTTGGACTTTATTCAGTTATTTATTTCACATCTTGAAAAAGGGTGACCCAAGTCAGCATTGGCTGGTTTTAATCGGGGCCCTTTAAAACACAACACGTAAAACATTGCAGAATTACTTAGCAAAAAAAGAAAAAGAAAAGGAAATAGATACATCTAAATACAATAAAAAATCAAACATGTAACGCTGATACAACAATTTCAAAGACATGTAAATACTACAACAGTTTCTAAATAAAAAAAAAAAACTTTCATGGTTTATAAACTCGATTGGAAGTACGGCTGATAAAAGTGATAAATGACAGATATACACAAAACCCTGACACAAAATCAATGGTGTTCATAGTATCGCCTACCACCGTGTGCTTCGACACGATCGCAACTACTATAGCATAACCACGAGTTATCAGTTACTTTCTAAGAGTTGATATCATACTATATACAGGATTTCAATAAACATGTGCTGGTTCTAGGGAGAATGATTTCTTACATAAATGGTATGATCTCATTATTATCTGATTTTGTTGGATCTTTGAAGACTGGAATGTATTCATTTGTTCACATAGTTTGTACTAAACTGTAATTGTTTACATATTGTTAACAATATGATTTATTAAAATATGTAGTTTGTTTTTGTATAGAACCTTTCTGTTGAATCGAAGTTTAGCACGATTTCATTGAATTGAAAATTAGAATAACGATCCTTACTTCATCTTAGTACAAACGAACTTATACGTAGGTAGGGAATTTGAGTGTTTTGGGATAACGAACCTTTGTGCAATAGTATTTTATTTGGGAATAACAATAGTATTCTATTTGGGAATAACGATCCTCACCTTTAACAACGCACAATTTTTCTGTTTTCGGGATAACAGATTTTGATTTGCAAGAACGAACGTCATCCCATTTCTGAATCCTGTACCATGCATTTCACCCTCTTGTGCATGATATCGCTGGTAGTATCAACAGCAGTGACACATGTAGGCCTACATATTCTTTGTATTCTAGACCTACTATGTAGGCCTACTCTTGAATATCACAGGATAAATCCCCCTCTCCTCCCCACGCCCAACAGGAAAACAAAGAAGTCCGGTTACCTGCTTTCAGAGACAACCTTCATGACGGCGCCAAAAATTATAGCATTTTTTTTTATGCGCTTACCATTCTTTCTTGTTTTCACTCTCTTTTGCATTGGTCTCTTTTCAGTGAAACATTTACTTTTTTTTTGAAGGACACCATCACTGTTTGTGTTTGAAAAAATGGTGAGAGAAACTACCGCACTGCTAAGCAATTTCTACAAGGCGACGAAGTGAGAAAATTAAGACTTGCGCATTGTCATGACTTGTCTTGTAATTAACATGCGTTGTAAAACAGAGGGGGAAAACATCAATTTTTAAAGATGTTACTGTATCCGACTGGAAGAAAGTCTTCACGAGGAAATGCTAATCGAGCTGCACTGACAATAACCGGGTTCTTCGTTGTATATGTAATTTAGCACAGGATTCTGCCTCTCATGGTTTTTTTTTTCCTTGTCTCTGTCCGTCTGGCTCTCTCTTCAGCTCGCTCTCTCCGTGATTACGACAGGAAGATCGTCAAACCAACATTGTTGACAATGACAGGAAGAGGGCGCGATAGGGCAAGTACAGGGCATAGAGTGGTCTCAGTATTACAGTGACTGCAGAGAGGGCTTTGAGCGTACGTCGAAAAAGCGTTCACCGGCCTTTGTTGTTATGGTTGTAAACATTGTTTTAGGTGTTGTTACTTTGTTTTTCATTCGATCCCCCCCCCCCCACTCATCGGGAGACTAATGGAAGTAAGACGAACCGTAAGAGAAAGCTCAAGATAACCCTTCAATCGTGTGATACAATATTTTCAGCTTCATTATTAAGTTTACAGGTAATGTTGATTGTCAAGAGTATAGAAAAATAACTTTCTTGTACAGTCTCTACAAATCTCATGTAACCGGATGCACATCTGATTGCCCCATGGTCACACCTGTTAAAAAGGAACCAACTGAAATTTGGGCTTCGGATTGTTTTTTTTTTTCTTTTGATAGTAACACCACTACATGTACTGTAAGCGCACATACAGGAAATACGTTATCAATCTCTCAAAGAGAAGCTGTAGTCCCTATACATTGATTGCATTCAGTTCTATTCAATTCAATTCACAACTCAGATTAGATTAATTCCACTTAACAAAAAGTATGATGCAAAGTACATATTTGGAAATTATGTTCGAATAATTTGTAAGAAGTACAAGTCACAAAGTATGATGCAAAACATAACATTATATGTAAGTATTAATGAGAGAAACAATGCATATTTTGCAAAGGATGACCAAAAAGAAAATATATAGCGATGGAAGAGAGTGGTCTACTAAAAAGCGGGGCTTGTAAGATACATGTACATCCTAGTAGATCACTCGATAAACAATACGCAAATAACATAATGTACAGCTAGAGCATTTGTTAATTGAAGTATATGATAATAACACATCGTAAACTGTATTTGTTTTAAGATACAGAGGAAATACTGAAAGTGAAATATTACTGCACAGCATAGACACTGTTCATCGATCAGTACGTACCAGGAAATCAACATGGTGACAAAAAAACAACAGTAAACAGTACACTCACGCACTTGGTCACGCGAAGAAAAAAAAATGCATATACATGAACAAACGAAGGACCCAATATTGTAATAACAGGAAACAAAGAACACAATGACATTCCAACACAACAAAGAAAAACGAGAAAGGAGCGCAAGCAGAGAAGACAGAAGAGACGTCTTAACACGCAACTCAATCGTCAGGACTATCATAATAATCCAAAGTTTATTAAGCACGCAGACGAATGAACGTTCATTTAAAATCGAACAGGTCGTAAAGGTTTTGAATGATTTAAGTTTCGCATTAAGTTTCGCATTCTTTTTTAAACTTAAAGAATATAATTCAATGTCGTTTCAGTCAAAATCGTAATTATACAACCTAGTTTAGGTGGTGATTGTCATAACCTCAACGCAGAGTTGGTCTGAAGTTATGTTTCAAATAGTGCTTTACTAAATTTCTCTCTATTCAATGAATTTTAAGGAAACAAATGCTTTGCATATTCGATAGTTGTGATGAACGAGCAATTTTTACATCCTAAAGGGGTAATGGGATATGATTATTGATCAAAATACTGATATTTTGTGTGCAATGCAATTTTTATTATGTACGAGCCAGTCTGATCGTTTGATTGTAAATATCCGCACACATCCTGGTTTTGATAAACACGTTGAGACTGCAACGAAAACGAAAAGTGACACTCTCCCTGTCCTCGAAAAAAAAAGGAGCATATTTCATTGCATGCATGAACAGAGTGATATTGTGTTCAAGGTCGCACTAGATTTTTTAAAGTGGAATTTACCTAAAAATGTGGGTTAAAATGGATGAAAAAATAGGAAGATTGTGTGAGTGAACTATGAGGAAAATTGGACTGTCCTTGTTATGGACTTTTTTTTTTAAAGATCTATGCATTGACATATAGGTGAACAAGAAGACTACAACTATTCATAATTAACAGTAGTGGAACAATACAAAGAAAATTCGACTAAAATTTTTTTTTTTTTAAACCGAAAAGTTCACATTCCCTGGACTCATCACGGACATATAGTGAGGGTGATATCATCAGCCCTGCATGCTTTCTGAAGGAGGTAAGACAAGTGCCTATTGAAACGTCATAAAAATGGAAATATTTTGCGGAATTCTCTGTGTAATTTCTTTACATCATTACACTATACTGAAGTATACTGTGACATCACGAACTGTTGAAGCCGTCTTATATCTAGCAATGGTGTCACCAAAATACAAAACTTTTGAGAGGATAGTCCAATTGTCCTCTATCTTCACTGATATGTTCTATACGTTCGCTAAATCCACAAAATGAAATTTCTCTTTTAAAGTAGAGGCTTCTCATCATTCTTTTTTACTGCCCGCATGGATGCATTACCATATTACGAAAAAAAAAGTAATCAAAATCAGCATGCAACATCGCAGCAGCACATGAAGTAGTTTTGGAAACGACAAACTTTATATCCAGGATCATAGCAACAGGTGGTCATTCGTACACAAATTGACGACCATTACAAGCGTTCAGCAGGAAAACAGACGTATGCATATGGACGTACAAAGTGCTATATAGGAGAGTGCGTTCAGTAGCGGAAACCTATCTAGAAGCTTGTCTGCGAGAAAGTGCAACGAACTGTATTGTATTCAGCTTTTGGCGCTGATCGTCCTGGCATCATAATTTTTTGCTAGAGGGATTTTAACGAACTAACTCTGGGATTTTGACTATTAGGGTAATTATTCTAATGAACATAGCAATACATTCGGTTCAGGTGATTTCCCAGAAAGTGGTGGAGGTATCATATTTCACCTTCACCTAAATGAACCAGGAAGGCCTTATTGTCACCGGAATTCAGTTTAATCCCGGCGTTGTCTTTATTGCAATATACCAGCTGCGTGTGGTGCGCAATGATTATTTGTGGATACACTCTGCCTATTATTGACTCCAGCTATAGCAGATCTGACCATCAATGTCTAACACTCCTTTTGCCTTCTTCTTTCTCTATTGACCTCTATCAATCATTTGTCATGTACAGGCTAATTTGCATCATTAGTGATCATATCTAATAGTTCCCGCTATTTTCAATGTACATACAGTGAAATATTTTCATATATTCAGAACACCTTTATTGTTTTTTATTAGCATGATACGTTTTGTACATAATAGCCGTTGTGGAAAATGAACATGAATATATGAATGAATGAATGAATGAATAAATGAAAAGAGAACCGAAATAAAGGTGACGAAGTGAAGTAGAATTGCAATGGAGTGCACGCACAAGTGAGACACTTTTTTAAAAAAAAAAGTAGGGCTTACGTTGTACTGTGTTCTTAACATTCAAATCTGTATAGTAACACAAAGATTCGAAGCCAGTTGCTGATATCAGTCTAAATGAAAAAAAAAAAAAAAAAACAGTGTTGATACTACAGACCCCATGACCTTTCGTGTATGATCGATGAGGCCATTCACGGTCACTGCAAAGAAGAATAACGCTTCTCAAAAAGTAGAGGCCTATATACCAAATTAAGTTGGGACGTATATGGTATTCCAGGTTTTTCCTTTTTTCCTCGTTTTAGTTTTTTTTTTTAAAGGTAGAAGGAAACGTCACTGCACTCTTAACTGTAAGTCCTATGTCACCGATAAGACGAAACGAGAGCGGAACTGATGGGGCTGATTAGAAAGGCAGCGTTTAGTAGGTCCTAGTGTGTATTACGGAAACGGTTTAGTAAGGAAGAAGAAGAAAAAAAAAATGTGCCCACATTAGCACACAGGTAGGACTGCTTTTGATTTGAAACTGCAGTACTATAACCCGATGCTGTAAGTAAATGTGGTATTGTAGTTCTTGCATTCCAGACATCAATTCTCCATTAATTTTTATCTAGACGTCGTGCATGCAGATCAAAGGGACAGTATAATACTCCAAGGTAAAAAGAATAAAAAATAAATGAATAAAAAGAAGAAGATGGGCTTAAATTGTTAATGTTAAGCTGACATCTTTTTGTATGAGGAAGAGTATTTCAAGTAAGGCAATTAATTGAAGTAAAACATTGATAAATATTTGTGATATATAGTTGGAGGGAAAGAGTGAATAATGTCAACCCATATTACACACACACACCTGCTCACACTAGCGCTGAAATTAAAGCACATGCGTGTTCTGCTATGCGATGTATGCCTATATTACCTGAAGTTGGACGACACATTTATTTTTTCATAACAATGTCTTACAAATTGTGAAGCTTTGACCCCGTTTTGTCAAAAGATAATATAATCAATTATAAATTTCCTTAACACACAGGCTGCCATAGACTTATGATAGAAATCAACTATATAATCAGATATAACTCTTCATAAAACAGGGCCCTGGACACATTATAGGAATACAATCTCATGTACTAGGAGTTTACTTCCCGGACTGACTTTGCTGTTCCAATCAGTTATAGCTTTTGGGAAAAAATGACATGGTATTTATTCTTTTGACTGCCAGCATGACGGCAAGAAGTCTTTCGATTAAGAAAAAAAAAAAGGATAAACAAGAAGAGTCATACAGGTTCCACTCCTTAACAACAAAGTTTCAAGTGTTGAATTGCATTGGTGGGAAGATTTGTTAGTAAAAAAAAAAAAAATTGCATGGTTGACAATTTGTAAGTTTCATAATCACACGTTGAAATCGAATTGTTTTGAATCTGTGATACAATGCTTGCCGATCAGCTAGTTTAAGGGCAAACGATTCATCTGGATCTCAACTAGACGCGAATTCGCAATCGACCATTGTTCAGTAGCAAAGGCTGAACCTTAATATCCTAACCCGACATATTTTATCAAATTGTCTTCGATAAGACTTGGAAATAAGGAAATGAAGGCCCTATAATCTCAGGTTTCAATCGTAATAACGGATACCCTCTGGCCCCGATGTGGTCTAGAAAACTTCATTGTTTTCTGGAAACTTTAAACCATGAAAGATCTTGTGGTTTCATCCATAACAACGAGTGGCAAAAGGCCGTCCTTGAAGAACACAATTAATGGTAGTTTACTATGAAGAGCCTAACAAAAGAGCTGAGCTTTCAGCTATATAGGGCACTTGTTTACGAGTGCACCGAATGAAAAGCATTTGGCCTGTGATATCACAAACCCAGTTTATATACATTGTGCGTGGTGCCCGGCTCAGTGCATTGAAGGGGCCTTATGACAAGTTTTAATCTGGATCAAAAAATAAACTCAAATCCTTTTTGATAATATATTCTTATTCATGGATGTTTCTTACGGATGATCTCAGTAATTTGAATCTCATTCACCTGCTTCAAAGCTTCTGCGAAACGTGTGATAAATCCTCTATGTTAAATTCTGGGTATGAGCCAATCGGATTTTCACAACAACGATTTAAACCTGAGGCTGAACCACCTGATATTCATTAGTTGTTTATGAATGCATATATAGATACAGGACAAGCAAGGACAGCTTTCTAGAGCTTCCAGGGAGAATCTTTTGTTGTTGGGTTGTGCAAAAAATTTGAATATAATTATTACATAACTCCTTCTTTGACATCGGAGAAGCGGCCTCGACTAACCAAGAAGAAACAATGGAACTCGCTAAGACTTTTGCCCCATAGGTGACTCGAGACAGCAACTAATAATGCTTTTAGTTTTATTTTTTTTTTCTTGTTTGTCTGTTTCGTCTTGATTTGTGTTCTAAACTGGACAATCTCAGTGATCAAGCGCATTAATTTCACACACAAAATATCGGGAAAATGGAAATGGGATTTTTTTTTTGCGTTTTTATGCAAATTGAATGGAGAAGTTGAATAGTAACAATAAGTCTTCACTACAAAATGAAAAGGTTAACCAGATAATTTTACATATTTTAGATATTTATAAGATTTGTCAGTCCACAGTCTTTAAAGGGGATGTCTAGTAACTGATCAGTAATCAGGAATCAGTGGGAATGCTGGGGGATGATTGTTCCAATCCTTGTGGGATTAATTTGAGTACATTATATATCTATTGTTGTGTGAAAATTATTTGCTTCAGAATGGTCTCATATTCAAGTAATGTGCAGATTAATGTTTCCAGGTTAGCATGCCTGTACAGTGACGGGGCGATCGTTAGCGGCCCGTTAAAGGGATGGTACAGTATTGGTGGAGATAGGCTTTTAACTTTTTGCGAGATACCAAGAAAACACTTATGAAATAGTACAGAGCATACCATTTTCAGAGGGATTCAAAGTTTATTTTATGAAAATCGGGTTTGGAGTGACTGAAAAATCCAAAAACAAGGTAAAACAAAGCGATCGTCATAAAGTGTGAGTCCCATACTTATTAGAATCACTCTGTTTTGGATATCTCAGCCATTTCAAAACCAATTTTCATCAAATATTCAATTCAATTCAATTCAATAGTTTATTTATTTCCATCATCACAAAGAAATGAAAAGAAAAGAAAAAGTTGACATAATCCAAAGTGATACAATTTTTTTTTCATTTCTCTTACACTCGTCTGATAAAGGATTTTTTTCAATACAATATAAAGTATATCATACACGAATGATGTCGTAAAAAAGAAACAATGCACTTTGTCATGGCAACAAAAATAGTAGATAATCACAATGATGGAAAACAGTGTTCCACTAAAAAAGCCACGCTTGTAAAACGTGGAACACTGGAACAAAACAACAACAGCACCAATTTGTTATACCAATAAGACATATTCATTTTAAATTCTTCTATATACTATTGTACATTTTACTCACTGATATAATGATGTTGATACTATGAACAATACTTACTAGGATTTTAGGATGCAAAGGTATAAACTATATGACATATCACATTTGTGGCACAGACACTATGGGACCAGGTGTGCCAGGAAAATTGAACGGAAAGGAAGATATGCAATCGGCCACAAAAAACATAACGACGACAACAACAACAATAACACAATAGACAGAAATAACAGAATTTGAGGAAATGCACTCAGACAGATACTGGACAACGAAGAACGAGGAAAAAGGAGTAGGGAAGAATAGAGAAGGAAAAGGAGAGGGATGGAAAAGGTCTGTGGACACACTACAAAATCTCAAGGAAAAGTGAAACATGACGGGTTTTTTCATTAAACAGAATTAACTGGTATATTTAGAAAACAAATATTTTTTGAGTTTATACTTAAATGTAATTAACTTCACAGATTCTTTTAGATCATTATGTAAGCTATTCCAAAATCTGGGTCCGGTATAAACAAATGTATTTTGAGTGTGTACAGCTCTAACTAAGGGAAGATGAAATTCTTTAGATTGTCTCGTGGGATAATTATGTACGTGGCTGTTACGGTGAATAAAGAATAAAATATTTTGGGTAGATGATTGCAGTTGTAATTAAACATAAATTGACCAAGTTGAAACAAATACAACTCTTTTATTTTCAGAATTTTGTGCTCAAGGAAAAGCTTGTCAGTATGTGCTCGGATATGAAGGTTAAAAACGATTCTGAGCGCCATCTTTTGCAGAAGAAAAAGTTTATCTAACAATGTCGAATATGTATTCCCCCAAGCAAGAATTCCGTAATTCAAGTATATACGGCAATACCAAACTTGAATAAAGCGTAATCAAAGCCGAAGAAGGAAGATAATATTTCAATCTATTCATTATGCCTATGTTACGTGCAATTACT
Source organism: Diadema antillarum (assembly GCF_040938485.1). Taxonomy (NCBI): domain Eukaryota; kingdom Metazoa; phylum Echinodermata; class Echinoidea; order Diadematoida; family Diadematidae; genus Diadema; species Diadema antillarum. The sequence goes on along the minus strand of NW_027271344.1, from coordinate 298,162 downwards.
TTACAAATATTGTTTATGTGACACTTCCATGATAACTTATTATCAACACAAACACCTAAGAATTTAATAGACGAAACCTCTTCTAGGGGAGTAGTGTCAAATATAACATTACCTGGTAATCTATCTAAAGAATTACTGAAAAACATATACTTTGTCTTCTCAATATTCAGTGACAATTTATTTGCATATATCCATTGTGAGACATTCTTCAATTCATAATTCACTGTACTAATTAAAGTATTAGGGTCAGGGTGGGAATAAAAAAGATTGGAATCATCCGCGAATAATGTAAAAGAGAGTTTATCTGAAGATCTATAAAAATCATTAATGTAAACTATAAATAACAGTGGGCCTAACAAACTTCCTTGCGGAACACCACATTCTATTTTCTTCATAGGAGAATCAAAACTGTTCACATGTACATATTGAAATCTGTCAGATAACATAACTCGTAAACCATTGCAAGGCTTTTCCGCGAATACCATAATGGGATAACTTAGAGAGAAGTATACCGTGATTAATCGTATCAAAAGCCTTTGAAAAGTCCAGGAAGATGCCTATTGTATGCGAAAATGTATCAAGTGCATGACTGTGTAATCTTTTCCACAAAGGTAAGTAAAGCGTGGGTGGTGTTGTGATTTTCTCTGAATCCAAATTGAAAATTCGTAAATATATTACTCATATTGAAAAATTTTACAGTTCGGATATATACTATTCTTTCCAAAATTTTAGAAATTAAAGTTAATAACGATATTGGTCTGTAATTATTGACATCATTTTTCTCCCCTTTCTTATATATAGGTATAACTTTGGCAGTCTTCATTTGACTTGGTACAAGCCCAGTACTAAGTGATAAATTAATAATATATACTAAAGGATCTATTATTTGAAGAATTATATTTTTCAACAAATAATTATCGATTCCATCACAACCTGGGCTTTTCCCTTCTTTCAAATAATAAATGATATCAATAACTTCTTCATTATACGTAGGGTCCAAAAATATAGTTTTAGGATTAGGTATATCTAAATAAACGTTGAATTCCTCATAGAATTTCATGCTCTTTCATATTTCATAGGATGTTTCTCATTAACTTACCAAAAAAATGTTAGAAATCTGAAATTAGGTCTCAACCAAAACTATACGATCCCTTTAACTCGGATTTCAGACTACATTATTTTGGAAGTGTGGGGATTTTGACTGTTTCCCTATCACCAACTGCCCCAGCACGTTCATCTTCGTGTTATATCTCTCCAATTCTAGATCTCTTCGTTTTCATCTTGACGAGCAACTCTCTCTCTCTCTCTCTCTCTCTCTCTCTGTGTGTGTGTGTAGGGGAGGAATTAAGGAGGTAGAAAAAAAGTAGATCAGCCTGCTTAATTGAAAAATAAATAAATAAATAAAACCGCTACGCTTACAGTAATATGGTAACATTCATTCGTTTACGATGTATGATGATGATGATAATGATTCACAGCTTGTGGCGACATAATATCATATAATATTTGTTTAAGAAAAACCAAAAGCTCATATCTCTTGTGTATTACGATGAGGAGGTTTAATCTTCCACACAAAAACAAAACAAGCAAAGCAAAAAAACAAAAAATTAAACAAACAAACAAACAAAATAAGGTGACACTAAGAGGAATATCGGGGTCGTTTGTTCTCCCTTGTTCTCTGAGCCAGAGTGATGCACAGCGGTACCATGATCATGTGATATGCCATCTTTGAATAGGGCGTTGCTTTTAATGGTTTCTCCCCTTTTATACATATTCCCAAACACTGGATCAACTAAGACAATTTTGCAAGCAGTTGATCCATTTACAAGAATTGATAACAATCTTATATAATTGTATGCATGTCTGTAATCAGAGATCTGGCAATTCAGCTATATAATTAATTTTGTTCAAACGCGTTATATTGTCTTAATGGAGTAGTTTGTTGTCATTAACAAGAACTACTGTTGTTGATGATTAATTTTGTTTCTATGTGTTCATTATACTTGATACGGACAAGTATCAGTGTGAAAATATTGCAAGAACCTTTACACAGCAAATATTTTATGCAGATAACTTTCATCAAATTCAGCTATCCAAAGAAACAAGAAGAGCTCTCCACGCTGCGATGCTCTTTTCATGATTATATCATTCACTGAAAACATATTAATTGTATATTAATCTGCAGACTGTGGTATTGCTGTAAGTACCATGTGGATTGAGTGAAAGCAGCAACACCAGAACACAGCAGCGTTTTGATATAGGCTTGTCCGATTTTCCTCAACTTTATTGATCTATTTAACTAATATTGAGTAAACTTTAATTACCTTTAATTACACACTGGATTTAATGACCTATTAATAACTTTTACGTGCTCTTAATATCAAACAGATATAGAAATAATCATGGGCGTTGTATATTCAATTCAATTCAATTCAATTCAATCATAGTTTATTTCCAATCATCGAAAATAAAAAACATAGTACAAAGTATACATGTGATGAAATAATTATTGTTCAAACGTTTGCAAAAGGTTCATGTAATATACGAGACAAATTATAGAACAACATATAACATATACAATATTTAGGAAAAACACTGTATAAATACTTCGTGGGCGAGCGGAAAATAAATTCGATTATGGAAAATAGTGATCCACTAAAAAGCAAAGCTTGTCGGACGTGGATCGCTAGATAAATAAAGAGTATAAAATGATATACTATTCTATAACAATATACATGTAATTATAATGTATAGGGCTGGTATACAGAGATTATTCACAGTAAATATTTATGTCATAGGTATAGAAAACGTATTCACGTCTATTTGAGATGCATATAACATAGGCTAACTACTTCAACAGGAGTAATGTTCATATATGCAAATAAGGCGGTGATGTCATCACCTCGCAAGAGGCTCTTTGACCTGAATACATTAACCTCCACTAAACTGAATCTTAATCTTTAAATCTTTGCGAGAAAATTGTAGTTTTCACATCAAGCAACATTTGTAGCGTGTAGCAATGTCATTTTTTTTTTCATGGAGGAAAGGTTCGTTGTTTTAAAAAAAAACAGCTCAACGAAATCATGATTTCTTGACCATGGCCCCAATGTACAAACCGATGAGAAGATTGTAAGGTGAAGGCATCATCGCTTCTTCCAATTTAAGTATGTGGATTGACCAATATCTCAAATGACTGGAAACCCATATCTTTCTTTTTTTTTTAATCAGGTTAGGTTCTGATTACTTAATTCCCTGCCTAATCTGATTTACTCTTTTTAAAAGTTAGAATCAACCTGATAATGTGTGGAATTGCACATCAAATTACATTTATATAGGCCTACTATATGTATTTATATGCAATTGGGTATCTGGCGGAATTGAGCGCTGATGCCATTTTGGTTATGGAACATAATTATATCATAATCACATACACAGTTAAAATATGCAAAGTTGAGAAAATTTGCAAAGACTTTCCATTCTCTCTCTTATATATAAATCCTCGACAATCCCTTTGTATTACACGTTGTTGTTGTTTTTTTGTCCCATGTCCCTATCATTATTAATTTTTATATAAGTCAAAGTTGATGTCCCTGTCAATGTCAGTGTCTGTATGTATGTTTCTGTGTTTGTCTGTCTCTGTCTTTGTCCTTGTCCTTACTTCGGTTTTGTATTGCTATTTACTATACTGTATTATGTAATGTCATATATAATTTTATACTCATTTCATCACACGTTTTTGTACTCTAGCCCTAGCACTTTCAAATTGATCGCATGTTACTTTTACTTGCTGGAAATAATGTCATTGAACAAAAAAAAAAGGCTTTAAAAAAAGGACCGGGCTCTGTACGTTGAATGTAAAACTATATAGTTGACAATATTCATAATATTGTCAACTATATAGTTTTACATTATTCACCTTACATGACCGGAAATATAGCGCATGAAAGCCTATATGATACTTCAAGTCAAACGGACAAACACTGCATTATACCCCTTCAACTCTTTTCTTTGAAAAGTACAAACAAACAAAGTAATAATCATTCTTCCTTATCACTTAATAAATAACTATCGCGTATAATGTAAATTATCTCAGGTCGGAATGCAGGTCAAAGTCTATACACTCGTTACTCTTCAAACATAATTTAGTTATCAATATCAGTTTAACGTTCTTTCTGTAGACGTCTCGCCCAAAGCTTTCTCTGTTAGGCTTGTTCGCGTTCTGTCATTTCTCTTCCTTTTGTTCTCTCATCGATATGCTTGTCATTGCTAGACTTCTTTATATCAAACACCTGTAATAGACAGGGTCAACTTTGTGTGAAACTGATTTCGCCCTTCCTCATTGGATATCCGTTTCCGATGCTTCCACCCCCTTTTTCGTGCATTTTCTTGGACTCTTGCCAATATTGCTTATCTGTGATGTGAGACATGTTGCCGTTAGCTTGATGCTAATCAGAGTTGTTAATAAGTTTAGACATCCATTTAATTGGCATGTTTATAATCGAATTATTGATAATCCTCCATGACCCGGTCTCTGCATTCTATTGTGTAATTTTTGGGTCGCTTCCGGGACAGAACAATAAGGTCGAATTCCTAATCGATTATTCAAAAGATGTGTAGTACATGCCTACGTATGGCGCATATCACAAAAACCGAACATTTAAATTCTTCCCACTAATGTGCTTGATATACCATAAGCTCGAGATCATAGCAGTCTTGTTTCTTTCTTCGTTCCAATAGGTCATGTAAGTTAATATCTGTTAAGTGGACCACTGTAAGGCAGAAGGATGGTAATACTGTAACTCATATCTGTTTTTCTTTTCTTAGTTATCTTTGTATCTCTGCTTGTATGACATCTGCCGTCGTAGGCCCCAAGGTTCTCGTGACATGCAAACCAGCAAGAGGCCTGTATGGGACATGCGGTGAAGGTCTCCTCTTTCTTCTGCTTTCGCAATGTTCAATTAGTTTCTCAGTCAAAACAACATGATTTCATGATACACCATCAGTCTTCACAAAATTACCTTCATAAATGGTAAATGACAGTACAGGCTACAGTCCTACGTTTTGCGTGAAAACAAACAGGCAACTGAGGGAGGTCACCCCGCTGGGCCTCCGCATGTTTACAACCAGAAAGCAAAGAGCTTGAAGGTCTTCTGCATCTTCGCTAATATGGTTTCTCCTCTGACCTTGCCCAACTTTTAGAAGAAATGTCATTAGTTATCAGTCAAATCTTATCAAATTTTCATTTGCTTCAAAATGTGGACAAGGATTTTAAGAGTGTATTGCAGATGCGTCTTCACCTGCCCCATAATCCACATGGAAATAAAATAAACATAGTGGGTCTGTAAATCAGACTAGCTTCGGACCGACCATAACAACAGCGTTTGGTGGCTTCTTTTACCTGAGCACGCGCTATTGGCTTACGTCTCGCGCATGACCCCTGACGTCAGATTGACCCTCATTATGCGCGATTGTATTTATGAGGGTGTCGACGGCACAAACAGCTGATCCACCCCGCTCACACAAAGCGGCTGCCAGCTGATCGCTAGTTATTGCGACATTCGACAATCGCGCTCGACGTACCGCCCACTGATGCGCCGTTGACATCCATTGCGCGAGCTCGCTGGCAGAATTACCAGTCTTTGAACAGGGGACGAGGCGCGTGAACATGTTGATTTCATCATCATTTAGCCACAGCAACGAGGTTCTTCTCCCTGGGATTACGGGTTTACTACATGCTTGATGGAAATATCACATATGTTTTGCCGTTAGTGAATCCGTTACAAAAGACATAAGGTCTATTCGAGACAGCTAATAACCACCTCATCAATAACAAGCCGTGCCCAGCAATTGACATCTCATCCCCTCATCATCCAGCGGCAAGATGTGTTGCTGGTGTCTGAAGAACTCATGGGGATGGTTGGTGACTTTCTGCACCTTCCTCCTCATCTTGCCCGTGACTGGGATTTTAAGCAGTTTCGGGGTAATCTTTGTCAAGCTTCAACATGAATATGACATCAGTGACTTTGCGCTCGGTGAGTATTCGAAGATATTAAAACTCTTCGCATTCGTCCATATAATACAATTCAGCTCTGTAGCCTCTGATACAACTTACGAGAGGGGCTGCTCGAAATTTGATTCAGTCGCCACGAAAAATAAAATGTAGTGTTTTATTGATTATCCAATCATTTAGGACCAATGTTTGAGCAACCAAGAGAGCTGGGTTTTAGTAGCCTATAAGAACTACTTGTAGCTGTAGTTGATTTCACCCTGCATTCGCCAAGCGTCCTGCGTGCCATGGCCGCACAGGTCAGGTGTCGATATGGGACGAGTTCGTCGGTCAGTTCGATATCCATTATTCATTGTAACAGTAAGGAGCTATACCTTCAGCTTCTTCCCAAGCTTTCAACATTGAATCTTCAGTAGATCTATTACATTATCATGGGATCAGAGCGATACAGGAGACTGTGTGTTCAGTCTACCAGCTAGAGGAAATACTTTAAGTGTTATTACTATAAGAATAGAGGAAATGCCATGAGGGATAGGAGATACATGGTTTGGTGCGTGGTGGTGCATGGTGCAAGGTGGGAGTAGAATTTCCGTCTCGAAACCATGCACTTCACAAAAGACCGAGGTATCAACGAAGGGAATATTATAGATTTCACTGATTTCCTCTACTTCATGACATGTTAGGAAAATTAATACTTCTCTTCGTTGCGTAATCGATGGATGAGTATTATACTCCCTACAGCATTTATTCTATCGCGGCAGCCAGCCGTCACCGCTATACGCCGCGCTGACATTCGTACAAGTACTTTGACACCCTTGTTTATACTGCGAAACCTGATGCGAAAGCGCGATATTCCACGTGATGGATCACGTGTACGACGAATGCGTATACATACTTGAGCTTGGCAGTTCATATTCCCTTGCGCTTCTGTTCTATTTCCTTAAAGCGAAGCTATAGGCGTACATAAAAATTTCCTCAGCACAAGTGATGCATTGTAAATATTTCCAACATTGATGGCATAGTCCAGCATATACCATTCAAGACGGAGATTGATTTAGCGTGCTTTCGCATTATCAGTTTTGAGTATGGGGTCGGGGTATAGGGTATGCAAGATAAGTGCATGCACTTGTTTTTCGCACTTGTTAAAAACGGATATATAGTTGCGGAGAAGTGTCTATTATAAATGTTTATTCATTACCTTATGTGTGTACGAGTTGTGTGCCTTTGTGTTTGTGAGTGTAAATATGTGTGTGAGTGTATGTTTATGTATAAACATAATCAACAGCCATCAGGGCAGTGTTGACCCGAGACTCAGTCCTCTCATGGATCTTGACCAGTTCTGCTGTAGTCACCGTCACAGATTGTTTGACAAAAGAATGTTTGAATAATTAAGCATTGTACAATTTCTTAGTAAAGGAGTTCATTTCCAAGCCAATTACTTTTTTGAGTATAGATTCAGGCTCTTACTAGAATAAGATTTTATATGGCAGCTCTTTGGATCTTCTTACAGTCTTGTGGCGTAATATACTGACGATTTTACATTATTCATGCTGTAGTTTTTCAGTTCTGAGGATGTTAATTTTGGGTTTCTGAAAAACTTTATTCATATACTTTTTCCTTTATTGAAACATAATGGATAAAGTTCAGGACAGAAGATCCAAAAAGATTCAGTCCTGTACTCGGTGGGTGTATTTTTGGACAAGATTTTCAAGCCACACTAGTTTAGCAATGTGTCGGTCCCAGGTGTATGATCAATTAGTTCCTGACAATACTTAGAATACTGATGCAGGGCCCTCTGAACAATATGCAGGTATTGTCGATCAATATAGGACCGCATCATTGCTTCCTTTTTCATGCACGCGCTTTGGTTCGCTAAACAGTTTAATTATTCAGTAGGGCCTACCCAACTGTCTAAGGAACCTCGGGTTTTCTGTCGCACCACACTTCACACTTATACCCTCATAGGGTCAGAGAGAGCTGTTGAGAGTTAGCATAACATTAAATGATGTAGGATTTATTCTTCAACACGACATGAGATGGACTAGGCCAGTCAAAGAGCAGAAAGTGAAGACACTTAATTTTAAAAGAATTTTCATCTATAAACCTCTGTTTAAACCACGGGAAAAAATATACACCGCGCTTGTTAAGCTATTCGTATGCGATCAGCGCGGGATGGGATCACGACACACCAGCAAAAATAAGTTGATTTGAGGGTGTTCAAAGCGCTGCCAGAAGATTAAGTATTTATAAACACCAATCGGAAAGATACGAGTGTCACAACTCTCAAAGAATGGCTATAGGATGGGTCCCACTCCAAAGGGTCATCTGCCTGTACAAAATGATGAAGGGCAAAGTGACTATCAATACTGTTATACTGTTTACCCACGCTTGACCGACCTCGATGGGGGAATGGCAAACAGTTCAAGATTAAATTGTGTCAGGATCGATGACGTATGTACATAATCATGCTATGTCCTTCCTCCCAAGAACAGTCAAACACTGGAATCCAATGACCGACCTCTCTTGTAACTGTACACCATCACTAGAAGGGTTTCAAAGTTTGTTACATGATCTAAAATTGACAAATTTTAAGTAGCCAGCCACCAGTCTTAACGCACCTCCAACGCTTTACAAGAAATGTTTCCGGAGAATTATCTACCAGGCTCCAAGTATGGCGATGTGCACTGTCCCCACTTCCGTCAGAGCCACTCCCACCTCTGTGCGCGTAAACACGGCCTATAAATGAAGGTCAAGAACCGGTCTTCATCTGTGGCAGCCTTCCGGGTCCCCGTTATTACAGGTGGGGGCATATGGAGCCTACAGATGGGGTTAAGGCAAGGAGCTAAGGCTTCAAACCCTCGACCGTTTCAATTATTGCTACCTAGTGAAGCATACATACACGAGAGTACCTATACGATGCCTCATTTCACGGTTTCCGGAGATTGGACTGTAACAAGCCTTTTTAAGCACCCTTGTACAGGTGTATATGATGCCGATGATGAAGGAAATTACGCAATTGCACTTTACTATGGGGTCTATAAACTCCAGTATTGCTTGACTCAAGTCAGTTTACATCGACATATTCAGTGAGATGCGCAAATTAAAATAAGACTGTATTCTGTCGATGCCCCTAACATGCATCTTATTTGCCAGATATCTGCTTATCATGGAGATACTCTCCCTATACCCATTCACGTACAGTGTCGCATTATACGTCACGCTGGTCCGAAGATTATATTCTATCATTTTGCACCATCTTCATGTAAGTTAACTCGCAGGGTGTTGGATGTATTGGTTATCTTAGCTTGTGATCAGTATGCAGGCATCATAATCTGTGAAAAATGACACATTGCCACTACAACGTCGATCAATTAACAAATGAAACAAGCGTTAACTTGGCGGTTCCGTTTTGTTGCCAGGACCATTCGTGCCTATATATTCCATTCTCGCTACAGTTTATCAGTTTTATATGGGCGTTCATCTGAGCCGCATGATTTCGATCACGTCTTAGAAGTAATCCTATAATGTGGTCATATTATGCCACTTGAGTGTCCAGAATGATAACACTGTCGGTTGTGTTTGATTTATTTGCAGTCTTACTGTAATCATTTTTTACTTCATAATGCATGGCGTAAGTTAAATTTGATTCCTCACAAGATTTTAGGTATTATTGAATGATCGGTAGAATTAGTTTAGCTAAACACTTAAGTAGTATGCACTATATAAGCTACAATAAAAGGGGTGGTTGTGGTTGAGATGGGAATTCAGATTGTAACTTTTTGCAAGATAATGAGAATCCAATTATATGAAATATTAACGAGCATCTTAATTCACATGTATATGAAGGTGAACAGGTTTTAGATGAAATGGCTGAGATATCCAAAAACAAAGTGGTTCTAATAAAAGATGGCACCCACCGTTATTAGGACCTCTTTGTCTTGGGATATCTCAGTCATTTCAAACGCGATTTGCATCAAATAAACTTTCAATTCCTCTTTAAGAGTTCATATAAAGGGTTTCTAATTATCTTGCAGAAAGTTAAAACCTGAATGAATCCCCATCTCAACCAAAACCATACTATCCCTTTAATGCTTTAGCATTGACTGTGCATGGATTCGTGAATACGTAGAGTAGTATCATCACTAGTGTCTTGCTCCCGAGCAATGAGGACAGATGTTATGAAAAGGTTTTGAGTACGAGATGGGATGTTCTGGGGGGTGTTTCATCAACGTTTGTCAGCGCTGACAATTTCAGCAAAATCCTTGGTTTTGATTGGCTGAGATGCTCTGGTCACTGACTGTTACTATGGTGATTCAAGTTGTCAGCGCTGACAAACGTTGATGAAACACCCCCCCCCCCCCCCATGTTCACTCCTCAGTGTCATTTTTAATGGCAGGATTGACAACCTTTTCGGTCCCTCCTGAGCCCTGACACCAGTCTCATACGACTCGGTACTTCTTCATATTCTTATGGGAGATATTATGTTTTATAGGAAAATGAAATGGAAACATTCACCACGCCCTATGGAATACCATTTTTTTTTTTAAATCATGAATACAAAACTGCATTTTAGATGCGACTGTTGGAGAGGTATTTTGCTGTCAGATATTAAAGTCCTCTTTAGTTGGTTTTCTTAGCCCCACAATCTTTTGATAAGTTCACCTCCATTTACAGTTATGTGCATTGAGTGAATGCAGCAATAGTAGAACACATCCGTGAAAGTTCGGGGGAAATCGGACAATCCGTTCAGATGTTATGATTTTTTAAAGTTTTCTGCACAGTTACTGCTGGCTGAGAAGACTACTACAGCTTGTGATGTCACATGCTTAAGACGATAATAGATAAGGAAGATATAAAAAGAATTTAACGAAATTTCATTATATGAAAAAAAAAACAGTCCCTCGAGTTGTTACTTAAGTATGATATAGGCAATTTATTCCCCCAGCCTTCTGAAAGAGGCAAGTCAAGTGCTCTTTTATGATGCGAGAAAAGTGAAAATATTCTTTATATTTTCTTTATATCGTTCTACACAAGTCATGTGACATCACAAGCTGTAATAGTCTTCTCATCTAGCGATTGCGGTACGGAAACTTTAAAGATTCATGACTTTTGAATGGATTGTCCGATTGTCCTCAAACTCTCACCAATGTGCCATATTGATTGCTGCATTCTCTTAATTCACATGCAAAGGTGAACACTAACTTGTCTTACTCTTGTCCTGTAATTTTCTCATTTGATTGTATATCATTCTTGCAACGAGGGTATAGTAGTGTGTGTGTGTTTTTCCAACTATAAGCAAGTCATATAACTCCTATACTGTGTGAGGTTTTGTAGATCTTTCCTGTATGATGATTAAATATACACGTATTATGATTACTTCGACATCACGAGCCTTCCGACCTGCAGCATTTCACGAAATCAGCCTCGTATAATATGCATGGACATCACACAGTATCATCAGCTTTTTCATCACCCGCCAAGGCGTTCCTAATCCTATCATTTGCAATAGATATTGCGATGCATGGCTAATCTAAATCATTTTCAGGTTTGCTTCCTCCAAGTAAATTAGATCAAACAAACAGAACAGAATGGCAAAGTTTCAGCAGGCTCGGATTTGGGCCCTGTTACCTAAAAATTGAGATCAAACAAAAGTCAGAAAATCAAACTTAAGTCTCTGATTACTCAAGAGTGATTGGCTGATGCCAGACTTATGTTCCATTTTCTGGCTTATGTTTGATTTCATTTGCGACAGGGCCCTGAAGTTAAAAAGAAAAAGAAAGTTTCTGATGTTTCCACGAAACAGTGTTTTGGTGAAAACCACACGCTTAAAATGGAACGTGAATAGTGATGACGTCATAGTTTAGCTCATAGGACTCCTGTTGATCTTAGCACAAGTCTTCGTTCACTTCTTTTTCATTTTTTGACATGAAATCGAACAGAATGAAAAGAAATCAAAATGTTTTCTCACCAAACGTCCGTTTAGCTGCGGGTACATGACAATGGCACTCTAAAGGGGAGTGGATTATAATTACAGTCTACCAAATAAATCGACTCTTAATTTTCATGAATTGTTTTTTTTTTTGCGCACAAAGCAATAAAAGAAAATTGCGTAACGGATGTGTGGTCGCGACGATATCACTTTCGGTGAAATCATCTGGCAAATTCAAATTTCAGTGCCTGTTTCTTCTTTCAAGTCCGATCTTATTCATTGCTACCACTGTATGTTCGTCTGACGTTTTTTTCCTATTCTTAAAGTCAACGCGAGTTACGCGACCATGGATACTAGGTAGGCCCCTTTAATCAATATTTCACTTCGAATCTGACTCTCACAGGTTAGAATAGTGTGGAACTCAGTAGGTTTTCTTTTCTTTTCTTTTTTGAGTCATTTCTGTCACAATATTCAGTGGTACACTCTCTAAAGACTTCAATTTCGAGTGTTCTTATCTATATCAGCAGCAGTAACGATCGATGACATACATTGTCGCATTATTTTCCAGGATGTAATCTATACGTAGGCCTACATGATTAATTTTCTTCATTTTTACCGGGGAAAAGATTCACTGTTTTGTTGCTTGTTTTCAGTGTTGTTTGCATTTCGTTTAACGAAGCACGCGCTCTTCCATAAGTTAGGATGGGAAAAAAAAAACACCAACATTTTTGGTTAATTAGCAGCGCAAATTGCTGACAGCCAAGTCTTTTCATTTGGGTTTTGAAGCGTTTGGGAGGAAAAGGCCCTGTAAATAGAGTTGAGGCTCTCATGGACCAAGCGGGTCTTTGAAAAAAAAAAACACAAAAAACCCAAACTAACTAACTAATTAACTAACTAATTCACTAACTAACTAACTAATTCACTAACTAACTAAATAACTAACTAACTAACTCACTCACTCACTAACTAACTAACTAACTAACTAACTTACGATAACTGACATATCCTATTGTTGCTGTGTTAATAGCAGATATTATACAGATTCTATAGATACTGGCAACTGACCTTAATATTATAGTTAAAGCGGCCTATTTAAGTTAAGATTCATTAGAGAGTCACAAACGAAACGGCCTAGGTTTATCAAAATCGGACATAGAAAAGTATTTCAACATTTTGAAGATTAAAAAATTGATATGCATTATAGGAAGGGAATCTATGTTAACTATATCGACGACGAGGTAACGGATTTCTTCCATTTCTTGCAATCGACTTCATCAATATGTAATGTTTACGTGGAGCGTCACCGCTGTAACTTGACCTCTTTCTATTCAAATTCCTGTGAATGGTGGAACGCCCTATTGTCCTTTTGACAATGGTGAAAAGCGCTTTTCCTTTCATTCTAAAGATTATACCTTCCTCATTCACCGATGGCTTCCTGCATTGACTTTGGCCCGTTACGTGGTCGGGAAACTGCAAATACTCTATTGTTACAGGATTGTAGGAAAGATGAGCGGGGCGAATCTTTAATGAAGTTGGAAGAGAGGGGTAGTGTGTTTGTGTGTGTGTGTGTGTGGGGGGGGGGGGGAGGTGCGTAGGCCTATTCTCGCTTGTTGGGCGTGTATTTATGCATGAGCGTTTATAATTAAGTAGTGATATCTCCTTGGTATAATACGTACCTGCTACACATGTAAAGTGACGGAAAACGTCACTTCTTGTACTGGAAGATCGACTCGTGATTGTTGAGTATTCGAGGAGTAGATAAAATGATAAGGTTTCAGTGTTTGTTTGGTTTTTTTTTTTTGTTAGTTAAAGGGAAGGTAAACCCAAAGAGCAATGTGGATTGAGTGAAAGCAGCAACATTAGTAGAACACATCAGTGAAAGTTTGAGGAAAATCGGACAATCGATGCAAAAGTTATGAATTTTTAAAGTTTTGGTGTTGGAACCGCTGGATGAGGAGACTACTAGAGGATATGACGTATGAGTGGACAACAATACAAAGAAAATATAAAGGAAATTCAACAAAAATTCACTTTTCTAGAATTATGAAAGAGCAGTGGACCAACCGCTTTCAGAAAGCAGGGGGAATAATTGCTACCCTTAACATATGTCAATATCAAGTTGATGGAATTTGTAATTTTCATGAAAAATGGATTTTTGTAGTATTTTCTTTATATTTTCTTTGTATTGTTGTCCACTCATACGTCATAACCTCCAGTAGTCTCCTCATCCAGCGGTTCCAACATCAAAACTTTAAAAATTCATAACTTTTGCATCGATTGTCCGATTTTCTTCAAACTTTCACTGATGTGTTCTAATAATGTTGCTGCTTTCACTCAATCCACATTGTTCTTGGGGTTTATCTTCCCTTTAATGTGTGATTAAAATATATTATGTAAACTACACACTGAGCTTTAATACGCGATGTTTACATTACGCTTGCAATAGGGAGTGATTGTACAAGATGCCATTGATTAGCGTTAACATAACCACCCAGCTAAAGATTTCAAACACAAACCAGTCAAAGGTATTGCAGTTTACTCTTATCAGCAGTAATGTGTACTAAGGGGATCGTGATAAAGTTATTTTTCTGTACAGCTGGACTGTATTTTTTTTTCTATATTGCAACTGAACTATCAGTATCGCTGATAGCGTCATTCCTCTCACGATGAAACAATATACCCGTGACCGAACACTTTACTTCAATAAGGGGAAATGAAAGTGAAAACAAAAGTGTTTTTGGTTTTCTTGAGTTGTCTGTGCCAGAGGCACATTAGAATTGCAAAAGTGTGGACGTGAATGTGTATGAGGGTGGCCTACACATGTGAAATTAATTGTGAAGTTGTATGTATAAGCATTTATGATATCGCTGACAAATTGCCCTTTTTTTTTCTTTTCTTTTCTTTTCTTTTTACATTTTCGTCACCCGATAAGTTGCTGCCGTCTATTACAATAAACAAGAGTTAGTCATTGTCTACGTGATGTCACACTTTACATTGCTGGAACCACACGGTAAAATGTAAGGGGATCAATGATCACGTCCTTTGTTATCAACTCCAACCTCAATACCGAATCGCAGTTGATAACAATATTGAATATTGGCATATAACAGCCTTGGGGGAAATGTGTGTCCTGTGTACGAGAGTGTCAAAGGTGTAGAAAGAGCGTCATTAAACTTCTGTGATGTAGGCCTACTTGAAATGTCAAGTCATTTTATTTATCCATTGCGCTAATCTCACGTAAATGGGACAATCTCAAGTACTGCCACTTATACATACTGTTATCGAATATTGTGACGATATTCTTTTTTATGCTTTGAGTGGAATGGAAATATCAGTAAGTACAGTGTATACTATACGTATCAGCAAACAGGTATAGAGCCACAACCAGTGTTGTATATAGGCCCTAAGCTCCCTATCAAGTCATGTGAAGAAAAGTTGTGTGCCCATGGTGTGTTCATTAGGCAGCGAAACCAGATTGATAGGCGCAATCTTCCTTTATCGTTCAAAGGTAATCCTGACTGGCTAAACTTTAAACTGAGTATCAATAGTGTTAGATTTCAACAATGAAGTATTGTTGATAAAATAAGAAGAAGTATAGATATTCGGGTTGTTACAACAATCATCTATTTCAGGGTGGTGTTGAAAACTTGAGTGCGAACACGATGGAAACAACTTTGATAAAACGGAATTATCTATAACCACTTGGAGTTTCTTACTCAGTAATTTTCGGCGCGGTTCCAACATCATGTTGACAAAACGCCGATGTGAATTTGGGTAGCATCAATGTATCTTTTCTTACCCTAAAACTAATACCGATTGTCGTTTTGATTTTCAGCGTGAAATCTATTTCATTTAATATGACTTCCACGAGATCAGTATAGGATGTGACTCCAACATTGATTTTGTGTGTGTGTGCTTTGAGATGTTAATACATGCGTAGTATGCTAAATATGAAACCATTAATGAAAATTCACCTTTCTCTGTACATAGCTGTAAAGAATGTTATGAACGTTACCGTATTTTTGCAAATTCATGAAGGCATGTAATATTGAATCGTTACAAAACTAATAGCATCTTTAGCAAAAAGAACAAAATCGGATCTCACTTTTTTTTCTTGAATAAAGACCAATACAATATCTGTTTAAGGTGGTGATATCGCTGCACCTTTTTCTTAATATTAGTTGTACTTTTTTTGATAAGGATTCTCACCTTTTTGTTTGCAAGTGTAGTAGCAATTATTAATAACGACTTTCCCCCTGTTTGTTGTAGTTATTACATCTAAGGGTGAATCTTTCGTGAGCACAGTCATGTTTCGCTTTCAGTTCCGTGCCTTCGGATTTGGCCGCTGTCGCCAATCGTTGAAACGGGAGGCAGGGGAAAGTTTCCCTAATGGTGTATACAACTCTGTCACGTGACATTGACACGAATTCATTTTCGTCAATGGGCGTGTTTGTTGTAGTACATGTGTAAACTTCACGCAAAGTTTGAAGAGAAACCGCGCCCAGCACACCTTTCAGCAATATCTAACGATGTTTGAGATAATGGTTTTAGGGTTGTTTATACCTATTTAGCAACTTTCACCAAAATTTCGCGAATGGTCCCGCTTCACAGACATTATACCATCTGGTTGTTTGTATGTCCGTATAAATAGGCCTACTTATATATAATTGTTTGTGTCATTTGTATGTTCATGGGAGTATGTGTGTATGTCAGTATATGGGTATCATATGGAAAGGAGATTACAAGAATTCGCTACTGTAATTCGCTCGAGATCTTTCGTGTGCATTCCTCTTTTCTCTTCCGCAACGTCATCTTTCTTGGATAATTGTTCTAGTGCGTGGAGTGTTTGTTCCAGATTCTCTGTTATATAATAAAGGACCAACAGCTGAAAGTGATTTTCTGTCGGACGCCCTAGAATGTGCGCCCCGATTGTTCTTCACTTCCCCGCTAGAAGATAACAGATTGCCTTCGCATAAAACGAACAATGTACTGAGATTAACCTCTGTGAAGAGGTAGCCCAATAAGAGAGGAAGCTGCTTAAAAACAAAGGCAAGGCGACGAATAGTACAGTTACACCTTTTAGCTTTGCTAACCTGGATCTTCGATGGCACTGTATAACTCAGAATCAGAGCACACATCAACGACATTCTGGTACTGGAAGTGGAACCAAGTTGAATGCAGGGAAATGGGTTCTTACTATATTGAAAAGAAGTTGTGATGTTGTGGACGCTGTAATGAGCAATCACAAAGAGTTTGAAAGAACATAATATTGCCGGAAGATAGAGAGGTATAAAAAGGACTGGTGTTTTTGGTGACAAGTTGAAGTTGAAGTTGAATTTGAATTTGAAGTTTTTTTTTATCATCCACATTCACATGCTCACATGGCATAATACATATCGTTGGCGGAGAATAATAAGGGCCTGATAACAGTTGCCACTAAAGCCTTAGTGTTCACGATATCAAAAGACACATGAATGAATACCATACAGAAGGTAAACCGGAACAAGGGGCTATACCGCGCACATCACTTCTCTGGTTTGTTTTGGTGAATGAGGGTGTTGATCATTTACAATGTAGGCCTACAGGTAATGATCACCACCTGCATGACATCGTGAGAACGCATAATAGGATTCAGACCCGTATTCCCGGTCGCACCAAAACTTGCCAAGTTTTCAAACGGACAAACTTGATGCTGTAGAGCCTGTCGTGTTATCCCGCGCCGCGCTTCTCAACCGGTGGGCCGCGACGTCGGCCAAAAAATGAATAACAAAACATTTCTATTCGATCTAATTGGATTCGGAAAAAAAAATATATAAAGGAGCTGAAGCTTGTCTCGGGTTAAGAAAAGATTGAGAAGCAGAAGTGATCTATTGTCTATACGTAGGATCGCTTTTATACTGAAGCCTGTACATGGGGTGAGAATGTGCATGATCACGTCGGACAAGGCGCCGACTTCTCACGGCGCCATGGTGACTTGTTCAAGCTCACGTAGTCACCAGTCCTTCGCAAGGATAAAGGAAGGGCGAGAAGGCAACTTTACCACAAGCCGCTTATCCAGGCGCTCGCCTTGGAGGAGAAGGCGAGACAGTGACTTGTTAAATCGGGCCTTTCATGTTATCTATTATGTTATGGAGAAAGGGCTTTAAAGCATCCTTCGGAAACCGATTAATATTGACATTTTGTTAGGACGATGAGGATAGCAAGAAAGCTTCTGCTAGGAAAGCACATGTGTGCCTTGTTATGGGCGAGAAGGTGGAGGAGACCACTTACTATTTAAACTATTACGAGATCAACGGTGTCATTTTGATCGAAATCGGATAACAAATAAGGAATTTACAACTTATATTTTGACAGGATTTCCCCTTTGAATCTCACCTTCATGCCTTGGTCAGGACGACAAGGCGAGAAAGCGACTCGTCAAAAACTCCCCCGTAATATAATAGCCTACATTATTATGCTTCTTAGCGCATTGGCGAGTTTCAAATTTCCGTATATGTTTCTGCACTTGTGACAGCTTTCCTAAAGAAAGCGGCATATTTGCAAAAACAGAATTGATATTATCTGATTATGTATTTTATTTGTTTGCTTGTTTCCCTTTTTTCTGTGCTGGAGAGAGTTTGAGAGAATGATATAGTATTAGTTGTGTGAATTTTAAACACAGGTTATTAATTTGTGTCTATTTATAGTTTCGTATAGGCCTCCCGCTCCTATGTTAAACTCGCTTTTCTTGTTTTTATAGCGCGACCTCTTGATGAGAGTGTTGTGTGAGGGAGTCAGGAAATAATCCCTTGCCAAACAAAAGACTTCCAAGTACCTCACCTTACCAAAACGACTCCAGCCGAGCTATTTCAACCATCGCTCAGTCGTCCGTCCTGCGTCGTTCGTCGCCCGTCCGTGCCCCGTGCATTGTCAGTCATCCGCATCGTGTTATTCTTCTTTTAAATGCGATTCCAAACAATGGTCAATTTGGCTTTGATAGAAAGGATAGAGTCAGTCAGATGAAGAGAGTGGTAGGGATTTAATCGAAAGGGCCTAAAATGCTTTCGTGAGACAGTCAGTTGTAACTAGTCCCCAGTGCCTGTGCTAATTAGGTGAGCTGATGAAGTCAGAACTCACAATCTCATGAAAACTCTCCCATTGGTTTTACACAAACTCTTCTAAACTTCATACTTTTTAATCAGCATAGCGAGTACTTCACAAACTCTTCTAAACTTCATATAGTTTTGATCGGTATAGCTAGTGCCCCCTCCCCCATTATTGTCTCATATTATAACCCTATGAAACGTGGATGTATGTTGAATTGGTCCGAATTTGGTAAAAACATTACTATCGTGTTAATGTTATCATCACCTATCAATAAAGCCAACATTAGAATAGTGCATGATGCGGAATTGCGCGTTAACGCATTTTTTTTCCCAAAACGAAACTTGCTTGGCATCAGTCATTCTGTAGGGCATACAGGCTACAGGGGGGCAAAGTTTTTGATATTGTTCAAGTGGCTCCCATTCAATAGAATCCAGAAGACAAAAGGTTGTTAATTTTCTAAACCTTATTCTCCAGATCTAGATATAATATTACTACCATTTTTTATCGCATGTGTCGATATAGTTTCTGTTGTTCATGATAGTTGAAGTGATGACTCAACTTCGCACTTGGCACTCGGCAAATGGGAAGCTGGTTCCTGCCATAAGATACATCATCATATTATTTTTGCCAAACTTTACAGATATAACTTACATTCCAGTGTAATGCTCCGACTGAGCACTTTAACGAGTGAGTGTGACAGGGTGGTCCAATTTAGCATTTATAAGGCATCAGCCTCTTTCCACCTCCTGGTCTTGTACGTATAGGCATAGACAGGCAGAAGATAGAATGGGAGGGAGAGGGGGCAGGGGCCCTTCTGGCAGGACCTCAGGACCAAATCTGAGTAAGTTTACAACTTTTTCTTTTTTTGGGGGGGGGGGGGGAGTAGGAGGAGTCTGATACTCTGCAATGTAAAATGTAAGTTATTCGTGACAGTGTCAGTGGTGTCCTTGTAACTTGTCATTTTCATCCTTTTATAGAAACAGCCCAGCATGACTGACCCATATCATACAGGGAGACATCATGTGACTTTGGTTAAACCATAATGATTTAGGGTCCATGGTTAAACAAAGTAATTTTACATTTTATAAGGTGGGACTGTCTTACGATGGATCACAGACGCAGGACCCCAAAGCAACCTCTCAAAGATAAAAAAGAATCAAGATAATTTATATCGAACGAAAATAAGTGGCGAGTTCTGCTTTCTTGGTAGAGTGTATAGCATTACTAAATTAGACTTTTCGTCGTATTTCTTCAAAATGTCTTTATCCTTCAGGACAGCCATTAAAGAGTTATACAAATACACGTTGTCCCCATGAAATCGTATTCTTTTTTTCCCTTTTTTTTTAGTAATTCTTCGTCAAAGAACGCATAGCAGACAGAACCGGTTGAGATAAAGAAAGCGCCTTACTGCAAGATTAGACGTACTCGGTGGTCTCAGTGTGCGCTCTAGTTCGTTGTGAAGGTGACTTTCAGACAGCTATTGTCTAGTGTTCATAGGAAGCAGAACGTAGTTTGTTTCCAGTCGCATTTCGTTATGTCCAGCAATGAAAGTAAATCTTGTGTATACCCGCTTAAATTCGTAATGCCTGTATTTTTTTTACAGTATAATGAGACACCCGATACCGTTAGAATAAAAAGATTTCATTACTGGTTTGGCTTTGCCTAGCGGTTTTAGTTAAAGATCACTACAGTATATTGGACGACTATGTCGATAACGGGGGGAGGGGGTGTTATGAGGGTTTTGTTTTGTTTCTTTTTTTTTAGGATACCTCTTTTCAGTCAGTACCATGATGATGCAGCAGTACTGTTTTGTTTCCATTCTCTATATCACGACACTCGATAAATCGTTGTTCAGTTGGCTAGAAACATAGAAACGAAAATTGTAAGCAGCGTGAAAAATCAACGCATATTCTTATGTTTTCTGCCCTTGGTAGACGTGGTCAATCGCAATGTTCAGCCTCCGTTATTTTAAGGTCTCCATTCCATGTAAAGTTTCATTATCGTCACCGACCGGCGATATCTACACCTAAAATCTTGATTCTCTGTCTCAGTTGCTATTTTTGATTTCGAGACGTACTATAGTATTTGTTTTCCGGCTCAGCGATGGGTGCTTTCCACTGGAGCAGGAACGAATCTTTTGCCCTTCAAGTTTTATATTGCTTGGAATTGTTGAGCTCCAGTATTATGAAATGTTAGTGAACGAAATGCATTAAATGGTGATTACTGTTTAAGCAGAATTACGTTTGAAAATGAAGGGTATTCTAAGATGTCAAATCATAACTTAATGCAGTATATATGTCTCTCATCTTGCTGTATTGGTTCACCCACACAATCAGGATGTTGCTGTAGGCTATTATAGTACATAGACTGCCTGTCTCTTGCTAAATATGATCCTATACCCACACTCCAACATGTACATGCACATCGTTCACACTTCTCCATCTGTTTTATCTAACGGAAATGCGTGTACGTAATATGCATATTTCTCCATTAATTATCTCTCTTTTCAAGCATTTATCATGATAGACATTTTAGTTCCCGAAAAGCGTTGCTATATCAATGATATTACGTAAGGCCTATATCTATTTTTGTTTTCTTGGAGTTAGTTTTGCTATCAATCTGCTTTTGGCGACTGTCGTGATAACGGCACATGTAATCCGTCGTGCATGAACCTATTCACATCTTTCTCTCCTTAAAAGTGAAGCAGTAGATACATGTTTTAACCAGTACTTGGACAGTAAAAATAAACGGGAAAGAAATGCTGTGTCAAATGCTGCTCCAAAAACTTCAAGAATTTGCAGAAATAAAAATTGAGTTATACCATCTCCTCTCATTCTCAAACCAAATGAATTTACGGAAATAACTCGTAAAATTGAATTTTGACTTATAAAGTTAGACACAACGTTATTATAGGAAGAACAGTGCACAATGCTATATAATAGAGAACTTGCCGATACCACACTCGCATGAATTTCAGAATGTTTTGATGGTGTCTATATACGCATATCTCATAAGATATACTTCTTTTCCGTTTTTATCGTGGAAGACTTTCCAATATCAAATTTAATAAAATGATATCAAGTAACTATACGGTTTCGTGGAAAAGCATGTATCTGCCGTAATTAAGCTTCTTTCTGAGATATTTATATTATTTCTTTTATGTCCTCCTGTTTAGCCCTGCATCCTTAAACATAATCAATCAAAAATAATATAAGACATGAGGAATACAGATCAAGGTACAGCTTAGTCACATGACCAAGACGGCAATCTTGACTTGCTCCTCTTCCTCCGCAACCCGGTATGAAAGCTATCCAAATACTTTATGACTCCGCGCAATAATTTTGCCTGACGTAGCAAGGCGTTTAATTATAACTGCTCTTGTTGAAAATCTCTTGTGCACTAAGTAAATGATGCTTATACTCATGATGGTTATGGCATAATCAGTAATGTACTGCAAATCAGAAACAGTCGCAAAGCATGGCATTTTTTTTTTTTGAATAAAAGTCGATGTGTCGTGTTCGATATGAAACTGCCTGCGTGTATATAGGGCCTACATTATTAATACCCGTTTTGTTCTGTGTTTTCTCAGGTTGGATCGGGTCTGTCGCGTTTGGGATCATGTTTGCCGCCTCTCCCATTTCCACCGGACTCTTCAAACGCTTTGGGCACCGTAAGGTCGCCGTCGTGGGCGTCATCTGCTGCAGTGCCGGGCTCCTACTCTCTGCCGCTGTCCCACACCCGTACTACCTGTTCGCCACCTACAGTCTCCTCTTCGGGATCGGCTCGAACTTCATTGACAATACCTCGCTGAACCTGGTCGGCACCTACTTCCCGCGGAAGAACAGCGCGAGAGCATCGTGCTTCGCCACACTGGGCTGGAGCGTCGGTGAGCAGTTTTAACGATCATCCCAATCTCAAATTACTGCCTATACCTCTTTACAAAAATAGAGACGGAATATTTATATCCAAGCAATCAATAGAAAAAATGCGTTTGGTAATAATTATGAAGAGAAGAATCATTGGTTTACATTATCGCCACGTCCAGAATTACAAACACCTGCGTCTCAGTAAGAGCCTATAACGCAGCTTATCTAAGTGTATGATAGAAACGTTGGTGGCGCAGTATAGGAAGTTCTCATTCAAGACAGACGTCATCTTGAACGTATATCTCTTTAAAAATAACACTTATGCTGATATCAACATCTCATTATAGAAAGGAAAAAATATGCAAAAAAAAAAAACTTTATCAATCTCCACATCTCCACTGGTGAAAGATATGAAGATTATTCAAATTGTGTCCCAGTTAAGCCCAGAAGCAGATAAGAGTATAGAAGTAGACCTACATTGTAATGGTATTGTGTGTGGTTGCATACAGAACAGAGGGAAGTTGTTTTTTCTGAACAGTAGCACGTGGTCCCTTCGGGCCATGGACGCGAAAATGCCTTCTTCCCGTCAAATACATACCGTCCAGAATTCTTTATTGATGTGCTATATGTGTCAATCAGCGCAGCACAGTCGTATTCACATTTCCGGCTGGAGGATGAACACTCGTACATGAAGTAATGGATTTTGAAATAAAGCTAATCAACAACATGAACAGAGGGCATTATTGGTGACGAGGCCAAATTATGAATCTGTGTACAACAAAAGTGTGTCATTGATCGAAACATAATCCGTCCATTTACGATGGAATAAACATTTCACATACAATTCTTTCTGTTTTCCTCATTTCCTGCAGGCTCACTGTCATTGAACCCAGCCATCGAAATCCTGTGTGAAAGATTTGGTTGGAGGAAGACGTTCATCATTCTTGGCTGCTCCCTCTTCGTCGTGGGGCTGGTTTGTGCAGCATCGTTCAGGAAGAAAATTGATTACATCGAAGTTCCAATCCCAGACGAGGAGGACGAGGAGGAGAAACAGGCCCTCGATGACTATTGTGATGGTGAGGAGGGGGAAGGCACCGCCAAAGATGATGCAGTCTTCAGCAAAAACGGGTACACCAAGGTCGCCGGTGACAACAAAGTTGTCGACTCTATGCTAGGCGCGCAGCTTGAAACTATAAAGGAATCAGCTCTTAGTACTGAAAATGTCAATCAAAATTGTCATAATGCCACGAGTGAAAGCAAAGAAAGTGCTACATTAAAGTCAACAATGTGCACGCAAAATGCCGCCCCGTCAGACTGTGACCCCGCAGCGCCGAAAGACAACAGCGCGCCTTCAGGAACCGGCAGCGAGTCCCGGCAGGGTAGCGTTGGCTCCAGGAAGGACAGCACGACTAGCAAGGGTCGTCGGGACAGCAACAATAAACTGCGGCGGAGCAGCACAGCAACAAGGTCGGACAACAGTTCAGGGGTGCGGCGCGACAGCAAAGGTCGCAGGAGTAGCAGCTTGACGTCTCGCCGGGACAGTATCGTCAGCTTCATCAGCAGGCGGGACAGCGTGTGGTCGAGGAGGGACAGTACGAGGTCGCGCAGGATCCCGATCCCGGACAACACACCCAAGCATACCACCAAGCAGTACATCAAGGCTTTCCTCGTTACCTTCAGGGCGCCGGGTATTGTGCTGTGGTGCATAGCCAATGTTCTCATGAACATGTCGCTGATATTCCCGTTTGTTAACTTCGTGAGTGAATACATGCCTTCTTCCTTGGACTTCCTGAATTCACCTTTTGTTATACCCCCGCCAAACGAAGTTTGAAGGGGGTATATAGGAATCAGCGGACGGTCGGTCGGGCGGTCGGTCCGTTGCAAATCTTGCGTCGCGAACTACTTCCTCAGTTTTCAACCGATTCCCATAAAACTTGGCACAGATGTGTGCCTTGGGTTGTAGATGTGCAAGACGTATTTTTTGACAGTACCCAAAAGTATGTTGCCATGGTAACGGCATATTATGGGCAAAAATGGGTAAAAATCTTGCGTCGCGAACTCCTCCCACAGTTTTTGATCAATTTTTATGAAATTAGGTACAGATGTTCATCTGAATATGTTAATGTGCAAGACACATATTTCCACAGTGGCAAAAAGTGCGTTGCCATGGTAACGGCATGTTATTGGTAAAATATAGGGCAAAATGCTTCATGGCAAAACTGCTTCATCAGTGTTCTTCCAATTCTCATGGAATTCATATTGAATGTTTGTCTTAGGATATAGGTCAGCATGACACATTTCTTGACAGTGACAAAAAGTATGTTGCCATGGTAACAGCTCACATATTATGAGCCAAAATGATGGAAAATTTTGTGTTGCAAACTACTTCCTCAGTTTTTGCCCAATTTCCATGAAACTTGGTACAGATGTGTGCCTTTGGTTGTAGATGTGCAAGACGCATTTTTCGACAGTACCCGAAAGTACGTTGCCATGGTAACGGCATATTAATGGCAGAAGATCAAGGAAAGATCTTGCGGATTTAACTACTTCCTCAGTTTTTTGACCAAAGCTTATGAAATGTTGTTTTGACCAAAGCTTATGAAATGTTGTTTGGCGGGGGTATAACCAGTCGCTGTAGCGACATTTCTAGTTATTCATGTGCCAGGCTCTCGAGAACGGAAATGCTGCATACACATTCACTATTATTGCAAACAGAGGTCTATTGTAATGAAAGGAAAGAGTGGACGAAAACTGCTGAGCTATAAATGTGCATGCAAGATCCATGCCCTTTTGACACTGAAACTCTGACAAGATATAATTGCTCCTTACGTGAGCACATTTACAATTCAAAAGTACTAAGAATAATACATTCTCTAATGCAGTAAAAATCCTCCGTCCTTTGAAAACACATGAGGGAAGCATAATCTTGTTTGTATTTTACTTTTTTGTTGGTAATTTACTTTTGTGTGGTTTGTTGGAGTGGTTTAACTGAACGTATCAGTCGAACGAACTTTTCCCAGTGAAAGTCTGTAGCTTCAGAGCTCCCATATAATGCAAGGGACTGCTTGATCTTTGCCAATGGCAGTGTTCAACCTTCGTTTTTTTTTCTTCGATCATCTTGTTTCAGATAAAATACATGGAAACAATAGGCATTCCGTCGTCAAAAGGTGTCCACGTGTTGATGGTCTTTGGCGTCTGCGATATGATCGGTCGTGGCGGATCGGCGATATTTGGAGACTACATTCCCTTTCACACCGTGTACGTGTACCCCATCTCAAACCTGATCATGGGCGGGGTCACCCTCTGCCTTCTGGTTATCACCAAAATACAGGGTCTCTATGGTTACGCTATTGGTGAGTGCAACCCTCTACTCTTCTTTTTAATCGCGACCCTTCACCGAGAAACACAAGGGGAAATCAGACAAATCATTGTTACTTCATTTGAATAAAAAAATATATATGTCTTCGTAGTGTATATCATACTTTGTGACAAAATTGGACAAGAAAATGAGTAACAGCAATTGCGAATATTAGCAATTTGTGTAATAAGTGATAAAATTCCTTTCATTCAAGCGGTTGATCATCAAGAAGGTATAATGATAATCCTCTTAGATTAGAGGATTATCATTATACTTAATAATGATTATCAATCACTTTCCTCGGCATAATATTTTACTTTCAGTTTAGTAAGTTACTATCTCATATTATTCTGCTGACAGGTTGGAATACCCTGATCAGCTATATGGTCCGACTTTCATGAGGCTTTACACAACAAAATGCATTCACTATTTTAAAAGCCCAACTTTTTAATTAATCTTAATGATAATATTATTGAAGAAAGTCTTTAGTTTCTGTAACGGTCTGCAGTAGACCCCGATTTGTAAAATATCATGCTCTTGACCCAAAGATTTTCTTGAATGCTTAATTTTTGCCGTGATCTCTCTCTTCCTTTTTCTTTTCTTTTTTTTTTTTCGAGAGAGAAATTCTCGTTTTGTCATTATTCGATACTGACACTACTTAACGACGATTTATCTTTGACAATGCCATTTTCTTACTAGTTGTTGGCATCTTGACGGGTGTGGTGAATAGCATGCTCCTCAAAGTTTCAATGGACTTATTCGGGCACAAACTGCTGGCAGAAGCTTGGACGCTAACCCTCCTGTCGGCTGGAATCGGCATCACATTCGGACCCTCTATAGCAGGTGTGTATACATCGCTTTAAGGATATTGGCTTGAACTGGGATAAGGATTAAGAAAACCCATCGTTCTTATAGTACTTCATGACATACCATGAGTTTATGGGCGATTCCTTCGTTCACATCTTTAATCGTAGCTAGTCACTAACCATCCTACACATGGCGAAGAGGACATCGCTGTGTCATTGTATAAGTAGCAATCACTGTTTGGTCTGTTGCAACTGGGTTTGTAATGGAGGATGAGCATGCTTTCTGGATTGAACTGGTATTTCACTTGCGTGACTCACGTTATTGCTATTTTTCACAAGTATACCCTCCAAGTAGGAACAGATAAACGTACAAGGTATATTTAGGCCTATATCTTGATATGATGTATCAAGATATATAATGATATAATATGGAAACCGACTTAATATATTGAGAGTAAAAAGTCGGTTGTTTTAGTTTTTGTTGCCTCCTGTGGCATATCACATGGGGTATTATGAAGTTAAACATAATCTGGACTAGCGCGTGTGGTATTACTGCAGTGGCTATCACATGGCTGATCACATTTTTCTCTCTCTCGTTCTCTCGAACAGAGAATGTGTAGGAAGTGGCTTGAGATCGAGGGTCACAATTGTTCTTCTTTGACAATGGCTATATACTCGGTATATCTATTAACATGAAAAGTAAAGGGGAAAAAAAAAAACAACAATAAAGAGCCATTGTGGGATGGGTTGTTTGATTCGCTACCGTAATCTTATATTGGGGTGACACACCTCCCGGGTTATCTTACACACCTCCGCCGTGTTGATTTATCACGAGGGCGAGCTTGGTTTATTGCCAACTGCTTTTTCTGTGCGAAGATAAAATGGCGCAGTCATCGACCGCAGTGAGGGGAAATAATGGCAAAAAATAATGGGATGGTGATGAAATAGTCGAATTTTGCGTTCTACTAAATATCGCATTGCATCCCGTCTCTAAAAAACCACAACAGGTGCTATTGTGACTGCAGGAAACGGTTAAAGGTGATCACATAAAAACGTTCAAACTGAAGTTCTGTAACAGTTTCACCGAACCTCATTGATAGTCTCTCTGAGTATCAGCAACCTTTACTTTCCGGTATCTGTGTTATCGAGGCAAAATGTTATCACCGCAATGCAACTACTTTGTGATTTCCGTGTCGTCAATGTTGTTACGAACTTTCTGGCGAGGCAGATTGGAAAGCGTTTTACGGAATATGCAACCTTTAATATCCGGGAGAGAATTTACCTTTTACCTTTTCAAGACCAAACGAACAAACTAGAATACGGCTAATCAATAATCCATAACAATGATGATGGAGGCAGTCCATAAAAGTGCAGTTACCCCAGTGAGGCTGACCTTTTTTCGGCCATGCTATATCTGCTACAAATCATTCCGAGTACAACAATGGACAGTTAATCAAAGCTTGATTAGAAAAAAAGTAAGTTATAAAGCGTTGAACATTCATTTTTTGGGGGGTCAAAATAGTTCTCAAACAGTTGATTTGAATGTGCAAATGAGTGAGCTGATGACGTCATTGTATACCTCACAATACTCCATCCATCGTTCGTGTAAAAAAAAAACACACACAAAAAAACAAAAATTCCGAAAATTCCATTCCTCTGCTGTTAAAATGTGAAATGTATTTTCATTCATAGCTGAATAACTTCAAAATAGTAATTAGTGTGATATATTTGGATTTGAGACCAGGGCATAATTGCCCTATTTTTAAACGAAAAACTTGAAATTTCAAGAATTATGTACAAACTTTATCGCATGTTGTGAGGTGATTACATCAACTTACGTTATTTGGCATATTTATTTTGACTGTTCAAAAACTTTTTTCTTTTTTTTTAAGTGAGCGAAACCCCACAAAGTCATAATTTCCCTAATGTTTCATCCGATGGTGCCAAGTTCAAGTTTCGTTTGCAGCTCACGTTAAACCTTTCAATTCTCAACGAAGCAGGAATTTTCTCCCCCTCCCCCCACCCCCCCCCCCTCTCTCTCTCTCTCTCTCTCTCTCTCTCTCGCTCTCTCTCTCTCTCTCTGACGTTGGGGGATATGGTCTAACTGGCACTATAGAAGGGTATTCATCTAAGGGGACTGCCTTACTGGATCTGGTAAGCTACAGTGGTAGTGCCCGGGGATCTTAAAACGAAACTCATATTTCCAGACCCATGGGTCGAAGTTTTGATGAAAACTTATAACTAGTCAAACAAGTTTTTTATTATTGTGCACTGTGGTGGAGATTTCAGTTTCTAAAATGTCAGCAAGAAAAAAAGAGGATCTGATGTTATTCAATTTCTAAAGCATGCGTTCTCCTTTTGTGTGTGTGTGTGGGGGGGGGTGGTGGGGTGGGGTGAGGAGGTATATATGAGATGTCTCCACTCTAACGAGTACCCTCCTCCTCCTCCTCCCCCCCCCCCCCTCCCCCATATATATCTAAGATACCCCATTAGACTGTCATTTAGTACCGTCTGTCTTACAACACTAAAGCTGTATTTTAATCTCTTATGCCTTCCGGGTATTGTGTTGCAAGAACTGCCGTGACAAAGTAGTTATCCGATCACCAGATCTATAATCTTTCAAAAGACATGGTCTTTGCCCAAGATGAACTTTGAACTGCATGTGTACACAACACGAAGGGTACATTGTTTAAACTAGTGATGATAATGACGAATACAGTCTTTATAGGCCGTAGATAACATGCTTGTACACGTGATGTTTACTGAAACACTAGCTATACAGCAAATGACATGATAGAAGAATATAGAATAAATCACCTCTTAATTTGCTTTTTTTATTACAGTTACCAATATGCGTGGATAAACACGATTAGTCGATCGTAGCAGAGAAAACAGATCTGTAGCAAATCCATAATGACTGCTAGAGGCCACCTTTTGCTTAATTGTCTCAGTTCTTATACAATCGTGTCACTTGTAGCTTTAGTGCAATCGTAGTTATAAAGATAGGAGAGAAACACACCCGTAACTCTTCAACTAATTCTGTTCCCTGAGGAATGGCATGAAAGGAAATTTCTTCATTCACATACCAAAGTCATTAATAGAGCTAGAAGGAGCACCTAATACCACAAGAAAGAGAAAGAGAGAACAAAAAAAAAATAGATTAGAAACGACAACCTCGTTTCATGACACGTGTGCTTTTGCCATCTGTTTCAAGGTAAAGATGTAATGTGTCACGGTAGTAATATATTAGAGTCACCGTTTACGGAATTTTCCGTTTCATTGTTGCTTTTATCTTTAAATGCATATCGTTGCCTTGTGCCAAGGTACACTCGCTCCGTCGTGTTTGCCTTGTTTAGATAAGGACTCGACGTCAAATGGACAGGCGTTTTGATATAGTTTTTTTGTGAGTGCTTGCTATAGTTTCATTATGTCTTGACGAGTACTACCCTTGTGGAAAACGAACGCTTAGCCACCTCTGTTGGAGGCGATAATTTCGCGATCGACCAGAATCGAGTAAACTTTCGATTTGAGACTATCGCTTTGTATGACCGCACTTCAAATTATCAACTTAAATAACAGGCAACTACGTAATAAACGGATGAGGGTCACTTTCTGAGATAACCGTGGTTAGAGATGACTGAACTGTGAAATCATTCATGGTATGTCATGACTTGAGATAGGACTGTGATGTTTGTTTTTATTAAATATATTCTTGACAAGGAATATCAGAGCGCCATGGAGGGTGGAAGTTGTAAATGTGAATCTTCAGATACTCTTTTGTGAAAACACTTTTGTGTGCCTCCTGTCCAGTGGATGTCGGAGGCATTATATTTACGGGTCCGTTTGTTCAACTGTTTCTCCAACAGTGACCAAACTTAGAGATGCACTTAGGACTTATCAATATCATAGTGCTTGCATGCTTTAGTGAAAGATCTGCCTCTGCTAGCCCCTAAAACGCGTACGTGTTCATAGTACGCATCGCTTATGATTTATGTTCCATTATCAGTCTTACATTATTTTGCATTTCTAATCGTCCAAAGTGGGTAAGACACAATTTGGCAATTGTGCTGTTTTGTCCGAGTTTGGGGAAGCTTGCATTGCTCTGTTTATTTTAGTATGTTGTCTCTATCAACATGAACACGAATTAGAAATTCCTTTGATTGGTCAATAAAATATTCATTGTGTCAAACATCGTGATTTTTAACTTCAGCTTTATGTTATTTGAGGCTATAATTTTTTTGTCCGAATACGCCTATCGCTTGAAAAGGAGAGGGTTTGACATTTTGATCTGTCACAAACTGCATGGTTGTATGACATAATTATCTCTTTATCACTACATCATAGAACAGTGTACTAACCTGTTCGGAGTGATTTTTGTCCCTTCACACTAGATTTTTTTTTTCTTCACACGACTGGAGAATGCATCTCAGCTGAAAATGCAGACTTCATGCTCACTGGTCACTAATCCCTGTCTAAAATTGTCACATTACGACCATGACATCAGCCTGTTAAGGCCAACATGAATGTATTGTAATCAGAATCAAGAATAAACGGTAACTGGAGAAATGTTCTATTTCTTTTCCTGTAGAGGAGGTTTAACCCTAATCAGGCTGGGGGGGGGGGCGGAATCCGCCCCCCCCCCTCGACGTTTCGCGCAATATCTTCGCAGCGCGATAAGCTCCCGCCGCGATGTTTCATGACTTTTTTCTTTCAAGTATCGCGCAACTTTTGAGACCAAAATTGTTGCGCCCGCGTGTACCGTTTTGACACGACGCCCGTTCGAAAAAAATTTGTCAACCCCAAAATTGCTCCAAAACGTGATTTTGTGTACAAATCCAATGCAAATTGTGTTTTTTCAATTAATTCACATAAAAATTCATATCTTGACTTAGAATGGACGAAATTAATTTATTTTAGCATAATAAAGCTTCGAAAAATGTCTGTGACAAATTTTGGCCAAAAATAAACAAAAACAAAAGGTCGAAAAACAAAGAAATACATAAGAAATTCAAAAAACAATCAAATACATAACAAATTAATTACGATACAGATTTTTTTTTTATCCAATGTCTCAGGAGAATGATACAAGAAACATTTTAAAAAAGAAATTAGCTTAATTAGAGCATTAATAAGTGATTTAGAGCCCAAAACTGATTTTATGCATAAATTACAATAATTAATTAATATGAAATATAAAAAAAAATTTTCAGAGAAAGCAACCATATATTTTGATAGTATACGTCGCGGGCGTCGCGTGTGCCGATTTTCGGCGCGATCACGCGTTCCATAGGCGAGATCTGAAAGGGCCCCCCCCCCCCCCCCCCCCAGATATAGCATAGCCAAAAAAGCCCAGCCTGATTAGGGTTAAGGTGAATCATCATAAGGCAAGCTCGCAACAACTCTATGCGCAAGTTAATGAAGGGCCATACTTCGGGCAAGGAAATATTATAACAGGAGAAGGGGGAAATGTCCCAGTCAATATTAAGATGCATAACAGTCAAACTTTGCATTCTTGAAGATTTCTATGTGATTTCTTTTTTTTTAAATCCAGGTGCTTCATACGACTTGACTGCATCATTCGACGTTGCCTTCTACATTGGTGGTGGTATCTATATCGTAGCATCCTTCGTCACGCTTCTCATCCCTCTGATCCAGCGACGGAGAGGCTGGGTGCCGGAGAAGAAAGTGAAGCCTCGACTGGACTCGCTGGCGACTATCGAGGGCTTGGCCGCCCTCGAGGGGCTGCACGGCATCCAACCAGGTGTTTTCAAGAACGTCGAATTGTCCGTTGGCACTGGCTGCAGCGACGACAAATGCGAGGAAATGAAGGCACAAGCGGCCATGTTGGAGGAGAAACTTACGGTGGTTTAGTAGATTCCCCAGGAAAAGCATAACAGCCTTGCCTGTGATCAATATGGACCATTGTTTCATGTTCTTTCGCGGTAGAAAGACTACATACAGGATGTAACAATTTGGAGCTTTGTCATCTGTGCCCACGATTGTTCAGAAACTCACACAAGCATGTACATTCTCAAGAAATTTGAAAGTAGTTGAGGCCGATCAGTAATAAGAAGTTGGAGTGAACACACTGCATGTAAAGTGGAAAATGCTTTAGCCTGGCAGCTGCTCTTCCTGCAAATGGAGTTGAATATTTGGTACATCCTGATAGCAAAAAAGCACAAATTACGTCAACTCAATCCTCACACTCGCAACTGTGAACGTTTTGGCGTATGAATGAAAACTATTCGTGTGTGACCAGTTTATCATTTTACTGTCGTGAGGTTTCATGATGCAACTCATGTAATTTGTTGTTGTCTGTGCAAAGAGACCACAGTTCTACATGAGCAATAAATTTCACAGAGTACTTTTCAGAGTTTTGTTATGTATTTGACACAAACATTATTTTTGCTTTATCTTAAAGTACGCTCTGTGAAGGGAGATGTCGCCAGAAAGGAAGTTGCGTCTTCTGACATTTGAATTAACTTAAAACACTAATCATGCAAGATTAATTGTTTCGTCAAACGGTCTTCCATTGCAGAGTACCGTTTAAATTACCCGTTCATGTAACGTTTCCACGTAAGTAACAAGCAGTGAAATTAAGTCTTCGGAAATCGATGACCTTTCTTCAAAGGGCATGCTAGAGTGATATTCAAATATGTGCTCTAGCTTCCTTTTATCTGTCACTGCAGTTTGTATGACTGGTGTGATGACGACAGGGAAAAGAGGTATAAAACCATATGTAATAAAACAGAAATGTGTGTGTATTGAAAACCGATTGATAACTTTGGCACAGAGTATCTAATGTAGATACACGTGTAAATTCCATTCCCATGCAGAACCCTTAGGCTTAAGTGTGTAATTCCCGTCAAATTTTTGGTGGTACATGTCGTATGAATTTGACATCACTTTACTATGGTTACAAAATACAACCGGATGCATAGCTTGACTTCCGTTACATCAATCACAAGCGTCATGTCTGCAGCTTCTACAACCTGGTGTTCGTCAAAACTGAGTACAAAATGCGTAAGCTATTAACATCATAGCTTCGCTCAGTTGTAAATGTTGTCCTATTTCACCATTCATCGTTACTTGTTGACGCAAAATATTTTCTCCAGCTTTTTGACGATAGATGAGTGTTGAGTTATTTGAAATATTTGTCACAATAGTAAAAACGAAGTTAAAGGAATAAATGTGTGCTGATAAATATCATTTTCGAAAATTTCGCGAGATGCCGGACCGTGTCGTTTGTTGAAGATAGACGTGCAGAACAGATCACTATCTTATGGTTAAGACATAGAATAGGAACCGCAACAACCGACGATCCTTCCAAGTTCCTTTTTATTCTCTGACAATGATGAAAATCATTTAAAAAAAGAGAGAGATAAAGATTCATGTTGAATCAAATGTCATGCGTATATATGAATACACATGATGTTTGTGCGTGTACCAATGTAGCATTTGTCTTTACATCCATGTGAATAATTATGATTTATTGATAATTTTGGCTACTACGAAAGAGGTTTTCTGAATTCAGAGATCTTTAACTCTTGACATTTCTATAGAACAATTGAAAACACATATTGAAGAAAAAAGAAAGTCCATCTATGAATATCTACATTGTTGTTTCCCGATTTCTTTGCATTTCTATTTGATATTTAGTCCACAGCATGAGATTTAAGACCATGATAGGAAAAGCAAGTGCTTGAAGGTTTGATCTTCAAATTTTATTCATCATATTCTGGTATGGTTTGTCGTTATAGAATCCATAGCTCAATTATTATTGTTATTATTTTGGCCGTTTTGCAGGCGATCATCTGGTTTTATACTACAGATGTAAATCTTCGTCATATATCTTTGGTTCATTTTGGCTGTTTTCATGTATGTCGTGTATGTCATTTTCCTCTTGTTTATATGTGATAATACTGAGATATTTGCAAGGTTTAATATCCATAGGTTCAACTCATCACACCGCCTTAGTTTTGCTTGTAATAATTATTCAGTAACACGTAAAGCAGTCGTTTCTAATGACTTCTCCCCGCCTGCTTTATTTTGTAGTCTCAAACAAAGGCATTTGCTTCAGGCACAGTCAATCGGTTTTCAGAATGTCAATATTATTATTAAAATCAGAGTTCTTGTTGTACGCTATCACTCTGTCTGTTTCTTAAACAGGGCCCAGATGTATTGGTATTAACTTATTGTGCGTATGTTAAGGAATATACCTATTTATGTGTTCATGGGTCATTGTGTCAACTTACCAATTCGTGTAAGATTAAGACGCAAATATTCTGCTGATGAAGATGTTAAGTAGTATTTCTATTTTTCTCTTGCCAGATACATATATATTGAAGGCGTGTTAGATAATTGTTGAAAGGTGTTGCTGCGATGTTAAATTCCTCGCTCGATTGATGGGATGATCATGTGATGAGTGAATGGCAGTTCAACGTTCAGTCCTATTTTAATTTCCTCTATTTCATTTCCTTTTTTTTTTTCATTTCCTCTGCTCATATTATTCTTAATCGAACTCATGTCCTTTTTTTCGGTTTTTTTTTTTGTGTTTAATTGTTTGTCTGATGTCTTGTTTGAAATTACCTACATCGGTACTTCACAGTTTTTATTTCGATGGCACGTTATAGTCAGATACTAGTATGAGTAGATGAGATACAGTGTATTTAATTGTGGGTTTCAGGGTGTGTATGGTTTTATGTTGATTAGTGGTGTTGTATTCTGTCAAAGCAAGATGACATTACCACCTTCGACAGACTTATCGCAAGTTATATTTTACAGTCTTTTACGCGTTTTGTTTACAGTCTGCTCGATCGCATGCCTCGCGCCAGATTCAGTTGATCCTTTTGATCATTGCAACAAATTCTAGATAACCAAGAATTTGTGAGAAATACTGGGCAACTATAAAATCCTGAGAGATATGTGTGTCGTAGAGTAAAATTTTCGGAACATTTTTGTGATCAAAAGATCATCATTTCAAAGATGATTGTGATGACGATTTATTGTGCGTGCAGGCGATGGCGCTGATGTTGATGTTACGTGAGTGTTCTGATGATACTGTTATTAGAAATACGTGTAACGATGTGCTGCTTGCTTTGGTCATACTGATGTAGTAGATGTATATGGGTCTGTAACTTTGATATTCATTCGTTACCTCAATTTTCTGACGAATCAGATTGCTTGTAACTGACTTCAGTGGAAACTACGCGTGCCATGGCAAGGTACAGTGATCCAAAGATCAAGTCAGTGTAGTATAGACAATAATGCTGCTCTTGTCTGTTTACTGTTGATCACACGTTTTTGGTACAATTGTGAAATAAATATGCACAAGCTTTTGACATGGACGTAGAAACCATACAGATGCTCTAAAAAGTGCCTTGCACAAGCATTTATGATGCGTATAATGATGATTCCTTGAATATCTATAGAGATATTGAGATAGCACTGTGTGTGCTACAAGGTTTCCTTGAGTCGTTTATTGCTTTTCTTTCTTGCTCCATGTTGTACGATATTATGACAGATGTCTGTACATATCGAGTTTAATGAATTTAGTGCTTTCTCTTTCGAGTTTAAAATGAGAACAAGCTGTCTTAAATCGTCCGTTGTTCAAGTGCTTAACAAGATGTACCTGAAGACATTTTCCATTTGAAGTATATGGAATGTTATATCGCAAGTTAATTTTACAAACATTGATTTGTCCCGATGTTGGTCGTGCAAGGAGAGCCATATTTCATATCTCTCTTTGCAGTGAACAGTCTTATTCTAAACTTTTCGAACAGTTAAGTATTAGTTTCAGTGTCGTTGTTATTACTGTATAGATTAGAATCATACTGATAAATATTTGTCAGTCGTTATGTCAGCATATTAAAAATAACTCAATTGACGAAAAAAAAATACAAATTGCAAACTTGACTTGTTGGCAGTGTCTGATTATTAACCCTGGTTGAGTACATGCATTTCTTTATTTTGTTTTGTTTTTTCTGTTATAGTATTTTGTTATTATTATCCTGTTTTTCTTTTCTTTTTTTTTTCTCGGGAGTGGCCTCCGCCCCGAAGGGTGCAGGAGAACAATTATGTTTTCGTGTGTCCGTCCAGCCATCTAAGTGCGCCCCCCCTTTTTTTTTTTGGCAAAGTCGCTTGATGGATTTTCTTGGTATACGTGGTCGAGACAGATATCTCAAGGACATACATTTAGCTCTCTAGTTGTGACTAAAATGTCATTTTCCAGTCATGGTTAACTCAAGGAATCGCAAGTGGTGAAAATACACGTATGTGGTAGGAAAGGTATAATACTGGCACACGATTAGGCCCCTAATATGGAGGAATGGGGGATGTCTATAGGTCAATGGTCTTGCTCTTTACTATGGCTAATTTTCTAATCATCAACTCATTGAGAAAATACACCAAGGAAATGCAGTGAATGTTTAATGGCAACACATTGAAATTTGGTCGGGAGATTAATCACTCTGATGAAAATAATGCACCATAGTTCCTATATAACATTCAAAATTATCCATACTTAGTTAACTCAGATTTTAAATGAAGCAGTAAAAAAAAAGGTAGGGCCTATAGGCCTAATTTTTATTAAGCTTCACAATATCGGGTTGTCGCAAACGAAGATATAGGAACCGTCAATATGATCCAAGCAATTCTTTGAAAATGAAGGGAGCTTTCAGAGTAAGAATCGCAGCGTTCCATCCGAAAGAATTCGTCCGGTACCCTCAATAAAAAGTAATATGCAGCTGTAATCATAACATATACCGTGTGTGTGTGTGTGTGTGTGTGTGTGTGTGTGTGTGTGTACTTCTGAAACGGATTTTACAGTTTAACATCACTATCGCATCCATGGTCGCTCACGAAGAATTGTTTATGCACTTCCCGGCAGAGTTAAGCGTTTTTATATCATTTTTAGCGTTTTATCACAATTATTCCTTTTATGGATAAATTATATTTCAAAACCTCATTATAAATGGGTGAGAAATTGTCCAGCAATCGCAAAGTTAGCTTAAGGTACGTATGTCTTACATCATGTTTGTTGTTCATTTTATTTATTTCATTTCCAACAACATTTTCATACACAAAATAACACAACATCAATGCAATGTAGTAACAAAGAAAAATACGTGAAGTTGACAATACTACGCATCACAAAAGCAAAGTTGTTGTTGTTGTTCATAAGTGCTCTTTGTGGGACTGTGCTTACCAGCACTAGAACACACTCCTATCATGTGAACAGCACTCTGTCCCATAAGGCGTTTTCACATCAGCCCGATAAAAATCCAAGCTCGAGATATTTTTCGCGATCGCAAATTAGCGCGCTATTTCATTTCCTATTCACATCAGCCCGAAGAGAATAAGCCCGAATTTTTTTCGAGCTACTCTCTAAAAAAATCGAGTGAAAATATTCACTCTTAAAAGAGTGAATACAAAAAAGAGTGAATTTAGAGTGAAATTGGAGTGAATTTTGAGTGAAAAATTAATGTTCATTTTCACTCGTTTTGGAGTGACCTCAGGGATCACTCGAAGATTTTGGAGTGATCCCTGAGGTCACTCTAAATCTAGTGAAAATGAAGATTTTCACTCAAAATTCACTCCAATTTCACTCAAAATTCACTCTTTTTTGTATTCACTCTTTTAGGAGTGAATATTTTCACTCGATTTTTTTTAGAGAGTAATTTGACAGCTGAGCATGCGCAGACAGTGTCGGGTATACCAGTAGAGCGCACGCTTTCGGGTCCACACACGCTAGGCATGATGGGATGCATCGCGCTTAATTTTCTTGAGGCGATTTCACATTATCAAATAGCGCGCTAGTTCGCTATGTTATCCCGCTATTTCAGAAATTTTCCGAATGGACTCGAAAAATTTTCTCGATCAGAGCGATACAATTAGCGCGCTAATTTGTGTTTAAATTATCAAGTAGCGCGCTATTTCGTAATCGGGTTAATTTCCCAAGTCAAAAAATAGCGCGCTATTTCGAAATATCGGGTTGATGTGAAAACGCCTATAGATCTATATTATATAGATGATGACTGACGGGGAAGGGAACATACCGAATGTTCTACCCGAAGGGTTTGAAATGCTATTGAGGGAGGTTATAAGTTCCGAGACGAAGTCGAGGGACTTATAGCCTCCCGAAATATCATAACCAATGTTCCTCCATCACGTGACGGTGTTTAGCCAATCACTAACTGGTATTTGACTAACCCATTTAATATTATGTCATTAATGATTAGGATAACACAGTGTGGTTGCGTGAAAAGGCTGAAGTATCAGGGGACTTCGCGCTGCCGTCGAGCTGGTCTACGTATCAAGGTTGGGGAAGTGTGATGCAAGTTGTGTCTGTGTCTGTGTATGTGTATGTGTCTATGTATGTGTAT
Source organism: Diadema antillarum (assembly GCF_040938485.1). Lineage (NCBI taxonomy): Eukaryota > Metazoa > Echinodermata > Echinoidea > Diadematoida > Diadematidae > Diadema > Diadema antillarum. The sequence continues at coordinate 258,727 of NW_027271344.1, read as the reverse complement.
GTGTATGTGTATGTGTATGTGTGTGTGTCTGTGTATGTGTATGTGTCTGTGTCATCGTCTGTGTATATCTAGACACCATGTTACACTAGATATATTTTTTATTCTGTGTAGTGCCTCTTTATTTGCTTTCCAGTGAAATTATGTTCGTGCAGTGTGTTCACTCAAAAGGCAAAAGGGCTCCTTAACGATCTCGAGCGTCAACGGGTTAGATGGTGTAGGCCTAGTACATTTCCACATCGTGGCATACTTCATCATCAGAGGATGAGAGGTGGTTTAACTGATTTGATATAATTTGCCATATCAAAATTACACACGTGTACCAAACTGTCATTGAGCATACAGCCATTGAACGTCATACAAACAGACATAAAAAATAAAAAAAGTAAAGACAGGTAGGGCCTATATGGCTCATTCAACGTTGCCTACAGCCTTTACCGTCGATGGAGTGCACAAGTATATTCTAATTAGTTATGATACAATAATATACTGTACAAAAAGCGTGTAAATTAAATCTGTTCGACTGGACTTACTTGTGAAAATCACGGAGAGAACAGTTTCGTGACTCGTCCGAGTCACTATAATTCTTCAGCTCTGTCTGGCCGGCGAGCATTCACCCGTGGAGGGTGAATGGCGATGTTACTGCCTTTATTGTCTGCACGTCGATGAATTTTGCGGATCACTGACTTGTATGTTGGTGAAAGGCTGTGTCAGAGTGTACATCGAAATATACTATACAGCAGATATCAAACTAAATGAAGTGTTTGTAGGAACAATAAGCATGCGTAATATTTTTTTTTCAAACTTAATCACAATAATTCTAACACACACTGTAACTTCTCTGGCTCACACAGAACCGATGACCGACATGTCCGCTTCCCTTTTCATTCAGGCAGCAGCGCATTAACAATTCATTTTTTTTTTCACAGTTATAATAAATACATGCTTGAGTGAACGCTCCCTGCGTATTATCTAATGAGCTGGAATAAATTATTTTCATATCCCAAATAAACTTAGAAAATCAATTTAATTAGTTGAATATGATCATATTCAAGGAATCATGCCCAGCTGTCGTGATATTATGTAATTGTGACCTTTTTTCTCGTACAAAATTTGTAAAAAAAAGGTTGAAAATTATTTTTTTAAATAAATTTTAAGCATTTTGAACAGTTGAAAGTCTAGTTAAACATGTTTGCTGTCACCAAATTCTATACATCAGTCATGTCGGTATGAAAAGCAATATGTTTTTCTCTTTGCCATTTGTTTTGCTATACTCATGCTTTAAATCTGTCGGGAGACAGCAACATACAACGGAATACTGAATTGCAACTGATCAAAATGTGAGAAAGCATGTCACTGGCTGTTAGATTGTCTACTAAGCTGTGATTGGACTGAGGGAAAGTCAAAGTAAGCCCACATTACAACCACAAGGCATCCAGGTACACATCAAGGTGAACGAGCGACCTTATTTTGAATTAACCATCTTTAGTTCACAAACCTGGAATTGATATAAAAATCCATGGTCACATTTTGCACCTACTTGATATTTTGCTGGATCCTGTCCCATTTAAAGTCCTGAAAGTCCTGGCAATAGAGAGGGAACTGTTATTATTCACATTGATGTAAAATAAGGGAAATGCAACCAGACAGATTCATGTAACAATTTGAGCTTGTTAAACAGACAGCAACATTTCATTTTTAATCATCTTTTCGACAGTAAATTATGGTTACCCAGGAGTCAGGCTGAAATAAACATCTACAGTAATAAAGCTTTTAGTGTCTCCTAGCAGCTGCCATACATGCTCATGTTTTCAGCATATACACCATTAACTGTGATCGTGCATTACTGTAATTTTTTAAAAGCGGTGTGTCAGTTCATTAAGGATATGCAAAGTGCACTGACAAGCCTCGCCTGCCGTCGTGTACTGCATGTATGTAAACCCCACATAAGTTTCCGCCTTATTGTCTCCAGAGTTACGCTCTGACTGTTGTATGACATGTTGCAACGCTTTGACTATCTCGAACGAATTAACCAATTAATCATAATCTGAAAACAAATTAGTGATGTATGACTGTGCAGCAGTCCATTAGCTAATCACAAAAATAAAAATGATACTGAAGAAAACTATATCACAAGCGGGGACACCAAAAAGTGACAAAATGATATTTGCCTATAGGTTTTTGTGTGTTATCTGGGGGCATTTCATTTTGTCAGATATTTTTTTTTGGACAAATTTGCTCACAGCCAATCAGATACAAGGATTTCGATAGCTTATAACGATTTGTCAGAAAAATAAATAATCTGAAAATGCTTCATGAAAATGCCCCCTGAACGTGATCTTTGTATAAAATAATTGATCATAAGTAGTTCATGCCAAGTGTGGACAACTACGGCTTTGATGTGCTGCAAGACGGGTTTTAAAAAATTCATCGCACGGGATGATCCGGCGCAATGCTTTGTTGTTTTGGGGTTTTTTTTTATGCCTCCGCCACGAAGTGGTGCCAGAGGCATTATGTTTTCTTGTTGTCCGTCCTTCCGTCTGTCCGTCCGTAATGAATTTTGTGGACAGCATAACTAAAAAACCTTTTGAGGTATCCTAATGAAACTTGGCATGTATGTGCATAAGGGGTTGAAGTTGTGCCTATCAACTTTTGGGTGCACATGCTCAAGGTCAAAGGTCAAAAGGTCAAAGTCAAATGCTGACAATTTCACTATTTCCCCCATATCTAAGCAATGCCTGAAGATATTTTCTTGAAACTTAGTGTATATATGTATTACCCATAAAATTCTTTGGTGAAAGTTTGGGGTCATGAGGTCAAAGGTCTAAAGGTCAAGTAAAAATGTTAAAATTTCACTTTTTTTTCTCCGTATCTTGGAAATTGTTCAAGGTATCTTCCTGGAATATAGTATATATGCATGTACTGACTGGCAATGATTATCTAGGGAATTTGGGGTTCATGGGTCAAAGATCAGGGGTCAAAGGTCAGGGGCAACACTTCAAAATTTTATTATTTCCCTGATATTCAATGCCAGCAGGATTATTATTTTTTTAAAACTTGGTGTATGCATGTATAACCCAATAGAGATTCTCTTGGAAGGGGTTTTTTTTTTGCCAAAAAGGTCAAAGGTCAAAGGTCAAAAGGTCAAAGATCAAGTGAAAGTGCTGAAATCACTTCTCTCTCCATATTTTCGGAAGTGGCTCAAGTTATCTTGAAACTTAGTACTATGCATGTTCTGCCTGACATCGATTCTCTTATGAATTTAAGGGCAAAGGCCAGATGAAAATGGTAACAATTTACTATTCAATACAGAAATTGCACTTTTTCTCCATACCTTGAAAATTACTCAATGCATAAACTTATGAAAGGGTCAAAGTCAAGTTAAAGTCCTTAAATCCCAAAATACTTGCTCTCCTATTCATCCAATTAAATCTAGGTCAAGGAAGGTGAACATTCAACACATTTGTAACAAACATGTCATTTTAATCATTTTGCCACTTTTATGAAAATGTAATCACACATTGCCCACTGTACTATAGACCTATTAGGAGAATCATGCATTATGTCGGAGGCATACCAGTTGCCATAGCGACATTTAGTTTATTTTGTTTTTTAGTTTTATGTAGATGTATACTTACTGTATCTTTTGAACTGTCAAAGGGTTTACTGAAGCTTACGACGGGAATAGTCTTCACATTATACGAAAAGATGAGCGATGTCAATACCAGGGTGTCAGTATTAGGGTCTTCAAGGCAATAATGTACACATTGCATGCATGGAATATATAGAGAGGAGTTGAGATTAAGACTAGGTGCAGAAAAGACATTCTGCCTACACACACACACACACACACACACACACACACACACATGATTATATACGTATTCACGGGTGAGTGTGTGTGTGCGCGCGTGTGTGTTTAGGTTTGTGTATTCACCAATATTACAACAATTAATTTGCGTGATATGATACGTCACGCAAAGTCACGCATTGGGCAGTCTCCACTTGCATCTTTTATACCAGCCTATATTTTTCCCCTCTTTAATTCCTCTTTGACTATAATGTTTGTCTAATAAACTCCGGTGACCCATCATCTCTGCCAACGAGGAGTGGACCTCGCCGTTCGGAGCCGTGTGTCAATATCGGTCTATCACAATTTAATGCTGTCATATTAAACAACTCGCTTTTAGGATCTATTCGAGCCACTTGATGGTCACGGGGTATGACTTGTGAGGACTTCTGCAGTAGTTGAAAAATTGGATGATGATACAACAAAATCTACGTCCTTGACGTTGTTTGATTTCCATTAATTTGTAATTGGCAATCACGCATTAACACTTAATTCTAATGAACAAATACGAAAAGATCATAACACAGAGCGATTGCAATACAAATAGTTCAATGATATTTGAAAAGATAATTACAAGAGACATTACTATCTTCAACATCTCGCAATTTCAAGGTGTGAAGAGTAAGTCCACAATAAATCACCATCAAACGTCATATTTCATTATTCTCCATGATAACCTGCTATTATACAGGAAACAATAGTACGCCATGTCACTTCAGAAATGTTTGAAAACAATAATAGTGGCACCATGCACGCTGTAACAAATAATTCGGAGAGGGCTATAACATGAGAAGTTGTGCTTGTATCGTAATATGGAAGATCCAAGCTCTATAATTTTAATCATACTTTAAGTTTTGCCATCAAAGGAAACTTTCAGATGCAAAACAAGCTTTCAAAGAAACTGATCATTTGTTTTCCAATAGGTATCTGACATGATGCAGTTACTTCTCATTACAAATTTATTGTAGAACAATAAGCTTATTACGCGACATAAGATCTTCAGCATTACTCTAATGATGAGGCAACTTAATATCACGTCAATGATGACATCGCGAAACTATAATGGCATGGATGAGATGATTGTTTCCCGCGTGCGAAGTTATATGGGGCCTATATTTGATATTGAAGATAATTCTTCCCATGAGTGATTCGTAATTAATTGTGATTTACCACATGACATGATCATGCATCTTTTCTGCCTCTCCATCCGTTTTGCTGTCTGTCTCTCGTCCCTGTCGTCCATGTTCCATGTGTGTTGTCTGTTGCTCATCAGCCCACCTGTCTTTCCCTTTTCATCAGACAATCGCGTCCTTCAAAGTCATGAATATCTCACGTATTTTCATTGCACTGTGTCGTCATAATCGATTCACTTTGATTAAATCGGTTTGATGGGAACACTTTCGAAGAAGGGCGCGGCGGCTTCAGCTAGTGGGCATGCGCAAATGAAACTCAGTCGTTCAGCAAATCATGCATTCGCTCTGAATATTGGGTACGGCATTATTGGGTAAACGGGTTTATCGGAGGACCATGTCTGTTGAGTGAAGTGCAGCAAATCATTTGATGGATAGGAGTTCAATGTTGTTGCAAGGGGGTTTTCTGAATGATTAAGAACTGCGTTGACTCTGAAATAGCAGGGGGAGCTTGTACATCCTTCCGTAGACCTCTATAAGTAGGATGAAACAGCGAGCAAAGGTGGGAGACAATTTTGAACATTGGTTTTGACGGGGCGATGATGCGAGTGAGACAAATGAATGCTTCGGACCTGCTTCGACTATGAACGACACTCCTTCATAAGGATACATCAATGAGCGAAGTACTTGATGGTCCATCTGTAAAATCATATTGGAGTAAACGTGAACGTCTCATGTTTGTGGACACGAATAGACATTGACAAAAGTGGCGGAGTCGGGAGCACATCGTTATGAAGCAAAGACGCTATAGGAAAAGTAAAAGGTAAACAACCTTCAGGAACAATGATGTAGGGGCCTAAAGGAATCACAGTGGATGAACGTGGTCAATAGATAAGAGGTTTGGTGACACTATCCAATGTCTTTGGGTGGATTGTCACGTCACAGACATCATAAACATCACTATAATTTCAGAAGGTGAAAAGGTATTAAAATCATGGATGAAATGGACAGTGAATATAAGCATTCTGTAGAATCCGATCATGACATGTTCAGGCGGAATGCTACGAACAACATCCACGCCGACAGCCAGGAGTCCGGATACGCTTCACCAGCTCCTCGTCACAATCTAGCCGTGCTCCAGGCCGACGATGAAGCGAGCGATCGGCCAGCCAGGACACGGTCCACGAAAATGCGCCCACCAAGCTATGAGTTCTGTTCGATGAAACTGCAGCGGGCATCGAAGGCCTCGGTCGTACGAGCCGCGTTCCTCTTCCACGGTCTTGCTGCGATCTTTTGCGTCGTGTACACGTTGCAGAACTCCTACTACTGGTTTCTTGGAATCGGTTTCGTCTTTCTTGCCATGGAAATGGTGCTTACATACTCTTATAATGAAGAAGGGGAGTGGAAATGGTAAGTGCTCCATACTCGTCCAATTTAAGATAATCATGCTAACTTAATTATGTACAAAAAATGTTAACTTTTGATGAAAAGAATAACGAAAATGGTTCAGAATTGACAGATAGTGTCCAAGAATCCTTGTCACCACTATTGGTTGGGAAAAATTCAAAGAACCATGCTTAAGGATGTGTCACACCTTTCCGGGCAAGCCTTGCGTGCGACTTGCGAAGAGCAATTTTTACTACCCGGAGGTCCCCGCAGATGACCCGCATATGACAGTATACCTAGCGCGTATCTCACCAGTAGTCGCCCGGAGGTGCGCACTCAAATCTTTTTTAGGCCCTGTCACACATTTCCGGGCAATCTACGCGGGTTTGTTGCGTGTGGGTATTCTCCAGCATACCGGACAATTTCTGAGGGCGGGCAAGGATTTGGACGAGTTTTGAATGCGTTCTACTTAAGTTCTACTTGCGGGTATTCTGTGTGACCTGCGTGCCAGGCGCGTGGGGGCTGTCAACTAAGTGAAGGAATTCCTCTGAAGGAATGGCAGAAGTCCCACAGAATGTCATTATCTTGGCCGCATTCGGGGGCTGCGAAGTACCTGCGTGGGAGTGTTGCCTGCTAGCGAGGTGCTGCCGCTAAGGGCCATCTACTGGCGTTCTGCGTGGACCTCTGTGGGCAATCCCCGCGACTCTTCCGGAAAAGGTTTTGGTCATGCTCAAAACATGGCTGCGGGTAAATCGGACTTGCGTGCGCACCTCCGGGTAAATACGAGCGAGATACGCACTAGGTACTGTCAGGTGCGGACCAACTGCGGAGATCTCCGGGTAGCAAATTTATTTCCCCGCAGGTCAACCCGCAAAATTTCCCCAGATACGGTGACAAGGCCTTAAAGATGCTCAAAACTTGTTCCGAGTGAGTCGCGGGGGTTTGCCAGCAGAGGTACACGCAGAGCACCAGTAGGAGACCCTTTACCGGCAGCACCTCGCAGGCAAATCCAACGCAGGTACTTCGCAGTACCTGTAACTCGCTCGTAACAGAAAACGGATCGGTTTCAAAGCTCTCACGCAGGTCACACGGAATACACGTAAGTAGAAGGTGAGTAGCACGCTTCTAGCAGGTAACACACAAGTGCGAAACTCGCAAACTTTCTTGTCCGCCCGCAGAAAATTCTCCTGCGTGCTGGAAAATCCCTACTCGCAACAAGCCCGCGTAGCTTGCCCGGAAAGGTGTGACACGGCCTTTAGCTGAGACCATGATGAGAACGTCTTGTACTTTGTTTTATTACAACGTACTAGGCCCTACTACTTATTTTTAAGATTGTATCCACACAATACTATATTCGGGACAATGTGATTGGTTAATTCAGAATTCAATGTTCAAAATTAGGCCTTGTGTACACTCTGACTGTGTGAATATGTATTTTAATGCTAATTATAAAATAAATGTTTTTTTTTTTGGGGGGGGGGGGGATACTGTAAATCTACAGATATTAAAATCATGAAATCCATACCTGACTTCATCTGATCTTGATGTCATTCTCCCTTTTTAGATTGGTCAAGCAGTATCACACCCGAAAAAGGCATCGTAATTTGCTTTGTATCCATTTCATTGTATTTCTTCTGGTTCTTCTCATTGCAGCAAAGGCTGAAAAAGTGTATAAGAGAGAATGTCTGTAAAACAATTGAGTATATGAATATAAGAACGACCCAAGTCCATGGAAGACCATTTAGAGTAAACTAAAAAAAACTTCATATCCTTTTTATTTGTCCAATAATATTCTATTTAACTGTGATGGGAAGGCAACATTGTATATACAAATTAGAACATATATTATTATGACAATTAATATTTTCATTAATTGTGGAATGGCCATTTTGTGTGGTGGACTTGGGTCGTTCTTTGATTCATATGGACTTGGGTCGTTCTTTGATTCATATACATGATATTCTGCTATAGAGATGAGAGATGGATGAGAGAGGGTGCTATTATATGAATGTAAGAACGACCCAAGTCCTTCATTCTTACATTAATTTAAGATTTAACTCATTCATTTCAGGCACTTCCGGGGGTAATTAGGATTTATCAGTAACACGCAAGATGAGTTCATGCATAAGCTACAATTTCCCATGTCAAACTGAATTTGGCCAAAAATTGGACTTGGGTCGTTCTTATATTCAGGTCTTCAATTCACAATAGTGAAAATCATTGTATATCAATTCATCGATCCGTGCACATAACGTCATCCCCACCCCCCCCCCCCCCCCCCCTCTTTGGACAGACAGGGAAACTATTATTTTCGTCATGGTACATGCAGGACTAACGCTCTCTTGTATAATGAGCGTTGTAAATTATTCGAGAGAACATCATTGCCATATAGTGCTGAATCCCGCAGTCTTTTAATTTGTTCGCTCGAATCATGGACTTCCAAAATAGCTTACATTGCCATTTTGCAATTTTGAACATTACAGTCTCCACTCCCAGTGGTCTTATGTTTTGATTTAAAAAAAAATTATCAGCATGAGTTGCGCCATCGCTGCATATATATTTTGTTTTCATGTTGCATCAGCAATCATTGCTAATTAGATTCTAAACACAGCTTATAGTATGTACCATGTTCAGACCTGAAGTTAGTTGAGTTGCGCCATTGCAATGTTCAAATGAGACACAAACATACAGATAGATTTCTCGATTCTTTTTCTTGTTAATTCACACAGAACTATAAAAGCAATGTAATCATACTATTGAATGCTATATCATGACATTTCTTTCATTTGAACATCTGCATACGACTCTTTGTTGATTTTATTTGATACCACACTGATATTATTATAGTCAACGTGACTTGAACTCACAATGTTTTACATATAGGTCAGAATCATATTCAACCTGCACTGATCAAAGGCTTTAGTATTGCAATCTGCTACACGGAAATTTCCGTATCGATCTGTGATGACAACTTGTCTATGGAAAATGAAATTGCATTTGAGGTGTGATTCGAACATCGACGGTAATCTCACGCCCAGCCTAGCCGATCGATACTTTCGTATCCAAACTCAAGCGGTTATACGCTAGATTAAAGTAGACTTGAATTCGCCACTGTGCATGACGAAATTGAGTGATCTACTAATATTCATCCTTGACTATAGCTGGAATTCGACCCCTAATGATAAAATGTGAATTAGATTTTTCCGTATTATTTTTTTTTAATGATCTGAACAAAATATTTTGCCTAAATTCCAAGCAAGAGATACGGAAAGAACAGGAATATTTGGGATGGAGCGGCAACATCCATTGCATTTGGTGCCCATACTGATAACTGTCATCTTTCCAAATGCCTGGGCGCTGGAGGCACGCAGTCATTTCATTTTCTGCGTAATGGTTTGGTCTCAAGAAGTACCTTCATAAGCTAGGTCTGTTGGGGACTGCTGCCACGTTAAGTATGGATTACTTGTCCAAATAATCAACGGCATATTTACGGTACATAAAAATCAGCAAAAGATAATATGATAATGTTTATGAGACTGTCAAATGCAGTCGATATGTCCAAGCGTCCCGCTGAGAAATGTGATGGCAAAAACGCCCATTTTCTAGGAACTCGATGAATATTAATTCAGTCTCGCTGTCAGGCGCTGAACAAACAAACATATCGTGAATCAGATTTTTCGATTGGTGTTTCTTGGCAACGAATTGATATCTTCTAAGTGTGTATTATTTCTTTAAATGAGACAGTTAATAATAAAAACAACAATATATTCAAACGAAGAATTACTCATGAAAGTATAGCTAGGCTAGGTGCTAGCTTAGACACCGCAGACTGGTCCTGTATCTTTGATACAGATGATGTTAATTTGTCTTATGAATATTTTATGAAGATTTTTATCCAACATTTGGACATTTGTATTCCAAAACGTAGAGAAAAATCAGCTAATTATAAAAAAATACCCAGGCTCCCATGGATTTCAAAATCGCTCCTGCGTTCAATAAATAGAAAGAATAATTTATATTACAGATTTAAAATGAAACGTACTGAGCAATCAAAGTTGAAATACACTAGTTACAAAAATATTTTGACGAAAATTATACGAATAGAAAAGAAAAAATATTATACTAATCAGTTACAATTTTACAGGCATGATATGCAAAATACATGGAAAGTTTTAAAGCAAGCCATGAATATATCAAATGTTAAGTCAAATATTACAAAAATTAGATTTGATGGTGAAATTTTTGAAGATTCTCAACAAATTTGTGATATTTTGAATAACCATTTTTCTTCAATTGGGGAAAGCCTGGCAAGTAATATTCCTCCCTCCACAAAACATTTTTCCGAATTTTTGGGTCCCCCAAATTCTAGTTCAATATTTTTTAATCCAACATACACTCAGGAGATAATTAATATTGTCTCTGATTTTAGTTCCAAAAAAAGTGCTGGACACGATGACATCAGCAATTTTCTTTTAAAGGGGGTAATATCGTCAATTGCGGATCCTTTAGCTCATATATTTAATCTATCCCTTTTTAATGGCACCCTCCCCGAAAGTATGAAAACAGCAAAATCATCCCCTTGTTTAAAAAAGGTGACAAATTAGACGTAAATAATTACCGACCAATTTCTTTGTTAAGTGCATTGTCAAAAATTCTTGAAAAAATTATTTATAAAAGAACTATTAATTTCTTTAAATTCAATAATATATTTACGAATTCTCAGTTTGGATTTAGGGAGAAACATAGCACCACACATGCATTATTGAGTTTTATAGAAAAAGTGGCACATGCTATCGATAAATCTTCTCATCTGATAGGTTTGTTCCTGGACTTCTCCAAGGCCTTCGACACCATCAATCATGATATTTTACTTAACAAATTACATCTTTAATCTTCAAAAAACAAAATATATGCTCTTTAGTAATTCTACTGAGGCATTGCCTGTTGATATTGTTTTAGATGGTACTCCACTCGAAAATGTTTCCCATATAAAATTTCTTGGAGTAACAGTTGACAATAAGCTGTCCTGGAAATTTCATATTGACAGTATATGTAAAATTATTTCACGTAATATTGGTATAATTAATAAGCTTAAGTTTTGTTTTCCTTTGTCGTCCCTGCTCGTATTATATTCATCCTTAATATTGCCATATTTAAGTTACGGTATTCTCGCGTGGGGAAATACATATAAAACATTCTTAGATAAATTACTTTTATTGCAAAAGAAATCACTCCGTGTTATATGTCATACTGCATTTTTGTCCCATACTGACCCACTATTTTATGAGCATAAAATATTGAAAATGAATGATTTGTATTTGTTTAATCTAGGACAATTTATGTATAATTATAATAAAAATAATCTCCCAAATATATTTGAAACAATGTTTCAAAGAAATCAATCTGTTCACAATTATCCAACACGGCGATCAAATGATTTCCATTTGCCATTTCTGAGAACTTTGTTGGCTCAAAACACATTCATTTACGATGGGCCAAAGTACTGGAATTCACTTCCCAGTAACATTACAACAGCTCAATCTCTGAATTCCTTCAAGAATAAATTAAAATCATTTTTATTGAAATGTTACAACATCCAACAGAGTTAGTTTCCCTTTATCATCTCAGTCAAGTCATCATTCTTTTTTACATAAGTCCTCCTAAGTATGTCTCTGTCTGTGTTCTAAATATAACGATGTGTTTTTCTCTTTCTCCTGCATTCTTACCAACATAACTACGTATAAAAAATGTTTTGCATTACATTCAATCCAGCTTGTATTTTATCACTTATTTTACATTATGAAATCTAGATTGCTTGCGTCCACGATGGCACATGCTGTAGTTCCCTCTTTTTTCTCCCTTTTTTTCTCTCTTTTTTTCCTCTTTTTTTTTCCTTTCCTTTTCTCTCTTTTTCTATTTCCAATCATCTTGATGTCAGTTGACATCGGTTCGTTTATTGTGTTTTATATTGATGTTTTGTGTATTTTCTGAGGGTCCCATATCTTACAAGCTTTGCTTCTTAGTGGGACCCTCCACTTCCATCCTCATCCTTAGTTGACTTGTATTATACGCTTTATGTATTTAACAAAGATGTAATCGCATCTACTTCTCATTTTCATAATTTTCTTATGTACTTTTTCAAATTTTGTTCTGTATCACAAAAATCCCGTGCATATGCAATGTACATAATTTCTTTGTTCATTTTGATGGAGGTGAAAATAAAGTTGAATTGAATTGAATTATATTATAATAGAGTGTATGTATGAAAATATGCAGGGTGTGAGATAGACGAACTTTAAGTTATGCTTTATTTTGTGTAATAATGAATGCTGCATATTATTAAAATTTGTTATTCCGAAAATGAAAAATTATAGGTTCGTTAATCAGAAAAAAGAGCGTAGTAACGAACCTTCAGAATTACGAACCTTATAGAATTTTCTGATGAACAAACCTGCATAATAATGACCCTCTTTTATTTTTGGATTAACGAACCTTCGAAATAAGATACCTTATTTCATTTGGGATCTACGAATCTTCGGAATAACGAACTGTAACTATTTCGATTGTTTGTTTGTATGTTTGTTTGTTTGCTTGCTTGCTTGTAAGCAGCGATTTCCTCTCCCAATTTCACTTTGACATTTCACACGCAGACAGAAAAACAAAGACGTGATATCAACTCTTGTAGGGTTTAAGTTTCAGTTTCGATGTACGTCATTTCTGCATTTTCCATGAATATCATGTGTAATTAACTGTAAAATGGATCCTTTAGAACATTGTACATAGCCTACCTGCATTGAGGGTCGTGAGGAATGGGTTTGGAGTGTCCGCTGGTTTTTGGACCCAAATGTGAAGTTTCCGATCTCTTTCGTCTAACACTACCCTTCAATCGTTTTACATGTGCTTCCAAAACCAGCGATTACATGTGCTTAGAAACGTCAGTATCAAGCGCTATATAGGTGTTATTTATTATTTATATTATCATTATTATTACTATTACTTTTAATGTTAATATTAATAATTATATCTTATCATCTGACAGATGAAGTGCCTATTGTAACTGTCAAGTGTACTTTTTTCCCCTCACAAACTGTTATGCGGACAATTATTTTGGCATATAGCTGATCTCTCAGGTGGGATGTGCTGACTTTTGCTTTTACAAGCCGGGCTAATAATTACTATATCTCAAATCTGTCAATTTTACATCCTTCTACTAAGCAAATTCAATCTTAAACATGTCAGCTACTGATAAAGACCTCCATAATCAAACGAAAGAAGAAGGGAAACACAAACTGCATTATACACATTAAAAAAGACAAACACATGATAACATGTACAGGTATAGACAGAAACTACAGAGAGCAATCAGCATATTGTTATTTTCTATAATGAATTATTCATCTTGATTACATGCCGTTTCGAAATACCTTCTGAAATTGAATGCTTGTTATTATCAAAACAACAAAGCGGCATATTTAGCGACAGGGTAATAAGGCATGTAACGACCACTTGATATAACATGGCGTATCACGGCACATCCTATACCAACGAAGATCATAGTAATATCTTTAAAAGCGATACTAAAACATTTTTTTACGACTACATTTCTTGTCTGTTGACCATCAGGTTTGTACCATCGGCGTTCATCTACATGGCCATTGTCGTGCCCGTTGTGTGGTTCATGGAGCTGGGATCACTCAATCTCCGGCTCCTCGTCAAGAGTCGTGTTGGTTTGGAGGCCGAGTGCCCGGTCAGCATCAGTTCCGTACAGATCAACGCCTTCCTCTGTCTCAACAACAATACGTCACCATACGATGAAGTTGTTACTCCCGTAGAACAGGTAAGAAGCATGCACACACATTTTAATGCCTGTATAGGGAGCAGTGGGGGAAAGGTGTGTTGTATTCGCGGCAATACGTGAGCAGAAACTGCTGGCGAGTTGTGGGTAAGTTTTACAAAGACAGTCATATCGCATAGCTAAATTATTTGCCTGTATAACACACCCGTGATTTCTGCCTGAATTGGTATGTTCCACATAGTTAAAGAGTTTACTTAATTCTATCTTATTTCATTCAGTTGTTTTTTAAACTCTTTCCTTAATAACTACTGTTGTGAACCAATGTCTTCTTAGACTGCGAGCAGAAACCCTTTGCTGTTATTCATAAATGCATACGAGATAAACATAAATACATATGTAACACAATAGACCCACATGTCACTATAGAGAAACGTAATGTGTCTTTTTTGATTACATAAAAACAACCGAGAATTCAGCTTTGCTGTAGTTTCAAGCTACAGATCTATGAAGTTTCCAATCACTGTTGCAAAGAAGGCCTATTTCCATTAGATTATGTTCTTGTTTTTTACTGTAAGGTTTAAACTGCGAATGTGAAATGCACTTCTGCGTGGCGTCATATTTTTATGAAGCGCATAACATAAACATTTTCATCTTCTTGTTTGGTCATTTTCCTTCACAGAGGGTGTACGAAATGCAGCAGTTGTATTCCACCACCCTGCAGCAAACTCTGATGCTGATTCTCATCTTAGGTCGCTGGTTGATGCCGCGCGGTCAGCTGACACGTGACCAGCTATCTCAACTACTATTGGTCTACATCGGTATGGCGGCAGACATGCTGGAGTTCTCACTGGAGACCCTAAAGCTGGAGGCCATCGCCTGCATGAAGGACATGTTCTACGTCATCCTTGGCATCTGGAGCTGGAGCTTGTTGCAGTTCACTCTCGGCTTGACTGCGACGAAGGCAAGGAAGCGCCGAGTGTTCGGCAAGGTAGCCAGGCCTCCGGAAGACGAGACCGCTCGGCAAGAGGAAAAGAGGCGAAACAGCATTCTGGGGCGGGCAGCGATATCTCTGTGGTGCTGTGGCACAGAAACCTGGGCGCTGATGACCAGCGTGATCCTACAGGACGGACCCTATCTTGTCATTAGACTCTATCTCATCATTCGTTTTAGAATTTTCGATCAATCCATGATCTTTTTCACGTGCAAGAACATGCTGCTGCTAGTGCTGCAGTTCTATCGCCTCTACGTGGTCATCAGCGAAACTCAAAAGGCACACGCACAGAGTTCACTGCGGCGCCGCCAGTCCATGCTTCCAATGATGAAAGCACGGTCTGATGATTTACAAGGGCGTTGGCCTCAGAATGGGAGTGTCTATGCAATTCATCCTATTCCAAGGGCCAATGGCGAAGTAGAAGTTGGTGTGCGATAGACATCATGTAGAAAATGGATCTCTTGCTCTTGCAATGTTTATAAAAAGCTATTCTTGATTTCAATGGAAACAGATTTCAAAGAGTCCAGCGTCGGTGTTTAGAGTTTCAGACAATAAACAGTTTATCACTATCTCTCGATAGCAAATTGAGACTTTTGTCCAACAGAGCCCCTCTTGCTGGGAGACAGGCCATAGAAATCTACATCCAAGAAATGAGAGTGATAACGAAAATATTGCAATGAAACAAAAACTCAGAACGCCGAAATAGTACCTGTCTGAAATGAGAGAACGTGAAAAAGGAGCTTCTTGAACTCCAACTTGACTCTTCTTTATTGCTTGCTGAAGAAAAACACTCGCAAATAAAAGTGGACTCCATGCCGTATAAACGCATTCATTTCATTTTTTTTTTTCATGTCTTGTCGATCAGAATTGAAATGAATTTAAAAAAAAGTACTGGAGTGATCACATTTACATCACGCCCTTATTTTCCGTTTAAGTATTATAGAAAGATCTTTGAGGATCAATTTGATCACGATGTTAAGAATAAAATGTGACTTTTGACAACATTCAATGTAATGATGTCCTTGCGTGATCTACAGGCGGAGCGAACACCCTCATTCGTTGGGAAATAATTATGTGC